>NC_071109.1:12247500-12882500 GCF_024256425.1 Clarias gariepinus | reverse complement strand
ATAGAAATTAAATTAAAAAAAATTAAATTAAACTAGGAAAAAAATGGCCGGGCCTTTTTTACCACGGTGTTGATGTGACAGGACCATGCCAGGTCCTGCGTGATGTAAACACCGAGGTACCGAAGAAACCCTGTTTGTAATTGCTAGTGTGTAACAAACAGCGAAGAAACTCTGTTTGTACAGTATGTAAAAGACATTGAGAATGCAAAATTGTAGAGGGATTTTTGATATTTTAAACGGGTCAGCCATCACGATGCCTTAAACTTGCGCTGAAAAGTGGTTAATAACTTTCTGTGTGGCATTATATTCAGTGACACTTTCAGTGACATTACATTCATTGACATCACATTGAGGAACATCATAGCGTGATGCTTTTTTCCCCAGCATCTGTGGCCTATTCTACACACACACAATTTTAACATCACACATCACAAATGTTAACACTCACACACCACACAAGCACGCACGCATATACTCATACACACACAAATACACCCATATAACACACATACACACACAAGGATGTACTGTTACTACCAGCTCAACAGTAAAAGACCTGGGCGTAATATTAGACAGTAACTTGTCTTTTGAAAATCAGATTTCCAATATCACAAAAACAGCCTTTTTCCATCTTAGAAATATTGCCAAACCTAGGAGTATCCTATCCGTATCTGATGCAGAAAAGCTAGTTCATGCATTCATGACCTCCAGACTGGACTATTGTAATGCATTACTAGGTGGTTGTCCTGCATCCTCAATAAATAAGCTTCAGTTAGTCCAAAATGCAGCCGTGAGGGTTCTCACTAGATCCAGAAAATATGATCATATAACACCTATATTATCATCCCTGCACTGGCTACCTGTTCAGTTTAGAATTAATTACAAAATAGTATTACTTACATACAAGGCTTTAAATGGTTTAGCTCCCACATACCTAACCAGTCTTCTGATACGCTATAATCCACCACGTCCCGTAAGATCACAAAACTCCGGACTTCTGGTAATTCCCAGAATTTTAAAATCTACAAAAGGGGGCAGGGCATTTTTATATTTGGCTCCAAAACTTTGGAATAGCCTTCCAGACAGTGTTCGGGGAGCAGACACGGTTTCCCAATTCAAAAGTAGACTCAAGACGCATCTCTTTAATCTGGCATACGCGTAACTCATCCCATAACCTCATACTCCAGTACACCTATCCTGAATGGCAACTACGCTAATTCTCTCCATCTTTTCTGTATTTTTCTACCCATCCCGAGGCATCTGGAGATTGTGCCAGCTTTAGTACACAAAGGCCAACCCTGCGAGGTTTCTAAGGCATCCAGAGAAGGACCAGCTTCAGCTGGATTCTGCTTTATGACGGCTGGAGCTACACATCCTGCTCCTGTGCTTCCAGTAATCCAGACCCCATCTGCCCTCTGCACCTACTGACTCCCTGTGCTGAACTGGACTTCATGTTAATCTACACAACTTCTGTTATATTTACTTTCACCTGCACAACACACATGATGTTATTTCTATCTGTTATCACCCAGATGAGGATGGGTTCCCTGTTGAGTCTGGTTCCTCTCAAGGTTTCTTTCTATTGCCATCTCAGGGAGTTTTTCCTTGCCATCGTCGCCGTCACCCTTGGCTTGCTCATCAGAGACATTTCATTCATCATTCATTCATCTCATTATTATCTAGACACATTTTCTCACACATACACACTTCCAAATATTTTCTTTTCTTTTCTTTTCTAAAAAAAAAAACAATTCTTTAATTTTTTGTGAAGCTGCTTTGAGACAATGACCATTGTTAAAAGCGCTATATAAATAAACTTGAATTGAATTGAATGCCATGATAATGCAGCCCAAACCATCACTAATCCACTCCATGCTTCACTCTGGGCATGCAACAGTCTGGGTGGTATGTTTTTTTAAGGCTTCCCCACACCAGATGTGGGAAAGACAGTGAAGGTGGACTTATCAGAGAACAATACATGTGTAACTTTGTGTTTGTGATACATGTGTTACTTTGTCCACAGCCCATGATTTTTGCAGCTGGCATACATACAAAAAAAAGTTTTTTTTTTAATGAAACCAACATTTGGCATTGGCACGAGTGACCAAAGGTTTGGCTCTAGCAGCCCGGGCATGTATATTGCCTTAAACTCATGCTAAAAAATAGATAATATATCACAGTATATTGGGTAATATTATATTCAGTGACCCATTCAGTGATATGATCAGTGTCATCATGACATCACATTGAATAGCATCATAGTGTGATGCTTTTTCTTCCAGATGTACACATCACAAATGTTAACACTCACACACACACACACACACACACACACACACACACACACACACACACACACTGTACATTACTCACATCTCTCTCTTTCTCACACACACAGACACACACATGCACGCACGCACATAACACTAACACACTCAAATCTCCGACTCTCACACGTGTGTGCGCACACACATTTTTTTGACACATATATAGGGCTTAAGCTGACATCACCCTATTACCTCATATTGTGTAACGTGCAAATTGTGCAGCGCACCCTGGCAGCGATGGCTTTTTGAAGGTCTTAACATTCTCAATTGTACTTTGCTGACCTTTGGAACAAACCCACCAACTTCTTTAATGCAATGCCCAAAGAAGCAGTAAAACAGTGTGTGGATTGATGCCAAGGAGACTTTTTATGGTCTTCCATGAAGAACTTGAGACTAATGTAAGGTTATAGAAAATGCATTTAGGCATTTTGGCAGATGCCCTTATCCAGAGCAACTTCCTTTTTTTAATTTTTTTTATACATCTAAGCAGTACAGGGTTAAGAAGCTCAAGGGTCCAAAATTTACAGAAATTTATCAGCCTATTTAAAATAAAACAAATATTCAATGACATAAAATATAAACCACACTATAGTCACATCACTCACTCTTTTCACATATCTCAGGTAAAACCTCTGGCAGAAACATTCAACTAATTACAAAGTAATGCTTTGTGTCTTTTTACATCGTTTACCGCCAAGCCTTGTCTGCTATACCTGGTATTGATGATATTTGTCTCTGTTTACAATTTAAGTCTATGTGTAATTTTAGTTGTTTAGCAAATCTCTGGAACTGTGACTGTCTTCAACCTCGAACCTGTGTCAACATTTACCTACTCCCTAACACATAATTCAATTTATATATTTTTGTTTATGTGCATTTTTTCATTCTTTCATCTTCCCGATTCCCGGCCAGGGTATGATATTCGGGCATGGTCGATTCCCATCTCTGTGTGCATGGAGTTTGCATGTTCTCCCTGTGAACAGATTGGGCTAACTGGCGTTCCCAAATTGCCTGTAGTGTGTGGATGAGTGTGTGTATGTGAAGGGTGTATCCTGCCTTGTGCCCTAAGTCTCCTGGGATAGGCTCCAGGTCCTCTGTGACCCTGAATACAGGTTAAAGCGGAATAGACGATGAGTGAGTAAGTGATAAACTCTCAAGGTAGTCTGCCATATAGGCATATTAAAAATGGTTAAAAAAAGGTTTGTATTTCTTTAAACACTGTACATATTTAGGTTGAAATGCTCCTAGAAACTTCATGTATAGTTCTTAAATATATGAACTTGAAACTTGTTGAAACAGGATATTCAGAAAACTGGACAAATATTATAGAAGCCAAAAATCATCCAAAAAATGTGGTATGACAAAACTGGTAGCTACAGTGGGTACGGAAAGTATTCAGACGACCCTTAAATTTTTCACTCTTTTTTATATTGAAGCCATTTTCAAATCAGCCACAAATCAATTGAGTGTTAATGTACACACAGCACCCCATAGTGACAGAAAAGCATAGACATGTTGACATTTTTGCAGATTTATTAAAAAAAAAAACTAAAATATCACATGGGCCTAAGTATTCAGACCCTTTGCCTAGTATTTAGTAAAAGTCTTTTTGGGAAAGATGCAACAAGTTTTTTACACCTGGATTTGGGGATCCTCTGCCATTCCACCTTGCAGATCTTCTCCAGCTCTGTAAGGTTGGATGGTAAACATTGGTGGACAGCCATTTTTGGGTCTCTCCAGAGATGCTCAATTGGGTTTAAGTCAGGATTCTGGCTGGGCCATTCAAGTACAGTCACAGAGTTGTTGTGAAGCCACTCTTCGTTTACTGTATATTAGATTGGCTGTCCATTGGCTGAGTAAGGGTTACTCTGGAGAAGGTTTTCGTCCAGGATATCCCTGTACTTGGCCACATTCAATTTTCCCTCGATTGCAACCAATCGTCCCGTCCCTGCAGCTAAAAAATACCCTCACAGCATGATGCTGCTACCACCATGCTTCACTGTTGGGACTGTATTAGACAGGTAACGAGCAGTGCCTTGTTTTCTCCACACATACAGCTTAGAATTAAGGCCAAAAAGTTTCATCTTTGTCTCATCAGACCAGAAATTCTTATTTCTCACCATCTTGAAGTTCTTCAGGTGTTTTTTCCAGTGGAAAGCCATGCTGGAATCATCGCGGACCGACGCTCACCTGTCCCAGGTAAATTCTTGGCGTGAGAATTCTCTTACAACCTCAACCCAGTGTGTTTATCTGCCCAGGTCCAATGCAAAAAAGACACAGCCCGTTGCTGGGATACCATGAAGCCAGGATACTGCAGCAGCGGAAGACGCACGCCATGCCACAGGCGAGGACCTCTCCCCCACCTCCGCCACCCGTCTTCAAAATCTCGACCCGAAACCGCTTCGCTCCTCTCCGCAAGACGGCACATGACGGGCTGGTCAACGGAGACTCCATAGTCCGGCATGTGCATGCTACTACGGCAAGGTAAGGCGTGTACTCGTTGTTTACCTGGTGCACGTGTTTTTGATCTTGCTGCACAGGTGCCTACGGCCCTGAAGAAGAACATTCGAGCTGTGGTTCTTCATGCTGGCACGAACGACACCAGGCTGAGGCAGACGGAGATCCTAAAGAAGGACTTCAGAAGCCTAGTTAAGAAGGTCCGCAGCACATCACCCACGACAAAGATCGTCGTATCTGGACCGCTTCCCACATTTCAGCGAGGAATTGAGAAGTTCAGTAGATTATTTGCCTTTAATGAATGGTTACAATCTTGGTGTCAACAACAGAGATTACCCTTTGTTGATAACTGGAATGTTTTCTGGAAGCGTCCTAGGCTCTACCACACTGATGGCCAGCACCCTAGCAGAGCTGGAGCAGCGGTCCTCTTTGACAACATCTCCAGAACACTACGAACCATCTGACTGGCGGTAAGTCATACCATAGATTCCAATCACATTAGCCACATCACAACTTACCATACTGATAGACGCACACACATAGCTTGTCCTATAGAAATCGTGTCTGTTCCCAGAATAGTGAGAAAAAATTATAAATTTGTTCAATTTGCCCGAAACAAATTTTATTTATGATAACCATAAAACCATTAATCTACCTCTAAAGTTTGGACTTCTCAACATTAGATCCCTTGCACCTAAAGCACTTATTGTTAATGAAATGATCTCAGATTATTGCCTTGATGCATTCTGCCTCACTGAAACCTGGTTTAAACCAAATGAATATATTGGTCTGAATAAGTCTACTCCGTCAGGATATGTCTATAAGCATGAGCCCCGTCTAACTGGTCGCAGGGGTGGTGTTGCCACTATCTACAATGATTTACTTAATGTTATTTAGAAAATAAGGCCCAGGTTTAACTCATTTGAAGTGCTCATCATTAATGTTGCACTCAATAAAATACGTAATAAACCCTTGCTATATTTTACCCTGGCCACCGTGTACAGACCCCCAGGGCCATATGTCAAATTTCTTTAAGAATTTGAACATCTGCTATCAGACTTATTAGTTAACTCTGACAAAGTGTTGATAGTAGGAGACTTTACCATTCATGTAGATGATGCTAACGACTCTTTAACACTTGCATATATGGATTTACTAAATTTCTTTGGGGTTAAACAAAATATAAATGGAGCAACACACCGCTTTAATTGTTCACTAGATTTAATTATATCCCATGGTATAGATGTCTCTAATATAGAGATCTTACCTTAAAGTCATGATATCACAGATCATCACCTCCTGATATATACTCTACCTGTAGAACAGATTAGAACTTGTGGGAAAACGGCAGAAATCTTCCTAGAGCTGGCCGCCCAGCCAAACTGAGCTATCAGAGGAGAAAAGCCTTGATAAGAGAGGTAAAGAAGAACCTAAAACTCACTGTGGCTGAGTTTCAGAGATGCAGCCGGGAGATGGAAGAAAGTTGTAGAAAGTCAACCATCAGGGGAGAAAAGCCTTGATGAGAGAGGTAAAGAAGAACCCAAAGCTTACTGTGGCTGAGTTTCAGAGATGCAGCCGGGAGATGGGAGAAAGTTGTAGAAAGTCAACCATCACTGCAGCCCCTTCACAAGTCGGGGCTTTATGGCAGAGTGGCCCGACGGAAGCCTCTCCTCAGTGCAAGATACATTAAAAATTCAATTTTCAATTCAATTTTATTTATATAGCGCAACAATTCTGTGTTTTTCTGTCAGTATGGGGTGCTGTGTAATACATTAATGAGAAAAAAAATTAACTTAAATGATTTTAGCAAATGGCGGCAATATAACAAAGAGTAAAATATTTAAGGGGGTCTGAATACTTTCCGTACCCACTGTACATAAAAGATTTAGATGAGTTGGGTAAGTGCATTGAACATATTGATCAAGTCAAGAATGATCGTGTAAGTGGCTGACTAGGTGCCTGATAACAATATGGCCATGGAATATTACTGTGTTTCGCGGTTTTCTTTGTTAATCTCATTTGTGATTAAATTTTGCTTTGTGTGTTTCAAAAAGCACGAGACATGCTCAAGCATCAGAAACTATAATTATAGTTGACATTTACAGTAGGTAGACAACCAAAATGCCTATTCGCGCTCACTGCCGTGGGAAAACGGCAGCAGCCAAAATAAATCAGTTGCATTTTAAACTTATTCGTGAAATGACCGCCAGGTGGCGCAAAGTGACATTTTTCACTCTATGCAGTTTTAAATATAATTAAGTCATAAAAGATTTTTAACAATTTGTTGTATCGAAGAAATACTACAGTAATTGTAATTTCCACATCTGAGAACTTTATACAACAAAAATGAAAAATCTGAACCGGAGCTTTTGATATTCATTGTATAATAATGAGTCAAAAAACAAACATTGGTTAAATGTTGTTTGGACAGCCAATCTTCAGCCAATAATTGGTAAAAAAGACTTTCAGAATAAAACATTACAATAACTCAAAAAAGACGCACTAAAAATGCTGTGTCGTTTCTGTAAATACATCGTTGGGTTGTTTATGCTGGGTCAAAATTCTGGGTAATTTCAGGTACTTTAAACACATTGTTGTGTTGCTTATGTTGAGTCATATGAGATGCAGTGAGTCATTTACAAATTAATACCTGGTTGGGTTATTTTGACCCAACAACTGGTTTATTCTTTATTTGCTGGTTTCTCCAAACGGCAGCCTGCAAAATGTTTGAAATATTACTGTTATTGAGTCACAAGTGTAGTTTTCGGAGATTTGAGCTTCAGTACATCTCCCTAAGCTCTGCGCATAACACCGGCCCAACGCAGCCTCTGAAAGAATTTATAAACGTTTTCTAAACGTGGGCTATTGTTGTTTACTTACAATATTTGTTAATTTATTTTAAATAAGGTTTAGTCTCGAGAAGGTAAAATAGGGAAGGAAAGGTTTAAAGGAGGGAGGACGAAAAGAAAGGTGGAAGGGATGAAGTGCACGTGCAGGTCCGGGGGCTATGCCATGCTGACTGCGGGCACACGGCGTGGCAGAAAAGAGCATGCGGAGTTGGGGATCGAAGGGCCGAATTCCAATGTCCTGTTTAAGGTCCCTGGGGTGCGTCACATCGGCCCACTCGCATGCCACTCTTTCTTGCTCCAGCGCATCACGTACTTCTCCGCGCCTTGATTTTATAATGCAAAGCAAGCCCTAGATCCTATTAACATTGATTATCGCCAGCCGGCCCAAATAGGCGGCTTCATCCCTTTACATTTTCATTTATAGAGCCTATGGAGTGAGCGAGAAGCGATAGTAGATTTGGATGCACGCCCATCACAGGCGCATTCGGTGACATATCGTGATACTCCTCTTTAACTTCCTACGTAGTATAATCAGCGCTCAGCCGCACGCATAAAGTTAAAAAGTGCGTTGGGGGAAAAACAGCAAGGAGACTGACTCAGACCATTTTAATAATTATTTCATAAATTAGTTTTTTTATTTATTTGGTTTCAGCTGTAACGATGGAGGTAATCCGCAGCAGTGGATGCGTATATAATTCACTTTTCATACGAATTACATAATCTAAAATGTATTTTTCATAAGTTTAAAAGCAGATATTTCGCTTTCTAAAAGTATATATTTTTTCATGTCTGTAAGGCGAGTATACACGGAGTTTCGGTTCATTTTCTGACTCGCTCAAGTTCACCGAAAAAACAAAACATAATTGCGCACCCTGTTAACTTTAATTATTTTACAAAATCATAAAGTTTTTTTGTTATTGTGATGCCTAAAATAGATACAGGATTATTTTATATAGTCTAAATAAAACTGCTTTTCTAAACGTTGGCTATTGTTTATCTCCTCCTCTTAAATTTTTTTTTCTACATAGTCTAATCAGCCCTCAATAGCACACAAGTTTTCCAGAGCGCGGAGAAATTTTATTGTACTAAATAATATTGATGAAGTATAATCAGGGGCTCTATTCCTATTTGTCCTGGGATGCTGTTCTTTTAGTGTTACTGTGTGTGCTTCACAAAAGAAGAAATGGAGATTTTCCTTATCATAACACAAATTGTATTGGTTGTAATTACTCTTATACACAATCTTTTTTTTGTTGGTATTTTTGTAAAATATTGAAAGTTAGTATTTTATTTAAAAAACTGAAAATAAAAAACAAAAAATTATTCCATTTGTATTTTCCATCTCTAAAATAGCATAGAAACCATGGGTTGTGTATAGAGTGATTAAAAACAATAAAAGGCATGTTATGATAAGGAAACTTTCTATCTCTTCCATTCCAGCGATTAAAAAACGGTAACAATGTCAATTTCAGAATCTGCAGAAGCTCAGTGATCTGAGCACAACCTCTTGCAGGCGTGCTTTTCTCTGAATATGCTGTGTTCACGGGGGTGGGGCTAAAAAACACGCATCTCGGTTTATTAATTTACCCCCTTTTATTTGGGGTAAAGTGACTGACAAATTTTTTTTCAGCAGAGCTTCTGTTTACTGAATAATCCACTCCCTGTTAACACCTCACAACACACACAGACACACACACCAAATCACAAAGAAAGCAGATCAAACGTCACCAGCACGTCCCTCCCCCAAACAGCGCAGCAATAAGCATTTACTTACACAGGCTTACCAACTTACAGGCTTGTTACTGAATGATTTACGCCGATAAGAGCCACATAAGAACTGTGGCAGCTGGCACATCTAAAAATAAATGCAGGACTATTTTTTATAGTCTAAATAAAAATGCTTTTATAAATGTGGGCTATTGGTATCTACTTTAAATATTTGTTAATTTAGTTTAAGTGAGGTTTAGGCTCGAGGCGTTAAGCATCGTGATCCTGCTCTTCAATTTTCTATGTAGTCTAATCAGCGCTCACCCGCACGCAAAAGTAGAGTAATGATTATGAATGAGGTCGGGAAAACAGCAAGGAAACTGACTCTGACCATTTTAATAATTCATTGATGAAATTTTGTCGTCTCCGCAGCAGTGGACGCGCCTATAATTCACTTTTCATACGAATTACTTGAATTTAATGTTCTTAAAATTTGTTTTTCATTAGTTTATATAAAAGCAGACATTTTGCTTTCTATACGTATATATTTTTTACTTCTGTGAGGCGAGTATACACAGAGTTTTGGTTAATTTTCTGACGCGCTTAAGTTCACCGAAAAACAATACAGAACAGGGCACCCTGTTTACTTTCTTTATTTAACAAAATCATAACGTTTTTTTCGTCATTGTGAGTGCACCTAAATAAAAGTAGAGTCTTATAAAGGCTATGTACCTTATATAATCTTACTATATATATAGTTTTTGCACATTAATTTGACAATGTCTAAAAAATGGATCTGTACTAACGCTTCGTGTTCCTGCTTCATCTTCACCAGGCTCGGTGAGTGTAATTCCTTTTACTATGACTCTTTGCAGATCGCCTTTTCTAATAATCACGATGAATGCGGAGTGTAAGTTAACTTATACTCTAATAGAACATGGTTATGGCTTCTTCTCAATGTATATCCGTCTCTATATAATCCCTAATCGCTCGCTTATAATAAACAATGCATTAAGGTGATTGTCTAGTTGCAAACTGTGTACGTAGTCGGAAAACTACAGTGGTGTAAAAAACTATTTGCCCCCTTTCTGATTTTTTATTCTTTTGCATGTTTGTCACACTTAAATGTTTCTGCTCATCAAAAACTGTTAACTATTAGTCAAAGATAACATAATTGAACACAAAATGCAGTTTTTAAATGAAGGTTAACGTTATTAAGGAAGAAAAAAAACTCCAAATCTACATGGCCCTGTGTGAAAAAGTGATTGCCCCCCTTGTTAAAAAATAACTTAACTGTGGTTTATCACACCTGAGTTCTATTTCTGTAGTCACCCCCAGGCCTGATTACTGCCACAGCTGTTTCAATCAAGAAATCATTTAAATAGGAGCTACCTGACACAGAGAAATAGACCAAAAGCACCTCAAAAGCTAGACATCATGCCAAGATCTAAAGAAATTCAGGAACAAATGAGAACAAAAGTAATTGAGATCTATCCATCTGGTAAAGGTTATAAAGCCATTTCTAAAGCTTTGGGACTCCAGCGAACCACAGTGAGAGCCATTATCCACAAATGGCAAAAACATGGAACAGTGGTGAACCTTCTCAGGAGTGGCCGGCCGACCAAAATTACCCCAAGAGCGCAGAGACAACTCATCCGAGAGGCCACAAAAGACCCCAGGACAACATCTAAAGAACTGCAGGCCTCACTTGCCTCAATTAAGGTCAGTGTTCACGACTCCACCATAAGAAAGAGACTGGGCAAAAACGGCCTGCATGGCAGATTTCCAATGCGCAAACCACTTTTAAGCAAAAAGAACATTAAGGCTCGTCTCAATTTTGCTAAAAAACATCTCAATGATTGCCAAGACTTTTGTGAAAATACCTTGTGGGCCGACGAGACAAAAGTTGAACTTTTTGGAAGGTGCGTGTCCCGTTACATCTGGCGTAAAAGTAACACAGCATTTCAGAAAAAGAACATCATACCAACAGTAAAATATGGTGGTGGTAGTGTGATGGTCTGGGGTTGTTTTGCTGCTTCAGGACCTGGAAGGCTTGCTGTGATAGATGGAACCATGAATTCTACTGTCTACCAAAAAATCCTGAAGGAGAATGTCCGGCCATCTGTTCGTCAACTCAAGCTGAAGCGATCTTGGGTGCTGCAGCAGGACAATGACCCAAAACACACCAGCAAATCCACCTCTGAATGGCTGAAGAAAAACAAAATAAAGACTTTGGAGTGGCCTAGTCAAAGTCCTGACCTGAATCCTATTGAGATGTTGTGGCATGACCTTAAAAAGGCGGTTCATGCTAGAAAACCCTCAAATAAAGTTGAATTACAACAATTCTGCAAAGATGAGTGGGCCAAAATTCCTCCAGAGCGCTGTAAAAGACTCGTTGCAAGTTATCGCAAACGCTTGATTGCAGTTATTGCTGCTAAGGGTGGCCCAACCAGTTATTAGCTTCAGGGGGCAATTACTTTTTCACACAGGGCCATGTAGGTTTGGATTTTTTTTTCTTCCTAAAAAATAAAAACCATCATTTAAAAACTGCATTTTGTGTTTACTCGTGTTATCTTTGACTAATAGTTAAATGTGTTTGATGATCAGAAACATTTTGTGTGACAAACATGCAAAAGAATAAGAAATCAGGAAGGGGGCAAATAGTTTTTTACACCACTGTATATTATGCTTACCTTTGTTACGTTAGATGGTTTATAAAGATGTCTGTCGAAGATTAAGAAGTCATGTAAACACATCAGTAAACACATCGCGTTCGTATCTCTCTCAGTAAGCTTCTCCGCTTTATGTTGTTGTTGCTTGCGGCAGCGTAACAGCCCGTTAATTCATGCCCATGCACTGATGAGAAAGACAAATCGAGTCGATGCATGTCCATTCTTTTAATTTCTGCATTGTCAGGCGATATTACAAACTTCCGCGTAGGTTCCGTATTTAAATCAAACCAAAAACTACTTTAAAAAACAGGCTCAGGCTCTATATTCCAGCGTTTTCCAGTTTGGACTGCATTACCCACAAAGCACTGCGTTGTGGGCAATGCTTTGTGGGTAATGCAGTCCAAAGCATTGTCTGCACTGGACTACACTCCTGTGTCTATACCCCACGTGTGTTGTGAAGACCATCCCCACTGCACCTGGGGGGGTTTAGCAGAGATCATAAGCATTTAAAAGAACATGCACTGAAATAGGTTGCTGATAACAGAGCTAGTTTTTACCAGTTAAAAGTAGTGTTTTTTTTACACAACCATTGAGAATTTTTAATTAAATATATTACAAACTTTTCATTAGGACCCTAAAGATCATATTAACATTTACTGAAACATGTTTCTGGATGGTCCCTTTAAATTATACATTGTTACTACTGTGTTTATGAATTCGTTTAATTTCAATGTTTCACTTGATTTTATCTGCAACTACGTGCAGCTCTAGAGGAGCTGCGGCTCATTAATTCTGGAGAGAACAAACTAAGGCCTGAGACGTCAGTCTATAGTTATATAGCGCCACTCAGTGGTAAAAGCCAGCAAACACAAACAAACCCAAATGCTGTCGCAGTAAAAGTTGAATACCGCTTGTCCACCTACTGTAATATGACAATATTATATTTAAGACTTATATTTTTATTTCAGCCTTACCCATGATTTTCTGATATGTTAGTAGGTTCTCTGCACATACACATTAATACTGTATAAAATAAAACTGTGTACAAATTATTATATATAACACCCAAACTATCTTTTTCCTTGATGTACATTATTTGATACATTTTTCATTCTACTCATTCTGGATAAGTTTGTGGTTCCATCTTTGTTGCAATAGCTTGGGCAAGACTTGCATACACTGAGCAGCCATGACAATAAAAACTTGAACATTTAAAACCACCCCAGTTTTGGGTTCCTCTGCAAGGCTCTGCAAGACACCTACGGGTATGCTGTGGTAACATTGGCAGCGGATCCTTTTGGTCCTATTGGGCTGCAAGGTGTGCCCTTTTTTACTCAGATCAGATAGAATAGCCTTTGGTCCTCACAGGCATGGGTAAATCTTCAGTTTCCAAGATCATGTCATCAGTTCACTGGTATATACATTAGTTATATATACAATGTTGTGCATCTCACCTATCAACGATGATAATGTTTTGGCTGATCAGTGTATGGCTATGAGGGCCAAGTGTCTACATACTTTTGGCCACAGTGTAAATTTTATTGTACATTTATTTACAAGTAAGAAACCAAGGTCAGTTTCAGCAGAAATAAATAAGATTCATCAACCTAGTGTTTGATGATCATAGTCATGAGGCAAAATGATGCACAAATTGAGGAAATGTGGAAAACAACTGAATCATTTCAAGCAATTACATCAAGTGGGAAGAGGCAAAGTAATGATTGGCAATCAACAATCAGAGCAGTAAACTTATGATGAAGACAATTACAATCATAATGGTTGAACAAAATTAGTAAAACACACATTCAACAAGGACATAATAAAAGTAAAACACATAAACAAAATATTCAAAGAATACCCAGATAGCACACCGCTGAAGGGCCAACGTTGGGCCAGCGGCAGTGCATACAGTGGTTGGCCCTACATAATTTGTCAGTTGGCCCAATGTTGGCCCCACATTGTTTAATGGCAGTAGATAATGGCAAGGTTGGAAATTGGACATTAAATTAGACCCAGATAGCATACAGCTATGTACATGAGAAAGTTATCAAATAATGTACATTAAGAGAAAAGATAGTTTGGGTGTTATATATAATAATTTGTACACAGTTTTATTTTATACAGTATTGATGTGTATGTGCAGAGAAACTACTAACATATCAGAAAATCATGGGTAAGGCTGAAATAAAAATATAAGTCTGAAATATAACATTGTCATAATAAATGTCAACTATAGGTATAGTTTCTGATGCTTAAGCATGTCTCATGCTTTTTGAAACACACAAAGCAAAATACATACATACTGTACAGTACATTGGCACAAGTTGGTTCACTATATAATAAGATGGTTGGCCCAATGTTGGTTCATTAGATAATTGCAAGGTTGGCCAAATGTTAGCACAGCGTTGGTTCAGTAGATAAGGGCAAGTATGGAAATTGGAAATTAAATTAGACTCTTCTTATTATTGACAATGATGAAAAAACACATTTATATCTTGAGAAATCTTCACATTATTTAACGTGATAAAATTATTACAAACTAAGCAAATGTATGTAACCATAATGATTATAAACTACAAAATAAATGCCTAGTACAACAACTTTTTCTTTCAGCAAGGAGGCTAAAAATAAATACATACCAAAAAAAAGTACCCATTGCCTTGTCTGTTATATCAGGTGGTTCTGCATCTTCCTCATCATCATTCACCTCGGTACTTTCACCATTAGCCTGGTCACTGTAGCTCAGCTATTCTTTATCATCACCATCTTCCTCTTATCTTTATCATCAACATTACAGAATCTTTGGGGAACTGTGATTATATTCTGTGTAAATACACCAATATTTGAACATTGTACATTAAATTGTACTTCGCAATATGTTCTTTGAAATATTCCCTTTCAACCAGCAAAATGATGAGAAAATCAAACTTTTTTACATTTGGCTCAACTCACCAACAGTTCCAGTATCACAACACACATTTATCTCTAGATGAAACAAAGTAAACACAGCAATTTAAACTATAAATAACCTAGCAAAATTCTCAGATGATATTTTGCACATGCCGACTACCTTAGTACATATATTTGAAAACTGCACAAACATACAAAAACTCAGTGCCCATAAGCAAAACAATATGTACTGTAAATTAGCCCTTTAATGTTTCTGGCGCTTACTATGGTTCTAACCTCGCTATGGTACGCTACTGTATTCCCTGGCAACAAGTCAAACAGCCTAGCATAATACTGCATAACTAAACATCTGTCTTACGACATTAGAGCAAAACTACTAACTACATGCTTTCCAAGTTACCGATTCTCAACACTCATGTCTTACTCAAGGGGATTTATATCTCATTTAGAGGAATATCAACCCACCTGTAATTAGAAGCAAAGAGGCACAAAACTTTAGCTTGTGTTTAGCTACGCTGCAGGATTTATTTTGCAGCATTGGCCTCTGTGGGGTTTTAGGTTCCTCCCTAGCAATAAGCGCCATCTAGTGACCTATTTAACAGAGTTCACAATTGAGCACAAACCACAATGAATTAAACATTTATAATTTAGGAAAATAATAATAATAATAATAATAATAATAATAATAAAACAGGGTGTCTTATTTTAACTGTTACGCAACTTATGAACTGTACCACAATAAACTTTATTACTATTGTTATATACTATCTGTGTAGCAAATAAGCTAAAATTGTTCCATTGCTGAAATTATCATAATGTCAAATTGTCTCAATAACATGTAAGTATCAAATTAATTAAATTAACAGACAGTGTGCCCTTTAAAAAATCAGATAAAAACTTAACAAGATTCTTGTTATTCATTTTGCCCATGCTAAGTAGGGAATATAACATGATGGGTAATGCTGCATTAAGAAATGTCATTAGTGGCAGAATGGTGTGACCTATGATGAAAAATTGCGACCTATGATTAGAATGTTAATTGGTCAGCAAGTAATTCATTTTAAACATTTACCAAAATTTGCCAATTTGTCAGTGCTAACATTATACCCATTCCGGGGTAATTGTTGCCTTTCTTCTAAACATTTACATTTACAATTATTTTATTTTCAATTTGGAACTTGATCAGGCTTCTGAGACATAATTTATTGCTGTATTTTAAGGCTCACCTTATCAAGCTAACTTTCCTCATTAAATAGGCTTTTAAGACATACTCTCAAAATGTATTCTTAAAATTCATTTTGTATTTTGCAAGTGCAGTTAAGGTGAGCCTTAATAAAAACAAGAAAGAGAGAGAGAGAGCGTGCCTTGTTGTAATGTGTCTAAATATTTTACTCAGAGTTTTTCATAGAAAATTGCTGGCCAGCTATTAACATCCAAAGACCTCCCACAGTCAGGTCCATAAGTATTCGGACCGCAACCCAGTTTCCATATTTTTGCTCCTGTGCACCAGTCCATTAATTATAACTGTATTCTTTATTTATAATTATGGACCTGCCTGTATTCCTATATGAACTATAAACTATATGTAATATTTAATAAACTATTAATAGTTTGTCAAAATGTTTTGGGGTACTTAGTACATGGCTGCAAAACACTCTTTCATAAAAACAAACAAAATTTTTTTTTTTTTGTGATGACTTTTGGTGTTTCACAAGCAAATGTTTACTCCCTAAACTGCAGTCCACATTTATTCTGGTCCTAAAGGGGGAAAATGTGGCTCTGCTCTAAATAGGAACATCAGAAGCATCTGCACTGGCTGATGTTCATTGCTCTGGATTATCAGAGACAACACCTGCCATGGGCATTCAAGCTTCCAGGCAAACACTTCACAGACATGCTAGGCTGTCATGCCTGAACCACGGTGATTTGTAAACTCCTTTAAGTATTTCACACCCAGGCTCTTTTGAATTTTTATGATAACTGAGCAATTTTAGCAGTGCAGTGCATCATCGGCTCTTTTAAGCCCTTTTCGTGCTTTTGTTTTAATCAGTTTTATGTATTAAACATATTGGTTAAATGTTTTCCTTGTTTTTATGTGTTCATTCTTACACTTAATATGTGTCAGCATTGTAAGTTCAAGTAATACAAAGTATTTGGACATTATTTTTTTACATTTTACAATCTAGATGAAGATGAAATGTTCAGGTTTAATATAGGATTAACACACACAAAACACATTCAAACACACATTCTGGTTTGACATTTAATTAAAATCTACAGGACAACTTCAATAGTTGTACCATTTATAACTATACAAATATATATATATATTAAGTAATAAAATAGACAAATGTCCATGTATAATGTATCAAATTTTCAAAACAGGAACCAAATTAACCACAGAACTACCTTGAATAATTCTAGGCATATGTATGGTTTACTCCATGTATCACAAAAGATTCAAAATATAAGCATAATAGACTGTACAACTGACATCATCAAAAAGATGTGCTTGCAATTTGGCAATAGAAATAATGGGATGACCCAGTCATTTACCTGAAAATGCAAGCTCAAAACAGTATTATAAGCATCAGAATGTCTGGTTATTGTGTATACAGTTGCCAGAATCTACTGTATATTCCACTGGTAGACTTACGTTTTACAGGATTCCAACTGGATCATGACCTTTAAAAAAAAAAAAAACAATGACATTAAGCTTGTCAACTGCGTCATGTTATGACTGAGGCTTGAGACTACAGTAACACTTGCTATCACATTTTGACTATAGCAATATGTCTACTAACTTGACCACACTACTAACTCAAGCCAACAATGCAAAATAATAAAATGCAAAATTGTACCATGTAATTAGCTTTTAAGATGTAGTTTTCAAATTTGTTGATTATAACACATGCCTCATACATAAAGGTTATGTGTCCTTGTCTTTAACTAGAAAGGAATTCTGAGATGTTGTAGTATCTTTCATTTTGTACCACAGATAAGTCATAAACATCTAATACCTTGTATGCTCATAGTTTCGCACAGGTGCATGCTAGGTTTATTATTTTGGGTTATTTGCCAAAATCGATTTATTTAAGTAAGATTTGTGTCTTCAGTTGATAATGCCCTTTGCTGATGCAGGTTTGGAAATTGTAAAATGTTTTGGATCGCAATATCCTGCAGAAGATAGTGAGAACAGCTATGCAGATCATCAGGGTCCCTTTTCTCTCTATCATAGATATTTGCAACACACATTCTATCTGCAAAGCCACTAGCATTGTGGATGACCACACACACACACACACACACACAATCTCTTCACCCTCCTGTCATCTGCAAAAAGACACAGAGCCATTCAGGCTGTGTAACAATTTCTTCACACAATCCAGCAAATTCCCCCCATACACACACACCGTTCTCACTCTATTTGTAATTTTTTTTTCCCTTTTGACCTGGCTGCTAAAAAAACTAAACAAAATATTATAATTACCTGCATTATGGCTGACATGCATCATGTTATGTTTACCTTCATCACATGCATAACTATGTCTTTTTTGAAATTTAATTCACACTAGACTTTGTATAAGTAACTGCACTGCCCCATATTTATTCATTGCACTATTTGAACATGCTTGCATTTGTGCACTTTGTTTCTATCATTTATTTAATTATATTTATTTAGTATAATTAAATTACTGTATGTATAGTCTCGTGTCTGAGATTCTGGGCCCTATGAAGTCTAATATACTAGGCCCCCACTCTTGATGAAGCCAACCCTGACACTCAGGGGTAAATTGGAATTGTTCTTGCTTTAACATACCCCTCTAATCCCTATTACAGCACCTCTTCCATAAGGACCATCATGTTATCTCACTGTACCTACTGCATATAGTTGAAATTACTTGACTTGACCTAAAATGACCTAAAACTATGACCCCTAGTTTGAGATTCCTTGATATGGTTAGCAATGCAGCAATTTGTGTTGTTGCTTACCTGGTCCACTTAAAAAAACAAAACAAAAAAAAAAAACACTACATACTATAAACATACAGAAAGGGCATGCATTTTCCTTTTTTCTTATTGATTTCAATCTACTAAAAGTTTAAATCAAAATGCATTTATGGACATACACACTATATATCAGGGGAGTGATATCTTAACAGAAAGATATGAGCATGAGCTTAGGTGATTGAGTGATATTTAACTATTTCTCACATATTCCCCCTTCACACTGTAAACTAGCCAAATGTTGAGTAAATTAATATTATATTGTTGGCCCAACTTCCTACAGTGGTATATGTTGAGACAACAGGTACTGTATCATTGTGTTCTTAAAAAACTTTGGAGACACAGCCTAAATAAATAAATAAATAAATAAAATTGAGCCAGCAATTTACCTTCCCTGAGACGCAATCACGTGATTTTTAAGACCCCCACTTTCCCCCTGCTGGACTCTATCAAAGTGCACTAAAGAGTTGAAGATGGCCATTTGTGGACTTTCTTTATTTGTTGTATTTATTAAGTATTTTTTTTTTTTTTATGAAATATGTTTTTTTTTTTAAGCTTACAGGTATTTAAGCATTAGCAGTATATATGTGAGCCTGGTGTGATAATTCTGTGTTATCTGTGTTAAAAATGTCTGTAAAATATTTTCAGAATATCAAATCAAATAGTGTGCAATATGAGCATAACATGAGCATTTATCATTTTATTTGTGACATTGCCACAGTACAGGGTGCACCACACCTGTGTGTTTTTTTAGCATGTTTAGACCTCCAAAAAGCCATCTCCGCACTGCACAACTTGCACACTTTACACACTATACTGTATTGGGCTGATGTTAGCTAGGGCCCTAAATATTTGGTGTGTGTGTGTGTGTGTGTGAGAGACAAAGAGATGTGAGTGTCTCAGTGTTATCATTTGTGATTTGTGTATGTGTGTGATGTATGATTGTATTTGTGCGTGCGTGCATATCTGTGTGAGAGAAAGAGAGAGAGAGAAAGAGAGATGTGTGTTAACATTTGTGATGCACGTGTGTGTCATGTTTGTGCATCTGTGTGTGTGCATGTGTAAATATATATACTACGTGCATTTTGCCAAACCCAAAAACCCCCCAAAACTTACTTACTGAGTTAAGCCCATGATATGCAATGTGAAAGTTGTTCGGCTCAATAAGCTCTAAATGTATACCGGGTTTCGCGTACATACAGTATGTACAAGTTTGTATGAGCAGTGCAGCAAAATCTCAGGTGAGAGTCCCGTGCCTAGCTTGGGAACAGACGCTCAGGCACAACTCTCATACCACGCCCAGGACCAAGACTCTCAGGCACCGTTTCATAATGTATCGAAATGTTGGGGATATATGAATGTATTGTAAGGGACTACCACCAGAGGTCACTGTTTTTTAGTTGTAGTTTTTGTTGGCTGACTCAGTTTCCCAGAAGGCACCTCGGTCAGGTGATGTGCGTGCATTAATTAATCTAACTATAAATAGCTGTTAATAAATAGTCTGGGAAACTGGGTTGAGCATTATTGGTTTAACTACTGTCATTTGTGTGGGTGTTTTGTTCTGGTTTGCTTTGTTCTATGTTTAGTGTATATTTTGATTTAAGTTGTGTTGACTTGGGCTCTCAGTTTGGCAATGTTTCTGTGTATGTTCTTTGTGTGTGGAGCTGATTCAGTTGTGTTATCTGTGTATGTAAGTATTGTGGTTCTTGTCCTCTTGCTCATGTGTGTTAAGCTAGAGCAGGTAAGTAGATAGGTGTGTGTTTGACTAGGAGTGTGTTTAGCTAAGACCTATGTTGAACTAACTAACATGCTTCTAGCCATAGCCCCTTTGTGTCTCTAGCTATTCTGTTTCCTGCCTCCCTAGTGTCCCAGTGAGCCTAGCCACTGGGTATCCCTTGTCTGTGTTTCTGTGCCCAATTTCCCTAGTGTGTGTTGAGCTATTAGGTAAGTGTAGCTTAGTGCATGTCGGGCTAAAGACATGCTTAGCTAGGTGAATGTGTAGCTGACTGCTATGGTTAAGTACTCTTAACCATGTTTAGCTAAAAGCCATGCCTAGCTGATTGCCATGTCTTTAGCCCTAGTCTCGTCTCTTTTCGTCTCTCCTGTCTCGCTCCCGTCTCTCTCTAGTGTCTCTTGTCTTGCTCCCGTCTCGTCGGGTGTGTTGTCTTGTTGTGTCCAGTCTCAGCTCCACGCGTAGTTTGTGTGTGTGTCCTTTCCAGTGTTTCGTCCTTCTGCCTGTGTTTCGCCACAGGATGTGTGGTATTCGTCCTTCTGCCTGTGTTTCGCCACAGGATGTGTGGTATTCGTCCTTCTGCCTGTGTTTCGCCACAGGATGTGTGGTATTCGTCCTTCTGCCTGTGTCCTGCCAGATAGCCCGTGTTAACCCAAAGTTAAGTATTGTTTGAGTTTAATGAAAAACACCTATGCCATGGGTAAAGTGGCACTTCCCCCTTTTTAGTTTTTTTGCTGCAAATATTACATTAAAGCTCTTGACCTGTTTATGGATAATTTTATGCATTGCACTGCTGCCATTTGATTAGCTGATCATTGCATAAATGAGCAAGCTTGGGGATTAAATTTAATCAAAAGTCTTCAAAGGGCAGAAAAGAAAATGTTCTTCCATTAAGGTTACCCATTAAATCAACCAGTTAAACTGGACATCAGACAGTAGGGAGGACAAAAACATTATGCAAATTTCATAGAATGTTAAAGTAGTACAGTAATACCTTGGATTATGAGTAACGCGGTTTACGAGTGTTCCACAAGATGAGCAAAGATTTTTAATAAATTTTGACTTGAAAAATGAGCATTGTCTTGGTTTATGAGCACAGAGTATCATGTATCACGCATGCGCTTCTTGTTTTGACGCTGAGCGTCACGTGATCAAACTGAGATAATCTCTTGCGCTGCTGAATTGTAAGTAATCGTCTCCCCTGCTGGGTCTTAGTGCTCGTCTCTTACTGGTATAATGAAACACCTGTGCATGTGTGTACTATTTACTATAACACTGTGACCACGTGTGTGTGTGTGTGTGGAACATATTTTATGTTCCCCACACACACACACACACACACACACACACACGCACTTTCGTCTTTACAGACGACCTCCCACCCCTCTTCCTCTCGGCTTCGCACACACATACAGACACACACTCTCTGCCTTACACAGACACTCCGCTCTGTTGTGATTCTTTTTAAAAATAAAGTGCAGGGTAATTTTTTTTTTTTTTTTTTTTACTTTACAGCAGTGATTCTGTAGTAATCCGAGGCTTCACTGTACTTACTTTTAATGTTGACAGTAATAGAAAATAGAAAATCCATGTGAATTGTAAGAGCTACACCTCATAATTCCTAGTGTAAATGCATATTTATAATTGTACTTATTATTCATTTATATGAATACTGTACAATTTTAAAAAGATTTACTTTTCACAAGTATTATGTACAAGAGTAATGGACAAAGTGAAATTCTCTGTTGACTTGGAAAAATAAACGGTGTTAAAAAAAGTTGCCTGTTGTGAGTGCTAAAAGGATAACCAAGGTGTATTTTTGTTCTAGTTACTTATTGATGTCCAGTGGTCTCCAGTAAGTGTAGTTAAAGCTGCTTTTGGCAATCATCTCATTTTCATAGCCTTTTTTAAAAATACTTCCCCCTGAAGGTATCTCTAGCACAAAGCTTTGATTTTATGCAAACTTTCATTTGAATGCTTTTTATAATGAAGCTTGCTGTTTCCTGTCATTTTATTATCCGTGTTAAACATGCTATCCTGTATCCCAATAAAGAACATATGATCAGACAACATCTATTTATTGTGTTTCTACCATTCTACAACTTTAGATATAATTTTCAGAAAGAGATTACAGTACAGCACAGCATCCTGCATGGATTGAGACCAAGACTCTATTGTAATGAAGTGACTGGCCATGTGATTTATAATTAGAATGGCTTCACTAAAAGGTCAGCTTCAATGCATTAGAGGCAGAAATTAGGTGTATTAAAACAGCATTAAGGTTCAGAGAAAGCACATAAGCTGTTTATTGCAGCCCTCGTTTGATTTCCCAGGGTGCCCAATCAATCTTGGCTAATCATGTGATAATCTACCTGTGTTAGTCTGCCTAAATTCATCAATATATTAGACCACCCATACCTTAGCTCACAGGATTCCTTTTTAAAAAAATAAAAGACTAAGTTAAATATTTTTACTCAGTAAAAGTCCAGGCACTATAATATACTTCTAGACAGACCTAAACACATTATACACCAGATGCATCTAGATATACTGTGGATACTGTTAGATGCATAGATTTACACTGGAGACTAAATGAGCTGCATGTCTAATGCCATGAACAGCCCAATGGTACAGATGGTACTTAACCGGAATGATGGTTTTGCTGCTGCACTGCACTCATTCGGGTTTGTGCATTTGCTGGCTTTACCACTGAGTGGTGCTATATAACTATAGACTGATGCCTCGGGCCTTTAATTCTCTCAAGGATTAATAAGCCGCAGCTTCTTTAGAGCTGCATGTAGTAGTGGATACAATCAAGTGAAACATTGTAATTGTCACACACACCCGCGCCACTGGCACTAGGACCCGGAAGTAGTACGGTCGCAAAACAGGAAGCATAAAAGGAGACAAGATGGCGCTGCACATCACTCAGTCATTGAGTTCGCCCATGACAATTCAGATCGTTTCTCTGCCAATTCGTGAGTACTCACTTTCTTGGGTTCACTTTCTGTTTTCAAGTGTGTGTTTATAGGACGCGGGTTAAATTTGTGTTTTTCCCTTGCTCCCCTTCTGTGAGAGTCCTTAAACTAAATCGGGTGGTTTCCTGCCTACTCGCTTGCTTCCACGTTTGGGTTCACCATCCACGCTACAAAGGGCTAACCGCGAAAGCTACGTCTTCTGGTCTACTCAGGTTAGTGCATGACAGAATGACTGAGTCATTCGCGGTGAACCCAGAGATCGCTAATCTGCGCCGGAGCGTCCAAGACGTCGCGGCCTTGCGGGAGAAAGCGTGGCTGTTGCTGACGTGGCTAGCCGGTTTTCCGTCGCGGAGGCCGCAGAGCCCCTGTTATCAGGGCAGGCAGCTGAGAGGGCCACGGCAGTTCTTCGCTCAGACACAGACACCGCCCATTCATATAATGAATTCACCCACCAACTCAGACTCACTTTTGAACACCCTGCGGGCGAGGTGGAGACCAACACCAAGCTTTATCACCTGCGGCAGGGAGGTTTGTCCGTGAGCCGATACACAGCAGAGTTTCGTACCCTCGCCGTGCAGACATCATGGGGGGACGCCGCGCTCCGAACATTCTATTGCGAGGGACTGGCTTCGCGGATAAAGGACGAACTCGTCGGACGGGAGCTTCCAGCCACTCTGGAGGGGCTGATCCAACTTTCCCTCTGCATCGATCAGCGCCTTCTCTCTCGTCCCAAGCCAGCCCCGAGGATCCTGCCGCCTGCTTCCACCTTCCTTGACACCACGCCATGACCACCTACCATCTTCACCACCACTCCTACCAGACATGTCGGTTCTCCACCTCCTGCCGTGGTTAACACCGGAGCCGGGGAACCCATGCAATTAGGGCGCACCTCCCTGACCACTGCAGAAAGAGAACCTTTCATCTAGCCCCATTACCATCCAAACACAACCCATCACCCTAATTATTTAACAACATCGAGAACATATCAAATTTCACCTGACTTCCATTTCATCACCACCCATCATCCTTGGACACCCCTGGCTTTTACAGCATGACCCTTTGATATCCTGGACCCAAAACAGGATCTTGCAGTGGGGACCGGCCTGTAACGAAATTTGCCTATCGGCTTCGGCTGGGACATGCTCTAGGGAGTCCGAGGCCCCCGACGTCGACACCAACGCCATTCCTCCTGCCCACCGAGACCTGGCTGAGGTGTTCTGTAAGTGACGCGCTACCCATCTCCCACCTCATTGCTCCTACAACCTAGCTATTGACCTGCAGCCAGGCTCGGTTACCCCCCGCGGCCATCTCTACTCCCTCGCACCCACCGAGACACGGGCGATGGAGGACTACGTTTCGAACGCCCTCCGCCAAGGTACCATCAGGCCATCCTCCTCGCCCGCTGCCACGGGGTTCTTCTTTGTAAAAAAAAAAAAGAGGGGTGAACTTCGTCCATGTGTCGATTATCAGAGCCTAAACAATATCACCATCAAGAACCGACACCCACTGCCTCTTACCAACTCTGCCCTGGACGCCCTCTCTGGTGCCACCATTTTCACGAAGTTGGACTTTCGGAGCGCCTACAACTTGGTGCGTATCAGAGAGGGCGATGAGTGGAAGACGGCCTTCATCACACCCACTAGACACTATGAAAGTCTCGTCATCCCATTTGGACTCTGCAATGCCCCCGCCGCCTTTCAAAGCTTCATTAATGACGTTCTTCGAGACATGTTGGGGCGGTGGGCATTTGCCTACCTGGACGACATATTAATCTACTCACAGACAGTTGAAGAACACACCCAACATGTCAGGGCAGTCCTAAAGAGACTGCTCGCCCATCAACTGTATTGTAAGTTGGAAAAGTGAGCCTTTCACAAGCGCTCCACCAGGTTCCTGGGTTTTGTCATCTCGCCCCAGGGTGTGGCCATGGACCCGCAGAAACTGGAAGCTGTGCGTCATTGGCCCCTTCCCAAGACCCTCAAGCAGCTTCAACGGTTTCTCGGGTTTGCCAATTTCTATCGTCGCTTCATCCAGGACTACAGTACAGTTGCAGCACCCCTAACTGCCCTGACACACCCATCATCTCATCCCTTCCACCTCAACTCCTGTTCCATCTCTGCCTTCCATGACCTATGTCATCGTTTCACCACCGCTCCAATCCTTATCCACCCAGACTTCAACAAACCATTCGTTGTGGAGGTGGACGCTTCGGATGTGGGCACCGGAGCTGTTCTCTCCCAGCGAGGTCCAGACCAGTCTGGACCGACCACCAAAATCTGATCACCATTCAAAACATCAAACCGCTCAACCCGAGGTAGGCGCGGTGGGCTCTGTTTTTTGAACATTAATTTCCATCTGTCTTACCGCCCGGGGTCCAAAAACACCAAGGCCGACGCCCTCTCCAGACAACATGAGGGGGACACCACGCGGGTGGAACCCGCGCCTGTCCTCCCTCCGTCAAAAATCATTGCACCTCTCCAGTGGGATCTAGGAACGAGAGTCCGCCAGGCACAGACCACGAAGACCGAACCGGCAGGTTATGGAATGGGGCCACTCCTCACCCCTCTCTGGACACCCCGGCACCAAGCGCACCCTTCAATTTATCCAACGCGCTTTCTGGTGGCCCTCCATGACCCGGGACGTCAACGAGTTCGTCCAGGCGTGCCCAGTGTGCCCCAGGGCAAAGACCACCAATCAGCCGACACCTGGAGAGCTCCAACCACTTCCAGTTCCTTGTCGGCCCTGGACGTACATTGCTGTCGACTTCATCACGGGCCTGCCGGTTTCAGAAGGAAAGACAACCACCATGACCATCGTAGACCGGTTCTCCAAAGCTGTGCATCTGGTGGCTCTCTCCGGAATCCCGTCAGCTAAAGACACAGCCGAGCTGATTCTAGAGCATGTAGTCCGCCTGCATGGGTTCCCAAAAGACATCGTCTTGGACAGGGGGCCCCAGTTCACTGCCCGGTTCTGGAAGGCCTTCTGCCATCTGATCAATTCCACCTGCAGTCTGTCATCAGGATACCACCCGCAGACTAATGGTCAGACGGAGCGAACCAACCAACAACTGGAGCGCTATCTGAGATGTTTCGTCACCGATCGTCAGCGCTCCTGGGCCCGCTACCTCATATTCAATTCAATTTTATTTGTATAGCGCTTTTAGCAATTTTCATTGCCGCAAAGCAGCTTTACACAGTCAAATATGGGCTGAATTATCTCATAACCTTCATGTGTCATCTGCCACAAATCTTAGTCCATTTGAGGTATGCCACGGTTTCCAGCCTTCGATGTTTGAACATCAAGAACTGGAGGTTGATGTACCGTCGGCCCAACAGTTGGTTCGCAGGTGTCGACGGCTGTGGAGACATCAAGCCATCCGACGAGCTAACCACCGATATACCACCCAACATCGCCGTCGACACCCACCGGGACGAATGTATAACGTAGGTGACAAAGTATGGCTGTCTACCAAAAATCTTCATCTCCACACAGAGTCAAATCACCTATCACCTAGGTTCATCGGTCCTTACCGCATCACACTCCGCATCAACCCTGTCACCTACCGGCTCCAGCTGCCTGCGGCGCTCCGAATTCATCCGGTTTTCCACACCTCTCAGTTGAAACCCTTCACTACCTTTCCTATGGTTCCACTCAGTACAAATTTGGAATTGAAATTAAATATATGCATTTCTTATTTGCATTGAATTTAAGCAAGGCAAATGCTAACATGGTGAGACTTCACAAAAAGTGCATCAGAAAAAGTTTCAATAACAATCTCAGTTAATAACAATCTCAGTTATTGTCAGATTAATGTGCAAAAACTATATAATTAAACCACAGTGTATAAGCTACATACAGCCTTTTTAAGATTCTACTTTTATTTAAGTGCATTCACAATAACGACAAAAAAAAAAATGATTTTAAAAGCAAATAATGAAAAAGCAAACAGGGTGTGCTATTCTGTATTGGTTTCGGTAAACTTGAGCGCGTCAAAGATGAACCGAAACTGTGTATACATGAAAAATATACACTTATAGAAAGCGAAATAAACTATACATAAACTAATGGAAAACAAATTTCAGATTATGTAATTCGTATGAAACGTGAATTATAGGCACATCCACTGCTATGGAGATGACAAGATAACATGATTACCTTCATCACCACAGCTAAAACCAAAGAAACCCTTTATTTATTAATGAATTATTAAAATGGTCAAAGTCAGTCTTCTTGCTGTTTTTCCCCGACGCATTTTTAATCATTAGTCCACTTCTGCTGGTGCGCTTTAGAAAACTTTATGCGTGCGGTTGAGCGCTGATTAGATTTAATTAAAGAAGAGGATCATGATGTTGGCTAATCATCCCGAGCCGACACCTAGCAGAGGTAAAAGGTAGCAGAGCTGAAGATGTTGAGGTTCTCTTTGGGAGTGACAAGGATGGATAGGATAAAGAATGAGTTCATCAGAGGGACAACCCATGTTAGATGTTTTGGAGATAAAGTCAGAGAGGCCAGATTGAGGTGGTTTGGACATGTTCAAAGGAGAGATGGTGAATATATCGGTAGAAGGATGCTGAGGTTTGAACTGCCAGGCAGGAGGTCTAGAGGAAGACCAAAGAGGAGATTTATGGATGCAGTGAAAGAGGATATGAAGTTAGTTGGTGTGAGAGAGGAGGATGCAAAGGATAGGGTTAGATGGAGGCAGATGATTCACTGTGGCGACCCCTGAAAGGTAATAGCCAAAAGACAAATAAGAAGAAAAAGGTCTTTCTGTTATAAAAAGTGTTATAATATAGTTGTAACACAACAGATATACAAACAGAACAAACAGTGCACACTGAATATTAAAACTGTTTTGCTGCAATTGATAAACATTCCCTAATCACCTGACACACATAGAAAATATCTATCTGCAAAGGATGAAACATTACCGGTGTCAAATTCTGTAAAGAGACTCACCTTAGAAAGTGTCCTTGAAAATGTAGTCCCCGGAATCGTCAGCTCTCGAGCACAAAAAACTCACACCTTCAGCACTGTACTGGGGGTGCTGGCCTCGCAATGGAAGGCAGTCCTTTTATTATTTTATATTGCAAACAACTACAACTTAAGCAAATAAAACAAGGTAGATTATGGCGAAAATAGCAAATACTAAGCAAAGGGTTCAAAGGGAAAAAAAAGAACATAGAGTCTTGTAAACTTAAATTACCAATGCATGGTAACACTGCCTATGAACATTTTTGTATTATAACAGAACTCTTTTATACCCTGGTCCTGCGACTCATGTTCTAACAGCCTTATGCCACTAACCAATTAGCAGGCTTTAACCTTATAAGGTAAATACTGACGAACAAAGCTTCACTTATACTGCCTCTAACTAAACCTAACACATACAGCAGAATACATATTCTTATCTTGAGGTTGGCTAACTGCCAAGCTATAACACAAAGTACATCAGTTGTAAATGTCACCCTGTAACAGGAAGTGTGTTAGTTACAAACATCACGTTACACAGTTCATCTGGGGTATGATGAGCATCGTTGGTAACTGCAAATCTTGCAGATGTCGACAACTTTTATCTCTGCACGTGTTGCAGCAATGTCCAGAAGGGGTGTCTTTGCAGCATTTCCCCTCGCTGGGCCTCTGCGCCTCTTCTTAGGCCTCCGTCGAGCTTTTATCTCTGAAACATATTCAGCCTTACCCAATACATCTCCTATAGTAAGCTGGGACATATGACAACTTAAAACATTGACCTCTTCCACCACAAAACCGAAACCGCGCATGATGTAGACGCATCTCTGCTAGACGCGTCCTCCACCGCCTCTCCTCGACGTCAAGGACGTCGTGCTTCTTCTGCCGCTGCCAGGCTTCGAGGACACTGTACCAGCACCTCTGCTCGCGGGCGAGGACAGCGCGCTTTCTCTTCATCCGACGCTGCTCGAAAGCGAGGACACCACGCTTCCTTTTCCTCCGGCTCTCCTCGCCGTCGGGGACGTCGCGCTTCTTCCGCCGCTGCCAGGCTTCGAGGACACCGTGCCAGCACCGCTGCTTAAGAGCGAGGACATTGCGCTTCCTTTTTCTTCGTCTAAGCTACGAGCTTACCCAATACATCTCCTATGGTAAGCTGGGACATATGACAACTTAAAACATTGGCCTCTTCCACAACAAAACCAAAACCGCGCATGAGGTAGACGCGTCTCTGCTAGACGCGTCCTCCACCGCCTCTCCTCGACGTCAAGGACGTCGTGCTTCTTCTGCCGCTGCCAGGCTTCGAGGACACTGTACCAGCACCTCTGCTCGCGGGCGAGGACAACGCGCTTTCTCTTTATCCGCCGCTGCTCGAAAGCGAGGACACCACGCTTCCTTTTCCTCCGCTTCAAGGACACCGTGCCAGCATCGCTGCTCAAGAGCGAGGACATCGCGCTTCCTTTTTCTTTGTCTAAGCTACAAGAACGTTGCTTCCGTGCAGCATGGAGAGCATTGTCCTTCCTTTGCCTCCCGGCTTTGAGGACATCGCTTCAGCTCTGCTGCTGTTAAGCTCCGAGAGCATCGCTCCAGCTCCGCTGCCTTTAAGCTCAGCAAACGGCGCTGCAGCGCCTCAGCCGCCGAGTGCCACAGACGTCGCTTCTAGTCCTCAGCCACCGAGCGCCGCGGACGTCGCTCCAGCTCTGCCGCCGCCGAGCGCCGCGGACGTCGCTCCAGCTCTCCCGCCGCCCAGCTCAGCGGACGTCGCTCCAGCTCCGCCAGCTGCGAATATATTTAACCGACATCTGGCCTCCTGCAGTTATGCCACACTCACACAGACACCCAGATCATGACAGGAGAGTTAGGGCAAAAACGTTTAAGTCATTATAGTCATTTAGTCATTAAAGTCATTTTGGTCGTTTAACACTAGAAGCGCCGCGCCAGTGTCACCTACTAATAACGCGGTTTGTAGCGCAGCCACATAAAAGGGCATTTTAACTAACAGGAAAATGGATTAAGGAGCTAATGCTGCTCACCTGTGCTCGTAAAATTGCCCAATCTGGTTTTATTTGTCCCCATTGACCGTGTTGGTCACGGCGTAAGCTCTCGCGAGCATGCGCGATCGCAGCGCGAGGGAACCCGGAAGCGGTGTCGGGTCACGTGTGCCGGTGAGAGATTTACCTAGCACGCTGTTTATTCTGAGAGAGAGTTTGTTGGATGGTTCGAAAGGAGTACTTTTCCCCGGTTGGATTATTCCTCATAGACACTAACAATTCACCTCTCGTTCCGTTGCTCGAGCTCCCGGATTTGTCATCGATACCGGTGAGGCCGAGCCAATCTCTCCCGTGCATCATTTCACACACTGCAATATCATTAACTCTGGACAATCATACACGCACTCACACATCCGCATACACCATACACATTGTTTATATTTGTATATATTTCGTATATATTGGTTTTTGGTGCACCTTGTTTGTTTGTTTGTTTGTTTGTTGGTTTAATACACGTTGGTTTGGTTTATATATAGTTATTGTGTCGCGTCTTTACTTGTCCTGTCTTGATTGCGCAATACCGGAAGTGCAGTTTAAAAACCCGTATTTTGATTCTCGACCCCGTAGCAAAGTAACTAGTGGTTTAATTAAATCCAAGTGTTACATAGTGGTGGCCCGTACGGGGAATCGGTTTTTTCGGGTATTTTCCGGTTTTGTGTGTCTTGGCAGAACAAAATGGATGCTAACATCGCTAATGCTAATGCTAGTGGTGCCGTGCAGGCCGACCTTGCTGTAGCTAATAATGTGCTGGAGGATGTAGATGATGCATTTGTTACACGCCGTAACCCTACAGCTGAAATAACCTCATTGATTAGTTCACTATATATATCTGACAGACATGATGATGATGATGATGATGTTGTGTCTGATATTAATGTTGTGCATACGTTGCAAACTGAACTGAATCAATGCAAGGAGGATATGGGGGCGCTTACTGACAAAGTGAACACGTTGGAGCAGGATTTTAGACAATCCGTAAACAGCAGTCTGAACAGAGAAACCAGTTTTCGGGACGCAGTGGACGCTAGCTTAGAAGGAGTGGAGCGCTACTGCCAAGAGGCCCTGGAGAAACTGGAAAGAGCTGTCACTGACTGTTTTCTGAGACGTGACGTAATCTGGGAAAACCAGATGAAAAAACGACGGCTCACAAGTACGCCCACCATCCAAAGGTTAAAGGCCTACACCCCTGCATCTCCCCAATCTCCTGTTCTACATTCTCCCAGCACTGCAATCACAGCATCTACAGCAAAGGTACAGCACATAAGCAGTCATGAAACATACGACATTCCTCCTTGTGTTCAACCACACTCTTCTGCTCAGCTTACCTCCTCAGTTTCACCCTCTTCTTCATCCTTTTATGGCCAACCACCCATCCGCCTGGAGTTTCCAGCCTTTGGCGACGCTTCAGAGACAGCGGATGTTCTTAACTTCATCGAACAGTGTGAAAACTATCTGGAGATCAGACCACTGCCCAGCCCAGAACTGCTAGGAACCCTCACCACGGTGCTACGAGGACCTGCTCTGAGCTGGTGGAAGGCAGAGAAAGGCAAGGTGAAGGACTGGAAGTCTTTTAAACAGGCATTTATGGCGGCTTTCTTACCGGACGACTACCTCACTGAAGTTGAAGAAAACTTAAGGTCGCTGGTACAGCAGCCTAGTCAACGCCTTAGAGACTTCGCCTATGACTACCGCGCCCTCTGTAGGAAGTGGAAGCCTGATATCTCCGAGGAAGAACTAGTGGGGCGAATCCTGAACAACATCAACCCAAGAGTGGCAGGATGTCTGAGAGGAACAGTGAACACCGTGGAACAGCTGGTGAAGATAGGTTCTAGGGTGGAAAAAGACTGTAAGAGCCCCAAAGACTATTGGCAGAAGGTGGACTCCCAGCACAACAAGGAAAAGAGTCATAAGAAGGCAGATGAGCGAGTTCCTTCAAAGCACGCAGCGGGACTCTCCATTGCTCAACCTCTGGCAACTCCTTCACTTCTCCTGGTTCCAGTAACAGTGCAAGGAAGGAAGGTGAATGCGGTGGTCGATACAGGGAGCTCCTACACGTTGATGAGGGAACATCTATGGAGGCAGCTCTGCGAACGGGAAGTCAGGTGTGATGTTCCTTCTGCTCAAAAGTTTGTTATGGCTGATGGAAAAACACACCAGGCGCAAACCCAGAGAAGGCTTCATTACATCTGGCACACGATCGGATGTGAGCTGGACACGTACGTCATGAGCAACTCTCACCTGGCTTTCCCTCTGATCGTGGGGCTGGACTTCTTAAAAGTCACAGGAGCCACCTTGGACGTCGCACGCGGGGAGTACGGGCTGAAAACAGAGGAGGGAGTCACTTATCATCCCTTTATAATGTCCCAACCCCACTCTGCGCCATCTAAGCCTGCTCAAAGGAGCCACTCTCATCGCCCGGCTACAGCTAACCTGTATCTAGCCTTACCGGCGACTCCTGATGATCTCCTATGTGCGGAGAAAAACACAAAAAGTGTGACATCCTGGGACACCGACAATGAAGAGGAGCTGCTGAAACTAATGGCCGCTTGGCCCAGCACCACCTCCAACATCTTGGGCAAAACAGCATTAGAGAGACACAGAATCACTTAATCTGACGACACCCCATTTAGATCCAGAGCGTACCGAGTATCACCCTTAAAGAAAAAGATTATAGAAGATGAAGTCGACCAGATGCTGAAGGACAACATCATCGAACCTTCATGCTCGTCATGGTCGTCACCTGTTGTTTTCGTACCTAAACCCGATGGGACTTACCGTTTCTGTGTAGATTTTAGAAAATTGAACAGCAAAACCAAACCTGATGCATATCCAATGCCTTTAATACATGACATCATTGAATCACTGGATGGCGCCTCCTGGTTCTCAACATTGGATCTGCAATCTGGTTACTGGCAGGTGGAGATGGAGAGAGACAGCTGTGAGAAGACCGCCTTCATCACTACCAAATGTCTGTTTCAATTCCGGTCCATGCCCTACGGACTCAGAAACGCAGCTGCAACGTTCCAACAACTGATGGAGAAAGTTTTGGCGGATTTAAGAGGAAAATATTGCTTCGTCTATATAGATGACATTATTATCTACTCACAATTACTGGAACAACATAGAATGCATCTCAACGCAGTATTTTCCAGACTCACCCAAGCCAATCTCTCCCTCAACATGAAGAAGTGTCATTTCTTCAAAAGGCGGCTGAAGTTCCTTGGTCATGTCATCTCTGAAGAAGGTGTGCAGTTAGACCCGGAGAAAACAAAGGCGGTGGCAGAATATCCTCCTCCTCAAGACTTAAAATCTCTTCAACGTTTTCTGGGTCTCGCCGGCTGGTATCACAAATTCATTCCCCACTTTGCAGACATAACAGCTCCATTAAATAATTTAAAAAGGAAGGGAGTAAAATGGGAGTGGACCGAAGAATGCCAGAACAGCATGGATGTCATCAAACACGCACTTCAAAACCCACCAGTACTAATACAACCAAACCTAAATCTGCCATTCCAATTGCACACCGACGCCAGCGAAGTGGGCCTGGGAGCCATCCTCACCCAAACTTCAGCAGAAGGAGAACGAGCAGTAGCTTACGCCTCACGAATGTTGAGAGGAGCTGAGCAGAATTACTCCACATCAGAAAAGGAGTGTTTGGCCGTGGTCTGGGCTGTAGAAAAATGGAGGCACTATCTAGAAGGTTGTGCTTTTGAGGTCTTTACCGACCATGCCGCCCTGTCATGGGCCTTCAGCTGCCCGAAAACCAGCTCTCGTCTCAACTGATGGACGTTACGCCTACAACAGTTCGTTTTTACAGTACATCATAGAAAAGGCTGCTTAAATCTGGGACCAGATGCGCTATCCCGGGCGCCCCCACCGTTAGAAGTGGGCACCGCTCCATGTCTCGCCATCACAACCTCTAAATGTTCATCCGACTTACCAAACGACCTGTGCGAAATAACTCAAGCCCAACATGAGGACCCCACCATCACGAAGCTGCTCTCTAAAGACCAGCCATGAAGCACAAGGGAGCAGAGGGTCTCGTTCGAACATCACTAAGGGGCGTTATATCGCCGGGTACCGGTAAGATACGGAGAAAAATTTCAACTAGTTGTCCCCCAGTCATTAATAAAAAACTTTTTACACTACTATCATGACAATCCCTTGGGAGGACACCTGGGGCAACTAAAAACCCTGCTGAGGTTACTAGATGTGGCATGGTGGCCCACGGTGCGGAAAGACGTCTGGCACTATGTGAGAACTTGCAGCGTGTGTCAACAGTATAAAACAGAAAACACTAGACCTAGTGGGCTACTACAGAGCACGGGGGTTCCAGAGCCAGGACACACCGTGGGATTGGACATCATGGGCCCTTTTCCCCGAAGTAAAAGGCAAAATGAATATCTGCTGGTGGTAGTAGATTATTTCACCAAATGGGTGGAGATGTTTCCCCTCAGGGATGTAAAGACGCCAAAACTGGTGAAGGTACTAAGAGAGGAAATTTTTACTAGATGGGGAGTCCCCGAATATCTAGTATCCGATCGAGGACCACAGTTTACGTCTCAGCTGCTGGCACACCTCTGCCAAACCTGGGGGAGCGTCCAAAAGCTAACTACGAGCTACCACCCACAAACGAACCTGACGGAACGAGTTAACCGAACTCTGAAGACAATGATCGCTTCATACGTCGGAGACCATCACCAAAACTGGGACCAATGGTTACCAGAGCTTAGATTCGCCATCAATACAGCCCAACAGGAAACTACTGGAAAGACGCCTGCAGAACTCACACTGGGTCGGCAACTAAAAGGGCCACTCGAAAGGCTCATGAATCACCCTCCAACACCTGATCACGCAGCCTACTCATTACTGGACCGACAACGACTTATAACGGACAACAACAGTCCAAACAAGCTAGATACTACAATGCTCGGAGAAAAGATGCGCACTTTAAACCGGGAGATCTAGTTTGGATAAAAACTCACCCACTCTCCTCTGCAGCGAAAAGATTTTCTGCCAAGCTAGCGCCCAAGTGGGAGGGACCAGCAGAAATAAAAAACAAAAAAGGACCAATCAACTACACAGTGTCTTGGGGCAATCCACAAAAAACTGATATAATGAACGTGGTTAATCTGAAGCGCTTTTACGGACGTTCTCCTCAGACGCCGGAGGCTTGGGGGGGGGGTCTATGTAGCGCAGCCACATAAAAGGGCATTTTAACTAACAGGAAAATGGATTAAGGAGCTAATGCTGCTCACCTGTGCTCGTAAAATTGCCCAATCTGGTTTTATTTGTCCCCATTGACCGTGTTGGTCACGGGGTAAGCTCTCGCGAGCATGCGCGATCGCAGCGCGAGGGAACCCGGAAGCGGCGTCGGGTCACGTGTGCCGGTATAAAGCCGGAACCGGCAAGTGGCTCGACACGGAGAGATTTACCTAGCGCGCTGTTTATTCTGAGAGAGAGTTTGTTGGATGGTTCGAAAGGAGTACTTTTCCCCGGTTGGATTATTCCTCATAGACACTAACAATTCACCTCTCGTTCCGTTGCTCGAGCTCCCGGATTTGTCATCGATACCGGTGAGGCCGAGCCAATCTCTCCCGTGCATCATTTCACACACTGCAATATCATTAACTCTGGACAATCATACACGCACTCACACATCCGCATACACCATACACATTGTTTATATTTGTATATATTTCGTATATATTGGTTTTTGGTGCACCTTGTTTGTTTGTTTGTTTGTTTGTTGGTTTAATACACGTTGGTTTGGTTTAAATATAGTTATTGTGTCGCGTCTTTACTTGTCCTGTCTTGATTGCGCAATACCGGAAGTGCAGTTTAAAAACCCGTATTTTGATTCTCGACCCCGTAGCAAAGTAACTAGTGGTTTAATTAAATCCAAGTGTTACAGGTTTAGCGGTCATTTGACCGCCTATTGTTTTGAATGGGAAGCTGCTGCTGATACACAATGATCGCTAGATGGCGCTTTCACCCAAAGCAAATAGTTTAGCTCCAAGATCAACTTGCACTTGAACAATGCGCCATTCATTCCCGCGTTGATAATAAGCTGTATCTTTTTTTATATTCAACTGAGAAAACCCACTACAGAGTCTCTAAGGGGACAAAGGAAAAAGGGAAAAAACAAGTCAGAGGGAAAAAAAAAAAGTCATGTTTGGAATTATAACCCAAAGTTTGTGACTTTTTTTCTGCCGTTTTTTCTCCTTCTTTGTCCATCTAGGGGCTTCGTACTATAACAAAAAGGAAAGCTCTACTTAATTTTATATTGTATGGAGAAAATGTTATTAGTTTGTTCATTCTATTTGAAGCTTCTGAACGTCTCGGAGCAGCGATTTAGTTCTGAACTCGCTTCCGTGAAATTATCGCTAAAACAATATTAAATTTGAATAAATCAGATCTACCACAGCAGATAATAAACTATGCTATGTCATAACCGAAGCAAACACAACGAATATGTCTCGTTCAGTGTTGCTAGGCAACGGACCACGCGCCTAATCGGTTCACTTGGCCGCGGTGTATTATAAACCTGCGGGATGTTTCACTGCTTATATTCATGTAATAAAAGCGAGGGAAATGTGGAAGTGATGTGTGGCCACTGAATGAGAACTAAATCAAAGATTTCAGTAGTGTAACATCTGTGTAACATCTGCATAGGGACACTAAACAGCTGAACAACTTCACTTTTCTGTTTACCTCTGAGAAAAAAAGCTGTATTTTGTTTGTTTATATGTTTATAAAAGTACACGAAGTAGGCGTGCGCGCACACACACACACACACCTCCCCTGAGCCCTCGGTCAACATCTAATGACCGTCGATATGTAAATAAGTTAAGACGTAGTTGGATTTCAGCCGTCACGGAAAGGAAAGACTTTGAAGCAGTTGCAGCGTTTTTTTCAGTTACAACAAGCACAGCGATGAGTCCACGTTGTTTCACTGGTTATGACATAGTGACACTAAACAGCTGAACAACTTCACTTTTCCGTTTACCTCTGAGAAAAAAAAGGTGGATTTTGTTTGTTTATATTCAGAGTAACACCTTCCAACCACCTCTCATAGTCTATTGTTAGTTTTAATGATTTGGCAGAAACTAATTATCACTACATAAGTACCCCAACACCATTAATCATAAGTTACTAATTCTATACATGCAACAGAAAATGTAGATGCAGATTCCAAATGTATAAAGATGCATGCTATATATATATATATATATATATATATATATATGAACCACGTTCCCGCCGATTAGGCGCGTGGTCCGTTGCCTAGCAACACTGAACGAAACGAGGCATAATCGTGGTGTTTGCTTCGGTTATGACATAGCATAGTTTATTATCTGCTGTGGTAGATCTGATTTATTCAAATTTAATAATGAGGCTTTATATCCTCAGGAGGGGCCATTACATATGTAATATGTAAAACAATATTGTTTTAGAGATAATTTCACGGAAGCTTCTAACAGAACGAACAAACTAATTAATTTTCTCAAAACCTTATAAAATTAAGTAAAGCGAAATTCCCTAAATGTCCTTATAAAATATCGCTGATTATCAACGCCAGAACGAATGGCGAATTGTCGATATTTTACGGAAGCATATATAAACTGCATATATGGAATGAAACCTGAGATAGTTACATATACACACTGATTGACGCATAGATAGTATGCGCGATTCCTTGCGCCATCTGCTGAGAGAAATGAGAATCGCAGGTTGGAAAAGGCAGGAAACGGCATGACCGGCGCGCAGCTGTCAGCGATTTCACGTAAATAAGAGCAAAATAGCTTCATACTGGCTTTTACTGGTGCGATTTTAAAATTTTAAGCATACAGGGTGATTAAGCTCACAGAACTAGGAAAAGTCATGAAAGGAGGGTCCTGGAAATTGATCGAGTGTGAAGTATTTTTTTTTTTTTACCCCCTTGCGGTCAAATGGCCGCTGCTCGGCGCTTCTAGTGTTAAAGTCATTAGAACACATGATTTAACAGTAATATTTAGATAATAAAGTCATCACTAGTTGTGAGATTTCTAAAATAAAGTTAACAATATTGACTTTTTAATATTGTTATTATACTCATGCAATATAAAAAGGCGGCATTTTTATTAATACATTCATTTATACACAAAAATGCCTACTACTTTTACGGTAGATGGGATGCTGCGTACCCCAAAATTGACGTTCCGTTCATCACGTTCACCGCCGTCACTATGTGATGGAGACATGCAGATTACCTGTGGTAAGGAGCAGGAGGTTGTGGTGGTCGGACTTCTATCCCAGACTTTTTTTTATGTACCTGTTTGCATAAAAATATTATATACTTGCATTCTGAGCCTGGACTTACTAAGAGATTATGATTGTAAGCTGGATCTAGGGAAATAGGGAAAGCCAAAATGACTTTGGGCAGGGGACATTCAGTCAATATGGGACAGCAATGACAGTAAAGGGCAAGGGGGCAGTACTACCTTTAAAAACCATGAAAGACAAAACAGACAGGTGGACATGGGGGGGGGGGGTTCCTGGTGAACCCTAGTTGTGTTCGATGGCAGATATTGGAGAGTCAAATGGGGGGGACCAGCTCAGAATAGCTACGGAGGGAATGCCATAGGGAGCTCTGCTACTCAGAGTTGCACTACATACACAGTTGTCACAATGAACAGCATGGACAGAAGAATGCGCGAGGTATGGCAGTGGGGTGTCAGTGTGGCAAGTGTGGCAGCTACTAATGGAATTTTAGGACTGTTTTTTTTGCGAAGAGGATAAGCTGGGAAAGACATTTCTAATTCAGCACTTTATAAACACAGGAGAGGCCAAATAAATACAGCAGCGCCCACGGCACCTTCCCCTGGGCTGCAAGGAAGCAATAGAGCAGGCATTGGTGAAAATGCAGCGGGCAGGAATAATTGAGCTCTCTGAGAACCCCTGGGCGTCACCAGTGGGGGGAGTGGCATTTTTGTGTAGATTACAGGAAATTTAATAAGGTCATTAAAAAGGACTCATACTCCCTCCCACGTGTTGATAAGTGCTTGGATCTGGGTCTTTATGGTTCTTGTCCTTAGATTTGAGGAGCGGCTACTGGCAGATTTCACTGTCTCCAGAAGCATGACCTTAGATTGCTTTTTGCACAGGTAAAGGACTATGGCAGTTTAAAGTGCTCTGTTTTGGACCATGTAATGCTCTGGCCACATTCGAGCGCTTCATGGAGACAGTTTTAGCCGGTGTTCCACGTACTGAATGCCTGTTTTTTTGGATGACATTCTGGCACATGGCATTTAATTTGATTCTGCTATTGCAGCGCTGCACAAAGTGTTAGTAAAGTTTAGAGAGGCAGGGAGTTGGCTTTCTTGGGGCACACTATAGGCAGTGAGGGAATTGGAACTGCAGAGGAGAAAGTGCTGGCAATAAAGAAGTGGGCTATTCCAACAGATCAGCGGGGGTTAAAAAGCTTCTTGGGACTAGCTTCTTATTATAGGAGATTTGTGCCTGGGTTTTTTAGGCATTGCAGCCTGACTTCATAAATTGCTACAGAAAAAACAGCTATTCACCTGGTCAGAGGACTATGGAAAAGCCTTCTGCAACCTACAGCTGCCCTGACAAACGCACCCATTCTAACATCCCCTGACCCCCAACTACCCTTTGTCTTGAACACTAATGCGAGTGGGGAGGGGGGAGAGAAGGTTGTGGCTTATTACAGGAAGACCCAGAGCAAGGCTGGGAAGTGGTGTTGTGTGAACGCAGAGAACTTCTGGCTGTAGTCTTTGCCATTGGACATGAGGGATAATAATAATTCTAAAAAAGATACAGATATATTACTCCCATATAATAGTTGATTCTTAGTTTAAATAAAATTGTCAGCTAGTGAAGTTGGTCGTCTGTCTAAACATTTAACCAATGTTTTTTTAAATTATTGTACTGTACAGTACAATAAGGATGGAGGTAGATGATTCGCTGTGGCGACCCCTGAAAGGGAACAGTCGAAAGAAGAAGATTGTACTGTACAGTACATGTCAATAGCTCTAGTTCAGATTTTTCATGTTTGTTGTAAAAGTACTTGGATGTAGAAATTACCAGCACTGTATTTTTTCTTCAATACAACATATTTTATGACTTAAGCTCTAACTATATTTGAAAACTGCGGAGAATGAAAATGTAATTTCGCACCCCCTGGCAGTGATTTTAACTAATGACTGAAACATAACTGATTTATTTTGGCCGCTGTCGTTTTGCCGCGGCGGTGAGAATGGCGGTAATAGGGATTCCCATTGACTACTTACTGTACAACCTTATGTACAAGCATAAGCTTGGCAAACACAAACACGGTCTCTTACAACTTGTCTATGTTGCGCCCCTAGAAATGGGGAGAAATAATCACAAGAGTGATATGTGGTGTTTCCTCAACAATAGGTTTACTGCAATGAATATTCAAAAATATAACAATTCACAGAAATGCAATTAACAGGGTTGCAATTGTTGTAGGAGAATACATACTCACATACATACTATATTTCCCTGAGACATTTTAGTTATTGTCAATAAGCACAATTCAAATTTCTCCAGCTTTCTTAGTAACCCATAAAGTAAATTTAACTATATGAACTCTTAGAACAACTATTCTTCTATATCTATAACTATAAAGTGCACAAAACATACTGCATGCACAAAAATAAAACATATTAATATATTTGCAAATATAAACGTGATAGCTGAATTTAGCTTTACTGTCATGCTGGCACTCCACTTCCCCCCAACCCCCCCCCCCCCCCCCCCCCACACACACAAGCATTACTATACACAATGTAGCTAACATTTACTTCAAAATACTTTGAACACTCCAAATTTGTTAGCAACCAATTACATTTATTTAGAGGTGTCAACTACTGGCAACATACCTAGAAATGGGGAGAAATAATCACAAGAGTGATATGTGGTGTTTCCTCAACAATAGGTTTACTGCAATGAGGAAAATAGTGGAATTTTCCCAAGGTATGTGAGAGAAGACCAAAGCAATCGATCCCAGGCTAGCCGATTGAGACAAGTTTGTAGATCTCTGATAAAACTTATCACAGTCTTTATAAAAATATAAACAATTAAAAATTAAATCACAGGATTAATGCTATGACATATTATGACACTTATAAGGCAATCTGGATTTACAGTGCATCTATAATTTTTTAACAAAATATAAACACATTTCAACCTGTCACATCTATACCACCACAACAAAGAAAACATACAGGAAGCAGCAAAGTATGAATAGCATATAAGTTTAATTCATGAAAATGCAATATGCATAGCATAAACAGAGCCAAGATTCACTTTGTTTGGTTAAAATAGTATAATTAAACAAATAATAATAATCTTACACCTGCTCAATGTAATTTCTTTAATAAGTATTTTATTTCATATTGGTATGGAGATGGAATGATTTAAAAAGTGAAACTTTTTTCAGAGTTCTAGAGAAACTATTCTAGATTTATTATATAAAGTTAAATATTCTAAGCTTTTTTTATTTTAAATTTAATAATTAACCCCAACCCCAGCTTGTAGTTCATAAAAATCTAGTAGCTCAGAATATTAGAATATTTCATTTTAAGTTTGAGTAACTTACTATTCTTAGAGTCTAAAAAACATGTATCTCTCGGACTAGGGGAGGACTAGCCACTTGACAGTTGTCAAGATGATTATTACCACCCTTCATAAGAGGGTAAAGAATAAGAAAGAAAAAAAGTATTGCTCTGTTGCTTAGTCTAATGAAAATTAATTTTGAATTTATTTTTAAAAAATCAATCCTCCTTATGTAGGATGAGTGGAAAGGCATGTAACGGAAATTTCTTGAAATACAGTGTAAAGTTTCTACATTTTTGATGATTTGGGATGTAATGTCATCTGCTGGTGATGGTCCACTGTGTTTATCAGGTCCAAACTCAGTCTACCGGAAGATTTTAGGGGATTTACTGCTTCTATTTGCTTACAAGCTTCATGGATAACTGGTGTGCTGACCATGATATTACAATTCTCGAATGGCCAGCCAACTCACCTGACCTGAACCCCACTGAGAATCTATTGGGTATTGGGAAGATAAGGAACACTTAAGCTGTCACACCTGTGCCACCACAGTCCGGGGGAGTGAGATCCGGTTCCCCAGACTATTGAGTCGAGGCTTTGTCTCCCCCTAGTGTGTCTATGTCGGTATGTCTTCCCCTTATCACAAATTATGTTCACCTGTGTATCTCCCCTGTGTCTTTATTTAAGCCAGCCGAACCCGTAGTGTCTTGTCCGTTCACTGTTGTTGCTATGTTTGTTTGCATGTTTGTTTCAACCCCTCTGTGTCTTCCTGTCTCCTCCTCAGGACTGAGCTGAGTCTGCAGGGTCGGGGTAAGACCTGTGTAACCAGGGGATACGGTCAAGGTCACGGTCAAGACGCCAGCCAAGCGCAGCGTAAAGCCCTCGTGACGTTTGTGTTATTTTGTGTATGACTTTCTTGTGTTCCTACACGCCTGCAGACCCAGCGTGAGGAGGCTTCGATAAAGCCCCGTTTTGTGTTTGTTTCCTTTTTTGTTTTGGTTATTCTAATTTATTGTAAAGAGCTTATCATATGTGAGAAAAGAAAAAAAAAGAAATAAAGAAAGACTCGAGTGCTCTCAAACCCATACCGGCATTTGCGTCCGTTTACTCACCCAAGAACATGACAGATGAACGGACCTGTCAGGACGCAGCAGGAATTCCTCTGCCCGGAATGCTCGCCTGCACAGCTACCTGCGCGATCAGCAGCAGGAGATCGGGAGCCTGGCACGAGCTGTCCATGGCCTCGCGTGCAGCGTCAGCCCCGCTCCTCCCGAAAGGTATGGAGGAGATCCCGAGGGCTGCAAACAGTTTTTGCTAGCCTGTGAGCTGTATTTAGCGGACTTCCCAAACATGACGGACCTGCAAAAGGTGAGCTTCGTCACCCAACATCTCACAGGACGCGCGCTAGACTGGGCTACGGCCGTATGGAGCACCAGAGGCGCAACCATCACTCGCTATCATCGCTACATCGAGGCCCTTCGCACGGCCTTTAATCACCCCGACCAGGGAAAACCTGGAGAGCAGCGGCTGTTGAGGCTCAAACAAGGAAGCACACCGGTGGCGGAGTATGCGGTGAGGTTCCAGGTATTAGCCGCTGAAAGCTGCTGGCCAGATTCCGAGATAGACTAAATCCAGATATCCAACTACACACACACTCATCATTTTGTTTAAAAGCACAACTTTCATTTAATAATAACACCTTGTCTGTTTTCCCCCTAATAGATTCTGGGTCAGCTCATCTTCTGTCCTTTTCGCGCTGCAAGCTCCAGTATCTAAGCTTCCGTGCCCGATATCTATTAAAGTTCTGGACAGTCATCTCCGTTTAACTTTCCCTGGTCACTCTGAGTAGATAAAATTCTTCGTGCTCCCTCAGACGGACCAGTTCGTCGTGCTGGGCCTGCCCTGGCTCAGTTTTCACAATCCCAATTATGATTGGGCAAATGCGCGCCTCTAATCCTGGTCCCCGCGATGCGCCAAACATTGTAAAATGTTAACTTTAACGGTCCAAACCACTACTTTTGAAAGCCCGAGTAATAAAATGTCCTTGAATGTGCCGCCAGAGTACGCAAATTTTAAAGATGTATTTAGTGTTAGGGCAGCAGCGAGACTTCCTCCACATCATCCATGGGACTGTGCGATCGAGTTGTTGCCTGCGAGAGCACCGCCTTACTCACGTATTTATCCGTTGTCCCTGGAAGAAACCAGGCCAATGGAGGAATACGTGGATGAGGCTCTCAGGCAGGGACTTATCAGCAGGTCCACGTCTCCGGCTTCGGCAGGTTTCTTTTTTATAGAAAAAAAAGGCGGAGGCTTAATACCCTGTATTGATTATAGAGGTCTCAATGCAGTAACAGTAAAATATAAGCACCCCCTGCCACTGGTTCCGGCCGCTATCGACCAACTCCGAGGTGCCTTCATCTTTACAAAACTCGATCTCCGCAGCGCTTACAACCTCGTTCGTGTGCGTAAGGGCGATGAGTGGAAAAGGGGCGTTTAGCACCTCATCTGGTCATTATCAGGATAACGTAATGTCATATGGGCTGGTAAACGCACCTGCGGTGTTTCAGGGTTTCATGAATGACGTGTTTTGGGATATGTTTAACCGTTGTGTCATAGTATATTTAGATGATATTCTGATATACTCAAGGTCATATTCTGAGCATGTCAAGCATGTAATCGCGGTCCTGCATCGCGTGGGCGCACACGGGCTCTATCTGAAGGCTGAGAAATGCGAATTTCACAAACGTGAGATCGCATTCCTGGACTATCGCATAGGGCCACTGGGGGTCAAGATGGAGAAAGCCAAGGTAGAGGCGGTGACTCAATGGCCGTTACCGAGGTCTGTGAAGGCACTACAGAGTTTTCTTGGGTTTGACAACTTTTACCAGCGCTTTATTAGAAACTTTAGTTCGGTGGTAGCACCCCTCACTTCGTTACTCAAAGGCAAGCAAAAAAAACTAAATACACTCTCCGCCGAAGCGGAGATCGCCTTCAAAAAACTTAAGACGGCTTTTACTACGGCTCCAGTCTTACGACTTCCCGATCCCGAGAAGCCGTTTATAGTGGAAGTGGACGCTTCCGAAGTTGGAATAGGGGCGGTGCTGTCGCAGCGCCACGGTCAACCTGAGAAACTCCATCCTTGCGCGTTTTTCTCTCGCAAACTGACACCTGCCGAACAAAATTATGATCGGCAACAGGGAACTGCTTGCAGTTAAAGCGGCGTTAGGGGAGTGGAGACATTGGCTAGAGGAAGCCAAACATCCTTTCGTGGTCCTGACCGGTCATAGAAATTTAGAATACATCCAACAGGCGAAAAGATTAAACACTAGACAAGCCCGGTGGGCGCTGTTTTTTACGCGTTTCCGTTTCCACATTACATATCGGCCAGGGTCAAAAAATAAAAAAGCAGATGCTTTATCACGTTATTATCCAGCCTTGATTCCTTTTGAGAATCCGGAGCCCATTTTGCCTGTGCCGCTTGTAGTCGCTCCAGTGATGTGGGACATCGACGTGGAGATCACTCAGTGGGCACTACACAACCCTGTGCCTAGTGAGTGCCCTCAGGGACGAACCTATGTTCCCGAAGCGTTACGAACTCGCGTCACGACTGGGCTCATTGTCTAATCTGGGCAGAATATGCCCAAAATTCATTAACCCACTCCACAACCGGCCTAACGCCGTTTCAATGTGTACTTGGTTATCAACCTTCGCTTTGTCCTTGGGATGCTACTCCACTGAGGTACCCATGGTGGATGAGTGGTTTCAGAAAGAGTCTGGGAAGACGCACACACGCAAATCTCTAGAGCAGTCGCCCGGTTCAAAAGATTTGCTGATAGATGAAGGAAGGAAAGTCCTCCGCTCCAGGTAGGCGATCGGGTATGGCTCTCGTCATGGGACCTACACCTCCACCTTCCCTGTCACAAGCTTTCCCCAAAATACATCGGCCCATTTCCCATTATTTCCCAGGTTACTGTCACACCTGTGCCACCACAGTCCAGGGGAGCGAGATCCGGTTCCCCGGACTATTGAGCCGAGGCTTTGTCTCCACCTCTACATCGGTATGTTTTTTCCCTTATCACAAATTATGTTCACCTGTGTCTCTCCCCTGTGTGTCTTTATTTAAGGCAGCCGAACCCGTAGTGTTATTTTGTGTATGACTTTCTTGTGTTCCTACCCGCCTGCAGACCCAGCCTGAGGAGGCTTCGTTAAAACACGAAGGAGTTCAGGAAGTCGTGCAGGACGTCGTTAACAAGGGATTGGAAGGCGGCGGGGGCGTTGGTCAGGCCGAAGGGAACAATCAAATACTCGTAGTGTCCCGTGGGGGTGTTAAAAGCCGTCTTCCATTCATCCCCCTCTCTGATGCGGATGAGGTGATAAGCGTTCCGTAGATCTAACTTGGTGAAGATGCCAGCCCCCTGGAGAAGTTCAAAGGCGGTGGTCATGGGTGGAAGTGGGTACCGGTTCTTTACGGTAATCTCGTTGAGACCCCTATAATCGATACAGGGGTGTAGAGACCCGTCTTTTTTTTTCACAAAAAAAAATTCTGCCCCGCTGGAAAGGAGGACGGGTGGATGATTCCAGCGGCGAGGGCTTCTGTGATGTATGTGTCCATGACACTTCTCTCTTGGTGGGTTAGTGAGTATAAGCGACCCTTCGGGGGTGATGATCCTGGGAAATGGCCGATAGGGCAGTCGTATGTTCGATGTGGTGGAAGCGACATGGCCCGAGTCTTGCTTGAGATCATGATACTCAGTGGGGATGTTGGCAATATCCAGAGTCTCCTCAGGTTTTGCTGGGGTGAAGCGTGCGTGATGCGCGTAGCGAAGGCATGATGTGGCACAGGAGGGGCTCCAACCCGTAATAACCAGCTTGGTTCAGTCTATCTGGCGGCCATGGAGAGTTAACCAGGGAAGGCCCAGGACCAAGGCGGCATGAGATTTCCTTATCACAAACAGACAGATCTCCTCAGAATGATTTCCGGACGACCTTAGAGTGAGCGGAACCGTTCTGTGCGTGATGGAAGGGAGGGAGCTCCCATCTAAGGCCTGAACTGCCAGTGGAGTGCTTTGGGGTGTGCAGGGAATCCTGAGAGCCCTGACAGTAGCGGCGCTGAGAAGCTTCCGGTCGGAGCCGGAGTCCACGAGAGCCTGAATGGAGTGGGCTTGGCCATTCACAATTAGCATTACGGACAGCAGGGGGCGATGTTCTGGGAGTCTGTCGGGAGGAGCGCCCTCTAGGGCTTCCAGTCTAACTAAAGGGTGTTTCCTTTTACCGGGCAGTTCCGGAGGATGTGAGCAGAACTACCGCAGTATAAACAGGCTCCTTCCAGGCGGCAGCGACGTCTCTCCTGTTCGGAGATGCGGGTTTTGCCCAGCTGCATGGGCTCCTCCTGATTGCTCTGAGATGGGGGGGAAGATGGATGAGGTGCTCTGGGAGGAGGTGATCTCCTAGCGTAGGGGGGGGCCTCCAGGCGTCTAGAACGGAGACGTGAGTCAATCCTCCCCGCGAGATCCATAAGTTCGTGGAGTTCAGAGGGAAGTTCGCGGGCTACTAGCTCGTCCTTGAGTGCCTCAGACAACCCTCTGCTAGGGCTCTGTCGTTCCATCCACTCGAGGCGGCTAGTGCTCGAAACTCAATGGCGTAGTCATAGGCGGAGCGTGACCCTTGGCGAAGGCGCAGTAGTCTGGTCCCGGCCTCTCTGCCGATGTAAGAGCAGTCGAAGACCCTCCTCATCTCCCCCGAAAAGTTCTCGAAGCTCTCGCAGCATGGGACGTGAGCGTCCCAGAGGGCCATACTCCACTCCCGGGCTCTCCCAGTGAGGAACGTGATCACGTAGGCCACCCAGGCCACTTCTTTCTGAAGAGAAGGTGGAGGCTTGCAGTTCAAAGATCAGCGAACATTGGGATAAGGACGACCTACAGGTTTCAGGTACCACCCTGTAGGTAGGGGGGGGGCTGGTAGGCGTGGTTCTCGCGGGGGCTCTGGGCTTATGCCCCGAGCTGTAGGCATCTGGAGGTGCTGCACGCGGGCCGTGACATCAGCTAGTGACTGCCTGGTGGTGGCTAACTCCTCCTGGTGTTTTCCAAGGAACGCGCCTTGGTTCTCCAGTGCTTGTCCTATTCTCTCCAATCTTGCTGGATCCATGATGGCTGGATTATTCTGTCAGGAAGAAGAGACACTTAGGCTTGGTGGATGGATCCAGGAGCAGGTGCAGAAGCAGGGCGCGAGTGGCTTTAGTCGAGCTTCGTACGGGAGTGGCTGTGTCAGCAGGTGCACGAGCTTGGAGCCGTGAAATCCGTATGCGTGGTGTCAATGCCGAGACGTGGGAATAAGCCATAGTCGAGTGAGCACGAGCGTGGGTCTGAGCCGTGAAATCAGTATGCGTGGTGTCAGTGCTGAGTCGTGAGGCTGGGCCGTAGTCGGGATACGAAGGCGAAAGTTCGAAGCCGTTAAACCCAAGAGTAGTAATAAATCCAGTGAGACAAGAGGCAAAAACGAGAAACAAAGCGAGGTCGGTAACATAAAAAAGAATCATGAACTGAACGCGGAAAAACTGCGTCAAAAAACACAATAACCCAGCAGCGAGACAGCGCGCTGCACTTCCTTATAAACTAGATGAAACCAGCGCTAGATGAGAAACCGGTGTGCCGGCGGGGCGGTGCGGGGGTGTGTTAGGAGCAATGACAGCATGGAAAAAACCTGACCGCGTAATCGGAAATGTCAAATGAATGACGCAGGTTTTGATCAGCGCGGAGCGCTGAGAGCGTGACACTAAAGCCCTGCCTCAGGGCTCTCATCAATAAAAACATCTCGCGGTGCGGTTCTCCATACCACACCACGTAGCATACATGTAATGACTTTAGAATACACAAGTTTAAACTTTCTTAAATTAACTTACAAAAGAAAATGGTATTTAAGGTAAACTGTTTTTAAGGTACATTGTATACTTTTCATTGTTTTACTTTAAGACTTGTTTAGGACTCTTCTCTGGATTTTTTTTTTTTAGATTTAAAACATGTTTCTGTTTAGATTACTGTTTTCCTGGATGACTGTTACGAGGCCACAGCTGAGAACAAGATCAGCTATTTATTGATTTTCATTAAAGTGCCCCTATTATGCCATTTTAAAGGTTGCTAATATTGCTTAACGAGTCTCTTAAAACAGGTTTACATGTATGCAAGGTCAAAAAACACTTTAGTTTTCTCCAAAACTAGATTAAATTTTACCTCATTTCTAAATGATTCATAAACGACTCGTGTGAAGCTGTTTGATGATTCAATCCGTCTAAACCCCTCCTTTTGGTGAGCCCTCACTTCTGTGATTGGTCAGATGGCATGGTCCTTTATGATTGGTCTACCGCTACAACGTGTCCGAAGTCTGTGTTTATTGTACGTGTGTTCTGGGGTTAATAAAATCCGGGAGGCCGATGACGGAGGGTGGCAAGTCCGGGGAATGGGTCCAGTCAAAGATAATCCGGTTGAAAAATCTTCAAAAGAAAATGATCCACAGCAATCTCTCCTTCTCTTGTCCAAACAAATAACACAGGCGCTGGTCCACCATTGGCATGCTCCGTGCCCTTACACTTCGCGTATGTGTGTGTGTGTGATGCATGAAGTGCGCATGCTCCGTGCCCTTACACTTCGCGTGTGTGTGATGCGTGAAATGTGCATGCTCCTTGCCCTTACACTTCGTGTGTGTGTGATGCGCGAAGTGTTAGAGTTCAGTTTTGGTGAATGGTGCAAAATAAACAGTTAAAAAGGATTTCTTGTGCTCTCGTTTTTTATATATTTTTTATATTACAAAGCGTTTAAGCGAACCCGGCATGAATGCCCGGTCACATTAACAAGAGTGTGGTAATGTTAATTGTAAAATGGCGGGAAAGTTGTTCGTGACGTAGAACGTTGGCAGACATTATGCAAATATGTTACGTGGTACCCGTATTAATCCGTAATAGGAGTGGCGTTGATCTGTAACAGAGAAAAATTAGATTTGCTAACAACTCGGTTAGGGATATGTGAGCCGACTCTTTTTTCTATAGACAAAAACTTCATTTATTGTGCACTGTCAGCATCACAGATAGTGCAAATACTTTATGTTTACATACAGCTACATGACACTCTGCAAGTAAGAAAATATTTGAAAAAGCATAATAGTGGCACTTTAATTGATTGGGAGTTGTGTATAGAGTGAACAATACAAGCCATGTTATGATGAGGAAACTTTCCATCTCTTCCATTCCAATGATTAAAAAACGGTAACAATGTCAATTTTAGAAATCCGCAGAAGCTCAATGTTCTGCGCAAAACCTCTCGTGGGTAAGCCTTTCTCTGAATACCCTATGTTTATAGGGCTGGAGCTAAGAAACACGCATCCAGGTTTATTAATCCACACGTTCGGTTTAGGTTTAGTATTCAGTGTGCACCATTTGTTTGTATGTGTTTGTATCTGTTATGTTACAACTATATTATAACACTCAAAGACCTTTCATTTGGGGTAAAGTGATTGATGTGCCTAACTTTTTTCAGCAGAGCCTTTGTTTCACTGAAAAATCCACAACTTTTTATGAAAATGTAAGCCCCATTGACACCTCTCACGTGACACACACACACACACACTCAGTTAACAGCATGCAGAACAAACGTCAGCACATCCCTTCCCCAAACAGTAAAGCAATAAGCATTTACTTACATCTGAACTGAGTTGTTTACATAAGGCAATGATTAATAGCTCATAATGCATAAATAAAAAAAAATTATACAGATGTACTTGTTTTACATGGACATTAATAAGCTTGTTACTGAATGATTTACCCTGACAGAAATCTGTATAAGAACGGTGGCAGCTGGCACAACTAAAAAATAAATGCAGTATTATTATTTATAATCTAAATAAAATGCTTTTGTAAATGTGGGCTATTGTTGTTAACTTACAATGTTTGTTAATTTAAACAAGGATTGGGCTCCGAAATGTTGAGCATTGTTATCCTTCTCTTTAATTTCCTGTAAATGACAAATCCAGTATATTTAAAATCAATTAATGAAAAATTTTATGGAACGGACCATGCGAGGACGGGGAGCAAAGCTTGGTTAGGTGCATTGCAGAGTCTGTTTTCATGTGTGAAGTCAGACGCTGAGTAAGGGGAAATGACGTATATTTAAGGTGTGGTGCTAATCTGAATCAGGTGTGTGCTCAGAACTGATTGGGAACGGAGACTGAGGGTGAAGCCTGGTGTTTCTATGACAGAAACCCCCCCTCCACAGACTACTCCTGAGGGTTGCTGGACCCTTCCTCTGGGAGCAGGCATTTGTGAGTGTTGTTGGTGGAATTCCCTCTCAGTTAACGAGATATCCGTGACGACCTCCCTGACGGCGGGACCTCAGGATTTCTTTCACCGCATAGATCGTTACGTTTTTCAGCTCCAGTGCCGAGGGTGGGTTTGGGGGTTCGTTTCCGGGATCAGACTCTGTGGACACTCGGTGAGTGATAGGGTTTTAGTTGTGAGATGTGAAATGTAGGGTAAATTTTGTATATGTGCTGTAGACTTAACACTAGAAGCGCCGCGCCAGTGTCACCTACTTTTAACGCAATTCACCGGTCATTTGACCGCCTATTGTTTTAAATGGGAAGCTGTCGCTGACACACAATAATCGCTAGGTCCTGCTGCCATTGCTTTTACCCAAAGCAAATAGTTTAGCTACAAAATCAACTTGCACTTAGACAATGCGCTATTCATACCCGCATTGATAAAGAGCGATATTTTTTTTCATATTTAACTGAGAAAACCTACTACAGAGTCTTTAAGAGGGTAAAGGAAGAGAAAAAATACGGGGGAAAATAATTTTATAACAAGAACATTCATTAGTTTGTTCATTCTTTTTGAAGCTTCAGAACAGTGTGGATGTTTTTTTTAGTGGGACAGTGCTTTAGATGGAGCAGGAGCAGCGATTTAGTTCTGAACTTGCTTTCGTGAAATTATCGCTAAAACAATGTAATGACACCTCCTGAGGATATAAAGCTTTATTATTGCGTTTGAATAAATCAGATCTACCACAGCAGATAATAAACTATGCTATGTCATAACCGAAGCAAACACCACGTGTAAGGGTCCACCACCAGAGGTCGCTGTTATTTATTTGTAGTTTTTGTTGGCTGACTCAGTTTCCCAGCAGGCACCTCGGTCAGGTGATGCGAGTGCACACCTGAGCCGAGGTAGCCATTAATCCATCTATAAATAGCTGTTTAGTCTGGGAAACTGGGTCGAGCATTTTTGGTTTTACCACTGTCATTTGTGTGGGCATTTTGTTCTGTTTTGGTTTGTTTTGTTCTTTGTTTAGTTTATATTTTGATTTAAGTTGTGTTGACTTGGGCTCTCTTATTGGCAATGTTTTCTGTATATGTTTTGTGTGTCTATGTTGGTGGAGCTGTTGCAGTCATGTCAGGTGTGGTTGTTGTCCTCCTGTTTTCTTGTGTTTAGCTAGAGCAGGTAAGTAGATAGGTGTGTGTTTGACTAGGAGTGTGTTGAACTAAAATCTAAGTTGAGGTACCGTAACTAGCATGCTTCTAGCCATAGCCCCTTTGTGTCTCTAGCTTTTCTGTGTTTCCTGCCTCCCTAGATCCCAGTGAACCCAGCCTTTGAGTGTCCCCTAGCCTAGCCTTTGAGTGTCCCCTAGCCTAGCCATTGGGTACCCCTTCTCTCTGTGTTTCTGTGCCCCAATTCCCTGGTGTGTGTTTAGCTATTAGGTAAGTGTAGCTTAGTGCATGTTGGGGCTGAAGACATGTTTAGCTAGGTATATGTGTAGCTGACTGCCATGGTTAAGAGCAATCTTAACCATGTTTAGCTAAAAGCCATGCCTAGCTGACTGCCATGTCTTTAGCCCTAGTCCCGTCTCTCTCCTGTCTCTCTCTATGTGTCTCCCCTAGTCTCTACGTGTCTTTTTCTAGTGTCTCCCTTCTCCCTCTAGTGTCCAGTTGCAGCTCCACACATAGTTTGTGTGTCCCGTTATGTGTTTGTCCTCCTTCTGCCTGTGTCTCGCCACAGGGTGTGTTATTTGTCCCTCTGCCTGTGTTACGTCACAGGATGTGTGTTCATCCTTCTGCCTGTGTCACGCCACAGGATGTGTGTTTTTCGTCCTCCAGTCTGTGTCCTGCCAGAGAGCCCGTGTTACCCCAAAGTTATTAAGTATTGTTTGAGTTTGATTGTTCCTTTTGTTTGTTGAGTTTTTACTTATACTTTTGTGTTACTGTCATTAAAAAACTCTTTTTTGGTTACACAACCCCTCTGCCTGTATGCCTGCTCTCTACGCCCACGGCGATCAACACCAGCCACTACACCCCGATCGTGACACTACGATAATGCCTTGTTTTGTTTAGGGTTGCTAGGCAACATGCCCCTAATCGGTAATCTTTACATTTCCGTTTAGCTCTGAAAAAAATCTGTATTTTGTTTGTTTGCTTATATTTAGAATTTTTATAACAGTACAAGAAGATAACAGTTTGGTCTGTGCAGTTAGTGCCCTTCGAGCCTGTCTTCTGAATACCATCCTTAAGGTAATAGACAGACCGAGCGTAAGATCCAGGAGAGGTAGATACCTCTGTACCAGTCCTGGCATCCCCTCACGTACCTTCTGACCTATTCTACCATGTTGGACCACCAGAAGTGTTTTTCTAGTCTGATGTAGGGGGGTGTCCCGCTGTGTTAAAGGAACATAGAGACGGCCAGTCGGACAGTTTGGTTAAGAGGGCTTAGCTGTCATAGACTGATGAATTTCTGGAGTTTCTTCTGATTCATAGTGGCGAGAGAGAGCGTCAGCCTTGACATTTTTTTGTTCCTAGTCAAAAAAAGGAACTGGGTAAAAAAAATAGTGCCCATCTGGATTGTCGTGGGTTGGGGTGTTTGGCATCCCACAGATATTCTAAATTTCGGTGATCCATTTAACCCTCTGAGGTCCGGGGTGATTTTGGGGCCCTTGAGATGTTTGGACATGCTCTGATATTTGTGCTTTTTTCAGCTACTTATAATATATTATTGACCAACCTGTATTTTTCTTGTAATCAGTGCAAACTGTTCTACAATAATATGTGACCAAAATGAATGTATGTGTTTGCATTTTTTAGGAAAAAAATATTATGCGTGGTTAGTAAGTTTTGTGAAAATAAAAGTAGCTTAAATAAGGCCATGAAACTCATACAGAACATTTGTTCACAAGACTTTTTGAGAACTGGGCTGGTGGACTAGTGTTTTTGCTTCAAAATGATGTGAAAATGATCTTGTTTACTTGCTCACAGAAAACAATATAGTGATTAACATTTTTTAAGTCACTTTTTGAGTGTAAAGGCTCTATGCGAGAAGGCGTGAACCATCATTACTAATGCAGTGATTCACACCTGAGAACAAAAAGGCCTGCATACTGATCTGCATAATGAGCCATCAGACAGGTATGTGACTAAGAGAGGAGAGTTACAAGAAAGTATCTGAGGACAAAATAAGGTATATATTTTCAGAGTTTAGGTTATTTGAGAATGTATTTGACACAAGAAAACTTAAGATTTACTTGTGAGTTCAGTTAAACAGTTTATTAGGTCTAAACAATTAAAGTTGACTTTTTAGCTGCATTACTGCAGTCACTCTAACAGAAAATATAGCTGTTATCACAAAATACACATAAATTACATGTTAAAATATAAAAGTGCAAAAAAAAAAAAACCCTGATGACGCCAATAAGAACTTAAATTACACTTTCAGTTTTAATCGTACAGGCAAGATCTATATACTAATCGAATCTGTAAAGTGTCTACTTTTATTTGTATGCACACATGTTAAAAAATAAAACTTTGTGCATTAATAAAATAAAGAAAATAAACAGGGTGCGCTGTCTGTCGCTTTGGTCTGTGTGAACTGCAGGGAGAAACACGTCATTAAAATGAACTGAAACTCAGCAAATACTCCACAGAGAGACACAAAATACATATCTATAGAAAGCTTGAACTGTCTACTTTTACATTTACCAATTCAACTCGAAAATAAATAATCTGTTTTTATGCTGTTTTTTGTTTCATTACAGTTGATGTGATCCCGCCTCCCCGTGCGCGCGCTGTTGATGAAAGGTTCATTTCCATATGAACAGCGCGCACGCTGGGAGGCGGGATTACATTAGCTGTAATGAGCTGATACAGGAGAATCTGTACCACTCCTTACTTTCATACAGATTACATAAAAACAGAGTATTTGTTTCCGAGTTGAATTGGTTAATGTAAAAGTAGACAGTTCAAGCTTTCTATAGATATGTATTTTGTGTCTCTCTGTGGAGTATTTGCTGAGTTTCAGTTAATTTTAATGACGTGTTTCTCCCTGCAGTTCACACAGACCAAAGAGACAGACAGCGCACCCGGTTTATTTTCTTTATTTTATTAATGCTCAAAGTTTTATGTTTAACATGTGTGCATACAAAAAAAAGTAGACACTTTACAGATTCTATTAATATATAGATCTTGCCTGTACGATCAAAACTGAAAGTGTAATTTAAGTTCTTATTGGCGTCATCAGGGAAAAACGCCTTAAAACGCATATATGCGTGCGTGGACCTCAGAGGGTTAAAGACCAGAAAAGGGTGTGCTGCCCCCTTCAACCAGTGTCTCCACTCCTCTAATGCCAGCTTGATTGCCAGTAGCTCTCGATTTCTCTGACTTCAGCATTTCAGGCTAGGTCTTTGGGTTTGCCCTTCAGAAAATCAGTAAGGGGGGAAACAAGGAAACTTTAATCTCAGATGAATCTACAGTAGAAGTTTGCGAAACCCAAAAAGCGTTGGAGCTGTTTGATGTTGGTTGGGGTTGGCCAGGTCCGAATGGCTTCCACCTTCCCTTCGTCCATTTTGATACCCTGCTGACTGATGTGATAACCAAGGAACTACACAGAGGATTGATAAAACGCGCATTTTTCAGCTTTTAGGAACAGTTGATGTTGTCTGAGTCTCCAGAAAACCTTAACCACATCTTTTTACCTATTTGTACCTGGAGTAAATGAGTATGTCATCAATGTAAATGATAACAAACCAATTCAGACACGATCGAAACATCTCATTCATGTAGCCTTGGAATACAGATGGGGCATTAACTAGGCCGTAAGGCATGACCATATACTCATAATAACTGGTTGGTGTGATGAACGCGGTTTTCCACTCATCCCCCTCTTGTACTCGGGTGAGGTTGTAGGCGCTCCAGCTTTGTGATGATGCCCGCCCCTTAGAGTTGTTCCAGAGCAGCCAGGATGAGAGGGAGCAGGTAGCTGAACTTTATCGTAATTTTTTTAAGAGCAGATAATTAATACATGAGCGAAGGCCCCAGTCCTTTTTAGCCACTCAAGAAAAACTTAAAGCAGCAGGGGAGGTGGATGGTCGAATATACCCTTTTTGGAGTGGCTCCTTAATGTAACTCTCCATGGCTTTCTGTTCGGCAATAGTGAGAGAGTAGATTTTTTCTTTGGGCACTGGTTCACCTGGACGGAGGTCAATGGCAGCTGCATGGCTCACTGAGGACAGAACATGTCTCTGTAGTGGAAGTAGAACTCAGGGCTGGTCGGTGGGGCTCTCCACGGATGTGGTATTAACAGAAAGGATGGGTTTTACCTGTAGACATCGACTCGTACACTCCGACCCCCACTTCAGGATCTCTCCACTATCCCAAGAGATGATGGGTTGGTGCTCGGCAAGCCATGGACGTCCTAGAACCCATCCCCTTCAAGGGTGGGTGCCGGTGACATAGCGTATCTTAAACTGGGTCGGGGGGAGGATCAAGGGGATATTGAGTTGGTGACACAAAGCGATGGAGATGAAGTTGCTGGCTGTCCCCGAATCCAGGAGTGCCTTTACTGTAACAGACAGAGAAGCAGTATCAATAGTATCAGTAGTTAAAGTATACATAGAGTCATTAAAGGAGCCATAGGTTTACAGAGATAGGATATCTTGCTCACCATGGGATGAGGAGGCCATCAAGGACAGGTCAGACAGACATTTCCTTTTTCTGCACAGTAAAGTCTCTCGGTGAGTGTGAGTCTGGAGAGTGATTGCGGGTCTACTTGCTTGAGTTCTAGAACGAATCTTGGACGGTGAACTGCAGATGGTTCTTGGCGCATGAAGATTTCAGTGGTGCACTCTTAAAGTTAAGTTTGTTACTGGGATGGAGGTTCAGATGAACCACTGAATACCCACCGAGTCGTCCTGCGCCGCAAGTTGCAGCTTCAGGTGTGGATCCAGTCCTTGTTGGAACTTCGTCAGGAGCGCGGCCTCATTCAACCCACTGGCAGCAGCTAGGGTACTAAAAGTCAACACAAAGTAATTAATGGAACTTTCACCTTGGTTGAGTTAGAACAGTTTCTCGCGATTGTTGGAAGAGTCAGTTGATTGAGTAAAAACCTCCCGGATGTATGTTATAAATTTACGACAGACATGTACTACACTGCCGTCCTGCTGCCAAATGGCCTCTGCCCACTGAAAAGCTTTGCCAGTAAGCAGTGAGATCATATATGCTATTTTTGCTCAATTTGACGAAAACCTGAGAGGCTGCATCTCAAAGTTGAGGTCTCACTGGAAAAGAAATCCATTGCAGTTCTCTGCCTCGCCACCGCAATGGTTTACCAATTACCAATTGCATCACTAAGTGCAAAGCAAAGACCTTGCTTTATGTACTGATGCGCAGTCATGTTGAAAAGGAAGGGGCCATCCCCAAACTGTCCCCACAAAGTTGGGAAGATGAAATTGTCCAAAATGTCTTGGTATGCTGAAGCATTAAAAGTTGCTTTCACTGGAACTAAGGGACCGAGCCCAACTCCTGAAAAACAACCCCACATCATAATTCCCCTTTCACCAAACGTGGCAAAATGCAGTAAGATAAATACCATTTTCCTGGCAACCTCCAAACTCAAACTTGTCTATATATATATACACACACACACACACACACACACACAGTGGAACCTTGGATTGCGAGCATAATTTGTTCAGGAAGTATGCTTGTATATCAAAACACTCAAGTAAGAAATAATGGAAACTCAGACGATTTGTTCCACAACTCAAAAATATTCTCAATCCTCTGAGTTCTTGTTAAGGCATCCCGACTATTATGATTGTTGCAGCATGGTGGCTTAGTGGTAAGCACTGTTGCCTTGCATCCCAGGGGTTTGTTTGAGGTTTGCATGTTCTTATTTTTACCTATTTAAGTACAGTGAAACCTCAGATTGTGAGTGACGCAGTTTCCAAGTGTTTTGCATGACGAGCAAAAATTTTAAATACAATTTGACTTGGAAAATGAACAAGTCTAGGTTTATGAATACTGAGTATCATGTAGCACTCATGCGCTTCTTGTTTTGACGTAGCGCTTAGTGAGACCGTCGCTTTACGCCATCCCAGACATTCGGCTTGCCATAAGGAGAACTCTCCTGTTATTTTTAGTTATCTTATTTTGCACTGCACTCCTGTTTAACTTTTGTTTGAGCCAACTAAAGAGGAAAAACTGAATAAAAACACGACTTAGTCACACTTGTTAATTTTTCCGATATAACACTGTTTCCAATAATGTGTGGCATGTATATGTGTGTGAATCTCAAATAAGTGAGGAAGAAAAGTTACTGTGTAAGACGAGAAGAGGGTCTCATTTCTCCTTTCCTCGTACTTTAGCTTCACACACAAACATACATACAGTGCGTGAACGTTGTTTTTGTGGAATGAATAAATTTGAATTTCCATTATTTTCTTACTGAGAATATTTTGTGTTTGAGCCCACTTTCGGAACATATTATACTTGCAATCCAGGTTTCACTGTATTTTTTTGTAAATATTGTAGCGTTTTACCGCCAGAAAGGATGTTGGGGAGACGAATGAGTTTAATTGCTGCCCAATGCAATGGCTGGGAGTACTTCATTTTGTACACAGCATGTATAGCATGAGAACCTACAACTAATTCAGCCCAAGCATGAACCAGAGCACATTCAACAGGTCACACACACCTCCCCACACAAACAGGGCCGAAGCCACTAACCCAAACACCCTTCCCCAACATGGGGAACACATTGCAAAGCCCCCCGCAATGCATGATGGTCGTCAGCCGCCGCCCCGCCCACGCCACAATATTTTCTTAAACACATTATGCATTTAATCATTGAAACAGTTTAAATAACGATAGCTTAAACCCTTACAAGCTTAAAAAAGCATTTAGGATTGTTTTATGAAAAAATTATATGATACCAGGGTTGAAACTACAGTAAATGAACAAGGTCGCTACTTAGTAACAGGGTTAAATGGATACATTTCTTTTGATTATAGATCATAACATATGTGACAAAGAACAAATGTTATTTAATAATATTTAAAAGAATGAATTCTGTATGAATGAATGATAACAATCAACAAAACCACAAATTGTATCCGATTTAATATTTAACAAACATACATTTAAAATAACCATGTTACACAGAGCTGACAACCTGGCATTTACAGTAAATGAATCATCAAAAACAGGACTGAACAGTATAAACTGATCCATATTTTGAAAGCATATGTTATAATGTTTATGTTTAATTTTCGTGGCTGGCCAGAGTATATCTCTCTTGTGATGGCCATATGGCGTAAGATAACATTCTCTGGGGGATGAATGAGGGTCAGCATATACCAAAGAAAATCGTCCCTTAACAATATAACATAAGAAGTATTAAATATGATTTCGTTAAATCTATTCCAAGTACAGTTGTCAATCTGTTTCGCGGGCAACAAAGAAATAGATTAACTTTTTTTCTTAGAATAAGATATCTTAATGTGTTTTTTTTTCTCCCTTCCAATCCACCTTAATGCACCAAAGATTCAGTTGTTTACTGCCTGCTTGGAAGACAGTCGATATTTCTTGGATACACTGGAATGTCCATTTTGCTGCACATTTATTAACACTTACTGTAGTATGTTTTAGATTTTACTTATCTCCACTGTATAGTTAGGATTCTAAACTAAAAGTTAAAGTTATTTGTCCACATACATTATTAGAACTAAACAGAGTTAAAAAAAAAAAAGAAGATAAAAGCGTTTTTAAAAATGGGCCACGCTGTACTTTATTTGTAAAAAAAAAAAAAAAAGAAAAAAAAGTTTCCAATCCAACTTTAATTAGAACGTTGGAAATCCTAATTGAAATTCATATGTTTTTAGTCAAGGATACTTCACAGCAGTGTTTAAGTTTGTGAGATAGAATGTTCTACTGTTACAGCTCAATAGTCTAAATATTTTATTGTGTTTTTCATTTTAGGATTGTACTGTAACGCTATATTTTTTTTTTTGTATTTTGTATTATACTTGTACTATATTTTGTCACACTTTTTTGGGTTATTTTACAAATGTTATTACAATCTTAAGTTTGTGTTTATCAACACTTTATTGAACGTGAAAAAAAAATCCATAAAATAATATTTTTTTATTTGCTAAACTTCTAATGTTAGTTTAATGAAAGTGTTGAATCGTATAAATTTTGGAAAAATCTAAAATAACGTTTTATCAATGCAAAAGATCAAATAACAATTTCTGTTTAATGTTTTTGCACATAAGATAAATTGAAGTACATTACTTTAATTTTACAGTTTTTGTTTGGCAGCTAGTCTGCCAGTCATTTGACAAATTTTTTTCTTTTTATAGTTTACTTTAAGGACGTTTTAGAGCATTATGTACTTAGAACTTTAGCTTTAGTAAAAAGTTAGAGCAGTATTGGGGTAGTCCTATTTTTTTAACAGAGCTATGCAACATTATTGTAAACTAGCTCCCAGCTGTCCTTTGCCTGGCTCTTATGATTTAAAGCATGACAGGAGTTTTAACGGACTCAGAGCTGTGTACTCCACAGTGTCATTGCTGGCTGCTAGACCTGCAGGAGCCAGCCAGATCAGCCCAGTACATCCAGGTCATAATTTCAGCCCAAACCCCCCCCCACACACACACACAGAGAAGCAGTTGATGTTCAAAGGAGAGTGGTTGCTCTGTGTCCTCCTGAAGTCGACAACCATCTCTTTTGTTTTAGCAACGCTCAGAGACAGGTTGTCTTTACACCAGTCCAGAAAAAAAGCCTCTGCACTTCCTCTCTGTATGCCAACTTTGCGTTCTTGCCACTGAAACCCACCATGGGCGTGTCATCTGCAAACCTAATGCTAAAACTGTGGGTTGCTACGCAGTTGTGAGTCAGCAGTGCGAACAGCAGAGGACTGAGCACACAGCTCTGGGGGGACCCAGTACTTATTGTGGTGGTGCTGAAGGTGCAGTTCCTGATCTGTACTAATTGAGGTCTTCTGGTCAGAAAGACCAGGATCCAGTTACAGAGGGGGGTGTTTAGGCCCAACAGCCTCAGCTTCCCGATCGGGTGTTGACAAATGATAGTATTAAACACTGAAAATCTATGTACAGCATTCGTACGTATAGTAGGTTTCCTTTTTGCCTAGGTGTGTGAGGGCCAGATAAACTGTGGTGGAGATGACATCATCCGTTGAATGGTTAGTGCAATACGCAAACTGCAGTGGGTCCAGTAAAGGGGGCAGCAGGGTCTTGATGTGTCAAGCCGCTCGGTGCACTTTATGATGATGGGCTGTGGGTGCAACAGGACAAAACAGTCCTGAAGAGCAGAGATGGCACCTGCTGGCCAGGTTTTTTATCTGCTTCAGAACCAAGTTTGAACGTCTGACGAGGGGTCTGTATGCTGGAATTAGCATAACAAAGATGTGTTCTGAGAAGCCGAGGTAGGGGCAGGGTAATTTGCCTGATATGCGCTGCTTCCTCACACACGGCTTCTAATGTCCCCTCCTCCAGCTACCGCCATCAGGCAACACAGAGGGCTAGAGGCCTGGTTCCCGCATCAGGCCAAGGTCATGTAGGTTTTCCTGCAGCTCATCCTAAATGTATTTTACCCGGTTATAGTGTGTGTGTGTGTGTGTGTGTGTGTGTGTGTATATGTGTGTGTGTGTGTGTGGCACCTGGTGGATAACTGTATAGAAGATGAATGAATGAATTAATGTTTTACCTTATTTTATCTATGATGTTTGACATTTAAAAAGCAATTTTTATTTCACACAGGAAACAGAGCAGATTACCATCTGCACATGGAAGCTGCAGCAAGAGGCACACATAAAGGCCAAATGGAAATGTGCTCATTTATCTTGTTAGCATTCATCTGTCATCAGCGTCTCACAAGCTGTTTTGATTGATGACATGACAGAGGCACGACATGTGTCGCCTTTTCCAATTAATCATCACTGCAGTATTTACACAGCAAGAGCACTTTTGGATCCCGCATTGCATTAATTACAACATCCCAGCCCTAAAAAAAGTCTAAAAGAGTGTCTTATTATCACCTTTCTCATGCTTTATTGTGCATTTTCTGTGACATTTTTAGAAGATTGTAATCATACTGAAGAGTTTACAGAGTGTAAATGAACAAGGTCAGGTTCATTATAGTTTGGTAGATATCTTTAACTTTATTCATAGTAGCATTGTTCATACAGTACATGTAGAATATTGTACTTAACCAGACATGACAAAAGGTACAAATACTTTGTCATAGTACTTAAGTATAATTTTCGTCTATCTGTACCTTACTTGCATATTTTCTTTATGTGAACCTTTCTACCCACTACATTTTTGATAAAAAAGTAATTTTTTTTCAGTTTAAATTTACTCATTACTTTTCAGATGACAATCACACAAAAGTGCCTTGATTTTATAATCTAAACAAAAGCATTCACATTATCACTCACACCATAACGTGAACTATGGTACCACACTTGGGAAAAACTGAACCAAAACAATTACACCAGCCCTATTTAAAAAAATGATTAGCAGGTCATTATGAAAGTGCAGATTTGTAAGCACACCAAAATAATTAACAATTACCTGAACATTAACTCACTTGGTACTTGAGCTGTGGACAGGCGCACTTACCAACGTAAGATTAAGAGTGATTTTACAAACTAGTTAACGTATTTAGCAGGAGAGTTGAGAACTCTTATGCATTTGGTTTGGTTTATGCCAATAGCAACACTTTTTTTTTAAAACCAAGCGTATAATGCTTTGGCACATCTTTTAGACTTATTGTAATCTTTCTGTTTAAATGCATAGACTTAGTGTATGGCCATGTTTAACTGCGTAGACTACTTGCATTATACAGGGTACCAATGGTAGCAACTAGCTATTTTAGCTCCAAAAATAATCAAATCAGGCTAACAATGTTACCCACCATTCGTTTAATTAATGTGAAATATTGCCACTATCAACAAATCATGGCATTGTGTTCAGGGCCTATTTTCTATTAGCTGCAATAAATTAATAAAAAAAAATTTTTTACTTTTTTTTTTATCTGCCATGGGAGAAAAACAAAGGACATTTCTCTGGATTAATTTATTTATCAGAGCAGGGTAGAGCAGAGCAGGTACTTGTATCATTTAAGGTGGTCTCCTTTTTATCCATAAAACAAACACTATAGTAGCTGGAATGTAATTTGTCTAAAAACGTGTGCGGTGTTCATTACTTTCTGTCCAGCCATGTCTACGTGATATACCTGACCAGAGAACACAAGTGCAGATGGGATGATTTGTTTACAAAAGACTTCACAATCATGACAACCAAATCCGTTAAGGGAAATCCAGCTCATAAATCCAGAACACAGGCAATGTACAACAGGCATGAACTGGGACAGAAACAAAATCAAAATCCGAAATAGCAGTCAAAATACAGAAGGCATGGCAACAACACTGGAACAAGTTCACAGGGAGCGCATACTTTGCGAGGACCAGACGTATGTGTAGCGAATAACGGGGCTCCCACAGAGATAGCAATCAACTGACCAAAGTCCAGAGACCTTCTCCCAGCATGCATGTCGCCATCCTGATAATTCAAGGATTCAAGGATTCTTAATTGTCATACCAGCACACTTCCATGTTCTGGTACGAAATTAGAGTTATAGAGTTATATATTACACTAAAAATATAGAGATATGTTGTGATAAAATACTATCCAAGGTTAGCAGCTTGTGATTGTGTTTAATTGTGTTTGATGGGAGAGGACCTACAGAGCACGGCTAGAGTTCAGCAGTCTAATTGCCTCAGGGTAAAGCTGTTTTTGAGCCTGGTGGTCTTGCACTGAAGTCTCCTCAGCCTTCTGCCTGAGGAAAAAGGTTGAAATAGACCATGTGCAGGGTGAGTGGAGTCCTTAATAATGCGGAAGGCTCTTCCTCTGCATCTTGCAGTGTACAGTTCGCTGATAGAGGGGAGCCTGCTCCCCACTGTCTTCTGTGCAGCCTTAACTACTCTCTGCAGGGCTTTCCTCTCAGCTGGGGTGCTATTGCCATGCTACACAGTGATGTAGGAGCTGATGATGCTTTTTACCACTCCTCCATAGCAACTCTTCAGAACCAGGCTCCCTAGCTCAGCTTGTTTTAGCTTCCTGAGGAAGTAGAGGTGGTGGTGGGCCTTTTTAATCAGGCCCGAGGTGTTGAAGCTCCAATTTAAGTCGTTAGCTATGTGGACGCCTAGATACTTAAAGCTGGAGACCACTTCCGCAGCTGCTACATCAATGTGTAGGGGAAGAGGAGTTCGCTTGTCCTTTCTAAAGTCCACCACCATCTCTCTGGTCTTTTTTACATCGATGCAGAGGTTATTTTCTCTACACCACTGTACCAGTTGTTCCACCTCCTCTCTGTAATAGGATTCATCGTTGTCGGTGATGCATCCCACTACTGCTATGTCATCTGCGAATTTGACTATATGACAGCTGGAGTGTCTCGCTATGCAGTCATACGTCAATAGAGTGAACAGGAGGGGGCTCAGCACGCAACCTTAAGGCGAGCCTGTGCTGAGGGTGATGGTGAAGGAGATGGTTATGTAAACAGTAGTATGTATCCAATTATGTAAACATTAAAGCACTTTTTGTAAGTCGCTCTGGATAAGAGTGTCTGCCAAATGCCTAAATGTAAATGTAAATGGTATCATGGATCCTGACAGTTTGAGATCTGTTGGTCAGGAAGTCTAAAACCCAGTTCCCTACTGTAGGGCTTAAGGCAAGAGAGGAAAGCTTTAGAATTAATGTCTGTGGAGAGATGGTGTTGATGGCAGAGGAAAAGTCCAGGAAAAGCAGGTGGACTTAGGAATTCTTAATCTCCAGGTGTGTAAGGGCTGTGTGGATCACTGATGAGATGGCATCATCTGCGGAGCGATTTGTCTTGTACGCGTACTGATGGGGGTCCACAGTGGCATCAATGGAGGCTTTGATGTGAGTCATGACCAGCCTCTCAAAGCACTTCATGATAAAGCTATGGGTCGGTAGTCATTCAGACAAGTCACAGTTGAGCACTTTGGGACTGGAACAATGAGGGCAGTCTTCAGGCAGGTGGGAACAGACGCACTTGACAGAGAGGTGTTAAATATGTCAGTTAACACTTTTGACAGCTGGATCTGACACCTAATCTTATCTGATCCGCGATCATGAAGGGAGCGTCTGCAAAACGAGGCTGCAATCTTATTTTATTGGCGACCATAAAGGAGTGTCTGGGAAACTAAGGTGCAAGAGACTTCACAAGACCAGATGCTTTGAAGTAGACCCCAAAACCAAGGGTGTGAATTGGCGATCCAGCAAACAAAGCAGACAGTTTACAGCTTCACCCCGAGTGGGGGAGGGACCACCAAGTCACACCTGAACACACTCATTGACCTTCAAAAGCACATGCTTTTCAATGAACAAAGAGGCATATGTGGACACTATTTTAAACATCTTTAAAGTCTGCCAGTAGGGCAAAACGCATATACATATATTTACTCAGTATGTTTTATTCCTGTGTGTATGTTTGATTATTCTGCATAACTTAAAAGGTGTAATTGTAAGGGTTACAAAGGCCCAAACTTGTTTGTAGTTTTACTTATGCCTTGTTGGTTATGTATAAGAAACTTCAGTTCCCAGGTTACACCTCGGTCAGGTGACGTAGGCATTCACCTGAACCGAGGAAAGTAATTAGGTTAATTATAAATAGCCTGACTGAACGTCAGTCAGGTGTCTAGCTTTTGTTGTTGTTGTGGATAGTAGAGTGAATACGTTTTTGTTTGTGATTTGAGTTTATTAGTGCTCGGGGAAAGGAGCCTATGCTTTTCTTTTGTGCTTTATGTTAAATAACGACGAGTTTTGAGACGAAAATCTTGCCTCCTACGAATATGCCACAAAAACACTCACATTCACAAAGAAGACATGACAGTAATCAGCATTTACAAACCCCTTTTATTAGATAAAGGAAGGAATGAGTGGGTAAGATATGTAATGTTTGATGTCATTCTAAAGCTGGCTTTATTTAAAGAACGTCGATTAACACAGGAAAATCATGCTCATGCAAAATTACTTTATAAAAAGTATTAAAAACTCCAACCAGATGGACCCAATGTGACAGCCGAAACACCAGTCTAAGGTACTGTATGCATAAAAGGTGGAACCACGTGAGGCATGGCCGAGCCCCACAACCACATCCGATTAAACCAATCACCCGTGGGACGGACTGACAAATGGTTTTCGGGGACAAAAACCCTAAGGAAGTCTACAGTTGGAGGCGAACCAACGGATGAGAACGAAACATAACGCAAGTAAACAAACAAAGCTGCATACCTTGCTGAAGTTGGTGCTTGTTTCATAACTAAACCGTAAGAATAAACCCAAGACTCTGCTCTTGTGACTTTCGTTGATCTAGTAAACAGTACTAAAATACCTTCATTGATTTCCACCTTTCAAAAACTGTTTGTGTGTGTATGTGTGTGTGTATGTGTGCGCGTTTAAGTAGCGTAGATTAGTCAAATAAATTCTTGTTTCTTTATAAAGAACTGTTGTCTTGGTCATGTATTTTAAAGTCTAAACACTTGCCCAGATCTTGGTACCTTGCTCATAATCTACAAGAAAGGACAGAGTCGATTGTACTTTCTTCGAAGGCTCAAGTCTTTTAACGTCTGTAACACCATTCTACGGATGTTTTACAAAACCGTTGTGGTGAGTGTCATTTTTTACGCTGTGGTCTGTTGAGGTGGTAACATTAAGGTGTCTGAAAAGAACAAACTGGACAAGTCAGTTAAAAAGGCCGGATCTGTGCTAGGCATGGAGCTTGACTCTGTGGATGTTGTAGCGAAGAGGATTCTGTCCAAAGTACAATCCATTTCGGACAATCCTTCTCACCCACCATATAGTGTTTTCGCTGAACAGAGAAGCAGTTTCATCCAGAGACTGATCACCACAAAGTGATCCACAGAGCGCCACAGGAGATCCTTTCTCCCAACGGCCATAAAAGTTTACAACTCTTCTCTGTAACTCATACACACATGTACGTGGATTTTCACACTAACAAAACAGGACATTAATACTTACTTAAGTGCAATACTACTTCCCAATAAAATATGTAATACAAGATTACATATAATAATACAATATTTCATACATATCCTAGATTACTGTGCAATACTTACAAATGCTCTTGGGTCATATTTTTTGGTACTTACTGTTTTAAGATGGGGTTTTTTTTTGGTGATTATTATTATTATTTAATACCTTTATTACCTTTCCTTAGATAACAACTGTAAGCAATTGTAACCTAGCATAAGCAATTTCCTTTTGGGATTGATAAAGTTCTTTAAATCTTTAAATATTGAATTAAAGAAATACTAGATTTTGTGTTATCATTGTTGGCCACGTGATAAGCAGAACTGGTAAGATACACTAAATTGTGCACAGGCGCTGTGTGTGTGTGTCTGTGTGTAAAGCTAAAGTATGGAGTCCCTCTCCCTCTTCTTGTTACCCTTCCTTCACATTAAAAAATCTCTCTAATGACACTCGATTGAGCGACATACTAACGGAATCACTGCTGTTAAGTTAAAATAAAACAAATTAACCTGCACTTTACCTTTAAAAAAAAATCAAGCAGTGTTTCTGTGTAGAGCAGAGAGAAAGAGTGTGTATGTGTCTGTGTGATTGTGAAGGTCTGTGGGTGTGTGGCACAGTGTCCAATGACGCGCGCACACAGGCGCAGCCTCAGTCTTAAGCAGAGAGAGAAAATGGATTTTTTAACCTCTCTAATCATACTTGCTTTTGATTTACACATGCGCTGTACACACACGCATGCAGACACAAAATAAATTATGTTTTACACACACACACATGTGGTCACAGTGTTATATAGTAAATAATACATGCATGCACAGATGTTGATTATACCAGTAAGAATCACGCACTAAGACCCAGCAGGGGAGACGATTACCCACAATTTCGCAGCACAAGAGAGAAAAAAAACTTTGGCTCATTTGTGATCACATGACTCTCGCCGTCAAAACCAGAAGCACATGCGTGATACATGATACTCGGTACTCATAAACCAAGACTTGCTTGTTTTTCAGGTTAAAATTTAATTTATTAAATTTATTTATTTATTAAAAATGTCTTACACTAATAATAATAAAAATAATAATAATAATACTGCTGCTGCTTTTCAAAATAAGTAGTTGAATAATCTTAGTTAATAATCTTAAAAAGAAAATAAAGACCACATTAAAAACATAATTCTATCAGCAAACAAGACACTAATGATAATGGTAATTATTATTATTATTATTATTATTATTATTATTATTATTATACGATTATTAATGTATTAATAATATTAATGTATAACCTGGCTAGATATAAAACATTTACAAAAATAAAAATAAAAACATAAAGTGTTTATTATAATATATGCAAAAACATTTACAATGTCATGTGTACCTAAAATTAATTTAATATGCGCAAGAATAAACTATCTACAAAATTTTAAGGTAAATTTGTGGAAAACACCAATAACTTACTTAAACCATAACTTAACATTAAACCACTTTATCTGTCAAACACAACAAGGTCAACTTTAAGATAACTCAAGTCAGCTTCTGGGACGAGGATTACTTTTAACTCTCTGGGGTCTGAGGCCTCTTCTAAAATCTTCTAGATTGTAAATTTTTTTAATTGATATTGTTCCTGTTTTATAATATTTATAAAGATTTTCATTATCGTAACATGCAATGTATTGTTTTTTAATAACTCTATACAGTACACATCTCTTTGGTATTTTTATAGAATATTTTAATTTTATATTTTATAAAAATGGACCACTACCAGTGCTGAATACGGTTTGGGTTTGCTTCCGATAGCAAAACTGTACATGTGATAATAGAGCCTCTAAAATTGACATTACCGTTTTTTAATCCCTGGAATGAATAGGACAAAGAATTTCCTAATCATAACATGCGTTGTATTGTTTTTAATCACTTTTTACACACCAATAACCTTTTTATGCTATTTTACAAATTTAATCATTTACTTTGATATTTTTATGGAATATATAAATTTTTTTTTAGAAAATTGGACCACTACCAGTGCTAATTCCAGGTTTGGTTTATTCAAATAGGTCTGTGCCCATAGCAAAACAACTTAATCACTAAGTAAAACTGAACGATTAACCCTGACAGAAAGTCATATAAGAACACTGACAGCTGGAACACCTAAAAAAGATGCAGAATTATTTTTTATAGTCTAAATAAAAATGTTTTTCCAAACTTGGACTATTGTTGTTTACTTGCAATATTTGCTAAATTAATTTACATGAGGTTAGGATGTTGAGCCGGCTTCATGATCCTCCACTTTAATTTTCTACGTAGTCTAAGCAGCGCTTAACAGAATGCATAAACTTTCCCAGAGCGCACCAGCAGACGTATACTAATGCCCAGATAGCACTGCTTTGTTGGGCTAATGTCAGCAAAATTATAGTAACCCTTTGTCAGTGCTCCGACATCAGGCCAAAGTTGGGCAAATGGCAGTGCATATATTGGGCACATGTTGGCAACAATGGTTGGCCCAATGTGATTTTGTCTGTGGGCCCACTGTTGGCCTATTGGTGGGGCCAAAGATAGGTTTAACAGGTGGGTTAATATTTCTCCAAATGAGATGTATATACCTTTGAGTAAGATATTATAATGTTGAGAATTAGTGGTGGTAACATAAAAAAGCAAATCAAATCAAATCACTTTTATTGTCACATCACGTTACTGGTACTGTGGCACAGTACATGTGAGTGAAATTCTTGTGTGCAAGCTACACAAGCAATAGTGGTATACAATTATAAGAATAGATATGCATGAAAATAAATATGCATATGAATAAGTACAGTGATAGTGTGCAAGTATATATAAAAAATATAAATAATAATAATAATAATTTGTAAGGATGAGGCAAAGAATGTAAAACCAATATACGCATGTATATCCATATATATATATATATATATATATATATATATACACACATACACACACGTACACACACATATACATATACAGTATATAAATATATATATAGCATGCAGTTAGTAAGGGAGATGTTTAGTTATGCACTATTATGCTACGCTAATCGACCTGGTGTCAGTGAATACAGCAGCATATGGAGCCATAGCAAAGTTAAAACCATAGTGATTGTTGCCATAGTAAGTGCCAGAAGCGTTAAAAGGCTAATTTACAGTACATATTGTTTTGCTTTAGGGCACTGCAGTTTTGTATGTTTATGCGTTTGTTGAATATACACTACCATTCAAAGGTTTGGGGTCACTTTCTAACTCCATGATCGTTCTTGATTTTTGTTTCTTTCTACATTGTAACGGAATGCTGAAGGCATCCAAAAAATGCATTAATCTCCTTCAAACAGTTAATGGTGAGATGTGTCTGCTATTTATGCTCTGTAAAGAGCGTACCATACCTAACTGTTATGTCTCCTCTTCTGCTCTCCCCTCTGTTTTCTCTCCCCCTCTCTCTCTTCCCTATCTCTCCCCCTCTCTGTCGAGCTACACATGTCGTTCCTGAGCTGCGACATGTGTGTAAAGCTGCTTTGCGACAATGACAATTGTTAAAAGCACTATACAAATAAAATTGAATTTAATTGAATAAAGACTTCATAACGCCTCTTATCTTAGGTGCGGTTAATTGGTCATTTTTCAGGCTAATAACTCTAAATTAACTTCTCGTCCGCGTCAGAGGTAGGTTTTGGTCTCGCCCTCCTGGGATGGCCTTTATGAGAGCCAGTTTAATTATGGTGCTTGATGGATTTTGCAAATGCACTTGACAATACTGTTCTTGCAAAAACTGTTACAGAAAGGCTGACCTCTGTGTCTTAAAATAACAACTAACTGTTGTATTTGTTGTTGTTACATACTGTAATTACCTAATTCCATATGTGTTATTTAATAGTTTTGAAATCCCCAGGATTGTTGTAGAATGTAGAAAATAAATCACTAAACAAAAACAAAGAAATGTGCAAGTGACCCCAAACTTTTAAACAATAGTGTATAGTTGGCATGTGAAACATATCATTAGACAATTTTGCTAGGTAATTTACTGTTTGAATTGCTTTGTTTACTTTGTTTTATCTAGAGAAAAATGTGTGCGGTTTAAAACTGGAACTTGTTGAACTGAGTTGAGCCAAATGTGGAAAAAGTACATTTTATGTACAATGCTCAAATTACTGATGTATTGAGACAGACTAGAGTCACGGTTCTTCTATAATGTTGATAATGAAGAAGAGGATGATAAAAAAACAACAACTGAGCTACAGTGACCAAGCTGATGGTAAAATGATGATGAGGAAGATGCAAAGCCACCTGATATAAAAGGCAGTCTGAGGCAATGGGTACTTTGTTTGTATGCATTCATTTTCATTTACCTTTTTGAGAGAAAAAAATTGTTGTATTGGGTGTTTATTTTGTAGTAACATCATCATAATGTTAACATATATTTTTTTAGTTCATAATCATTTTATCATGAATAAAATTTATTAATACATTTCTGGAAATATAAATGTGTTTTTGTATTATTGGCAATTTTGAAAAAGGGTCCAAATTAATTTCCAATCCTGTGATTATCTACTAAACCAAAGTTATGCCAACATTGGGCCAATAAACAAAATGACATGGTACAATTTATGCACTGCCGTTAGCCCAGCATTGGACCTTCAGCAATGTGCTATTTTCATCATTGCCAATAATGCAAAAACAGATTTATATCTACAAAAATGTACTAATAAATTTTATAATTTTCTACTTTACCATAAGATGGTCCTGGCCTCGGCTGAAGCAACAGCTGTTCTCTAAGGACTTTGTTCAGGACTGGAGTTTCCTACAGTCTACCTGAGCCTTCAGTAACAAACTGGACTCATATTAACTTAAAGACATCAACTGTTATATTGAACTTCCAGTTTCACCCAAATAAGGATGGGTTACCTGTTGAGTCTGCTTCCTCTCAAGGTTTCTTCCTGCTGCCTTCTCGGTGAGTTTTTCCTTGCCACTCGACTTGCTCATTTGGGACTTTTTTAATTCATACAAACTTTCATAATTTCTTTTGATTGTGTAAAGCTGCTTTGCGGCAATGACCATTGTTAAAAGCGCAATACAAATGCAATTGAATTGAATTAAAATAAAAGCTTAAAATAAAGGCTTTGTCTCTACTATTATTCTGACATCTTACATTCTTAAAATAGAGTAGTGATCATAACTGATCAAATGTTAAGAATTGTGAAGTTAAAATTTAAATGTCTGGCTAACGAGTATGTACAGTAAACATTTTATTTCAACTATATCTCAATGTCTATCCATTAGTAAAGAAAGAGAGTAAGGAGGGCTGGTATTCTTTGCAAGTGCTCAGCACCCAAGTGGTCTGGCTTTAGGGGGTATGGCTTTTTAAATGCAGGAGAAAGGTCATAGCTACTGTGGGGTAAACAAAGTAAAAATGGCCTGACTGTGCTCCTCCAGGTCTGCTTTTGGCACTGCTCTACAGAGAACTGGTAAGAACAAGACTACGAGGACCGCAATGTGTATGAGAGTAAAAAAAAAAAAAAAACAGAGCAGCAGAGAGAGACTTTGTGAGCCACAGTAGCGTGGGTGGTTACTGTACATCTTAAGTGGAGCGATCGAGTGTTCTACAGCAATGCCATTAAAGTCCATTTAAATCACAGGTTCAGCGTATAGTGACTCATGAATTTTATAAATTCATATATTTTTCCTTTCTCCTCTTCTTTTTCTCTTCTTCTTTTGATTTTGTGAAGCTGCTTTAAGACAATAACCATTGTTAAAAGTGCTATATAAATTGAAATGAATATATCTATAATTTAAAAAGATGTTATTTATAAACATATAATAATATATGACTAAGGAAAATTAAATTCATAGATTCATTTATCTATTCATATAGATAAATATCAAAGAGAGACAAGAAAGAAACATGTTGGAGGTTACTTTTTAACAAACATAATTTTTTCACAAAAATTATTTGTATCAAGATCTGTCATGTCTTTCTCAACCTGCTTACATTTTAGTGAAGAGGGATTTAGTTAAGCATTTACTTACAGAGCCACATTTTGATGATGCTTCAGAACCATACAATTTCCTTGCCATTGCTAACAATTTTAAAATTAACATTAGTCTTGGTTTAAAAAAAAAAAAAAAAAAAAGGTTAAGCAGCAATGCCACAAGGCAAAAAGAGATGATATGCAAAATTAGATTACATCTTTGATTTTACAACAAGGACAAGATGTAAATTTCCCAACAAAACAGACTGTATTTTTGAACATTCATATTTTTGTAAATTAATATGTAGCAACAATCTCAGACAAGATAAGTGCGATCAAGACCATTTATTTATGAATGTTTAATGAAATCTAACACAAAGAGCAACAAAGAGCAGCTTCCTTCATTTCCTTGCTTTAATAATAATAATAATAATAATAATAATAATTATTATTATTATTATTATTATTATTAGTCCTTGTTGCATGTACCTTAATTTACTAAGGAAATTCCACAAGCAAACAGAACATGTTTTTACATGTTTTGACAATGGGGTGGCTGGCTGCCTTTTGTTTAAAACAATGTACATTTCTTATGTACTGCATGTTTAAACTTAATGTATTGTATAGTACAGTATATTATTATACATAGATAACAGAAATTATGCTGTTTTTGTATATGTTAATGTTAATGCTTATAGATGTCAAATACTGTTATTCTTGCACAGAAATTAAAAACAATGCAAATCTACTTTCTTGAATCCCCAACATCTATATTGGGTACCCAGTACAAACACAATCTGGCTCTGTAGGTTGTTATCTTTATGGGCAGATTAAAAGCATGTATTGATGGCAAAAAAAAAAAAAATCTTCCTAGAATCAGTAATGTTTCTTACATATCTCAATGTATAGAATCAGTAATGTTTCTTACATAACTTCACTTGTGAAACCAAGCAGCATAATGTCTAGTTCAATTTATTAACTTCTTTACTGTACACAACTGTTAGTGAGAAAAAGGGGGAGGGGGGTGTTGCTGCAATCCTTTTATGTCTGATGTGAGCTAAGAACACAACAACTCAAAGCATCGATATTGGCCAACAGCTTTTCCTGGCTTTATGTGCTACAGTGCATATTTCTTTCTCATTTTTATTAATGAATTTTCTTACTAACAATCTTAGCATAAATAATTACATTACGTTAGATACCACACTTTAACCTATTTATTCTACAGGGTGGGTAAAAATGAACTAAGCAACATTTAATGGCTATGGAACCTATAATAAAAAAACTGGTGCATCATCCCATTTTGATCTTACTGTGTGTGCGTGCGTGGTTAGACCAGCATTTTCCACGACATTGGCTGGGAAGTGCCTCCAAAAAGTCCAGATCTCACTCCAAGTAATTTTTTTTTCTTTTGGGCTAGGTAAAGGAGTGTAGGAGGTGTACAGGACAAAGGCTTGCTTTTGGACTTGAAATCATAGATTCAGGAGGTTCTCATCAATATCCCAAATGACCAAATGACTTCCTTCAGAAGACTGTGCATTCCATGCCCATCTTATTGGGTAATGCCCACAGGATTATTTATTAATTATTCACACTCTTTGAATTTCTTTAATAAAGTCCAAAAAGAACTTGTTTTTATTTTTGCTTTAAGTATTGATTTTGTTCATATTCAGGAAATTTTTATTTGATCTGACATTTAAATCGCAGTTTTTACCATTCCAGCACTAGCCAGCCAGCACCAAATATCTCTTTGCTGCGAGGTTCTCCGCTGCAATTTGTTTGACCGCTTTGAAACAGTAATGTGGACCCACAAGTACAAATTTTAATGAACATTATCTGTCCATCTTCCAAGGGCGACCGCCAGTGTCCTTGGCTTGCTCATCAGGGACAATCAGATAACTATGCTCTATACACATTTTTCCTTTCTCCTCTTCTTTTTTTTCTTCTTCTTTGGATTTTGTAAAGCTGCTTTAAAACAATAATCATTGTTAAAGTGCTATATAAATTGAATTGAATATATCTATAATTTAAAAAGATGTTATTTATAAACATATAATAATATATGACTAAGGAAAATATTAGACACTTTTTGCCATATTGCTAAGCCCTGGATGAATAGCGGTGTGTGTGTGTGTGTGTGTTGGGTTTCCTCAGACACTATGACATCAGCACTATATGACATCAACACTATCATAGTGATGATGTTTATCTACAAATTATTTAGAAAAATAATAAGGTCCTGGCACACTATGACATCAGCACTATCATATATTAATATTGTAACAATAATGATGATGATGATGATAGCTATGATGTCATCGTGCTTATGTCATACTACTGGGCCCTAATAAGCTATTGAAAAACAATGGGTCATAAGCCTTATGATAAATATGATCATTAAAAAAATAATTAAAAATAACACCTATTTAAAATTAGAGCATTTCCACATGTAATAATGTGACAAGGACTCACAGATTGGAAGTAAACTGTTGTGTTGCCATTAAAAAACCATATAGTATGTTAGGTGAATCATTCAGACTTACATTTTCTAGGCAACATAAAGATTGGTCTTTGAAGCAATGAAAAAAGGTGTTTCAGGTGAGTTTAGGATTTCCCCAATTCCAGAGCAATAAGTGCATATGCATTAGTTGGGAATAACATGAATTGATGCACAATTCATGCATTGTGTCAACTATACAAGCCTCTGAGGGCCTTGATATAATCTACGATGCTTCAATCGGTCATGGGTGCGTTTCCCAAAAGCATCGTTAGCCAACTATGGTCGCAAGTTCCGTCGTACCAACATAGTTCAACAATTCAGTGTTTCTCGAAACCATGGTTCAAACGAACATTCGCAAACAGCAACGCAAACTTACGTGGTTGGAACTACAGCCTTCGACCTGTGGTTAGAACAGTGGTTCTCAAACATTTTCTGTCATTCCCCACTTAAGGTGGTGGGCGAATTTCAAGCCCCACTTGTCAACAAAATGATAACGAAAACGGCCAAGTGTACTATTTATTGAAAAATCAATTTCTAAACCAATTTGATCTTACTGGTTTGTTATCTGATCTTGTTAAAAAACAAGTTCAAAACAAATAAAATACACGTGCAATTGTTATAACAGGCTTACTTTGTCACTTATCTAGAGCTTTCTTTCAAAAAAGTTAAGTGGCTTATTAACGTGACTGGGGTGTGTTGTCGATAAGTGTCTTCCTACTTTGTCTCATGCTGTCTGCTGCCAGCGGTTTAAGACACAAAACACACAGAGGTCTCTCCTCGCAACATAGGCTTCATCATGTTTTCCTTTCGGTTGGATTTTTGATTGATTAGGCTGATGATGCTGAATCACCTGCTTATTTGTGGTCCATGTAACAAATGTATCCATTGATGTTATTATGCCCACTACATACAGTACACTACTGTGTTATGGTCTAAAATGCCCCCGACCTAGGCCACGGATCGCCCACCTAAATTCATAGGTTTATGGTTTACAAATGACAAATTATAACAAATGAATTTAATTATAAAGTAAGCAATATTAAAAAAAAGGTTGTATAGGGGGCAAAATATATAAATTATATATATTTTTCATATACCACATGTATATTTTTATATTGCTTATTTTATATAAAAAATCTTTTCCTGTAATTTTTCACCACAAACAATATTTATTTAGTGTAATTTGTGATAAATAATTTGTTATTTGTACATTGACAAACCCCTGCAAAATAAATGTGCCATAAAGTAATAATTTTGGGGGATTTGTATTAATCGTCTCGACGAGGGTCACGTGCCTAGTGTTAATTATAATAGTAATAATATATTTGATAATAATAAACCTTTGAATGTATGTCCTAATATAATAATTGATAGAAATCGTGTAGGGGGGCAATCCGTGGCAGGGGGGCATTTTAGCGCATAACACCTGTTTGTGTCCGCGGTAAAGTTAGTTTGATATTCGCATCTCCGAATTAAATAGCTGCGTAAATAAACCCGCAAATAAGATACCCAGATATATTTTCTCTCTTAAATTATACATGTTTAAAAGCATAAACACCATTATTTTCTACGGTGCAACGAATGATTTAGGGATCATCGCAAAATGCCGCACAGCAACAAAAAGCGTAGAACGATATTGATCTTCCCTTCTGTTCAGCGCCTGAAGGATCAAAAAGCTACTTTGTGGCCACACTGGAAACTAGAAATGCCAGACTAGGACTGCATGATAAAATATTAATGTTTAACAAAAATACAGAAACATCAGCATACACATTAAAATAAATGAAATGACATATACAGTATAATACCGAATGTTTCCTTATATATTGTTCCTCTGCGATTAACATGCTGACGTTAAACCGTTATTGTTGCACTATGGTTCCACTTTTTCTCTGATGTTATTTTAATTTACTTGTATTAATGATCCATTTCTTTGTGTGTCATTATTTAGTTTCGAGTGTCCGATAAAGAAAATAAAGATTAAATAAATCAAAGCATGAATTAGAATAGGTACTTTTCTATTATTTTCCACTAATTCCCTTCCCTTCATTGCGACCCACCTGTCATGTCTGTATTCCCCACTAGTGGGGCGCGCCCCACACTTTGAGAACCACTGGGTTAGAAGCATAGTTCCCTGCCGCGGCTGGGTGTGTTCTATTCACAGTTCATGACCCTACGTGCTATAAGTTTCTAAATATTTTCCCAACCACTTTGAGCGATTTGGACAACTTAATGCTTTGGTGCTCAGATATTAGGTTATTCATTTTTCGGTTATTTTAAATACAAATTCACTTTGAAACGATATAACAGCGATACCATCGCAATTATTCTCCCTTCGAAGTGCCCTACGAAAGCATTATTTATGTTCCGGTTGGAACACAGCCTTGGTTTCGTTTGTGCGAAGAAAAGGTGAGTTTTTAAGTGAGTTTTTGTTGTGCTCTCAGAAGTAGAATATGGACTATTCATAGGTTAAAAAAATACAAATTTTATATATATATATCTTCATCAGAAGTGTCATCTTCCTCATCCTCATCAGCAGCACCAGAAAGACCCCCTCTTCCTCATCAAAAAGCGGGAATTTTTCCTTGACTGCAATGTTGTGGAGAATTGCAGTAACTACAATTACATAGCAGCTTTTGGAGGGGTTCAGTTTCAGGCCACCACTGGACTTGTTTGTTTGGTCACACTTGCAAAGTCCCTCCACTTGTTTCTGACTTCCTCTGGGCTTCTCTCATACCCATTTCCAGAAGCATTAATTTTTTGTGCGATTTCATTCCATGTTTTTTTTTTTTTTCAGAATTTGTAACTGTGTTTTTAAATTTGGAGAAAAGCAAGATTTGATTGTTTCCCACCTCCTCCAAAAGAACTGCAAGCTCTTTTTTAGTAAATTTTGGTTTCCGTGTCATTTTTTTTTACATCAACTCTCATTAAAACATGCCTTTATGTAAAGGGAATTATATCGGAAATGATCTTGAGCAAAATAGGTAACAGGTGTTCACAACACAATCCCAGCATTTTCAAAACCCATAATTTCTTTTTATTTTAATTGTACTTATGTATCAATACCAAATAAAAATGAGTTCTAATAAAATATAACTAAAAGTTATAGACTTTGTTATTCGAAAAGAGCACATTTAAACTGTGTATGCCTATATATGTTTTATTGTACAAATAATGAATGTTGCGTTCGTGACATTATTACACCACTTCTACGTAACGTCACTGCGAAAGCGCATTGAATGCGAGCCGAAGAGAGAGAAAAAACACTTTACAGTAGGGGGCGATATGTGCCTATGGCACTACTCCGCCATTGTATCGAAGAAGAAGAAGAACGACAGATTAAACCAACATGGTTTTAACGATGGAAGTGCGACACAGGTACTATGGTGTTGGGAAACAGTCGTGACTAGTTAGTTATTTTCTTCAACGTTGCATCGTACAACGGTAGTTAAGTAAAGAGCTACATCGTTGTACGGGAAACGCACCCCAGGTCGAGTCTGTGCAACATTATGTCCCATTAATGGATTTTCGAAAAACTGTGGTTCTGGGAGCAACATGGGTTGATCACATTGAGCATCATAATCAAAGCTAAAAGCAGGTGTTTATATTGTGCTGTCTCAGCCTGCCTCGCACCTGCTCCACGCACATCTGTGTGAGCCAGAGGACACTACCTGAGCTTTGACCCGTGGACACATGCCACTCACCTGGGTGTCTTCAGAGCCACACTGCTTTCAGTGAGCGTAACTACATAAATATTGCATACTTTTGAGCTGCATAAAAGGGTGCTTAATAAAAATGACTGTGTGGAGAATGCAGGCACATGAAACAGAACCAGGACCAAACCGGTCCCCCGCAGAATACATGGGACACCTGCTGGAAACAACAAAGTATCAAACAGCAAGCGCTCCTCAAGCAGGTCCTTCAAGGATTGCAGGCTATGGCGGCAGAGCTTTCTCGCCTCCAACACTAACTAGCACATAGCACGTTGGGTGAGGCACAGCATGCCTATTTTTGTTTGTTGTATGACGACAAACATGGTGAGTGCACTGGAATGCAATTTAACAACACTTAAAAAAAAATAAAAATCATGCCTACTTTCCCTGTCCCTTTGCTTCTAGGTTGTGACTGGCCCAGTTTATTTTCAGCAAAAGAGTGCCATAGGCAGAGAGCATGCACCGCATGCAGACCCCACCAGACAATTGTCAAAGGAGGTGAGGCGAGCAATCCCTTTAAACCATTTGTATCCAGCAGGTGAAAAAAGATGCACAACTACAGTGAGAGAATCCACAATTAAAGCATCAGCGCAGCATTAAATGCGCAGCTTCTGTCTGCTCTGTCCTAAGTGTCAAAAGACTGTGCTCGCAAAGCCCGCCCTCTAAAGCGCATGCTGCTGAGAGTTGTGGATGAGAGTAACTGGGATCAGATGATTCTGGGAGCAGAAACACTCTCCTGAATTCTGGAAAAGTTGGGACATTTTTTTCATTTAAATTTAAATTTGAAGGCTGCTACAGGTTGCAAAAAAGTTGTGACAGAGCTGGGCTCAAAAAGCCCAGCTTGTTTTTTCATTTTTTTATAATTTGTTTTATACTCAACCTGAGAGCTCACACTTGCCGGCATCTTAGGAAGACAGAGGCTGGGTCTTTGCCTTTGTCTTGTACTCTTACTCTTTGTCTGTCTGTCTCTTTTTCTTTCTTTTTCTCTTATCTTTGGCCCTAATACCTAGCACTAGCACTAGTATGCTACCTAACTGATCACATTAAGTACGGAGATAAAAAACATGCCGCAAGGTGTGGCATGTTCAGGCTGATTGCCGTGCAGCGGAGTTGCCTGGCAACTGCATGTCTCTGTAGCCACGCCTTTGCCTGTTCAGAAATACGCGAGGTAACACCCTGTGGATCTGGCTGTTTTGAACAATGACAGTTTGACAAGATAATAACAGGTCAGTGGTAGTTAAAAAGCTAAGTTATAAATGGGGGAGAAAGATCTAAATACATTTTAAGATGACTGTGAAATGTAACAAAATTTGGAAAACAGTGGCAGTCTTGTGGCTGTGGGGATAGATCTGAAGGCAGTGCTCCCTAGCAGCATGTCCACATTAAAAGCCCAAAAGCTGGTTGCAGTTCAGTAATAGCGGTAACAGGTGAGGGTTAAGAGCTTAATTGGCTATCGCAGTCTGGTAGCAGCGGTGACAGGTCCGACAGGAAGAAGATGTGGCCACATGTCTGTATATCAAAACACTTATTTATTAAAGTGAATTTCCCCAAAAGGAATAATGGAAATTCTAATGATTCATTTATAATAATATAATAATATGAATAAAATGATAATATTTATATATTTATATTAATCAATATAAAGTAAAAATAAAACAAACTTGCATGATTTATGTACACAAGTATATTGAGATGTAAGTAAATGCTATAGTAAAAGCCATGTCAAATGGCCGCCTGGACCATGGCGGGTCCCATCATGAACCATGACAAGTCCATGCATGATCCCTGCACAGAATGTGATCCCCCCCATGATGACGCAGTTTACGATGCGTCCCATAATTGCCCCTATGTGCTTTTCAATAAGATGGTTGCAATACTGTATAATTCCGCCAGGTGGAGCATTGACTGCTTCAGTTAAGTGCAGTGTCCACGGAGTCTTATACAGTATGTCCATGTACAGGCAGTTCTTCATGACTACTGTAAGTTTCATAAATACAGTAAGTATACAACCAGAATGCCTATTACCGCCGTGCTCACCACCGCAGCAAAACGACAGCGGCCAAAATAAATCAGTTGCATTTTAAAGTCATTCGTGAAATACATTTCCACTTGCTGCAGTTTTAAAATATAATTATGTCATAAAAAAGCCATACCAATATGCTGTATCAAAGAAATACTACTGTGATGGTAATTTTCACATCTGAGTCATTTATACAACAAAAATAAAAAATCTGAACCAGAGCTATTGATATTTATTGTACAATAATAAGTCAATAAGTATAATTTAATAAGTAAATTATTAATGTATTGTTGTATTTCACTTGAGGACAAAATAGACCATGTGTCTGTTTAGTATTTCTTTTAAACAGCTGTGTTCATAGATTTAATCAACTATTTACAAGACAACGTTGATGTACTAACGGTTAAAGTGCGAGAGGTGTGTGCTCCTGCATTTGTCAGGTTTGTCTGAGCTGGGTTTAACACAAACACATTTGCGCACCGACAGGTCGAAAATCCTTCTTAGCACCTTCTAACAGTTTGTAGTGGGGGGAATCAGTACAACCTCCATGGAGATTTCTCACCTTACCTTTCTCACATTCCACTTCTCTTAAGTTTTTCTTTGTTCTTTTAATGATGTTCAGTTTTTATGAAGTTTTAATGAAGCATTTTTTAAATTGAGAAAAAAATAAATATGGGTCACTTAAGCACAAAATATCACAGATGCAAATGATGAAGTGTTTAATTGTTGTTGTTGTTTTCTTAAACATGATTTCCTCAACTTGGTGTTTATAAAGATTTAGACAGACTGAATTTGAGAATGTACCCCTAGGAACCTAAAACACAAACACACACCTAAGAGCAAAGCTGAGACACATATTAAGATCTCTGACCGTCTTTTGTCTTGTAAATGAGGTACCCTCATTCATCTTCCAACCCCCACCAGCGCACATACTCTTTAATGGTACTGTACACTGTAGCTATATTTGTTAGGGCACTTGGTTATACACAGTACTGTAATGCATGGAACACTTACTTCCTGGTTTGTTTTGTTTTAAATATTGCTTATTACCTTGTGCAGCAAAATAAACAATGTCATCATTGTGTAAATTATTAACATATTGATGTCAGTGTCATGGACAGAAATAGACCATGCGCTTGTGTTTAGGACTGCTTCTGAACAGCTGTGTTCATAGGTTTAATCAGTGATTTACAAGAACAGTTAAAGTGCCACATGTAAGCATTTGTGGATGGAGAGCTGTGTCTGTGTGAACTCCTGCATTTCTCAGTTGGCTTTAACACACATGCCATCAATTCCCAGCCAGTGCCCAAACCCCGAAGCCACTGGACACGGTGTCGGTCCCAAGCCCGAATAAATGGGAGGGTTGAAAAATATTTATTCTACCCAAACCCAAACTAGTCAAAGTTAAAACAGTAATTTGTATAAAACAGGTGAATACATGTTGTATTTTGCTTAAAGGTTAGTATATCTCTATAGTGTAGTTTGATAGCATCAGTTCCGTGGGGTTGGGTTGTTAAAATCACGTGATTGCAACTTTGCAAATTGCTGGCTTGTATTAGCATGTTATTGAGAACAAAGCGCCATCTAGTGGTGTATAAGGATTTCTTCAATTTTTGGTAGACCCCCTTTTGTCTATTCAGTGCTCAGCCTGTATTCTGCTTGTCCCGTCTGGATCCAGGGAACTCCTTGTAACTGTTTCGACCCTATATGCACGGGCGGCACCATAAAGCATGGACATGGGGCGAGGTCTAATGGTAAAAAGGGTAATTTACTGAGGATAAATGGGGAAGGAAAGGGTTAAAGGGGGGAGGACGAAACGAAAGGGAAGAAAAGAAGGTGCACATGCAGGTCCGGGGGCAGTGCCTAGAAGGCATGCGGACACACAGCTGGTGAAATGTGGCGGTGGGCGGAGTGTCTAATGGAGCATGCAGAGTCAGCACCCCTGCATGTTCCCTCAACAGTTCTTCTTCCGCTGACGATGGCCGGCCTGGCCCCTCCCAACTCTCTTTGGGTGCGGCCTTAGCGGGGAGTCCTCGCTGACGTCTGTCGTCAATCGAGGGCCTTAACGGAATTCTCCTTGCACCCTTTTTGTCTTCGGCGGCTGCGAGCCTATGCAGTTCTTTCCTGCACTGTCCTTAGCATGGCGATAAAAAGGGCGGAATTGCAGTATCCCACCCCTATTGCAAGTCCTTGGGGTGCGTCACATCGCCCCACTTGCATGCCACTCTCTCCTGCTCCACCATATTACGTTCTTCCCGGACCCCGGACTAAACTCCGCGCCTGGCCGAGATCCTATTAACGTTAACTATCGCCAGCCGGCCTGAATAGCTGTCCCTGTCCCTTTGTATACCTGCAAAAGAGGGTGCCGCCTACCTAGGGAGCCTGTGGAGTGAGGGAGGAACGATAATTGTGATGGGCGTGCGTCCAAATCTGGCGCACGCCGTGACACCCTTAATAAAACACACAAGTCAGTGCTCAGTGAGATGTTCAAAGTTTATTGTAAAAGACAGAAGTATATATATGCACACACACAAAAAGTACCAAAATGGAGGGCACAGGAGTGGTTACATCTGGTCTGGAATGTTTATAAAAAAATAACGTGGAGAACAAAAGCTTGAGAACAGTTCTGCAATTAAGAGACTTCAGCAGTTTTACAACCCTGAACATAAAATATACTAAGAAATATGTCTGCTGATAATGCAGTGTGTTGAGGTCAAAGACAGAAACACACATAATATCATAAAACACACTAAAAATTAAATAGTCCCTACAATTCCCCCCTTTTATTCATACAAAACATCGCTGAATAAAACTCAGAGCTTTCCAGAAGTCGCCGGCAGGTAATATGTCATTGGACGCGGAACATAACCTGAAAAATACTTATACAAAAGATTTTGCACACAGCGAAGAATGCATGGACCAGAGAGACACATCAGGTCTGACTTATAAATAGCTACTAGTGGTGAACTATTGACTTACTGACTTATTGATCCCCCCTCCACCCCATGCTCCTGTGCCAATACAGCATAAGCGGTGCCCCCATGCTCACAGGCGTATAGTTGGAATGGGTTTTAATAGTTAGGCAGGCCCAGCGCTGGAGCAGAGCATAGGGCCTTTTTCAGATCCTGGTATGCCTCAATCATGTCGGCAGTCCTTGTCAGAGGCTGTTGGAGCAGAACATTGTGTAAGATGGCTGTCCTGATGCGTTTGTCGTAAAATGAGCAGTCAGGAATACACTGATGACAGTAGTTGACTAGGAAAGCCATGAGAGCATTTTTAGTATGGGACATTTAGTGTCGAGGATTTCTTTGAGAGCCGTCTTTGGCCTTGGAAGAGTTCAAAACCCAGGTCTTTTACAGTGCTTTAAAACTGTAAATTAGTCTTTGATACCTTGAAACACTTTGGTGCCAGGTGTTTCAGGGGACAAATGGGGGCATCTTTGCAGACAGCAGGCAAAAGCGGCAGACACCAGTAAATTATCTGCGCACAATACGACAACAGAATCAGTGGGGAGAGTTGGATCACCAAGTGTATCTCTTACTACAACCGAAAAAAAAGCAGGCGAGTCAATAAAACCTTGTGGAAGACGAGAACAGGTAAACTGACCCCCCCTGTGGGTGAAGGCGAACAATGGCTGTGTCTGCTCTTCCACAGGAATACTGAAGAAGGCAGAGGAAAGGTCAATAACAGAGAAATACGAAACCCAAACCCCAGCCACTTAATGCAGTGCCGGTCCCAAGCCCGGATAAAAATGGGAGGGTTGCATCGGAAAGGGCATCTGGCGTAAAACCTGTGCCAAGTTGTAGTGCGGACTGGGTATTCCGCTGTGGCGACCCCTTGCCGGGAGCAGCTAAAAGACCAACAACAACAACGAATGATGACAATGTGTAGAGGAGACATTGGACAGCACATCAGGCACAACATGGATAATTGTCTTTTTTTTTTTTTTTAATCTTCTGTAAATCTCCACGTACCATCAGGTTTCGGTACTGGATTAACAGGTGTGTTATAAGAACTTACACATAGTTTAACAACACCCTGCTTGAGCAGTGAGCTCTAAATGTAATCTATTCCCGAGGCCTTGGCCTCAGAGAGTTAATATTGTTTAATGTACACAGGTTGCGAGTTTTTTAATTTAGCTTCATAGGGAACCCAGTGTACTAACCCCACCTCATCCTTGTGTTTAGCCCACAAACTTCTTGGACTACTGTAACAACAAGTCATATGAATGATGAGCACTTTCTAATTGTATGTGTGTGCTGTAGGGAAATTATCTTAGCTTAGGAAATATTCAGTATTATTTCTTAATTATTTGATTAGCCCAATTGCAGATACAAACTTATAAAGCTGTTTGTCCAGCAATATAGTTAAAGGGTATAAACCAACAGGGCAGAGAGGAAATAAATCTAAGTGCCCACCTAAGATAACTTCTGAAGTAAATAAAAAGAAATTAACTGAACTGTGGGGGTGGATCTTTAAACTCACTGTGTAGAGATACTGATCAAGTCATAGGCTTGACACTGTTTATCTCTTGACAGACTACACCAAAGATGACATGTACTTGCACTATGTAAACAGACACACATTCACACTCATAAACAGCTTAGAGAAAAGACAAATTCTTATGACTGAGTTACTGTATAAGTTTAGACCTTTCACAACAGAGAACAAAGCAGAGAACAGAGCAGCATTTAAAAGAGGTGGTAAATATTGTAAATCCTAAATAATTTTCATACTTTTTAGAATTTAGAATTTTATAAGAGACAATAATAATCTTTGGTGATTTATATAATATTGCCAAGGCAACCATTAGACAAGGAATTTGCTTGCTGGCGTTGCTATAGCAATGTATCCTAGCTCGGCTGTTGTGCTGCATTAAGGCATGGTTGAGTTGAGACATGTAGACGAAAAGAAGTCAGAACCTAAAGATAAATAAGGGGAAATAAACATGACAAAAAACTTTAATTAAAAATTTACTTTGTCATATCATGAAGAATAGATTTTGATGAGAGAGTCTGAATCTTCAAAACAATAGGACTGCTTTTGCCCAGAGATCACAATGAAAATATCACACATTCATACTTCTTTTATTTATTTATGACATGAAATATATAGGTTTATATATGTTAACTTTAAAATAACACATGAGAGAAAGTGCTGTTGTGTTGAATATCAGCATGACTGTGTTGTGGCCTTGGCATATTGTTTCATGACTGGCGGAAGTAACTAACCACGACTGGTGGAACCGGCAAACGAGAGTTGATGTTATTAACAGAATGAAAGTACTTTTAAATTCTTAAACCATGCTGTAACTATGCCAAAAGTTGAGAAGAATTTACTATGGAGGTGGCGGACAGTCCTGTAAATATCACTTCTCTTTATATTTTTACTAATTCCACTTTAAAATAACACCCACACTAACATAAAGGTAAATCCCAAATAGGGATAAATGGAAAGCTAGTGTGTTCAGTTGAACAACCACATGTTCCACACACACACACACACACATACACACTCACGCGCGCCCCAAGTAGTTCCTTTTTGCAAAATGTGTACCCATGACTGGTTTTAAATGTGGGTTTTGGTGGGTAGCTGCTCTATCCTCAGTACTGCGGACCATACCAACCTATTTTTACCCATTCTAATCAGTGCAATTAATAGTTCTTATAATATCGGGGCCATGGATTGATGAATATTGTTAATTGTGGAATGCCTCTTGCCCAAAATGATTACTTATTATTAGTGATCAGGGTTGGGTGTAATGCATTACAGAGTTGATATAACGAGTAATCTAACGTGGTAGGTCTGCCATTTAAATCCTCAGTTACTTAGTTATATTTTCAAAAATGTAATCTGTTATTCAGACAATTTATGTAATCTCGAGCGAAAATGGAGGAAACTAAATTAAAAGTTTTAAGAATTGCATATGTTTTGTCCTTTAAGAAATGTAACTTTCAAATATAATAAAAAAAAAAGTAAAAAAGTAATATAATTACTTTTCCTTTATCTACCTCATTTGTAAACATATTTGTTTTATTTGATGACATCACTTCCTGTTTAGTCACTTCCTGTATACTCCCAGTTCTGGATGAAGGCAATGACAGTCATAGTGTGCTCTAACAATCCATTGCATCCACTAAAAAGCATCATAGAGGCAATGCCGTCAGTTCATTCATTTGACGTTAAACATGTTAAAAAGCATATATTAGTAATTATTTTGTTAAAAAAAATACAATGTTTGACAAGTTGTTAAAACTGTTGTTTACCATTGTGTACAAGCTTTCAGTGATGCTAATAGCCATTGTAATCGCTACTTAAAGGAAAAGAGTAATTTATGTTATAGATATGCATAGTAATACAATGTAAGACACGGACACTGAATATTGCTGTATTATATTAAAGTTTTCACTGTAAATGTTAATGAGGAAGAGTGATAGTGAATGATCAATCTTACTACGACTCTGTCTTCATTGGCTATGGTTTAACTTGGTGTTTAGTCAGAGTTCAACACTCACGAAAACATTATAGTTTATAAAGACAGTATGTGCAGCTATAGACAGGCTCTAAAAACTGCTAGGACCGAGCATCTTAGCCAAATGATAGCAAGAAACCAAAACAATCCCAGGTTGTTATTTAGTACAGTGGCTTGCCTAACAAAACCTAAAATGCCCGCAGAGAGTATCCCATCAAAGTTTACAAGTGAAGACTTTATGGACTTCTTTAATGAAAAAAAATCGATAGTATCGGAAGAAAATACTATAGGTTCAACCTCTAATAGTATGTCACGATCCAGTTTAGCCTAAAGCTTCACATTTAGATTTTCAGTGCTTTACAGGCATAAGACAGGAAGAACTGTATAAACTTATCACCTCAGCTAAATCAACAACATGCCTGTTAGACCCAATCCCAACCAGATTTTTAAAAGAAGTGGTGCATTCGGTTGGAGAGCCACGCCCGAACATTATTAATTCCACATTATATCTAGGTCACATGCCTAAACCTTTCGAGTTGGCAAGGCCGACCCTGCGAGGTTTCTGAGGCATCCAGAGAAGGACCAGCTCCAGCTGGATTCTGCTTTATGATGGTTGAAGCTACACATGCTGCTCCTGTGCTTCCAGTGATCCAGACCTCATCTGCCCTTTGCACCTACTGACTCATCCCCATGCTGAACTGGACCCTTACCTGCACAACACACGTTATATAATTTCTATCTGTTGCTCATCAAAGACATTTCATCATTCATTCATTCATTCATCTTATTATTATCTATACACATTTTTCTCACACATACACACAATTTTTTTATGTTTGTAAAGCTGCTTTGAGACAATAGCCATTGTTAAAAGCCCTATATAAATAAAATTGAATTGAATTATGTGCCAGACAGCAGGCATTTCCAATTCATTTGTGTGTGTGTGTGTGTGTGTGTGTGTGTGAGAAAGTCATCGTGAGGCCCACCACCGATAACCAGGCTCACTGTTATTCCTTCTGTTATACCCTTAGTTCACCTATGCTGTTTGATTATGCGAGGACTGACGTGCAGAAAGATGGAAACCTACTCACAGCGCCAAAACTCAAGGTGAATTATGAAGAACTGTACTTAAGGCTGCCGCGCGAAACCGCCTAGGTGAGATAGGGGTATTAGTAGTTAACAGATTATAGGCCAAACTTCACTGAGTGATGATGGTAGAATGATTATAAAGGTCTTGACTAAAACAACATGCATGAGGAAGCACAAAGGAGTTTTCATTTTCTGCAATGGAAAAGTACTCTAACTAGTTACTAGAAGAAAGTAACGCTGTAATGTAACTGATTACTTTTTAATGACCGTAATTTTGTAATGTAATTATTTACATAAAAAAAAAAAGTAACGTCCCCCCATTAATGTTTCAGTGATCCATTTTTCTGGCAAAACTTACAATATTAAGTGAATCTAGATATTAAGGTTAAAGTATTTTTTTAACAAGATTTTGGCAAGCTTTTTACATCCTGAGTCAATCCTTTCAGTGATTATGCATTTTATTTTTTTCTACACAGGATTGTATATCAGTATTTACTCATGAATAATATAAGCTAATTGTTATTGTTTTTTATAATTGTTTGAAACTTTTGTGTTGCATTCTGGATCTAGTGATCCATACTATGAACTATACCTCTAATCTATTCTAAGGCATGTCGGATAAATTTGCTTCACTTTCTATCAGCCTCCATTGCTTTTTGGCTATCTCTAAACAAAAAAAGCCAATATGCATTACCCTCTTATAAAGCTCTGGATCTTTTTCATTTGTGTTTAGTGGCACAGTGAATGAGTTTCTGCTTGAGTTCTTTACGTTCTAAGATTTGGCTGTCTGTGCAGACAGAACTGTGCCTTTTATAAAAATGGACTTTAGGTCAATTTAAATAGTAGAGTCAATTCTAATTGCATATGTCATTTATCACTCTTTCTCTCTTAATCACACACAACCATTAACCCCTGCAAAAATACAGCTGTACTGCACCAGGAGCAAACCATGAGTCAGCATTAAAAATATATAATAATTCAAGGTGTCATTTGTAGACAATGCCAAGATGTTTAAAAGACACATCTGTAAATATCAACCTGATTGCTGTAAGATTTTGAACAAATCCTGACATTCATAAGAATTCATAAGGATTCATAAGAAAAGCTATCAATGCTAACACTATTTAACACTAGCCTTAACCTAAACAGATTTCATACCAATGCGTTTGTATAAGGAAGCCTGGTTTACTTTGTTTATTAATTATTTAGGGCCCAAGCATTATTGGTGCGACAGGCCCTTTTATTCTTCTAAGGATTATTATTATTATTAGTGCCTAAGCACTAGTAGTGCGAATTTTTATTGACTAACCATGACATTTTTTCTTACTCAAAAAGAAAGACAAACACAAAGAGAAAGAGCCACAAGGACACAAATAGGTTGAGGCCACTAAACTAGTGTCGCATGTGTGGAGCAACTCTTCTCTAGTAGAGGTTGGGCCTAGCAGTGCAGACAGAGGAGGGTGATTAGGGGTTTGTGTTCACAAAAATAAATTAAAGACTGTGTATACCTTCCTAGAAGGATTGAACTATGTTGGTGTGGTAAAAGGGTGACTGTTGAAAGACTGTTGATCTGTTTCAGTGGTCTGTTCTTCCCCCTTTTTTTCTATCAGTTTGGAACACCTTTTCAATCATCCTTCTCGTCAGTTCTTGAAAGTCTTGACGTTGGTGATGTCTTCAACTTATCTGTGGCTTTGGCTTGAGCTGGGTTAGCTTGGACTTTTGATGAGTTTCTTCGTCAAATCCTTGTTCTGATTTAGGGTCAAGTTGGTCAAGGTCTGCGCCGTGCGATGCTCTGTGGCTAGAGGGAGTAGGTTCCCGGTGTTCTGCCATGAGGTAGGGTCCTTGGAGGGAGCTAGGGGATGCGTCGCCTCGCCCGTCACTTCTTCCACTACGTATCGGTCCAAGAACAGCGGACCTGGTCCTGCTCAACAGGGGTAAGATGCGAGCATGTCGTGCACCATTCACAGGCGGGCTTGAGTTCCTCTGGGGCGCTGTAGGACACTTCCAGCTGTCTCATGAGGTAGTTGATCTCGTTTCTTGCTTGTCCAGGTGAGTTTTGAGGTCTTTAATTCTGCCATTTTTCTCCCTCGGGTCAGACTTAGCCTTTTCTAGTAGTTCCTATGCATACTGCAGCCTGTCGGAGAGATTAGCATAGTTTGCCTTGCCTTGTTCACTTTCACGTAGTAGTTGCCAGAATTTCTTGCAGCACGGTGATTTCCACTTTGTCCTGCTCTACCTCGTCACCCCCTTTCCATCGCTCCTGAGCTTCCATTTCCAGTTGCTTGATGCGTTGTTGCGCGCGCCAGCTCCTGCTGTAGTTAGGCGGCGTGCCTGTTGCTCAGCTTGAGGGCGACGATGAGTGTGTGACGTAAGGAGCCGGTGATGTTGGACAGTTCATTGGGACTATAGCACTGACTTGGGTCTTGTCTCATACGGCTTGTTAAGTTGTCATCCAGCAGCTTTTGATGGGGTTCTAGAACCACGACTGACACAGATGTGAGAGAAAGAAACAAAACAGAAAAAACAAGAGAGAAAAAACAAACAAACACAGCAAACAGATGTGTAAGTGTGGACTACTGCTGAGTGTGGTTCTCTGTGACTGTGGTCCTCTGGTGGGCGTGCAACTAACTGGGAGTTTCTGTGGGAAGAGCTAGTGAACACACAGTGAGCACGGCTAGAGAACAGATGCAGAAAAGAACAACACAGAGCAAGGGATAGATTAGCAAAGGTAATTTTCTACTTTTCTATAAGAGGAGGTTCCTTTTTTGTGTAAGAGGTTAGAGCTAATGTTAAGCTGAGGAAAAACAAACAGAATCCACATTTCTGTGACAGAATTAGATCAATACCAAATTTTGTTTTTCCCTCCCCCTTTTGTTTTTATTAAGTTTGATTTGGAAGGGTGCTCCTAAGTAAAGGGGTTTCAAGATGGGGATTTCTTAGTATGTGATTTTTGTTTAAGATTTCCTCTAGGTGAAAGAAACAATAACAATGACGGTATTGGTTAACTCAGCATTAGGGTTGACAACCATACACAGATTGAAACGCTTTTAAACGCGTCTTCAAAATTTTATGGACAGTTTGCTAGTTGACCTCCTTTAACCTTGGCTAGGCAGGATCCCAGCACGTAAAGGGAAGTTACGATGTGAGTCTGGCGCCTTTGAACCTTTGAACGGTCCTCTGCTTTTGTGACTTTCACAGGTACAAACCCAGAACAGTAGAGAGAGAAAGAAAGTGTGGGGTTTTCTTCTAATGTTAGGACACTTAACAGGGTTGACCAAGTAAGTTAAAACTGGGTGAGAAAAGACCTGGTGGATAATGAGAACTTTCAAATTTGAATTTTAAATTATAAATTATAGCTAATTATTGAGCATTAATTAGCACTACAATTGGTAGGAGCAGTTTGTTATTAACTCTATTGATCGTCTATCATTAAATTAGAGACCCAACTTCTAATTTATTACTTAATAAATTTTAAAGAATTTCAAACTAATAATGATAGTCGATGATCAATTTTGAAAGATGTTTATCATCAAAATCATACAAGTAGTTGCAGTTACAGTGTACGATGAACGTAGTTAAAGTAATGAAGAGGGGGTCAGAAGAGAAAAGGGAAAAAGACCCACTGGTGTGAGTTAAAGTTGGATGTGGAGAGGTTAGGTCACTAACAACTTTTGAACAGTGCATTCACAACTAAAGGATGCTACGTGCTAACCGTTAGCCATCAATGCTACTAGCACAGAGGCAACATGCACACAGGCTACAAAGGCTTGCACACTTAAAAGTTATCCTGGAAGAGGTTGTTTAGAGTTTCCGGATCACAGTCGTCGCTATGGTTACGTACACTTAAACGAGCGTGCCAGTTCAACAGTTATGGGTGGTCAGTGAAAATGGCAGCACATTTAACAATGAACAACCCGAACAACACTAGTTAGCTCTATATAGCTGGACGACCTCGACTCCACTCGTTAGAGTGGGGCACACAAATTAGTTGTTACTACATTGACACAACAACGTTGCTGAGATCTCGGCGGATCTTAGCCCTTTGTCAGACATACATACCGACATTAAACACAAAAACAAACATGGCTTTTAACCGCACATTTTACTTGAGTGAATTTGCAAGTGGAACATCACACAGGCAGATTCACTATTGAGACAAATCAGCTGCACAAAGGTGTGTGTGGCAGGGTTTCTTCGCTACCTACACACTAAGAATTACAAACAGGGTTTCTTCGCTGTTTGTTACACACTAATTTGATTTTAGGGTTTGTGCAAATTAGCTGCACTAAAATACATGGCAGGGTTTCTTCGCTGCCTACACACTTACAATTAAAAACAGGGTTTCTTCGCTGTTTTTATGATAATATAAGGGCTTTAAAAGATGATAAGAGGAACATCGCTCAAATCAATCTTTATCGCGGTGAAGGAAGGTTTCTTCGTTCCAACAGGTGATTTTGATAATATTAAAATGTAAAGAGATTTCTTCATCTTTACAAGTTTAATTTAACCATTAACCATGACTAAATGTCAGACAAATAGCAGCTGTTAAAGTACAATACTAAAGGTGGTTTTGAATCATCCAATCACGAAAGTAAGTTCGCGTTGCATTTCCTTCATTCACACAGTGGTGTGCCGCAAGACAAGTACGTATACAGTATCGCAAAAATCTGTTTCTCCGCCTCTAATCTATTTTCATTATAACGTAAAACCCTACATATATTATGGTGAAAAGTAAAAGCGGGCATTGTTTGGCTTAAACATTTATAAAACCAAGACTGTTCACTGTATCTCTTCTATTGTCCAGCCAAACAATGCCCGCTTTTACTTTTCACCATAATATATGTAGGGTTTTACGTTATAATGACAATGAATGGCTGCTGGCATTCTTCATCATTAATATGTAGGGTTTACATAATAAAGACAACGAATGACGATTGCATTGTCCACCAATAAGTGTAGACATTTTACTGTGGACACAATGCCAACCCATCCTTTATCATTAATAAGTAATGTTTAGCTCTGGGTCAGAGTTGTATCGAATCTTTAACGATTCGGGTTAATTTGATTAACTGAATCAAAATTTATAATGTACACTTTATCGACTACCCGTCCAGCGTTTAGCACAATTTAGTGTATCTTACCAGTTCTGGTTATCACATGGTCAACGATGATAACACAAAATCTAGTATTTAGCAATTATGAGCAAGGTAACAAGATCTAGGCAAATGTTTAGACTTTAAAATACATCACCAAGACAACAGTTTTTTTATAAAGAAACAAGAATTTATTTGACTAATCTATGATACATGAAACTACGCTACTTAAACGCACACACACACACACACACACATACATACAAACAGTTTGGCAAGTGAAAATGAATGAAGTTATTCTAGTACTGTTTACTAGATCAACGAAAGTCACAAGAGCAGAGTCTTGGGTTTAATCTTACGGTTTAGTTATGAAACGAGCACCTACTTCAGCAAGGTATGCAGCTTTGTTTCTTTACTTGCGTTATGTTTCATTCTCATCAGTTGGTTCGCCTCCAGCGAAGGGACTCACGGCGTTGCTGATTGGTTGCTGCGCTGTTGTAGAGATGACGTCTGTCGGGAAAGCCCTTTGGGGAGGCTTTGATTGCCTGGTTACCAATGGCTGCACTCTGGAACTACTCCTGAGGTTTCCTTCGTTGCGGGACTTTGGAGTTCTGGCACGAAGTCTCGTTAGGAGTTCTTGAAGAGCGGATGACGCCAGCAGCTGCGCAGCGCCCGCAAGGGTGGGAGCCCGAGCTGCTTGGAAGATGTTGTAGGTTGCAGTTGTGATGTTAACTTCTCTTCTCCACTTTACCACTTTCTGTAGAATTTCTTAGGGTTTTTGTCCCTTTGGGGTCAGTCCGTCCCACGGGAGATTGGTTTAATCGGATGTGGTTGCGGGGCTTAGCCACGGCTCACGTGGTTCCTCCTGTTGTGCATAAATTAGCCCGGTGTTTCAGCTGTCACGTGTGACCGATCCGATTGGAGTTTTTAATACTTTATAAAAAGTAATTTTGCATGAGCTCGGTTCATGCTACCAATTTCTCGTGTTCACCAACATTCTTGAAATAAAGCCAGCTTGAGATTGACACCAAACATTACATATCTTACCCACTCATTCCTTCCTTTATTTAATAATAGGGTTTGTAAATGCTGATTACACCTTTAAAGTTATGCAGAATAACACCCCCCCCCCTCCTCCCCCCAGGGAATTTATAAAATTACCACCAAACCAGGCCAATATGATCTCAAGGATATTGAGGATGCAAAATTATGATGGAAGTTTAGATATCTCAAAGGGTTCATATGGTGAATAAAAGGAAACAGGAAGTGGCTAATAACATCTGTGTACATTGAGTAATCTACATCAAACCTTAGCTTTATGTTAAGAGAGCAAAGCTGATCACATGGGCATGACTTTGGTGTCTTTAGTGTCACCAGGTAAAAGCAGGAAGTGTGTGACTTTTAAAAATCTCACGGATAAGAAATCCACCAGATCATAAGCGCTCCTTCACCTTTCAGACTGTATTTATTTTAACAAAAACATTTGTTTGTCAGATGTGGTTGTTAGAGGGGTGATGCATATTGTTTGTTTGTTTTTTAGGGACAGATTAGAGTTCTTGTCTCAGTGTGCTTCCACAGAATTATCCTCATGCCACAGCAAATAATTACACATTTCCTGGGGAGAGCATGTTGTAAAACCTGTAAGTCATTTAAAATTATAAAGGCCCTACAGCTATTTTAACTCCCTTTGTCCTACTTGGCCTATTTCCTTAGTTAGTCACTAATTCCCTCACAAACACACAGATACAAACATTAATATGCCAGGTTTTAAGTCAGAGAGCATAGTGGCATCTTGCAGCACCCATTATTTTCATAGAAAACATACAGGGTCAGAGATTGGGTAAACAGTTCTTGTTTGCATGCTGTAGAAACCAAATTATCTACAACCCGGCTGTACCCACCAAGCTACAGGTAAAAACAAATGAGGCTGTTCTTCAGTTTTCAATAGTTTGCTTGGGTCAGGCCTTTGAATATCTGCAGTAGGTAAACAAAGGTGTTAGCAGATTTTGGCCTTCATACAGCAGCTAGAGCTCACAGTTTCTCACAGTGTTTTATATACTCAAACAAACCTCTGTTGTCCTGCTACTTGTTGGCATTCTGGATGTATTTATCTAGTATTTACTTTGGGGGCACATAATATCAGCTGAAGCTTTTTTTGTCTTTCCAAGTTTAAAGAGTTTAAACAGGCTTTATTACTGTGCAGTATTGTCATGGGTTTGGCAATGGCATTAAACATTCACTTCATTTGATATTTTCTACTTTGTGTGGCTTGTTTATTCTTTCTCCGCATATTACAGCTATATAATGACCATTACTTAATGCAACCACAGGGGGGGCACAGTACAGTGTTTTCTTGTGCCAGTCCCAAGTCTGGATAAATGAAGAGATTTGTGGCAGGAAGGGCATCCAATGTAAAACAGCCACCAGTGCTGTTGATCTGCAGGGTGCTGGTGGAAATCGGGCTACTGTTAGTCAAAGAAGGAGAGGAGGAAGGCATGTTCGTAGGCAGAGAGAGAGAGAGAAGAAAAGCCAAGAGTTCAGGAATTATGGTAGGGACTATGAATGCTGGGACTATGACAGGGAAGGCAAGAGAGTTTGTTGACATGATGCAGAGAAAAAAGGTGGATATACTGTGTGTACAGGAGACCAGGTGGAAAGGTACCTGTAGCAAGGCTAGACTCTTAGCAGCAAGGTTCAGTTGTTTTACCATGGTGTGGATAGGAAAAGAAATGGAGCAGGAATTATCCTGAAAGAGGAGTTTGTAAGGAATGTCCTGTAGTTAAAAAGAGTATCAGATAGGTTGATGAGTCTGACGCTAAAAATGTATGGTGTAATGTGCAATGTTGTTAGTGGTTATGCTCCACATAAAGGATGTGAGTTAGAAGAGGATAAATTCTGGAGTGAGTTAGATAAAGTAATGCAAAGCATCCTCAGAGGTGAGAGAGTGGTGATTGGTGCAGAGTTTAATTGACATGTTGGGGAAGGGAACAGTGGTGATGAGAATGTGATGGGCAGGTTTTTCAGGACAGAAATGCAGAAGGACAAACCGCAGTGGAGTTTGCAAAGAGGATGGAAATGGCAGTAGTGAATACTTACTCCTAGAAGAAGTAGGAACATGGGGTGACTTATAAGAGCAGAGGCAGAACTACATCTTCCGTTGACGTTTTAATCAGAAAGAGATCAGTGATTGCAAAGTATTGGTAGGGAAGCGTGTAGCCAGACAACACAGGATGATGGTGTATAAAATGTCCCTGGTGGTGAGGAAGGTGAAGAGGACAAAGGCAGAGACAAAGTGTTGAACGTTGAAAAAGGAAGAATGTTGTCTAGTTTTCAGGGCGAAGTTAAGACTTTGGGTGGTCAGGATGTGCTTCCAGTTGACTGGACAACTACAGCTAAGGTGATCAGGGAGACAGGTAGGGGGGTGATATATTATCAGGAAAGGGAAAAGTGGACAAGGAGACTTGGTGGTGGAACAAAGAGGTCCAGGAGTGTATACAGGGAAAGAGGCAAGGAACGTGTGGCAAAGGCCAAACAAAGAACATATAAGGACTTGTATGCCAGGTTGGACAGAGACAGAGATGGAAAGGATTGCAGCATGTTAGAGTGAATGAAGATATGGATGGAAATGTACTGACAGGTGCCAGGAGAGGGATGAGTTAATAAATGAGGAAAATTAAAAAGACAAAATGGAGGTCAGGGGCTAGTCACCATGGGTAGAAATAGCATGGGCCAAAATTAAACTGTAGTGCAGCAGAAGGTACGACAGGCCTGGGAGTTCAGGATATCTGGTAAAGTAGGTAACCCAAGGCAAAAGTTTTTCAAGCCTAGCACACCAGATTGAGCAACTTTTGCATAACATGTTCTTTTAAACAGTCCTTACAGGCCTGCAAAATAATAGTAATCGAAATGACTTTTTACCATATCTGCAACAACACATCTGTAGCAATGATTGCTCCTGGAAAAATTGAATGTCCCTAAACAAAACTGGAAGACAAATAGAGGCAGATGACACCGACCCACCACTGTGCATTCAACCCTGGCAAGGAAGGAACCAGGCAAGAGAAAAAAGCAAGAGACAACCCAAGTTAAACATCACCGGATAAACTGACTGAACTGAGGGAGACATGTCAAACATGTCAGTATTTTGGCAAGACACTTTTGAACAGTGGCGATTTCTTTAAGACTGCACGGGAAGCTCAGCTTCCCCTATAATGTCACAAAATTAATGGTCAAATTATGTACTATTGTATTAACATTTTATTGACTAAAAATGCGTTAGAAAATGTTCATCTCAAAGACGAGTTTGTTCAGAATCAGTTAGATATAGCAGGTCGGCTAACTTGATTTTCTTCTCATACATTCCCATAGCGTCACAGTGCATTTCCTCGTTGAAGCCCAGCTCTATTGACTTCAATGCGGCTGCTTTGAAGGTTTTTTTTTCAGTAATTTAAACTAGACGGTCATTGGATAAACGCTGCAGTTATGCCAGCACTTAAATCCAACTAAAAATTACTCAAAAGAAAACAAAACTCAGGCTTTATATCCCAGCTTACATCTCACATTCGCGTTCAACTTCACACAGAGTTGCAGAGTTTCACTGCAGAGTTTAATTGACATGTTGGGGAAGGGAACAGTGGTGCTAAGAATGTGATGGGCAGGTTTTTCAGGACAGGAATGCAGAAGGACAAACCGCAGTGAAGTTTGCAAAGAGGATGGAAATAGCAGTAGTGAATACTTACTCCTAGAAGAAGTAGGAACATAGGGTGACATATAAGAGCAAAGGAAGAACTACATCTTCCGTAGTTAGCTGGTGTTTGCTGGTGATATAAACCATTTTTGTTTGTACAAATCATTCTTTAAATAATTTAAAAAAACATATATTAGCGGTGAAAAACGGTACAATATTATAGCCTTCTTGACTTTGCTCAGTGTTTCAGCATTGTAAAGTTAGTTCGTTGATATAATTAAAGTAGCTCGTGGAAGGGGAAACTAGCCAGAATTTACGTACAAATAACAATGAATTTTATGATGAAGTCCTAATATGAGCTTCCCCTGTTTCAAAAGCTAGCAGCCGCCACTGCTTTTGAATGAGGTTGTACAGATCAAAATGGCCAATTCTACAGAATTCCCCTGTGTAGCAAAGAGCGTTGTCGGTACTGCAAGAGGGTTGAAGAGCGCGTGGGTGGTTGCGACATCGATCACTCTTCGAAACCCCGTGAATCCGAACATTCTCCCTGCGCAGTCCTCCGGAGCCCCCGTGGGTAATCAGCCATTCGAGCCGGCGTGCAGCCGAGTTACTGCGTGATCTAAGCAAATGCCTGTAGTCGTTTCGCCCGGGCCATAGCTGAACTGTGATCAGCTAATCGCCGAGCAGGAGGAGGATTCGGCGCTGCAGCAGGTACTAGGTTGGGTTAAAGTGGGCCGAAGACCAGAGTATACCGCGGTCGCTCACCTGGGCATAGAGGTAAAAGCTCTCCACTCGCAGTTTAACCGAATAGCATTGCGGGAAGGTTTACTCTACCGCCACTGGGAACGGCCGTGGTGCCGCGGACTCTGCGGGCACATGTGTTAGGGATGGTACATGGGCACGCGGGCGCAGGACACTTCGGGGTAACGAAAACTCTGCGGCGGTTGCGCGCTCGCTTCTACTGGCCGGGCTGTCATACGGAAAGCAAACTCTTTGTGCACAGATCTCTCCAAGCTCTGCTCAGGCACCATGTCCACTTCCATTGAGGATGTGAGAGTTTGCCCCTCCCCTCAGTTTCTAGATCCTCAACAAAATGCATGGCCTTCCCAATGATGCAGCTCAATACCAACAACAGTTTGCCAAACAGCATTACCAGGATGCCCCCTCTTGCATAAGGAGATTGCAGCACTTCCATTGTCAGCATTGTCAGCAAAAAAAAAAATCTTATTGTACCCACTGCTACAGAAATCATTTTAAATGAATCAGGATTCAAAGTCAAAATGTTAGAGAGTTACCCCCACACAACAGGGAGTAACCAGTTTTGACAATATGTCCCTGCAGAGCTGTCTGCAATGTAAAGTCAGTGTAAGAGACTAAGAGAATGTTCATCCTGAAAGAGGAGCATCTATTGTTCAAAGTTTTGCCAGATGGAAGATTTTGCCAGGGCATAAAACACAATGCAGCCCAAAAACATTTTAGGTTTAAGGGAAAAAAAAACAGCCTCAAGTAATTTTTTTCAGTGGGGTTGTTATTGAATGGTATATTAAAGGTAGTAGGACTCAGGCTTTATAGGATACTGGTTCCCAATTCACTATTGAAAAGTGGAAGAAGACGCATTTGCCACATGGGAAAATGAGGGAGGTGTCAGAGTTAATGGATACGCATAATGCTCTAAAAGTACCCGCAGCAAATTGACAGGTGATTTTAGGCACTGGAGAAGTTTTGACATGCCCTGACATACAGTATAAACATATGCAGTAAATGGCTAGAGTCTGATTACACTATATTTAGCATAAACTGGGCTACGATAGTATGTGAGCAGCATGTATGTACAAGTTTGACTTTTGATGATGATAACAGTTGTGATTATTAAAAAAAAAAAAAAAAAAAAAATTACTGAAATAAGGCCAGTGTTTGTAAATGTTTGAAAAAACATTTGTAAAACATTTGTCTACATGACATGAATATCATCCTGCTTATTCACAGAAAACAATATATGTATTAAAATGTTTGACACTTTATGTTTGGAAAGACTGTGGGTTCTACATACAATATTCAATTCAATTCAATTCAATTTTATTTGTATAGCGCTCTTAGCGATTGTCATTGCCGCAAAGCAGCTTTACACAATCAAAAGAGTTATTTAAGTTTGTATGAAATGTGAATGTGTATGAATCAAAATGGTAAATTTGTCCCTGGTGAGCAAGCCTAGGGCGACAGTGGCAAGGAAAAACTCCCTGAGATGGTAATAAGAAGAAACCTTGAGAGAAACCAGACTCAACAGGGAACCCATCCTCATTTGGGTGATATTAGATAGCAGGAAGTGATCTGCAGTCATATTGTATGTAGTAGCCTAACTGTAGAAGACCTTGGAGAGAAAAATTGTAAGCTTTAAAGCCATTTGTAGACAAAGTTATGGATCTGATGTTGAGAGGATGAGCTGCTGAATGATGTTCCCTTTGTCTCCTACTGAGCTACTTTTCTATGTGTTCATATCACTCTCTGCATTCAGAAATGCTGCAGTGCCATCTGGTTCCACTAGCTTTCAGCAGCCAGTAAATAGAAGGTAAAGGCAGAGTCAACCACACTACTAGTACCTTGACTATAGACAGTGAAAGTTGTTTTATGTGTAACAAGATAACATGCCTCAATCTTGTTGAACATGTGGGAGCTCGCTCACCTGTGGAAGCTTGCCCACCTGTGGGAGCTCGCCCACTGAGACCCACTTTTTCTAGGGGTCTCAGTTCACTTGTTTAGTGCTCACTAAAGTTTGGATGGCAGCGTTCACACTTGTTTAGTTAAATGCACTAACAAAACAACCACATCAGAATTTTGTTTAATTGAACCATTCATATTTAGTTTGAACACCCTAAGTGAAGCTAAATTGGCTCATTAAAGTCATCATCAAAGAGAACTTTGTTTTATCTTGTCAAACAAAGGCAATCTTTTCAATACCTGAAAATCCTAGCAAGATCTCTTAGTTTAACAGTGTAATTGAAGTCTCAATTTTTCAAGACCTTCAATACAATTACATTTTTTAAATGTTCCTACTGTAACTGAATATTTATTATATTCCATACAGCTTATCCTACAGGGTTGCAGGAAAGTAAAGCAGGGCACTCCCTAGACAGGGTATCAGTCCAACGCAGGGCACACACACACACACACACACACACACACACTAACTACAAGCCCTTTGCAAATGCCAATTAGCCCAATGTGTCTAATATGTCTTTGGACTGTTGGAGGAATTCAGAGTACCCTGAAGAAACTCAACAAGCACAGGGAATACATGCAAACCTCATGCACATAAATAAACAAATAAAAAAATAGTTAATAACATATTGGTATACTGTACAAGTTGAAGAACAGTGGGGCAAAAATGTACTCAGACACCAGTTGTGCAAGTTCTCCCACTTAAAAAGGTAAGAGAGGCCTGTAATTTTCATCATACGTATACCTCAACTATGAGAAACAAAATAAGAAAAAATCTTGAAAATCACATTGTAGGATTTTTTATTAATTTATTTGCAAATTATGGTGGAAAATAAGTATTTGGTCAATGACAAAATTTCACGAGGTTTTCACACACTGTTGCTGGTATTTTCGCCCATTCCTGCATTCAGATCTCCTCTAGTGATGTTTTGGGGCTGTCGCTGGGCAACACAGACTTTTAACTTCCTTCAAAGATTTTCTATGGGTTTGAGATCTGAAGACTGGCTAGGCCACTCCAGGACCTTAAAATGCTTCTTACGAAGCCACTCCTTTGTTGCCCGGACGGTGTGTTTGGGATCATCGTCGTGCTGAAAGACCCAGCCATGTTTCATCTTTAATGCCCTTGCTGATGGAAGGAGGTTTTCAATCAAAATCTCATGATACATGGCCCTATTTATTCTTTCCTTTACATGGATCAGTTGTCCTGGTCCCTTTGCAGAAAAACAGCCCCAAAGCATGATGTTTCCACCCCCATCTGACCATTTCTTCCACCCCCAAGAACTCAGCATTCTTATTCCTCCAAACATGAAGTTCTATTTTAGTTTCATCTGACCATATGTCATTTTTCCAATCCTCTTCTGGATCATCCAAATGCTCTCTAGCAAACTTCAGACGGGCCTGGACATGTACTGGCTTAAGCAGATGGACACGTCTGGCACTGCAGGATTTGAGTCCCTGGCGGTGCAGTTTGTTACTGATGGTAGCCTTTGTTACTTAGGTACCAGCTCTCTGAAGGTCATTCACTAGGTACGCCCATGTGGTTCTGGGATTTTTGCTTACAGTTCTTGTGATCTTTTTGACACCACGGGGTAAGATCTTGCGTGGAGCCCCAGATAGAGGGAGATTATCAGTGGTCTTGTATGTCTTCCATTTTCTAATAATTGCTCCCACAGTTGATTTCTTCACACCAAGCTGCTTACCTATTGCAGATTTAGTCTTCCTAGTCTGGTGCAGGTCTACAATTTGTTTTTGGTGTCCTTTGACAGCTTTTTGGTTTTGGTTATAGTACAGTTTGCAGTGTAACTGTTTAAAGTTGTGGACAGGTGTCTTTTATACTGATAACAGATGCCATTAATACAGGTAATGAGTGAAGGACAGAGGAGCCCCTTAAAGAAGAAGTTACAGGTCTGTGAGAGCCAGAAATCTTGCTTGTTTGTACAGGTAAGTGACCAAATACTTATTTTCCATCATAATTTGCTAATAAATTCTTTAAAAATCCTACAATGTAATTATTTTGTATTTCTTTTGCTTATTTTGTCTCTCATAGTTGAGGTATACCTATAATGAAAATTACAGGCCCCTCTTATCTTTTTAAGTGGGAGAACTACTTTTTTGCCCCACTGTAGATCCAAGGCAGGAATTGAACACTCAATCATGGGGGTGCAAGGCCACAGTGCTAGCCACTATGCCACCATGCCATCTATTTACTATTTATTTAGTTTATACAGCACGGAGGGGATGGCACTGCTGAGGTGTTATTAAAGACCAGGTTGCTTTGATAGCAGAATTTAGTTTATCTATACAGTTAGGTCCCCAGCCCATAGGTTTTCTATGGGGTTCATGTCAGATGAGTTAGCTAGCCAATCAATCACACTAATATTATAGTAAGCAAACCAGTTAGTAGTGAATTTTGCATTGTAAGTAGGTGAAAAAACCTGCTAAACATTAAGTCAGTACATTTATTAAAGCTTGTCACCAGACAGAAGAATAATGTGATCTAAAATCTATTGGTGTACAGCTGCATTGACTTTGGGCTTAATAAAGCACAGTGAAACCAACACCAGCAGATGACATGGCATTCTATATCTTGTTCAAATTCTGTGGATGATTCACAGTGGACTTTAAGCAACTTAGATTCTGTCCCTCACCATACGTCTTCCAGACTCTGGGGCCTTGATTATCAAATAAAATGCTAATTTTACTTTTATCTGAAAAAAGGAATTTGAGGACTACAGAGCAATGCGTCCAGTTTTATTTTCCCTTAGACCAGGAAGACACTTTTTTGTTATATCTGGTTTAACAGTGGCTATAAACTTCATGCATTCATAGGAATGCAATAGTTGTCTCCCATTTCCTGAGAATGTTTGTGCATTGTGACTCTTTATGCCTGCGACTCCAGCCTCACTCCAATACTTGTGAAGTTCTCCCAAGTTCATAAATTGGTTTTTCCTTTCATTAATGTTCCCATGAATATGCTACAATATAGCACATTTTGCAGCTTACCCCTTCTGTGGAGGGTGCCAATGACTCCTTCTCCTCTCTACCACTAGAAACTGCGACTGAAACTTTCCTCTCCTCTCTCTCCTCATCCATAGATCACCTTTGCCCGCTGTCATCTAAACCAAGGAAGACATCTTGTCATCTCCTTGGCTATCTGATGTACTGCGCAACAACAGGAGAGAATTTAGAACTGCAGAGAGAAGATGGAAGAAATCGCAACTTGATGCAGATTTCATCTTTTACCAGACTCTTCTCTCCAAATTCTCATATGATGTGACTTCTGCCAAAACCACCTTCTTCAGAAAAAAGCTGGAAGCCTCTGCACATGATCCTGGCAAACTCCACAACATTTTCTCCTCACTACTTAACCCACCGACTCCTCCTGCCCCTTCCTCTCTGACTGCTGATGATTTTGCCACATTCTACGATGAAAAGATTGCAGCAATCCGCCAGTCCTTCGCTCCCAACCAAACTCCTACGGCAGAACCTCAGGACCTTCCCTTCCCTCCCATAGCAGAATTCTCCAACCTGTCATCTGATGAGGTTCAGCAAATCATCTCGTCATCTAACCCCACCACCTGTTTATCCCTTGTGACTCATCCCCATGTCAAGACCTTGTGATATCCCTGGACAACAACCAAATCACTCCTTCAACCACTGGCCGCAATCTTGGGGTAACCGTGGACAATCATCTGTCATTTTCCCCACACATCGCTAACCTTACTCGCTCTTGTAGATTTCTTCTTTACAATATCAGAAGAATTCCCCATTTCTTTCTTCATAGGCTACTCAGGTGCTTGTTCAGTACCTTGTTATTTCAAGACTGGACTACTACAACTCACTCCTGGCAGGCCTGCCTCTGTCCACGATTCGTCCTCTGCAACTGATCCAGAATGCAGCAGCACGTCTCGTTTTTTAACCTTCCCAAGTTGTCCCACACCACACCACTCCTCCGCTCCCTGCACTGGCTTCCTGTAGCTGCCCGCATTAAATTCCAAACGCTGATGCTTGCCTACAAAGCTAAAAATGGCCCAGCACCCACTTACCTCTCTGCTCTAATCACACCACGCACTGCACCACGTTCCCTCCGATCCTCCAGCACTGCTTGCCTCATTCCACCATCTCACCATTGAGGGCGGCATTCAGCCAGGCTCTTTTCTGTTCTGGCACCTAGGTGGTGGAATGAACTTCCTCTAGATGTCCGTACAGCTGAGACTTTGACTATCTTTAAACGACGACTAAAGACACATCTGTTTCTACAGTACTTAAATTAACCCCCCCCCCAAAAAAAACCCTCTCCCCAGTTGTGTTGGACTAACGGCACTTATTTATTTACCTAGTTAACCCAGTGTAAGTTGCTCTGGATAAGAGAGTCTGCCAAATGCCTAAATGTAATGTAAATGTAAATATGGAGTCCAGGTAGTTGATGAGATCATCCATGTGACGAGAACGCCATCCAGAAGCGGCGCACCAGGATGGGTCAGATAGGTCTGGAGGACAGAGGTAGTCTGGAACGCTGGCAGCTCAGGAATGACATGTGTAGCTCAACAGTGAGAGGGAAGAGAACGAGGGGGAGAGAGGGAAGGGAGAGAGGGAAGGGAGAGAGGGGGAGAGAAGGAAGGGAGAGAGGGGGAGAGAGAACAGAAGAGTGGAGAGCAGAAGAGGAGAGATAACAGTTAGGTATGGTCACAGTCACATAATGTATAATGTTAATGTATATTTAGTGTAAAGTGCAAGCAGAGACTCCGGCAGGACTAACTATAACAGCATAACTAAAAGGAGAGAGACAGAAGGAAACACAGACATGAGGGCTCCCTGCGATGTAAAAGAAAAAATTACCTCACCGTTAACAAACCTGAGTAATCAATGAGAGTGGGCAGCATCTAAACATACCAGTTCACCATAATACTCTACGTTTATAAGTCCCCCAGATCTGCCCCTTTTCCCAAGACAAATCTATTTATAAAAATGCTTGATTAAATAAATAGGTTTTTAGCCTGGACTTAAACACTGAGACTGTGTCTGAGTCCCGAACATTATTTGGAAGACTATTCCATAATTTTGGGGCTTTGTAAGAAAAAGCTCTGCCCCCAGCTGTAGGCGTAGCGGATCGTAAGACACTAGCAGTTCACTCAGATACTGCGGCGAGAGAGCATTCAATGCTTTATATGTCAAGAGTAGTATTTTAAAATCAACGCGAAATTTCACAGGGAGCCAAACAAGTGAAGATTCCTTAATTCCTTAAGACCCTTTATTTCTACTACACTTTCTAATCTGTGAAGAAGAATACCTTGATCAATAGTGTCAAAAGCTGCACTGAGGTAGAGTAATACAAGCATGGTTACACAACCTTGATCAGAGGCCAATAGGAGATAATTTACTACTTTAACGAGTGCTGTTTCTGTGTTGTGATTAGGCCTAAATCCTAACTGATACAGTTCATGTTCTATTTCTATATGAGCATAGCTGCTCTACTACTATCTTTTCAAGGAATCTTAGAGATGAAGGGGAGGTTTAATATTGGCCTGTAATTGGACAGCTGACAGTGGTCGAAGTCAAGTTTCTTAATAGTCGGTTTAATTTAAAAGATTTTGGAACATATCCAATGCTGAGTGAGGAATTAATTATTCTCAACAGGGGTTCTGTTATTGCTGGTATTATCTGTTTAAGAAAATGTGTCGGTATACAATCTAATATACTGGTTGATAAATTTGCAGAAGAGTATATTATATAATATTCTAGATTCTAATCTGACATAGTTAGTTTAACATCTGCATCAATTGCATTGTCCGGTTTCAAAGCCACAATTTTATGCCTGATATTTACAATTTTATTATTATTTTATAAGTCCTCACTATTGCACAATGTTGTTGTGGAGATTTCTGAAATGGTCTTATTTCTAGTTAATTTGGCTACGGTATTAAAAATCTAGGATTATTTTTGTTATTTTCTATAAGAGTGGAAAGATACGTTGATCTAGCTACACTAAGAGCTTTTCTATAATTCAGGATGCTCTCCTTCCATGCTATTTGAAATACTAACAATTTAGTTTGACGCCATTTACATTCTAATTTCTGAGCGGTTTGTTTTAAAGTATGTGTGTGATCGTTATACCAGAGAGCGAGTTTCTTATCTTTAATATTTTTTCTTTTAACTGGAGCTACAATATCCAAGGTATAACGGAACTTCAACTCTAAATATTCAGTCGCCCGATCGAGTTCTGTGGGGTCAGACGGTGATCCAATCAAAGTTGTTAACTCTGAGAGATTACTGGTAAAGCTCTGTGTGGTATTTATTGTGAATGTATGTTTAGTACGGTTGGGTGGTGCTGCGCATACATTAGCATTATAATACATTTTAATTGAGACAAGATAGTGATCTGATATAACTTCCAACTTCAGTGGAATTGTAAATACATTTCTTATGCTTAAACCAAAATATATTATTAAATCTAAAGTGTGACCTGCTTTATTAGTGGGTCCTACTACACACTGATTCACTCCTGCTGAGTCCAGTATGGACATAAATGCTCTATGCAGAGGGTCTTCTGGATTCTCAAAATGAATATTAAAATCTCTAGCAATTAACACTTTGTCTATGGAAACAACTAGGTTTGAGAGTAAATCTGCAAATTCACAAAGAAATTCAGAATACGGCCCTGGAGGTCAGTAAATGATGAATATCAGGATCGACTGAGCAGACTTAATATTTATAGCTACACTTGTTTTGTTACTATAGAGAACTTCAAATTAGTTTAATTTGTGTCCGTGTTTTTGTACGATAGTCAGATTATCATTGTAAATAATTGGGACGCCTCCTCCTCTACCAGTTAACCGAGGCTGGTGTATGTAGCTGTATCCAGGAGGACTAGCTTTATTTAGAGCTACATACTCGTCCTGTTTAATCCAGGTTTCAGTTAAACAGAGAATATCAAATTCCTGATCCATGATAATTTCATTACTATAACTGCTTTAGATGTGAGAGATCTAATATTCAACAGTCCTAGCTTCAGATCAGAGGTGCCGGCTGCGCATTCAGTGTTATCCGAGTTTGTGGTATCTCTGTTAATTAAATTACTAAAACAGACCTTTTGAGTCTTTCTACATTTTTGTTTAGCCCGGGGAACAGACACAGTGTAAGGATTTCTTGAATTTTGGTAGACCTCCTTTTGTCTACTCAGTGCTCAGCCTGTATTCTGCTTGTCCCGCCTGGATCCAGGGAACCCCTCAATGATACACACAAGTCAGTGCTCAGTGAGACGTTCAAAGTTTATTGTGGGAGACAGGAGTATATATACGCACACACACAAAGAACCAAAGAAAAGGTGGATGCAGAAGTGTTTACATCCAGTCTGGGATGCTTTTAAAAGATAAGGTAAGGAAGAACATAAATTTAGAAGTAGCTCTACATTTACGAGCGTTTAACAGTTTTACGACCTTTAACATAAACTACTATAGAATGTGTTTATTGAAAGTACAGCTTGTGTCGTGAGAAAAGGAAGAAAATCACTCTGTTCTCATGCACACTGAATACAATGAAACATACTAAAAATCAAATATTCCCTACAATTCCCCCCTTTTATTCATAAGAAATATCGTTAAATAAAACTCAGAGCTTTCAAGAAGTCGCCGGCGGATAATAGGTCATCGGACGCGGGCGGTGCAGGAACATAACCTGAAACATACTTATACAAAAGATTTTGCACACAGCGAAAAATGCATGGACCTAAAAGACACAACAACAATAAAATAAACAAAACCGGTACGACAAGGGAGAGATGAGCCCATTGACCAAACAAAGTATACCAAACTCCCCAGCCTACTAAGAGAGCTGATTCATTACCAGGTATGGGTCTCAGTGACGTCTGTCCTACAGCAGAAGGGAAATGTTGGCACACATAACAAGACTCATTGGTATATTGCTTAGCGGTCCAATTAGCGAATCTCCAAAAAACATTATCATGTGGATGAGGTTGCACTATGTACAAACAAATTAGGAGGACAAAAAGGAGGACAAGAAACTTTATCCTAAGGCAGGAGAGGTTTCCACTCTACTCCTAGTGCTGTTCTACAAACTCTACAGGATGGAGTGTGACCAAAAGAATACACAGAAATATAACACGTTGAGTGCAAACTCATAAATAACTACTAGTGGTGAACTATTGCCTTTCTTGACGATACAGTGCCCTCTGTGTCACGTCACTCTCTCTATGTCACACCACGGGTTGGACATCACTGCAGCACGTCTTTAGTCTAGGAAACAAAAATCACAGAAACAGAAAGATAATAATACACACGCATTTATTCATCCTTTGTTCTCACGCCGACAGGACATCTCTTCAGTTGTTGTACTCTTCTTTGAAGTCCCTGGGGCGCGTTCCAATTGCCCCGTTTGCATGCCGCACTTCCGCGTTGTGTGCGCGCGTCTCATTCACACCGCGTAGTAAAATCCACTGTAAACCAACAAACCCTGAGTATTTTATAGCGCGGATTGGAAGCCCGTGATCTTTAGCAAGGAGAGCTCTTCTTCACTATTCGTGCCTAATTCTGCAGCCCTGCTTCTTCGCATATCTGAAGGAGAGGCCGCCTAACTAGTGAGCGAGGAGCGATATTGATTTGGGCGCACGCCGTGACAGGCTGAAAAAAAAATATTGTCCTCAAAAATGTAACAGATGAGGACTCTGATTAATGTGCAAAAACTATATAATAAAACTATATAAGACTACATGCCTTTATAAGACTCAACTTTTATTTAAGCGCACTCACAATAAAGAAAAAACGTGATTTTATAAATGTTTGAAAGCAAATAAGCTGCGCTGCTCTGTATTGTTTTTGGTGAACTTGAGCGCGTCAGAAAATGAACGCAAACGTTTTTTTAAATGGTCTGAGTTAGTCTGCTTGCTGTTTTCCCCGACGCGTTCATAATCATTAGTCTACTTCTGCCGGTGCGCTCTGGAAAACTTTATGCATGCGGCTGAGCGCTGATTAAAACTACGGAGTAAATTAAAGAGGAGAATCACGATGCCGAATCGAAGTCCTGAGCCCAAACCTCATTTAAATTAAATTAACAAATACTATAAGTAAAAAAAAACAATAGCCCACGTTTAGAAACCGTTTATAAATTCTTTCCGACATGAGTTGGCCCGGTGTTATGCGCAGAGCGCCGGGAGATTTCCTGAAGCTCCGAAATCACTGGGGCATTTTTTCTAAATAGATGCTATTGTTAATAACTGATGGAGGTTTGGGGCTGTATACACACGCATTTTTGAGGGGTTTAAAACGAATTAGTCCGAGCAGACCTACATGAAAGGTGAGAAGTGAGTAACTGCGCGCGCTGTCGCGGCGTATATACTGTACAACACACGTTTATCAACCTACATAAAAACGCTGCCTTTAAAAAACGCTTCATAAAAACGCTGCCTTTTGTAAAGTGAAAGTACTTTACAAAAGACAAACTGCTTTATTTTAGTCATGAATTCACAATCACATCACATTCCAGCTATTATTTCCAGCCGTGGTTAAATAATGTATGAAATAATTATTAAATGTCCAAATTAGCCTCATCGTACCCATCTCCCAAAACCGATTGCAAAATAAAGCGGTAATCTGCACCCACGAGCTGACAGTGCCTAGAAGCCTTTATCAGCATATCAACAAAATGCAAAGGTTTGTTGGGAGAAGGGAGCATCTTAATAATGTCCTTCAGCGTGCTTACGGATGGTGGAAGGATTTTTGGACCCTTTGGTCCCATAGAGAAAACAAACGCAGTGTTTTCTTGTCGAGGTTTGGGGCGAGACCTCTCATGCGGACCTTCATCGTCCGAATTATCATCATCCTCACCATCAGTATCCTCGGGATCATCTGATAGAGGGCTGTCAGGAGTTCGTCCTGACACCTTCTTGGGAGTCTTTCCCTTTCCTGAGGCACACACTTCCGACGAAGGTGAGCACGGTTTTGTTGTGTGCGCGCGTCTCATTCACACCGCGTAGTAAAATCCACTGTAAACCAACAAACCCCGAGTATTTTATAGCGCGGATTGGAAGCGGTTGCGCGCGGCAAGCTGTGAAAATTCCCAGCCAGTGCTCAATATGCTGGTGCTATTCGCTAAAATGCCATAGATATAGCCATTACATTATCAACTTATGCTTCAGTACTAAATGCATGTTTGCAATTGAGAATTTTTTTTGCTTAAGCTATGAAACACATTAGCACTCACCTCACAGTTGCTATAATTTAATGATTATCATAAGCAAAAAGTATAAAACAAAGGATTCACATTTATTACATTTTCACCCAGAGCGGGATTCGAACCAGGGTCTAGACGATTTTATAGGATATACGGATATTATACGGATATTATTTAAGCAACGCCACACCACGTGGAAAGCAACAAAAATGCTTCAATTTCATTGGCTGTCACTGAGTGTCAGCTATTCACGACTGGCCCCCGCGGAACACAGAATCCCCGGGCTTTGACTGCGCTTTCTCCATTCGTTATTACAGGGGCGGACTGGGACCAAAAAGTGGCCCTGGACTTCCTGGCCCACAGCAGCCCACACCATAATACATTGGCTCATTAATGTAGAGATACATTTTTAACACCAGTTACTAGTATAAAAATATAACACAATACAGAAATCAATGCTATTTAAATATGTTATTTGAAGTATCACTGAACATATATTGGGTCAAAAAAACAAACAAAAAAAATAACATCAAGACAAACAACATATAAATCTATAAAGACAATATTTTTTATTTTATTCTTTAATGATTATGGTAGTCGATATTAACACGAAATAATGCTGAGAAACATTATTTCAATTAATATTGACCACCATCATAATAACTAGCACAAGTTAATGCTGCTACTAATTTTATTCTGTTTGATTGCCATTCTTTTTACTTGGCTCTGGTAGATCAGGGGAGACGTGTTGGTCATCATCAGCATGTATTATGATGTGGGATGTGGTGCGCTGCTGGGTCCAGCCTCACTGTCCCTGACCTGTTATAGGCAGAATCTGTTCATTTGAAGCATTTCACAGCATTTACCTCTAAAGCTTTTTCTTATTTTCGCGTAACCTTTTCTTCTTCCTCCTTTTCATTCATGGAAATTATTATTAATTTGCTCAGAAAATTCGTTGCATCGAGAAAGGATCAATATCTAAAAATTGCCCACGTGTGTGGACAAAGAATACAAAAGTGTATAATCTTTAATAAAGTTAATCTATTACAATATTGTTTCCAATGCTGAAGCAAACATGATTTTGTTTTAGTCTATTCATTGAATACAACGCGACAGCGCGCTCCGAGGTGAAGCGCACCCACAGTTACTGTAATCCCCCATCTCACCTTTACAACAGGTGTGAAGTCATCAAACCGATTTCGCTGCTGGGGGAATTCACAGAATTGGGGGTTTTAAAACAAATTAACAAGACCAAGCAGACTTCAGACAGGGGGTTTGGTTGGTTAGAAGTGGCGCTGACGGGGGTGGGGCGGGAGGGAGTCTCGCCCGCGGAGCAATTCAGTGTAGAACCGCCACTGCCTATTTTCCACCACATCACGTACTTCCCTGATCTCGGACTAAACTCTGCGCTTTGCTTTTATAATGTGGAGCAAGCCCGAGATCATATTAACGTAGCATTCATCATTCAAAGTAATTCATATCATTGATAGTTAGTGTGATTTGAAAAGTGATATAACTCCACCTGCTACAGTTTCAGCCCAGTGGAACAATCTGACTACACGTGAAGTGCCATGAAAAAGTATTTGCCCCTTCCTACTTTTTTTCTTTGCATATTTGTCACACATGTATAGGTGGAATTTTACCTAAACACTTCAGGTGAGAACGTATAGGTTAATATGTATAGGTGAGAACAGCTGATTCACACTTGGGGAGAGTGAATAATTTGCATTTGAATGTTGTCTGGCATTGTAAGCACACGCAGTGACACTAAAAGAACAATAGGATTAATAGGAATAGGAAGCACTAAAGAGGAGGATTTTAATTTAGACTATAAAAAAATTAACCTGCGTCTATTTTTAGGCGTGCCAGCTGCCACTTTTTAGTCTTATAATGCCCACATGACATGCTGGTACAGAGCTGGACATAGCTCATCCATGCCAATGATCCCGGGTTTTCACCCTGCGCTATAAAATACGAGTACGACGGCCATCCGCGGACAGCAGCTCCTGCCTCCGTCTGCTCGCGCTTGCTCTTCTTTGAAGTCTCTGGGCCGCGTTCCATTTGCCCCGTTTGCACGCCGCACTTCCGCGTTGTGTGCGCGCGTCTCACTCACACCGCATAGTAAAATCCACTGTAAACCAACAAACCCCGAGTATTTTATAGCGCGGATGAACCCGGGATCATTAGCAAGGAGAGCTCTTCTTCACTGTTCGTGCTTAATTCCGCAGCCCCGCTTCTTCGCATATCTGAAAGAGAGGCCGCCTAACTAGTGAGCGAGGAGCGATATTGATTTGGGCGCACGCCGTGACAGGCTGAAAAAAAACTATTGTCCTCAAAAATGTAACAGATGAGGACTCTGATTAATGTGCAAAAACTATATAATAAAACTATATAAGACTACATGCTTTTATAAGACTCAACTTTTATTTAAGCGCACTCACAATAACGAAAAAACGTGATTTAATAAATGTTTGAAAGCAAATAAGGTGCACTGTTCTGTATTGTTTTTGGTGAACTTGAGCGCGTCAGAAAATGAACGCAAACGTTTTTTTTAATGGTCAGAGTCAGTCTGCTTGCTGTTTTCCTGACGCGTTCATATTCATTAGTTTACTTCTGCCGGTGCGCTCTGGAAAACTTCATGCATGCGGCTGAGCGCTGATTAAAACTATGGAGTAAATTAAAGAGGAGAATCAAGATGCCAAATTAAAGTCCTGAGCCCAAACCTCATTTAAATGAAATTAACAAATACTATAAGTAAAAAAAAAACAATAGCCCACGTTTAGAAACCGTTTATAAATTCTTTTCGACATGAGTTGGCCCGGTGTTATGCGCAGTGCGCCGGGAGATTTCCTGAAGCTCCGAAATCACTTGGGCATTTTTTCTAAATAGATGCTTTAATAACTGATGGAGGTTTCGAGCTGTATATACACGCAGTTTTGAGGGGTTTAAAACGAATTAGTCCGAGCAGACTTAAATAAAAGGTGAGAAGTGAGTAACTGCGCACGCTGTTGCGGTGTATATACTGTACAACACATGTTTATCAACCTTTTGATAAAAACGCTGCCTTTTGTAAAGTGAAAGTACTTTACAAAAGACAAACTGCTTTATTTTAGTCATGAATTCACAATCACATCACATTCCAGCTATTATTTCCAGCCGTGGTTAAATAATGTATGAAATAATTATTAAATGCTGGACACAAACAGCAAATATGATGATTATTATAAAAAGCCCGAAAAAGTTTGTGGTCATAAGATAATATTTACTTAATAATATAATATATATAGTTCATTCATGTCTTCTGATGATGCCGACACATTTTTTACGTTTTAAATAAGATATGTTGGCATATTCACGAATCAGGACATTCGCATAGTTAAGACTATCAGATAGCCTACTATCAGGAAATTAAATTAATTTCAACACCATGTAAACCGAGACATTGCCATGTCTTTTACTGTTTTGTTCCTGTTAAAACATTACAAAAAATATATAAGAAACTTATTAAGAATTTTAAAGCACGAATTTGGGCATCTCATTTCATCATTATGAAAAAAATATGAAGCACATATACACACATTTATCATGAAAGATCTGTTGTAAAGCAAAATAAAATTCATGTTTGCTTCAGCATTGGGAACAATATTGTTTTAGACTAAGAAATTATACACAATTCTTCGTTGTACAGTACTTGGTCCGGCATTTAAATAAAGTCCTTCCATGCGCCATCTGGCGGATATTCAGTGAAGCACAACACATTTAACACGGTGGTGCGGTCTTAATGACCACATCTGTATTGTCCTCAAAAATGTAACAGATGAGGACTCTAATTAATGTGCAAAAACTATATAATAAAACTATATAAGACTACATGCCTTTATAAGACTCAACTTTTATTTAAGCGCACTCACAATAACGAAAAAACGTGATTTTATAAATGTTTGAAAGCAAATAAGCTGCGCTGCTCTGTATTGTTTTTGGTGAACTTGAGCGCGTCAGAAAATGAACGCAAACGTTTTTTTAAATAGTCAGAGTCAGTCTGCTTGCTGTTTTTCCCGACGCGTTCATAATCAAATTGTGGGTACGGGGGAGACAGGCACAGATGGGCAGCTCACAAAAGGATTAGTGGGATTCAAATTAGGATAGATTTTCTCAATAATTAGTTGGTTAGATGCTGACGTTACTATGTCAGCATGATATGGAGGAGGGATCGGAAAGGTTGAGTGAACAGGCGGCTTGAATTTAGTTTCAGATGTAACCTTTGGAATCTTTTTCTTCTGTATTTTAGTTTCTTTTATGTCTAAATATTTATCCCAGAGAGCTTTCATTTCTACCCATTTTTGATAACATGAACCCATGTAAGGATAATCCCAACCTGGATCACCCATACCCTCAAATATCTGAGAGTAAGCAGAGGCTAGATATTCAGGCTTAAAAGTAGGATAGGTTAAAAATTGAGATTGTGGTTCAGTCCACCCGCAAATTAACCCGCGACAGAAAGAACCAATATCTTCAACAAACAACACACAATACTTCAACAAAGACAACAACAAAGAGCTCAACAAAGACAATAACAAAGAGCGGGCAACAGAATACAGCTTCCACACTATGCTTCAGTTCAAGGAACCTTTCAGAAGCGAGCGCACGCTAAACAGGCGTAAAAGCCCCAAGACAATCCTCCCCCGTACTGTATATTGTCCAGATACCAAAAACCAGGGAGCGTGCTTGCTCTATGCTTATAGAGAAAAAAATTTAAAAGCAGCACTCACCTGATTAGAGGTATCCCGGACGAGCCCCCAAATTGTAAGGATTTCTTGAATTTTGGTAGACCTCCTTTTGTCTACTCAGTGCTCAGCCTGTATTCTGCTTGTCCCGCCTGGATCCAGGGAACCCCTCAATGATACACACAAGTCAGTGCTCAGTGAGACGTTCAAAGTTTATTGTGGGAGACAGGAGTATATATACGCACATACACAAAGAACCAAAGAAAAGGTGGATGCAGAAGTGTTTACATCCAGTCTGGAATGCTTTTAAAAGATAAGGTAAGGAAGAACATAAATTTAGAAGTAGCTCTACATTTACGAGCGTTTAACAGTTTTACGACCTTTAACATAAACTACTATAGAATGTGTTTATTGAAAGTACAGCTTGTGTCGTGAGAAAAGGAAGAAAATCACTCTGTTCTCATGCACACAGAATACAATGAAACATACTAAAAATCAAATATTCCCTACACACAGTTAGTTAAAGTTGTTAAGAGTAAAGAATGGGCTCCAAATGGACAGAGAATGATAAAAATAAATTACTTTCACAAATTGTGGTTTTGGTTCAATGGTAAACAGTTGATCCCTGAATGTGCGGTCTGTGAATGTGTGGTATGATGGTGTGAGCATTCTTTGCTGGTGACATTTTTGTGATTTAGTCAAAAGGGAGGGCACACTTTACACGTGCAATGCTTGCTACCACAGCATTTTGTAGAGACCCTCCTACAGTATCTGGATTGCACCTAGTTTGACCATCATTCGTTTTCTAATAAGTTAAACACACCACTAGGTTATGTAAGAGCTATTTGTCCAAGAAGAAAAGTGATGGAGTGCTTGCTCAACAGAAATGTTTTGGGATGACTTGGCAAAGGTGACTCACTTATCATCTACTGAACTTCAAGTCTCGCATATTATTATGCACATCAATCCCTGCTATCTGTTTTCACCCAGATGAGGATGGGTTCCCTGTTGAGTCTGGTTCCTCTCAAGGTTTCTTCCTATTATCATCTCAGGGAGTTTTTCCTTGCCACTGTCGCCGTCGTCCTAGGCTTGCTTATTAGGGACAATCATATAATTTTGATTCATACACATTCACATTTCATACAAACCTAATTCTTTTGATTGTGTAAAGCTGCTTTGTGATGATGTAAATCGTTAAAAGCGCTATACAAATAAAATTGAATTGAATTGAATTGAATTGAATTGAATCTATACTGTTTTTTTTTCCCCTGTATTCAGGATCGTGTATCTTATCCCAGGGGACTTAGGGCATGAGGCGGGGTACACACACACACACATGCTCATTCACATTCTACGGCAATTTGGGAACAATTTGCATGTCTTTGGACTGTAGGAGGAGCTGGAGGAAACCCTCCAAGCATGGGGAGAACATGCAAACTCTATGCACACAGAACTTGGAGATATGAATTGAACCCAGACCCTAAAGGTGCAGGATGACAGTGCTAAGAACTAAACCATCGTGCCACTACTTAAATTTAAATACATATTGTGGGTTATAAAGCACATTTTAGCTGACTGCATAGCTCCTTATTTGTTCTATAATTTCAGCATCTTTGATATTAATATTAAATGTTTAACTCAATAAAAAGGAAAGTTTGTCCCAACTTTTTACTAAATAAAAAGATAGACAGAAAAAAAATTGGTCAAAAATGAGAATTTCTCAGAAAATTTTTCCACATTGATTTGTTAGTCAATTTTTCAAAAGATATCATAACCGAGTGTTGCAACAGACTTACATCAGCCAAATAAAGAACTAATATTTTTGCTTTAAATATAGTGTATAAATATGATAATGCTAAAAGTTATCAAACATGGAAATTCAAGGCAGGTTTTCCAGATTCTGCATAGCTGTAAGATGTTTTGCAATGATTTGTATCTTAAAAAGAAAGTTTTGCAATTTAAAACCTACAAAAAAAAATTATGAAATAACCCTGTTTGTAAGCATGCGCTATACCGTATGAGTGTTAGATTTAATGCATGCTGTCTCCTTGAGGGCCAAGAATATGGTTAAGTACATTAAGCAGTACTCAATGTACCCTGGGTAGGAGACAACAGCATGAATGAACTGATGAGTAGAAACATTTCTATATAGAAACAACATTCTATGTATTCCCTTTTTTTTAACACACATTCTCTCTCTCACACACAGAAGGAAAATCCTTGAGACAGATGCTTCTGTGGAACAATGAGGGAGCTTTTGTCCTCCACTGAGGAGATGTTGCCTAGCAGCCATGAGTGTGCATTAAAGTGTTTGTGTATATGTGCCAATAAATTGAAGGGGCTAGGGAAGTAACGTTAAGCTCCAGCCATGGAAACCACAAAGGAAATAGACTTCATAGTCTAAGTCTTCATAAGCTAAATTTTGTGTGTGTGTGTGTGTGTGTGTGTGTGTGTGTGTGTGTGTGTGTGTGTGTGAAAGCCTGTAAATTAGCTGTTTGTGAGGGCCTTGAAATTTTGACTTGCCACATATACATGGAAGTGGAAGAAGCAGATAATGCTGTTCTCCAGCAGTGTATTACGCTGCCCCCAACGGTGCGGGAGTGAGCAGTTTGAAAAGATGCAGTCGGTGGCGTTATATGGTTTGGAGAAAAGACGTGATAGTCTTTGGCCCTCCCAACTGAATGGTCATAGTAGCCTTAATGTGGAAGCCCCTAGTGATGGGGAGAAATTGGATATGACTAAGTGGGGAAAATCTTTTAACTATGTTCACAGTGAGTAGCGAAAATAATCACCCCCCCCCCCCCCACACACACCTTCTCCTTTAAAAGAATCACATTCTGTTGCTTTGCAGCTTTAAATTAATAAAATAAAATAATATTTAATATTCTCAATAATGATAATTCTCATTGGCGCATAAAGCCATTTGATTTTCAACTGTGATCCGCTGTGGACATGTTAATTAGGTCACCATAAAAAACTGGACCATTTCAGTCCATGCTACTGTAACTGAAACAAGGGACTGTCAAAATGTCTCTAGGATAAGTCAGGAGACGGATACATAAAAAAAATGAAAGGCTTTATCACACAGTAAATATTGGTAGACTCTCTGACCAATATATATATGATAGAGCTAGGAGCAAACTGGTCAGAGAGTCTGCCAAGAGACTTTACCCCCATTGAAAGTCTGTGGAATGACTTGAAGGTGCAGTCCACAAACGGTCACCATCAAATTTACCTTGAGCAGTTCTGCAAAGAAGAGTTGGCAAATGTTGCCAATGTCTAAATGTGCAAAGCTTTGTGTGTCATTGAGAAGGTGATTAGCTTCACTTGATAGCTTTAGCTTTCTGACAGGTGACAGGTACAGTAGCAGGTGAGGCTGCTACCATACAGATAGTCATCATTGGTCACAAGGATGTGTCCTCTCCCCACTCCTGATGTTTGCAGATGGCACTATGTTTATTGAAGATGGTGATGAGTCTACATATCGCCAGGAGGCCGGCTCGTCTGGTGTTCTGGTCCAGTCAGAAAAACCTGGAACTGAACAAAAAGCGTCTCCCCTCTGACACAATCCTCCACAACAGAGCTCTGGTTAAAGAAAATATGAGAAAAAGTCTTGTAGAGACAAAGGTGAATTATTTCACAGAATATCTAGTTATAATAAAAATAAAATGTATTAATAAAGCTATACACCACCAGAGAGTGTATAATACTTTAGAATTTTTGGAATTCTAAAGATAGGTTAAAGCTATGCATTGATTCATATTCAAAAGGGTTTAATATTTTCGAAGGGTCTTTTGTTGTTATTCACATAAATAACTACAAATTTAGAGTGATGTTTTAAAATAACCAGGTACCTAATACGTACATTTTCATACAGATAAGTTACTAGATATAACATTCATAGATGGGCATTAGTGACTCTAGGCATAACTAACATGGAGATTTTTATATCTCTTAACTTGCAGATTACTGAAGCACCACTACTCCTTAACCAACACTTCTGTGTTTTTCTTAAACTTTTGTTAGCTGCTCGCCTGCGAGTGCTCACATGGTTTGCTGGGGTGGAGCAGGAAGCTGTTGCTGGGAAACGTCAGGGCAAAGTGGGAAAAAATTATAGATATGGTTACGAACATTCAGCTCGCTAACTCCTGTACAGTGCGTTAACATGAAGCTAAATGTTAGCTAAGCTCACCTTAGTAGTGTCAGGGTGCCTCAGTACTGTGTAATGAAAGCAGAAAAACACCGGCCTCACCTATATACTGTAACGCTAATTGTGATTGCAGATTCAGATTTTGCTTAAATTCACAAGTCATTTTAGGAGGGAGTAATTCTTTTCCAAATCAGTGATTCTGTTTATTATTTATTATTTTCTATTTTTTTCTGAAAAACTCTATTTTGTTATATCTTTTACTTCCATATTAAAAACTGACTGAGTAAACACAGCTGGATAAACAAAAACTGTGTCTTCATTTCAGGCTGGAAAGCAACAAAATATATGACCACTGTACTGTATGTACTAGGTGGCTATGTTTATACAAAAGCATTTTTGTTAGCATCCAACTATCTATTGCCTATATCATATGAAATACAGTACAAAGTGTGCTAAAGTGCTTAGATAAAAACAACCACTTTTCACAACAATGATAAGCAGAAAAGCATCTTGCCTTGTCTTTTTACATTAATCAACTGTACTGTTTCAGGGAGCTTGACAGAAAAGGAATGAGACTTTTTTTGTTGTTGTTGTAAAGCATTTGACTTAAATGCAGTGTAAATCTTTGTGGTAATACATTGAAATACATGGTAATTTATCACACTTGCAACACATACTAATCTTGTACTGCTGTAGTGTATGCTGATTTTTTTTTACCCTTTAAACCATAAATAAATTTAACTCTCCCATATTCCTCCTTCTAGGAGATCTCCCCAGTCTTTACAAAGATGAAAAATATATTTGTTTCCTTTATGGCATCCTAATCATTTTATTTACAGAAATCATGTAAAAAGGATTCTTTTGCATTTCAAATCAACTGAGTGCCGCAGTACCTTTGGCAATCATAAGAAATACACAAAGAATGATATACTGTTTTGGGGGATCCACTTCATCTCAAAAATTTGAATATCATGGAAGCTTTTTTTCCCATAATTGAATACCAAAAGTAAAGTGAATTAAGGTGAATCCAAAAAAAAAAAGGATTTACATTAAAGAAATGTCTGACTTTGAAAAATGCTCATCTGTTTACAGACATTGCTGAGTGCTGACTAAGCAAGTGGCACTGAAACTGTAGGCTTTTTTTTATTTGGTCTCAAAATTCAATTACTTAAATTTGCACATACTGGATTATAATTGCCTCACTGCATTTTAGCATCTAGACCATTAAAGAAAATATGCCCTGAAAAGAACATAAGATAAGGACCAGTGTATATTGTATTGCAATACATTGCGGCATGAATAGTCTTAGCAATAATTATGACACTGCAAACTAATTTAAAATTGGTAATGTGACTTCCTGCTTTATTATTCAGCAGTTTATTTATTTATTTATTTATTTTTTGTTGCAGAAAGCACAAATTGGAGGCTAATCACAAGGCTAATTTTATCAAAATAAAGTTTGGTCCTTGCACAGTGTGTCCAAGTAGGGTGCTGTTTTTTTATGTTCTGAAAAAAGTAGGATACAATAAATTAGTTAATAGAGTCATATTTTTGTATTTAATGTTGCCTTAAAAATTCAGGAGAGTGGTGCTGGATATAGCTCAATGTTTAGCCTCTTATCATGAAAAAAAAAACTTTTTACTTAGGTTGCATGTAACTTATAAACACTGCATTTTGGGGGTAAAATACCCTGCATGCACATCTCAGAAGTCAGTAATATGTACTGATAGATAAAATGTAGTATTTTTTAGTTTTTTTTTTTTTTTTTTTTAAAAAAGCTAAAAAATTGAAAAGATGGAATCAGTGGCTTTAGAGTTTGGCCCAATCATCATCACTTTTAATGAGTACATCAGTGTAGTTAATCACAAACAATGCAAAGTTTGTCTCTCAATATAATTTAGTCTAATTTAATGTATACTGTTATGTATTTATCAGATTGAACACACTGCTTAAAATTGAGAAGATGGAACCAGTGGCTTTGGCCCAATCATCATCACTTTTAATGAGCACTTCAGTTTCCCTACTGCGTTCCATTTCTATAAATGAGTATTGATTTAGAGAAATGGGAAGTAAGAGTTCTGGTGATTCATATGCCCCCTCTGCACTTTACTCACTAAACACATGCGCACACGCACACACACCTGTCCAAAATATATTAAAACTGATAGATTTTTAGTTCTTATGATTCATTATTTTGGAGGTACTACTTTACAGTCCTATTCAATGACAGTTAATAGTTACCTAAACTAGTAAATATGCAGGATAAATATCAGACTCAATATTTTTTGTTTGATTTAGGTACCTAATATCCATTTAATAATAATCTCCTACTAACATAATCATATAATAGCATAATTATTTCTACCAATTGATTTATAGAAATACGATAGGTGTTACCAAAAAATTACTTATATGTATTACTTATGCTTATATGTACAGTATGTATTGTAAAACAAAGCCTTTTCTTTTCAGTTGAAAGTAAAATTTGTATTTCATTTGGAAAGCAAACCATGTTGCTTGAGGTACAAGTGTAAGGTTTGTACAGTCAGTGGTGGTTTGAAGAGCCATGTCATCTGCTGATGTTGGTCCACCAACATCTGTGTTTTGTTAAGTCCAAAGTCAGCGCAGCCATATACCAGGAAGTTTTAGAGCACTACATGCTTCCCTCTGCTGACCAGCTTTATTGATATGCTGATTTCATTCTCCAGCAGGCCTTGGCACCTGCCCACACTGCCAAATGTACTAATACCTCTTTTAAGGTTTTCATTGTATCCATGTGATTGATTGGCCAGCAAACTCACTCAACCTAAACCAAATAAAGAATCTGTGGGGTATTGTGAAGAGAAAGATATGAGAAACCAGACCTGATAACACTGAAGAGATGGACACTATCAGAGCATACTGTATTGAATGTATATTCAACATTGTAAAATAATGCTGCATGCAAATATGCAATAATCTCCTTTGAACAGTATTCCACAAAACCTGACCTTCATGAAAAAAATTATAGCATGGTTCTTTGAGCAAGAGAAAAAATTTTCACACATGAACATGGCCATCATTGTACCGTACTAAAAACACTTTAGGGTGCTTTTATACATATATTGGACTTAAGGAATAGAAAAAAAAATGAAGATAATGAATTTTGGGTTTCATTCGCAAATAATTCCTGATGAAACTTGAATTGTTTTAAGTCATAGATAGATAGATAGATAGATAGATAGATAGATAGACTTATGACTGAAGTGAGGTAATGAAAGCATGTAAAATTACTACATTTTAATTGCTCAATTACTCCTATGTTTCTTAATGATTGTAATGTATTAGGCTACTTGTTTTTGTAAAGCTGGCTCACAAAAGGTACCTGAAGGTAACTAAAACCATAATACTTTAATACTCCTAATTTCTGATTTAGAAGATAATTTATTTCCTTAATACTGTAGTAACAATATTCAGTAACAATAACAAGAACTTTTGTATAAATGCAGTGCTTGTTCATTTAAAAGATACCAATAATTCTGCACTCAACCCTATGCACTTCTTTACTGCAGACATTTGTGGCATATAGTAGAAGGTCTTTGTCAGCAGTGTGTTTTTATATTTAGCCTTCCAAACACAGAACTAACACTGCTCTTTCTCTCTCTCTCTCTCTCTCTCTGTACTAAACCCCCAGCCAGATTTTCCTGTGCACATTGTTAGTATCATTCTCCGTGTATCCTAATGAGCCTTGACTTGCCAGCAGGTCCCGGAAAACCTTAAAATTAAATTAAAGGGACCTTGTGCAGGTGCAGATATTGACCACCAGGGGACACCAGCTAGGCAGTGTTAGTTCTGTGTTTGGAAGGCTAAATATAAAGAATGTCTGCTTGTCAGTATTTTTTATGTTTAAAGTAAAGAAGTGCATACTGATAAGGGCAGAAATATTGGTATCTTTCAAATGAACAAACACTGCCTGAACAGATACTACTACTAGTACTAATAGTAATAATAATAATAATAACAGTAATAATAATAATAATAATAATAATAATAATACAAATAATAATATATTTTATGCCCAGATGGCTCTGTGTCTCTGTGACCAGTTACTTTCAGATATCTTAAAAATACCTTAAAAATTAACACTCTGGTCTCTGGCCCATTTTTAATGACAGTCTATGGAATCAGTTGCTTCCAGTTGCAATCAGTGTAAGGTTTTATAATGTAGTAAGACAATGTAATCTAATAAGAAGATTCCTGTGCTCTGAGAACAGACCCCTCACTGTGCTTCCTCATGCCTTCTGTGGTAACACCTTCTATATCCTGTATCCAGACGAGGATACATCCAAATGGCTCCTGTCTGCTAGAATCTTTTTGTTTAATCAGGAGAATGCAAATGTATCTCCTCTCACCTGTCTGTTTTCGGGTCTCTCTATGACTGACATGTTAATGACTGATTCTTTTGATGTTTGGGACGTAGCACCGTTTTAAATGTGCTCTCTTGGCTGAGAATAAACAGAAATCTTCAGACATCATGCCTGCGTGTGTGTGTGTTTGTCTCTCCCGGTCAATCGGGCCCGGACCGGTAAGTGTATCAAGGTGCGGCTGACACAACAAGCTAAAACTCTTCTTCTCTTAGCTTAAAACTTAGCTCGGACACACAATTTATCTTCATTTAAAACCTAACACTACAGTGCCCTAAAATGGTTTCTCGGGCGTGGCTTGACAGCTTTACAGTGACATCGTTAGCATGTTGCTAGCACAATGCTAACATGACTAGCATGTTGCTAGCATGATGCTATTATGATTAGCATGTTGGTAGCATGATGTTAATATGATTAGCATGATGCTAATATGATTAGCATGTCACTAATATGATCCTACCGTGATTAGCATGTTGCTAGCATGACTCCAAAGAGATAAGCGTAATGCTAATATGATTACCATGTTGCTAACATAATGCTTACATGATTAGCATCTTTTTTTCAGAAAGGAAAAGCAACTGTGAACACTTTTCTGTTTCAATAGGGAAGTACCTTCACTATCATATGTCAATGTGTCAAATTTGGTCACCTCTTGCGCCCCAGGGGTACAACTTAGACCCTCTTGTGGGATATGTTCTGACACAGTTTACAAGCCCCTTTAAATGATGTAAATTTATATCTCTACAAAATTCTTGCTCTGCGCTAGAATCCGTCAAAGTTGGTCTCAATGTTAAGTCTATGAGTGATTATAAGTGACATCTCATTTATTCCAGAGATTAAAAAACGGTAACAATTTCAGAATCCACAGTTTAGCTCTGTGGTCCACACACCACCGCCTTTCTCTGAATGCGTAGTTTTCATGGGGGTGGGGCTAAGAAAAACGCATCTTGGTGGGGGAACCAACTTTGACACAACAATGGTAAACCAATCAGTGCACTCGGTTTATTAATCTACCCACACAGTTTAGTAATCAGCGTACGGTTTGCAGACTGTGTGTGTATGTGTGTTGGCTTGCATCTGTTTTATTTATGTTAGTAGTTTTGTCAAAGTGTTTTTGCTTTTGTTTCCTTTGTTTGGGCTTGGCTACATTGTGTTCCTTTAGCCATTTCTGTGTTGAATAATCACATACTACAAGCACTTGAAATGCCAATTAACCTTACTTTTTTTTTTAACTGTTTGAGGAAACCAGAGTACCAACCACAGGTAGAACATTCAAACTCCATGCACACAGACCCAAGGGAGGAGTCTAATCCTTAACCCTGTAGATGCGAGGCCATGGATGATTTGGCAGTTCACTAATACAAGGCCTATTTCCTTACACAATACTTAACATAAAACTGCTCCTTGATCTGACTCAATACCCAATTTGTTGTCAGTTTGTAAGAGGATTGGTTCTTTTTCTGGATTTAGAATCCATTGGTCCAAATCTGCTTTTCTATCATTAAATGACTCAAGAATGCTGCCCTTTGCTGTTGTTCAGCAGTTTAATACCTACAGTAGGTGCCGGATTTTCTCAACATATAATTTTAGAGAAACATGCAAAAATGTTAAAACTGTTAATTTGTCCATTGATAGATGGACCACCCTGCCTCTCCAGGCCCAGATATCTCTTGTTAAAATAAATTTTATGTTGTAGAATCAATTTTGATAGTTCCACACCATAGTCTATAACAACAAATAAATTATAATAAATTAGCGTGCTGTTTGTGCAACAGCAGGACAACCATTACCTGTCCTTTTATGAACTGCACAAGTAGTGGTGGTCATTAACTGCTAGCTAACTGGGTAAGGGTGTTACAAGGGGGTCTGTAGCTCTGTCCACCGTTTTAGGGAACATGTTTTGTTTTAAAGTAAGTTACAGGATTTTTCCCTTCTTTTGTGGAGGGCTTTTATTTCACTAAGAACGATCTTATATGGATATCCACATAATTATGGATTATTATATTTTGATATTAAAAAAAACAAAAGAAAAGAAAATAAATTAGGTAACAGATGATAGGTTTATATTTCAAATGAGATAAAATGCTGATTTTACAGCAGTAAAATTATTGTATCTCTACAGTTTAAACATTAAATAAGCGCTGCATGTGCATGTTTGTGTGTTTTATGTGTATAGATTTTTTTATACATTCTCACCCTACCATGACCCCCCCTGTCTTTTGTACTACTAATATGGTATATTATGGTATGGTTTCAGTTTATTTCCCAGTTTTCCAAGTATTGTCACCAATCTTTTTACATTTTATTTTTTATCTCAAAGCACTTTTTTAATCAGCTACCTATGGACTTTTTAATGTCTACAGTCTCAGAAAAACACAGCCCTGCCCTCCAGCACTATCTGGACACTACAGGAGCAGCATTAATCCCTCAACAGCAACATTGTATGCCATCAGGTAAAACATAGGCTACATTTGCTTTGCATTGTCATCATACAGTATTCATCATACAGTATGATGCAATTTCATATTAAATTCGTCATTAATGTGAGTTGTTGTTATTCAGCCTGTTCTATATTTTTTAACTTTGAGCAACCGCCCCTTTAAACGTCTCTGCACGGCCCTGAACTAGTTAAAGTAGTTTTCCATTGCAGAAAATAAAAACTCCTTTGTGATTCCTAATGGATGTTGTTTTAGTCAAGACCTTTATAAATATTCTACCATCATCACTCAGCGAAGTTTGGCCCATAATCTGTTAACTACTAATACTCCTATCTCACCTACTGTACTGTGTGGGGGGCGTAAGTACAGTTTATCATGATTCAAGTACTCTAACGCGTTACAAATCCAACACTGATAAACACTAACCTTATTTTTAACAAATAAAACGACCGTAGAAGATAACAGTAGCCAGAAGTGTGATGCGAAGCAGATTTTTAACACAATTTTCTTGGCAGCACTTTTAGTTATTAAAATTACCAGTACGATTGCTGAAATCCAGCAATTAAAAGTTTGTTAATTTCAGTTTAATTTTCGGTTTCCTCCCATAGCTCAAATACATTACCAAAGTAGGTTAGGATAATTGGCATTCCCAAAATTGGCCATAGTGTGTGAATGAGTGTGTGTACGTGTGTGTGCCCTGCGATGAATTGGCACCCTGTCCAGTGTGTACCCCACCTTGTGCCCTAAGTCTCCTGGGATAGGTTCCAGGCCCCTCGTAACCCTTAATACAGGATTAAGCGGTATAGATGATGAGTAAGTGAGTGAGTTAGCACTGTGTTATGCTTTTGGGATTGTGTGCATGGAGTTTGCCATGTTCTTCCTGTCCTTAGTGGGTTTCCTCTGGGTACTCCAGTTTCCTCCCACAGTCCAAAGACCCTTAGAAATGGATAATTAATGTTTTCAACTTGCTTATAGTATTTTAGAGTGAATTAAGAGTATGCGCATGCTTGTGGCCTGGGATGGATTGGCACCAGTGTATCCCACCTTGTGCTCGGGGATAGACACCAGATGTGACTAAATATACAGTGGTTTGTTGGGAGTATGCATAGACTGAAGAGAGAAAAAATTTGTTCATATTTTAAGATTTGTAAAAAAAAAGAGAGAATGAGTAGTCTGTTATAAAGCAAAATCATCCATAGCTTTTATTGAAGTATACTGACACAGCATACTCTTTAACTGATAACTGTGTGTGTGTGTGTGTGTGTGTGTGTGTGTGTGTGTGTGAGAGAGAGAGAGAGAGAGAGAGAGAGAGAGAGAGAGAGAAACCTTACTATGACACTTATTAGTGAGCAAGAAAATTTTAATATTATCAAAAAAAAGTAACTGAGCTATAATTATGTGAATGGTTGATGACCAAAAACAAAGCAACAAACAGTGATAATGATTTGCAGATTGTTAATTAAAAAATTATATATGAAAAGATGAAACTTTTAGTCAATTATGTACAATTTTCTAAAAAAAAAAAAAAAGAACTATTTATTTAAACTTGTTTATTCCTGTTTATTATGTATGGATTCATCATTATTATATCTCAAGCATTGCTGTTTGTCAGGCAGTTGTGAAATTTTATCATTAAAACCGCATAATTAACATGATAAGAAATGCAAAAGTCAGCCACAGAGCCAATAATTGTAATCGTTTATTATCTGTGTTTTCATGCCTACCCCTTAATTTCTATGCATAATCATTTTCTAATATATAACATATCTCTGCACAAGAGTGGAAATGTGCATTTTAGAGTACAGTCACAATAAAAAAAAGACCATAATTCACAATCAGATATATGCAATAATTACAGATACATAATGAAGCTCATTCAATGCTTGGACCTATTTGTGTAAATGATTCCTGCTTTCAAATAAATCAATAATAAACAAAAAATGACATTTTAAAAATTGAAAAATATATAGCTTTTTCCCAGAACTCCATGTCTGTTACAAAAATGCACTAGTTACCCTCAGCAAAGGGTAAAATACTGAACTTCCTCCTGGTTCATTTAGCTGAGCAAAAAGGATTATTTTACGTTATGGCTATGCATGCAAGCCATATACAGTAGAAGAATAGAGCACAGCATGGACTCACTCTTGATTACATTTTATATTTGGGCATTTGGCAGACGCTTATCCAGAGCGACTTACATTTTTTTTTATCTCATTACACATCTGAGCAGTTGAGGGTTAAGGGCCTTGCTCAAGGGCCCAACAGTGGCAACTTGGTGGTTGTGGGGTTTGAACCTGGGATCTTCCGAACCGTAGTCCAATGCCTTAACCACTGAGCCACCCCTGGCCCCTGATTACTGCAGCAAGGTAGGAGCAGAAATCTCTAGAAATGAGGAAAAGAATGATAAGATATACAAAGATGTAGATATGTGTATATAATAATCCAAAGTTGGTGGAATGGTCATTAAAAACCCCTTTGGAATAACAGAGTATTCACTCTTTGTCTGTTTGTCTCAGACAACCATAGGAGGGCCTATCAAGATACAGCCCATTTATGGCAAACACACTGCTTTATATGCTGACATTGACATATAGGGAACCATGTATTTAATGACTTTTCTCTGCATTCAAATAGTTCCTCAATTTTCAAAAGTGTATGACTGGAGAAAGCATGTGCTTGCTAAACCACATTCATACTTCCTTTCTTTTAGCATTATGCCTGTGTTTTAACTGTAAAAATAAAAATAGAAATCAAAAGATGAAAACACAGCAGAGTAGCTGAGCATGATCCTTTTTGTTTAGGCAAAATACTTATAGCCAGTATGTCGTATTGCTTACCCTGAACAATGAAAGCATGGATGACAATATATCCAACAGTTATTACACCATTAACCATTTTGCTTCTCTCCTAAAAATGCTAAATTTTAGCTTGCTCTTTCCGAAAAGAATAAATAGCAAGTCAACTAAATAGATTATATATACAGTAAATTTTTTAATTTAGTGCAACTTTATATTTTTCTTTTTACCCAGGAATAGTTCACTATTCGGTGACATGTACTTGTCCAATTGTTGTGTAATTAGAAAGGTAATCCATGTTTTTTTTACAACTTTGAGATATGGGAGGTTTGGGAAACATTACATCCAAATCAGGGTAATTACTTAATTTTGGCTTCGCTTGTTTAAAGTTACATGTTTTGAAAAATTTAATTATATTTATCCACAGCACTTTTTTTTTTTGTTTAAAAAAAACATTGCAAAAAATTTACTGAATTATATTGAACATTGTAAAATAAAAATTAACTAGTCAAGCTATATAGTTTGGGCGAATAAAGTGTGATGTGACTATAAAAAGTGTTACGTTAAAGTGTGATGTTGAAAGGACTGCATTTACTAGTTTAATGTCCATTTGAGTACTATCAATACAGTATAGAGAGAGAGAGAGAGAGAGAGAGAGAGAGAGTTTTATGGTACAGTATTGGAAATGCTGCTTCATTTTGTTTTCATTGTGTGTTTCATGTTGTGTTTCCTTTTTGTTTTTTGATTTGTGCTTTATTTTGAAATTGGCATACTGTATGTGGTATGACAGAAAATATGGCAGAGTAAAACATATTAAGAAACATTGTTGGAACATTGTTGCATTGTTATTGATTAATTTTCCTTTAAAATATTTTTTTACATTCCAGACAGAAAGAGAGGGCCAATTCTGCATTTGGTAATGCCATATGTTCTTATTGTTTTAGGTCATTCTGTGATGAGTGACAAAGTGATCTTTCTGGGTTACAACTTTTGTACTTTTTCATGGAGGTATTCAGTAATTCCCTTAATTTTATGAAGTTTCACTATTTATTATATTGCATATACATTTTAATTGCAGTGAAAAAACATAATGGCCTGAATCAAGCAAAGAAAGCAACTAAGGAGATTGCTGAACTACTAAAAATAGGTAAAGAACTGTCCAATGTATCATTGAAACTTGGCAGGCTTGGTGAAATCAAGTTCTAAGAAACACAAGGATTTCCACATGCACAATGTGAATAGAACTCAACTGTTTAAAAGACTAAATAGCTTTGTAGCCTGAAGAAAACCACTTATCAATGAGGCTAATAGAAAAAAGGCTTAAATTTTCTATGGAGCATAAAGAATGGACTCTAGGGCATTGGAAAAAGGTCATATGGTCTGTTGAGTCCAGATTACCCTATTCCAGAGTTATGGGTGCTTCAGGGTAAGAAGAGGGTAGATGAACTTAAGCACCCATCATCCCTAGTGTATATTGTACAAGCCAAATTGTGGAAGAGTAGTTCAAGAAGTATGAGACATTTCCACACATGATTTGGTCACCCTAACCTCATTGAGAATCTTTGAGATGTGCTGGGGAAGGCTTTATGTAGTGGTCTGACTCTCACATCACCAAGATAAATTAGTGTGACTCTGGATAATAATAATATCGATATAATAATATAATAATAATATTGTAATGCTGTCACAAACATGCATGCTGTAATCAAAGCAACATAACATAACATATATATATATAATAAAGTGTGTGCCTTTTTTTGCTGGGCAGTTTATTAAACAGTTCTAAATTAGTTTGGCTAAGATATAACATATAATAAGACAAGGCAGTCAAGTTAATAAAATGGCTTTTACAACATAACAGAAGAAACAACTTAACTGCTGATTCTATTAATAACTCAGAATGTGTGTGTGTGTGTGTGTGTGTGTGTGAAATGGGAGGGGTGTATGTACTGTACAGTATGTTTAAGAACTGTTTCTCAGACCAGTGTTGAACCTTATAATTACATTTGTACCTAATGGGTGATGAGCTGTATAATTAAAATACAAAATTAAATATATATTTAAATAAATTATTGAATAAAAGTATAAAAATGTTTCATGTAATTTTTTAAAGAATTTACTAGACAAATGTGAAAATGTATAAACCTTTTCCAATGTCCTCAACCACCTTTAGAACTATATTCACCAAAACTTCCCACAAGCATGTGCCAACATATTCATACACTATTATCTCTATGTTTCGATTCAGTGAACTTTGGATCCCTCCCTGTGTGGAAACTTTACCATAAATATTTATATGTCATGATCACATGTACAAAAAGGGGTTGTTTACAAGCCAAAATTAGCAAGATCACTATATAATTCCATACAACATTAGAAGAGTCATTAAGCACATGAGCTTTGACTCATTTTGGACAAACCCGCCATCATACTTTCACCTTAGTGCTGAGCCCTTCATCTTGGTTTACCGAAGGAAAAGGTGAAGTGGAACTAGCGTCACTGGTTTCAGTTCCCTGTTTTGATGCTACTCTGTTTAACAACAAAAAGTATGTTTAATTTTTTTTTTTTTTTAAGTGTAATCTTAATTCAAACAAACACACCAGAAAGGGCTAATATAATTGTTTCCATGCTTAACTTCCTTTGAATAGGCACACTTGTAATATTTAGACAGGGTCATAGGCATTCAAATGAAACCAAGTTAACAAATGAAAAAAGTAATTTTCATATAAGCCCAACTTATATGGAAAACAAATACTTATTAAGGGGAAGTAGAGGTAGGGGTTAAATTCCTCAGTTCATGAAGTGTCTGGGTTACAAATAGGTTCATTACAGTGTTTCTTTTTTTCTTATCTGTCTTCCTGAATCATTGATTCAATTGATTGTCTTAGCCCATTCCTTAGAGGAATAAAAAAATTTTGCCTGCCATCATGTGTCTTATACTTATATAACAGCCAGCAAAGGCTGGTCATTTTGTTAGATAAGAGGTATGGAATCTAATGTCTGTCAATGACTTAACAATTAAACTATTAGGTTTGGGCAATGCATTATATTTCAGAGTTTCATCAATGTTGTAATATGAAAAGGTACAAAACAGTGTCATAATTTCTCCTCCAAAGTATTTCATTTGCTTAATCAACGCAGTAACATTATATCAGGTTCAGGCACAGTTTGACTTTGTGTAATTCATCTGAAATAATAGTCAGTAATAGACAGCATGAATTTACAGTCTTGTTTAAAAGAAATGAGCTTCTGTCTTCATATCATTTTGTACATTTTTATTACAACAATTTTTTGGTTCTATTTGGTTTCAAAAAAGTACAAAATACTTCCCTTTAAGACATTTTTCAACAGCACATAATCTGATGAAAAAAAATAGATAGATTCTATTTTTTTTTTTCCATCAGATTATGTGCTGTTGACAAATGTCATATATATCCACTGTATATATGTGGAACTTTCCCTTTAAGGGACAGGGTAAGCCTATTCTCTGCTAGGCCATTTTTTTTACCAGCTGCCGCTGTTCACATTATATTTTTTATTTGAATGAAAAGTAAGACTACCAGTACTACCAGTCAATAGTTACCATACTACCAGTATAAAGTTTGAACACACCTTCCAATTTCTTGCTCTTTCCAGATTTTTATTTCTTTTTATATTGTAAAACAATGGTAAAAGCATCTAATCTTTCTGCCACTTGTCTGCTTCTTATGTTCTGTGAAATGTGAAAACCTTTATAATGGCTGAGGTGCTGTTATGCTGGTATGGCCGATTGATTTCCAAAGCTGGTAACATTAAATGTGTCATGTGTTCTGACACCTTTTTATGGGAACCAGGATAAACCTTTCAACAATTTGAGCTACAGTAGCTTTTCTCTTAGCTTGGACTACACAGGCCATTGTTCATTTCCTACATGCATTAGTGAGCCTTGGTTGCCCATAATCAGTTAAAAGTTAATTGGTTTTCTCTTTTTGGACCACTTCTGGTACAAGTAAATATTAAAAGATTTTGCTGCCTATCATATCACACCCACTTCCAGGTGACAATGTACAGTAACAAGATTTTGTAACTGTAGCTACTGTGGCATGGACCAAATTGTGATGGGTGATGTGATGGTTCAAAGCATCTCCAAAACTGCAGCTCTTGTGGGATGCTCCTGGTCTGCAGTGGTCAGAACCTCAAATCAAATCAAAACTGGTCCAAGAAAGGAATACATGGGTGAACCAGTGAAAGGGTCATGGGTGGCACAGACTCATTGGTGCGCATGGGGAGTGACGGCTGTATAAGTGTATTTATACACAGCCCGGTCAAACCTTTTTTTTTTTTATTTCTCTAATATTTTATTGGACCCCTATTTGCTTAAAATACTGCTGTGTCATCATTTTGATATGCTCATGCCATGACACAACATTTACAACCCAAATTCCGGAAAAGTTGGGGCGTTTTTAAAAAATTTAATAAAATGAAAACTAAAAGACTCAAATCACATGAGCCATTATTTAATTTATAATAGAACATAACAAATGTTTAAACTAAGAATTTTCATGATTTATGCACAAAATGAATTTATTTAAAATTGTATGCCTGCTACATCTCTCAAAAAAGTTCGCACAGGGGCATTTTTTTCCCTTTGTGTAGCATCTCCTCTTCTTTTTAAAACAGTTTAAAGACATCTGGGCATTGAGGTTGTGAGTTTCTGGAACTTTGGTGTTTTTTCCATTGTTGCTTGATATACAGTAGGTTTCCAGCTGCTGAAGAGTTCATTGTTGTCTTTGACATTTTTATCATTTAATGTTTTCTATACTGTAGATGAAACATCTGGACTGCAGGCAGGCAAATTCAGCACCTGGACACCTCTACTACAAAGCCATGCTGTTGTTATACAGTAGCTGCAGTATGTGGTTTTGCATCTTGTTGAAATGCACATGGCCTTTTGTTGAAATAGACGTCGTCCTGGGCCCATTTAAATGACACAATCATGCTGATGAGTGATGCAGTGTTGTCTGAGGGCCAAAAGACCACAGACATTCAACAAAGGTCTTCGGACTTTATTTCTGGGAGACTCTGCCTCTCTAGAACATCCCCTTTTATAACCAATCATGTTCAAAATTTCTTGCTTTTTTTTAGCCCTTTGTTACCCAAAATCTAGGTGGTAGATGGCTGATTAGTGTATGTATATAACACATAATTTTTTTTTTTTTGAGCGCATTACACCACCACTGCCAACCACTGATACAGTGCAGAATAGATTTATGCATTCTTGTTGTTTATGCCAAACTATGATACTACCAACCAAAGGGAACAGCAAAAATCGACACACATCTGACCAGGTAACATTTTTCCAGTTTTCTATTGTCCAGTTTTGGTGAGCCCATGCAAATTGTAGCTTCTTTTTCCTATTCCTATTTTAGAGAAGAGGCACCTGGTGTGGTCTTCAGTTGCTGTAGCCCATCTGCCTAAGATGTTGTTTATAGCACAGAATGTGGTGGCCAGTACATGTGTAAAAATGTCTTCTCTTACCCCCAAAACACTGTTTCACAATTTGAGTCCTGGAATATGCCTGTGCCATCAGGGAAGGAAAAACTCCATTGATGTGATAACCTGGCTATTCATCAGTACATTTAGGTCATTTGCTGACATTATTTTATTGACACATAGCATTACTGATCCTAGATCTGAGCAATGTGCACTGTACAGTTGACACTATGCATGGATGCTTCCTGCACATGACTTCTTACCCTGACGCACCTGTTGCTCTTTAATAAAATCAGTCTGAACTCATCTGGCCATTAGCTTTTCCCATTGCTCCAAAGTCCAATATTTGTGCTCGCTAGCAAAGCCTTGCCCTCCCTCGCTAGCCCAGCCTTTTCTGATTGGCCTTACTGACAAGTGGTATTCTTATGGCCACACAGCTATAAGGCAGTTTAGTCCTCCGATTCGGTGAGTTCTCATCGCAGTGTGCATGTATGCAAGGAAATCCTCTTTCTTTCACCAATAAACATACTGTAATGTAGCTATGGGTTTTACTATACATTTTTTTTAAACAGAGCAAATTCAACAAGTGTTTAAATGAAATCCATTCATGGTTTTTGCTGACCACATTTCTTCTACAAAGTTGACAATAATGTGTTGAAGTGTACTTTGCTTTATGCAGCCAAATAATTTGGCCCCTTCAGAAAGGGGAACTCTTTTTTTGACAAGACACTGTATTTCTGATTCTTTCTGCACTGAGAAAACATATCTACTGTGGCTTGATCTATGCCAGTTCAACATTGCGATTACAAATATTCAGTTGGGGGGAAAAAGCTGCTCCCTCTCTCTCAAAATAAAAAGTTTAAAATAAAGAGAGAGTTAGGTGATGACTGTTGGATTTTCCCACCCTTAAGCAGTTGGTATGCTATTCCATATAAATCTTGCAAATGAAATCTGTGGAGCGTCTTGTCTGAGTGGCTTGATAAATAATTGGTCTGTAGCCTGGAGCAGCTACTGTAATTGCAATTCACATTTGCCTCTATTCCTCAGCTTTATAAAGTGGTAGAGGCTTGAAATCAAACCTTTCCTCTTGCCTCTTTTTATTATTTTCTTTCAACATTCATTAAATGTTTTATGAAATAAATAAATAATAAACTATAAAAGAAACTGTGGGTGCCAGCAGAAAGCACTCAGCTACTTTATACTGAAGTAAATGTCACATACAATGGTATTCAAGTTCTATTATCAGTATGTAAAAAAAATGCTTGTGAACCTATTAAAATTATGTGGATTTCTGCAACTCTGTATAAAACTAATATTAATCCTTAATTAACACAACATGTTATGTCTATCATGTACAGTAACAGAGAGAGCCTGGCTAATGCAAATGCTGTTTCAACATTTTAATAGAAACTAGAATAAATTCTAACCAGTACCTTGAAACATGGTAGAAAACAGACAATAAACCAGTGCAAAAAGAATAGTAATCAGGATTAAAAATCTTAGTATTGAGCAAGTTTAGGTGAAGATATTGGTGAGGTCTTACTTTACAATGTCTGTAAGATAAGGATGAGTTATTACTTTACAATGTCTGTGAGACCAGAGAATGCTCATATACCATGGGTGAATGGGAACCGGTGTTAATGATCAGAATTAGGGGAAGGGTGAACATATCCTTAATGACTTAAGAAGTATCCGTTTCTTCAGTATTTATCTAATCTTTCCAAAAAATTCAACAGTGTTTGACTGAAGGTACAGTAACTAGTTAATGATCTGGTAACCCAGTGTAAGATTCTATTCAATGACAGAAGCTACAAAGCACTTTTTTAAGTCGCTCTGGATAAGGGCGTAAAGCCTTCATTCACAACTATATACAGTTTATATTACTGTTTAACTACTAATAACCTATTTTTATAGATCATTTAAAGAATATTTGAACTAATTAAAATGGATGTTCTATCGATTTGCTCTTGTAGATGTTGCACTATTGATTTGTTGAACTTGGCCTATAGATTGGCACGTGTGAAAACGTAGCAAATTTCGCTTGAGACACCAAAATCTATGGTCATGACCTGGTGCTGAAAATTAAACATTGACAAAAAACTGATTAATTATTAAATTGACTGTGTTGTCCATAATTTTGTGTTGTTCATCCGTTTTCTCAAAGAACTTAACTTAAAATAAGAAATGCCTCTGATTAAGGTTCTGTCTCTTCAAATCTTCTCTTTGTTTATTTATGGACTTAAAAATGACGACAGCATTAAGCGGCATAACAGCGCTTTTTTGCATTACTATGTTTTAATAAATATTTATAGAGGTACAAAATACAGTGACATTTCGGCACCCCCTAGGCAATGTGATGAACTGACTTTCATTAATTACTGCATACTGGGATTTATAGTTTTGTTTTTTCAGGACATCCTTGCTCTATAGCATTTATTAGCAATGTATTGTACTTAGTACCTCTATAGCATTTATTAGTACAGTACTGTAAATTATTTCTACTAGGAGTAAATTTTCATGTGTGCCAATATTGTTTCTTAATTTTTTCCTTTTCATACTGGTCGGTTTTGATGGAGAAAAGAAGGGGTAATATTTTCATCATTATTAAAGATTTTGAAATAGTTTCAAAATCAAATGTTTTTTTAAATTTGACATAAAAAAGCTCATATAAACATTGTAATATATTAAATTTGAGTATATGTTGAAGTCAAAATAATCCTTAATATAGGCTATATATATATATATATATATATATATATATATATATATATATTTTTTTTTTTTTTTTTTTGCTTTGTTTTTTGTCACACGTCAACCTCTTAATTAACAACCTCTTAAATTAAGTTTAGGTTCCACATATGGTGTACTCAAAATTTTCACACTGCCAAATTTGTTCATCATCATATGAAGGCAGAGCAATTTATATATCATCTTGCAGCATATTTTCTCAATGCATGCAAAAAAGCAAACAAAACCTTCCACACAGGCATGCTTAAAATTCCGCATGATATTAGTTAAGGTTAAAGGCACTTGATGCCATAGATTGATTCCAGGGCTAAAATAGTGTCAGACAATTTAATATTTTTTTTCCTTACTCATAAAACTCTGTACGTAGGAAAGGTTTACATAAGTAAATAATTAATACCCTGATGATTCAGATTTAAGGTGAAAAAGAAGACTACTTAAAGCAGTGGGCTTTTCATGATTAAATAAACCTATTGTACTTAGCCTAGCTTGATTTGATTTTTGAAATTGTTTTAGCAAAGTTGGCCTACATGAACTGATGGCAGTTTTGTTTCAGTATGATTTGTCAGAACTAAACAAAATAATGTATCAGGTAATATAATCAGGTTAGGCTACTGGTGTAGCTTCAACAAATTGTGAGGCCAGATACCCTTCTACATTACTGTTTGCAAAAGTTAGAAAGTGCAGTTACTTTAGCTATTGTTTTGATGGCCATATCTGTTATATTACTTATTGTACCTTGCTTCCCTGTATTAGCTGCATACAGTATGTTAATTTACTGTGGTAGTCAATTTATTGCTACTGTTTAAACACAAAAAAGGAAGTTTGTAAAGAATTTGTTTGTTGAGTTCATATAACGGGGCTTATATTGTATGTGTTTAATGCATGTAGCCTACAGAATATTCTAATATGAATGTAAATTAAAATATGTCTCAATAAAGACAAGCATTGGTTGAAGCAAGCATGCGTGCTATTAAAGCTATATGTATTATGTACAAAACACATACACACACAGTGGTAAAATAAAACAAGGACATAGCAATTGTCTCATTTGGCTTCCTTAAAAAAAATTCCCATGTCACACTACTATTGATAATAAACTCGCCCTGCTTGCATTTTAGATTAACAGATTTTTTTTCATGCGCTGGGAATGCATTTACTTGTAAGTGCCGATATCATTGGCCCTCAATCTAAGAAAATAAGTGGCTAATAGTAAATTTAACTGATGGTACACACACTGAAATTACCAATAAATGTATAAGGTATCATTTTAAAGGAATGCATTTTAACCCTTGTGTGGTCCTCATTTTTTTGCGCTCACTAGGTGCCTGTGGAGGGTTAAATTAAGCTGAGACAAAACTGGGGTTTAAAATGACCCATACATGAAAGAATGTATATACTTTCAACATACATGTGGTGTGTAAACACCTTATAAGCAATATAATGTACCTCTAATAGGTCACTTCAACAACAAAAGAATTGTTCATTTTGTGTAATATAAGCAATGACTCCACATTATCAAAATGTTTGCAGCATAAATCTTGCAACTGCACAGAATATTGCGTTTTATCATTACTCCGAACACAGTTATCTCCATTTTGTTACAGTCAAAGTAGCATTGCTATGACAAAACGAATGGCAGCTATAAAAAACAAAGTCTTTATTTTTCACATGCTAAGACAAAAATACACCACATTATTCTGGAATAACAATGAATCAGAAAAGAGAGAGTGTGGGTGTGTGTTCATTCATGTCTGTCTCCACAAAAAAAAAAATGTTTGCATTAAAAATGTGTAAACCTTGTGTGCAATACAAATGTAGCAAGTACATTTGTATGCACACTAGATTTACACTTAATATAGGAAGGTATTTACATTTACATTTAGCCAGACAGACACTTTTATCCAGACCAACAGACTAACAAAAGTGCTTTGAAGTTTCCATCACTGGATATATCCTTATATTGGGTCAATAGGTTACTAACTACATAAGTACCATCAGTTAAACACTGTTGGCAAACATATTTCAGTGTCCTTTGTTGGTGAGCTCCTGGCACAGCATTTTGTTTTTAACTGCAGCTACACACACAAACCACACACACACATACACACACAATAATAATAATAATAATAATAATAATAATAAAGGTCTATTTGCTTTATACATTGGAAGTCTTGGTTGTTTTGGAATTGCAATTAGGGGTAACATCAGCCACCTGCCAAATTACTCTAATCATGAGTACAGATGCTCAGGACCTGTTCTATTCCCTGGATATGAAAGGTCACAAGTGCCTTTTTTTGTGTCTTTAACATAAACTAATGTTTTCCTTACATATTTACCATGAACTGTCAAACTTGATTTAATCAAACCCTAAAACTGCGCAAGGAGTTTAGGAAGTGTTCACAAATAGTATTTTTTCTTATCTATTCCCTTAAAAAAATAACCCATGGCCACAGATTGTCAGTTGACCCAACCTTACCACTGTTGCCATCACCCTTGGCTTGCTTATCAGGAACATCAGATTACTATTTTACTGAATTGAATTGAATTGAATTTAGACACTAGCAATTAGAGCAATAAGGATGTGTTATAATAACACAATGTGTACATAATAACATTTCAATAACTGGCCATTAAGAAATTTAACAATGGTCTACTGAGCCCTAAATAAATGATAATTAAACCGGTAACAACACTACTGTCATAAAGAATGTTATGTTATGCTATGTTTTTGTGATCTGAGTATATTATGACTGAACTATAGCCTCTCACATTGCGCACACTTTCACTTTGCAAAATTCAGCATTTATGTGGCAAGTATTTCAGTTTAGGCAAACTAAAGAGGCCAAACAGGTGGCCTAATATTATTGATTTTACATTTTGTCTGCTTTGCAAAAGTTGCAACTCTTAATGACTGAAATCAAGCTGTTCATATCGCCTTTTACAAAGTGAAAGTGCATGCGATGGGAGCAGCTATATATTTATGCATGCGATGGGAGCATTATATATTTTAATTATTATATTTATTACGTGACTATAAATTGTGATGCAGTGTTTTGTGTATGATTAAACTCAATGCAGATATTGTAATTTTCTCAGTTTTCCTAGAATATACATGCGGGGTAAGGTGTGTGCGGGCTAGGGGCGTCGTGTCCGCACAAAACCATGCCCTTATTTTTATGGTATTATATGGTAAATTTGTCATCAGACTATATTATGGAATTAACAGAAATGATCAAACAGATTATTTTAGATTTTTATTGTGCATCGGATGTAATATATATAAAAATCGTGTTTAATCATTTCCTTAAAATATCACTTCATTAATTTTGTCATCACTTCCATCTATATTTACTACAAGGATTTTTGACTGTCGAATGTTGCCAAACAGTAAGGAGGTGATAAATACAGAGAAGGACCACATAAAAATCATTAATGACTCGATAACGGCGCTTATGGGTCGATACCAAATAATTAACAAGGTGTTAATGTTGGCAGGGGGCAGGCAAAATTTTTGAACATGCTCCAATTTTCCTCCCGACATTAACAATGCTGATGACCAGATCAGAATTCATACAGAGCCCAAAAAAGGTTGTACTGTAAGTAGTTGTTACTGTGCTGTACCACAGTCTTAAGTGGTCATAACAAATTTTCATCTGTCTAAATTCGGTCGGTGTAAATTCGGAAGCACAGTGGAATGGGGGCCTTAGCGGCTTAATTTCAGATAATCTGCTCTACTTAAATGTACTTGGTAAAACTGGATACACATGTTGTCTCTAGGTTTACCAAATGCAAATATGAAATGTTTTACTATTTGTTTGGATTATAAAGATAGAGTGTGCTTGCTAAATATAGTGAATTTAATAGTGACCATACATCTGCCTAGCTCAAACATTAACTGAACCTCCGTTCAGTCTATTGTTGTGTAATGTCGAAACAGACAACAGAGAAAAATTGGACTGGTATAAATCTGTGTGGGAAGAAAGGGCACATTTGAAGAAGACTGGGAGCACAGACAAACATGCTAATGTCTTTGTGAGCACTGTAGTCCATATGATTCACTAAGCGTAGGCTGAGACTGCAAAGACAAATAGAATTGGGTATACTCCTGTTTACTACCATTAACAGAATAGTGATTTACATTTAGGCATTTGGCAGACGCTCTTATCCAGAGCGACTTACATTTTTATCTTATTACACATCTGAGCAGTTGAGGGTTAAGGGCCGCGCTCAAGGGCCCAACAGTGGCAACTTGGTGGTTGTGGGGTTTGAACCTGGGATCTTCCGAACTGTAGTCCAATGCCTTAACCACTGAGCTAACCCCTGACCCCTGATTTAATCATCAGACTTAGCCATAGCATTGTCTAGTTCTAAACAGCAAGCCAATAGGTATTACCTGCAAAAATCTATTTGTGAACTGATACAAAATTAAACTCACAGATGGCTTTTGGTAGACTGCTAAGACATCTGTCATATTCAGTCAGGACTATCAGTACTGTCAAGAATACATTTGCTTTTAATGACAGTTACAAAGGCGGGATTCTTCCTGTCTGGTCTATTTATTTGATTCCGTAAAGCTTTGCAACAATGATCATTGTTAAAAGAACTATCTAAATAAAACTGAATTGAATAGGCTACCACATTGTAAGGTTTTATAATATTGTAAGACAATGTAATCTAATGAGAAAATTCCTGTCCCTTGAGAACAGACCCCTCACTGTGCTTCCTTATGCCTTCTGTGGTAACACCTTCTATATCCTGTATCCAGACGAGGATACATCCAAATGGCTCTTGTTAGAACCCTTTTGTTTAATCAGGAGAATGCAAATGCATCTCCTCTCACCTGTCTGTCTCCGGGTCCCTCTCTATGACTGACATGTTAATGACTGTTTTTTTGATGTTTGGGACATAGCACCGTTTAAATGTGCTCTCTTTGCTGAGAATAAACAGAGATCTTCAGACATCATGCCTGTGTGTGTGTGTGTTTGTCTCTCCCGGTCGATCGGGCCCGGACCGGTAAGTGTATCAAGGTGCAGCAGACACAACAAGAAATAACTCCTCTTCTCTTAGCTTAAAACTTAGCTCGGACACACTTCATCATTTTAAAACCTAACACACATTGTGCATCATAATCAAAGCTAAATACGTTTTTTTTTTTTTTTTTTTAACCAGGCTGTGTATATCTGTCTGTATCCCATATTGTTGATTTAGGTAGTAAGTTAAGAGACAGCAAGTACTCAACCGTAACTTACCAGTAATCGTCACTTCCTTTTTATCAATGTACAGTAGACTTTTCTCACTCAGGCTACTTGTAGTTTGGGGCAGAGAGAAATCAATCCACAGAGTAATGGTGTGTAATTTGTCCCTGGCTTTGACAGGCCTGGATCAATAAAGTCATTGCACATCAACGCCTCTTTCAGCCATAGTTGGTTAAGGCTAGACACAGCAAAATGCCGAGTGGTGATCTGGCATAATAGTTGCCAGAATCATGGCTACTGACCCAAAATGAGGCAGGACAGTGTTCATCTAGCACTATGACTAAATTATTTTAATGTGAGTTCCTCCTTGTGTCACTTACTATAAAAAGTGCAGTTACTGTTTATGTGGAGGTTAAAATGTTCTTCTTGTGATTGTGTACGTGTCCTCTGGTTCTCCAGCCCAGTGCCTCTGAATCCACTGTGACCCTGATCAAGATGAATGCATGACTGTGAAAAATAAATTTTATACTAAAACTGTTAAAATATATTTTTCATTTTATAGCAGCTTTGCAGGCTTCCCCAAAAACACATTACTGCATTGGTAGAATTATTGGTTAGGTACATGACAAGCACAATGTAGTTTTGCTAATAAATTAATCAAAAATAAAATATAAATAACCAAAATTTACAATTGGCTAGAATTTGATTTGATGCCAGTGAATTAAATTAAGTATATAGCTACATATTTACCTAATAACAGTTATTAAGCAATAAATATTTTTTATTTTGGTACCATATTGTATAATGTAGCTCAGTGGGGCAAAAAAGTATTTAGTCAGCCACCAATTGTGCAAGTTCTCCCACTTAAAAGATGAGAGGGGCCTGTAATTTTCATCATGGGCATACCTCAACTATGAGAGACAAAAAAAAAATGAAAATCACATTGTAGGATTTTTTATAATTTAATTGGTAAATTCCTCTGTAAAATAAGTATTTGGTCACCTACTGTACAAACAAGCAAGATTTCTGGCTCTCACAGACCTGTAACAACTTCTTTAACTTCATATCAATGGCATCTACTTGAACTTGTTATCAGTATAAAAAAAAAACTGTCCACAACCTCAAACAATCACTCTACAAACCCCACTATGGCTAAGACCAAAGAGCTGTAGGACACCAGAAACAAAATTGTAGACCTGCACCAGGCTGGGAAGACTAAACCTGCAACAGCTAAGCAGCTTGGTGTGAAGAAATCAACTGTGGGAGCAATTATAAGAAAATGGAAGACATACAAGACCACTGATAATCTCCCTTGATCTGGGGCTCCGGAAGGATCTCACCCTGGGGGGTCAAAATGATCACAATGAGTGTGAGCAAAAATCCCAGAACCACACGTGGGGATCTAGTAAATGACCAGCAAAGAGCTGGGACCAAAGTAACAAAGGCTACCATCAGTAACACACTGCGCCACCAGGGACTCAAATCCTCCAGTCCCTGATAAGTTCCCCTGCTTAAGCCAGTACATGTCCAGGCCCATCTGACGTTTGCTAGAGAGCATTTGAATGATCCGGATGAGGATTGGGAGAATGTCATATGGTCTGATAAAACCAAAATATAAATTTTTGGTAAAAACTCAACTTTGGAGGAGAAAGAATGCTGAGTTGCATTCAAAGAACACCATACCTACTGTGAAGCATGGGGGTGGAAAGATCATACTTTGACATACATTAAAAACATCACTGCTCTAAAGGAGATCTGCATGGAGGAATGACCAAAATACCAGCAACAGTGTGTGAAAACCTTGTGAAGACTTACAGAAAATGTTTGACCTCTGTCATTGCCAACAAAGGGTATATAACAAAGTATTGAGATGAAATTTTGTAATTGACCAAATACTGATTTTCCACCATAATTTACAAATAAATTCTTTAAAAATCCTACAATGTGATTTTCTGGATTTTTTAAAATTATTTTGTCTCTTATAGTTAAGGTATACCTATAACGAAAATTACAGGCCTCTCTTATCTTTTTGGGAGAACTTGCACAATTGGTGGCTGACTAAATACTTTTTTGCCCCACTGTAAATACTTTAAACAATTTCAAGAAGAGCCTGATCTCCTGCTTCTATTAACCTTAGCTCAGAGAACAAGTAGAGTACAATGTTTTTGCCAAGCCTTACCTAGGATCATGCTAGGTGCTAATTAACTTTATATAACAACAGGTCTGACTGCAGAGCACATTACAGGTTTATATTAATGGCATTATTTTAATGGCAGCATGGTGGCTCTGTGGTTAACACTGTGAACTTGCACCACCAGGGACTGGGTTCGATTCCTGCCTTGAGGTCTGTGTGCATGGAATTTGCTTGTTCTCCCTGTGCTTGATGGGTTTCTTCTGGGTACTCTTGTGCCCTTTCACAGTCTAAAGACATGCAGATTAGGCTAACTGGCGTTACCCAATTGCCAATAGTTTGCGAATGCACTTGTAAATGTTGTTGTAAAATATAAATAAATACAATGGTCACCATTGGCCTCCATGGTCTCTAATTTGACTGAAGATGGGTGGATTATTTTGATATTTTACTGTTTCTGTAGTAACTTACATAGGCATTTGTGTGAAAGCTCATGGTCCAGTGAATTCAGTACAGAGGGCTAGAAGGAGTCTCCTTAACATGACAAGCTACTTTTTGTAGTATTAACATTAAAAAAAGAGAAAAATAGATGTTAGTGAGCGAATGGCTGTTGTTATAAGTGATAAAATAAACTTTATTTTAGTAAAATGATTATAATTTTGCATGTTATATACAGTATTGGTAAAAAAAAATACATAAACAGAAATGCCAATCAGTCATAACATTAATGCCACCTAACATTATTACATTAACATTGTTTAGCAATTTTATAATTTTATAACAATTAAACAGTATCATGGTCACCCAAAGCTCATTTATGCCTGTGGGAAACAAAAGTCTGGTCCTATACCAAAGAAAAGCGGATGTAGCACTCTCAGTACTGTACATTTGAATGTTAATGCAATGGCCAAAGAGCTCAAGGCTGCCAACCAGATCCCAATCCAATCGAGGACTGGACAAACAAATCCACTGTGGCCCCACCCCGCAACCCAGAGCCCCCAAATAATGCCTGCTAAAGTTCCAGTATAGACACCACAGCACTCCCTCTAGAGTTTTTTGGAGATATGCCCCATGATCTAACTTGCCCAGGCAACACAAGGCAAACCTACACAATAATGTTCTGTATTCCCTTAATTTATAATGTTATGGCCATTTAGTGTATGTTTGACATCATAAAAAATTATTTAATAAAAAAAATCATTATGATTTGAAAATTAGCTTTTTTTATAATAGAAATAAAACCCTTAAAAATATGCTATTATTTAAATAATCCACTCTGGAGTTCATCAGCCATTTATTTAAAACAATTTATTTTAATTTAGAAAAATATTTTAGATTTAGTTCTAAATTTAAAACTAGTTATAGATGGCATGTAACTTGTGCAATCTGGGATTCTTTTTAATCAATTATTTTTAAGCCTGACATCACACCCACCTATCTTATCTTCACTTCATTGACTCCCTGTGAAATTTCGCATTGATTTTAAAATACTACTTTTGACATACAGTATAAAGCATTAAATGGTCTCGCGCCGCAGTATCTGAGTGAACTGCTAGTGTCTTACCATCCGCCATGCCTACTTTGATCAAAGGTTTCAGGTTGGTTATCAGTACCGCGTATTACGCAAACTACAGCTGGGGGCAGAGCTTTTTCTTACAAAGCCCCAAAATTATGAAATAGTCTTCCAAATAGTGTTCGGGACTAGTGTTCAGTGTTTAAGTCCAGGCTAAAAATCTATTTATTTAATCAAGCATTTTTATAAATAGATTTGCCTTAGGTAAAGGAGCAGATCTGGGGGACTCATGGACGTAGAGTATTATGGTGAACTGGTATGTTTAGATGCTGTCTTCCTCACTCTCATTAATCACTCAGGTTTGCTGACGGTGAGGTGATTGGTTGCTTTACATCTCAGGGAGCCCTCATGTCTGTGTTTCCTTCTGGCTCTTCCTTTTAGTTATGCTGTCATAGTTAGTCCTGCCGGAGTCTCTGCTTGCACTCTACAGTTAATATACATTCACATTATACAATGTGTGACTGTGACCAGACCTAACTGCCATCTCTCCTCTTCTTCTCTTTCCCCCCCTCTTTCTCTTTCCTCTCTCCCCCTGTCTCCCCCTTTCACTCTTTTTCTCTCTGTCGAGCTACACATGTCATTCCTGAGCTGCCAGTGATCCAGACTCCCTCTGCCCTCCGGACCTGTCTGACCCAGCCTGGTGTCCCGCTTCTGGTTGGAGATCTCGTCACATGGATTCCCCGTGTGTCTTTTTGGAATGCATCTCGTGTCTGGGGATGGTTTTCTCTACCTAGAAGACGGCAGCAGTTTCTCTTAGGACTTGGCCGTTCAATAGTTTAGGACTGGAACTTCATACAAGTCTACCTGAGTTTTCAATAACTAACTGGACTCCATATTAACATCAATTAACATCAACTGTTATGCTGAACTGCCTGCCACCTAACACACAGTATATCAATATCTGCTCTTTGTTTCACCCAGATGAGGATGGGTTCCCTGTTGAGTCTGGTTCCTCTCAAGGTTTCTTCCTACTACTATCTCAGGGAATTTTTCCTTGCCACTGTCGCCCTCGGCTTGCTCACCAGGGACTATCTGACCATTTGGATTCATACACATTCAAATTCCATACAAACTTAAATAATATTTTTGATTGTGTAAAGCTGCTTAGTGACAATGCCAATTGTTAAAAGCGCTATACAAATAAAATTGAATTGAATTAAACAATATTGATATCATAGGTGTTAATGAATCTTGTATCTGAGCATCTGTCTAGTTTAAGTTACATGCTGCTTTACAGCTATATCTTACTTGTCTTAAAGTAAAAAAAAATAAAAGTACAAAAAGTACAAAAATTGTGACAAAAATCCAAACAACAAGGCACAAAAAGATTACCCTCTAACCTGTGATTTACAGTATTTACTCTATTTGATTCTACTGATGTCCTGTATGGATCAACAATTATGTCTTTAAATTTTCCATTATGACATCTTTATGTATTTCATGGTTAAATATCAACACATTCCAAGTACTGCAGTAAGAGTGAGAATTATGTGGTTTTATTAGGCTTATGGTTTGCAGAAAAAAAGTCCTCTGATAGCACATGCTAGTGAGGAAATTCCCCTGGTGTATGGCGTCACACTTCCTTATTCTCGTCTCACTTTAATAACCATAATCAACAGAACTTGTCATCTCATTTCAGAGTTTAAACCAATTGCTGTAATAGATCTATAGAAAAAATCATAGTTGGGATTTTTTTTTCCGTCAAACTTTGTTTTCTTTAACAACGCTAACACATTAACAGTTGTACTTCCTTTTTTAATGCTTTGCATTCAAGTGTAGCGGTTTAATATTCAGGCTTCCTGTTTAAGTGCTGAGTGGCACTTTGACTCTTGTTTATGACTCTCGGCTGTTTTTGTGTTGATATAAGTTTAAATCACCAGAGGAAAAAATCAGAATAAGACATTTAGCTATAATGGATGGAAGCTCATTATCATCACAGTCAGAGGAGGAATCTTCAAAACAGCTGTCTGTTTCCAAAGAAATCAATGAACAAACATCACTCCAGTCACGGTAAGTTAAGATTTATTTTAAACCACAATCATATTTTATATTTAAATAAAAAAAAAATCACAGCCTGTAAATGATTATTAGGATCGTTTGAACTAGAGTGAATTATGTACACAATCTTTTTTTTTCTTTTTTAACAAAAGAGGTTTGGACTATTAAACTTATGATACATCAAGTTTAATTTGCATGTATGAAAATTAGACATGCTGTTTTTACCCCAATGTCTATTATACCATCTCCCACCCAAACATGTTTTAAATGATTGGACTATATTTATGCTATATCTTCAGAATAGAAGAAGTGAAATGAGCTTTAGTCCCCAGTGAGCTTTAGTCCCCAACAGAGAACTGTTGTTCCCAGGACCCACCTAAATCTGAAATCCCCTCTACTGGTAACTGTTAAAGTGTGTTTTAAAGTGTGCTGTGGGAGTTAGGTGTCTTTGAAAAGACCAAAAATGCATTCCTGTAACTTGCATGCCTACACATTACAGTAGAGAAATGAAATCATTGATTATGAACTTTAACTCACATTGCTTGCTATGACTATACTATTATGTAATGAATGGGATTTTGCTGAAGTACACATCATCTTGACATTATTACTAGTACTAGCCGGAATGTCAGACATTTAGAAAGTTGCTGCATTTAAAAAATGTATAAGCTAGAATGTATGGCACATACATGTGTTTTGTTTTGGTACTGCTCAATTTGCTAAAGTTTTCATAGAGAAGCAAAGTTTGATATGTGATATGTGCAGTGCTCAGGCTGAAGTACTCAGTGAAGGATAGGTTTTCTTTTTGTTGACTTTCCCTGGTGACCATAACACTGGACAAAGCAAATATTTATGTTCAGTGCGTTTGAACAATTATTATTTTTGCCTGGTATGACAATTTGTAATGTTACCTCAGAGGACACAAATTTGATATACTGCTTTTACGTACATGCAATTACATACAGTGAATCAACATCATATTAATAATCATATTTGTAAGCATAACATATGGATTTATCTTAACGGTCACTTAAATATGATGGACACATATGTGGCCATATATGGTACATATATATGGTACATATATGTACAGCTATGTGTAAAAGTCAGTGCCCCCTCTTAAATTTTTTTTTTTTTTGCCATCTTCTATTTAATTTATATTTTTTGTGTGTAAAAACTTCATCTAATCACATGAGATCTTATTATTATACAAATACAACCTCAGATCAACAATAACATAAATCTTTTCACTGTGCAATTATTTACTTATCTACTAAGTAGACCACCGCTTCAATAGCTTGTAGATCCACCTTTAGCAGGCAATACCTTAAAGTAATCTTGTCCTGTATGACTTTATTAGGCTCTGACATAATTTTGGTTTATTTGTCTTTTCAACATTGCTTTAGTTCATTAAAGTTTCTGGTCATTCACATTTGCACAACTCTGTTAAAGCCCTACCAGAAGCATTTAATTTGGGTTGAGGTGTGTACTTTGACTAAACCAATCATAAACCTTAATTTATTTTTTGAGCCATTCTGATGTAGATTTAGTGTGCTCGGATCATTGCATGACCCAACTTTGACAATGCTTTAGCAGTCGGACAGATGGCCTCATGTTTGCCTTAAGAATACTTTGGTATACAGAGGAGTTTATGGTCAGTTCAATGAACTCCTCTGTATATGCTCTATAGGCTCATGTCCTGTGGCTGCAAAAATTAAATAAAAAATCCAAACCATCACCTTTCCACTGCCTTGTTTGTCAGTGAGTATTTCAATTCAATTCAATTCAATTTTATTTGTATACCGCTTTTAACAATTGTCATTGTCGCAAAGCAGCTTTACACAATCAAAAAAAATATTTATGTCTTTATGGAATGTAAGTGTGCATGAATCAAGATGAGCAGATCATCCTTGGTGAGCAAGCCGCAGTATGAGATGTTTCTTCTAAAATGCTTTTAGTTTTTCACCAAATGTTGCATTGGGCATTAAACCCAAACAACAGCGCTCTCATCTGTCCCTAGGACATTGTTCCAGAAGCTTCTGATTATACTTGTGATTTGCTCAAATGCATTTTTGTAAACATTTTTGTGAACAACATGTTCTTTTTAGACAGACAACCCACAGTAGTAACTTATAAACTTGGCAACTGTCTTTGATGCTTTTCACTTTTAAATAACCTTTCTCATTTAGAATGTTGAACTCCAAATTGTTTAGAAATAGTTTTATAACCCTTTCCGGACTAATGTAATCAACAATTGCATCTAATACCATTGCTTATGTCTTTCCCTTGTCATTGTGCTGTCACTTACCCACTTAAAACCTGTGGAAGCAGTAAGGGGGACTTAGTTTTGTTTTTGGAATGGTGAAAAAAGTTATGTTGTTATTTGTCCGAGGTTATGTTTTCCTAATACTGAGACCCAATATGATCATATTACTATCTGGAATCAAGAATTCAACATTGCTGTGGTATACGTATTGATGATGCTGATATCCCTTTTTGTAGACAAGTGGAGGATTTGGCCCAAACAGAGAGACTAATCTCTGGAGAGGAACACTTAACATTAATCACAGAAAGCATGTCAATTACATCTGCAGACCAGGAGAAACTTCAACTTCTTAACAAAAACACAGAGCTTCGCAGACTCAACAAAGAGGTAGACCAAACTCACATCATAACAAAAACAATATACTGTATTATTATTATTATTATTATTATTATTATTATTATCACTTTTATTACTATTCAAGATTCAAATAATAATTATAATTATTGGTGGCACGGTGGTGTAGTAGCTAGCACTGTTGCCTTGCACCTCCAGAGTCCAGGTTTGATTCCCGGGCAGGTTCGATTTCTGTCTCTGTGTGCATAGAATTTGCATGTTCTTTTCGTGCTTGGTGATTTTCCTTCCACAGTCCACAGACATGCAGATTAGGCTAATTGGCATTCCCAAGTTGTCCGTAGTGTGTAAACAAGTGTATGTGTGAGTGTGCCCTGTGATGAATTGACACCCTGTCCAGGGTGTACCCCGCCTTATGCCCTAAGTCTTCTGGGATAGGCTCCAGGTCCCCCGCGACCCTGAATACATGATAAAGCAGTATAGATAAGTGAGAGATTATTATTATTGTTTTTTTTATTATTATTAAGAAGCCTTAATTTATGCAGTTCTCATAATGCATCACAAAAGTGGCTGCTGAGTGAGACTGCACTCAGAGTAAACAGAGAACTGAAGGAAAGCTTCAGAAAACAGGAGAGTAGAACAAAAGTCAGCTTTTCTTCATTTCAATTAGAAATGCACACTCCGATTTTGTGTTGTTTATCTGAAAACCTTATTCCATTTTAAAAGAAACTGAGATAAGGAAACCGTTTAGCAGAAGGTCTGAATAAGATTTTGATGCACACCCTCCTGTTTACAATGATATTCTGTATCTGTGTATGTATATGTCACAGCTTATGAAGCTAAATGAGGACTGGGACCATATCTACCGTAGCACAACTACAGGCCTGCAACAGCGCGTGGCAGATCTGGAACAAGAAAGTTTAGCCCTCAAGCAACTCAACAGCAGACTCCTCATCAAAGTGGAACATGAACAGGTACACTCGCTCAGTGTCCAGGATCAAATGTATACTGATTAAAAGTTCAATAAGAAGATATAATTACCTATTATATTATATTACCTATAATGTGGTTTAAAGTAAATTAATACAGTTTAGTAATAGAACTCTTTAGAGACACATTTTCATTAACATGCGTGTGTTTATGTTAGGCTTAAAACTTAAACATTTATTTTAAACACATAAAAACTATATACTGTACTGTAAGTGCATCCCCAGCATGGCCACCTACATCTTGCAATTTAAGGATTTAAGCAACATAATTAAATAAAATTATATTATCATAGTACGTTTAAATAAGTTTTATACTTAACTGTCAGATAATGTATATTACAGCCATTACTTAATCAAACTACTTTAACATTAGGTTTGATATTTTTAATGGAATACATCAATATTGTGGGTATTTGTTGCAGCCATAGAGGGTTTTTCTATTACTGAATTTTCCATGCACAGAGCAGATTAGGTTGCCATAGGATATTTTGTTATCTTGCTCTCGAGTAAACACATTTTTAATTAAACTGATTTAATACCAGTTAAAAATGTCTGTGAGAACTCAATAATAAATATAATAACTTTCATGGTATAAGTTATGATTTACACAAGTGTAAAAAAGGTAAAACATGAAATTATAAGACTATGATAACTGTCTGAGCAGCTTGCTCATAGCTCAAGAACCACTTGTGCTCAATGAGCCTCTGGTCATAGTAGACCATGTCACTGTTGTGTACGCTCTGTGACTCCTCCCTGTAAAATACACTATGCATCACTTCCAACATGAATAACTGGGTTTGTAAGCTTAACCTTAAAACTGAATTGGGTGACTGTAAATATTTCAAATATTGTTGAACTGCCATTCTAGTATCCCAAATTTTCCTTGAGCAACAGAATGTGAATTCTTATGTCAATTGTTATAAATATAAGTGCTATTATGTGCTTATTATATAAGTATTATGGGTTTTCGCAGAACGTCAGGGCTTGTGAAGTGCAGTCAGTTGATCAGGGATATTGCACTCAGTCTTTCAGTGACTGCAGCTTATAGGTTCCATTCCAGGCAGACACAACAACAATTGGTGTCACTAATTAGGTTTCCTCTTTGCATTCTGGAAATGGATGGTATTTATGAAATAATGTGCTATAAAGGGTTTGAAACAAATACTTGTGTATATTGTTTGCAAGATTGTGCACCTGTAGACATTATATGATGTTGGTTTCACAGCTTCTGATGTCTGACTCTGATGCTATAATAAATCGGAGATTTTATACATCATAAGATTCCATATCTTCTAGCAAAATCTAAATATAGAAATGAACATCAAATATAAATATGAATACTATAGGACAATCTACTGTTGCACGTGTTTACTGTGATTAAGATCTATATTTGTGTGCAGAATAAAAGTGACTACTATGAACACACGCTGATGCAAGAGCTAAAAAAAAATCAGCATCTTCAAGAATACATCCGCCTCCTGGAGAACCGTCTTCAACACACTGATACCCTGAAAGACTGGGGCTTAGGAACTCAGGTGACCTCTTGTTTAGGAGTTTTATAATCACACATTTTTTTTCTTTGCTCTGGCAATACATAGCATGACTCATCATTTTCATTTTCTCTATTTTCTTTCTTTCTAGAATATGTCAGCTGTTATCAGCCCACCAGAAGCTCATGTCCTGGAGCTAAGTTCAAAATCTTCAACTTCCACTGCTCTGTCTCTGGACCTCCACCACAGGACTAGGTCCAGCCGTGCACATCCTGAAAGCCGCGAGAAGCAGAATGATGCCATTAAGGAGGTTCAGGACCTTAAGGAGCAGCTGGAAGCCTTAAGGTGCCAGGTGAGCGAATATCTTTCAACAGATTGTCATTTAAAGATTCCTTTGTGTGGACAGATGGGGTTGTGTGAAGAATAAGTGGCTAAAATGTCAGATAGAAGTTTTTATATGCTACCAAATGAAACTCCAAACCACCCTGCAATATTTAGCTCTACTTTGAGTGGACAGACAGCGCCACCCAGTGGATTTAGTTATAAAGTTCCGTATTCACAGAATTTACAGGATTTTTCACCTCCTCTTATGCAATTCTACTGATGTAAGACTTAAATCAAATCAGAACTGTGCCCATTGCAGGTGTATTTTGATGTAGCTGTAAGAACAATTAACTCTATTAGATTTACACAACTCTCATCTACATAGCCACATGAAACCATCACTTTACTGTAAATCACTGCTCTGCTTAGTACTACACGTGTGGAAATAAAGAGACAATGATTTAAGCTGATAATTAACATCACCCATGTAGGATTTACATCAATAATAATTTCAGTAAATATAGTCTGCTCTCCAGCCGCTAACCAAGTGAAGCAACCTTCACTTGGTGCTTCCAAGTAAAGGTTGCCTGCTTCCAGAGGCTTGTACAGAGGGTACTATGATGGGTGCATCATTTCAAGTGCTTGCCTTCTTACCCTGAAGCACCTATTGTTTTATAATAGGGTATAACTTATGCCCACACAGCTGTTTAAGTCCAATCCTGTGAGCTCTCTTTGCATTTCATGTGTGTGTGTGTGTGTGTGTGTGTGTGTGGTTTTTATTTTCCCAGACTAAAATCTATGAAGCAGACTATAAAATTGAGCAGAAGGACCATGAACGCATGCTCCAAGAGAACAAGAGGCTCCGGCGTCGTGAGGGCGAGATGCGGCAGCAGATGGCGCTGTTGCAAGAACAGGTGATTTGAGGCCCAGCTCCTTCATTGTCTTTTAAAAAATTTAAATTGTTTTGGCTTGTAATGAGGTTTCTCAAGGTCAACAAATGCTTTAGTCAAGCATTTAAAAAAATGCTATTTGCATGACCTTTTATTTAAAAATGAGTCAGTAGTTAAATTACCCTAAGCAGTGGTCTATAGTTTGCAATGGCTAAACATACGACATTAGAAAAAATGGAACTCTTCAGCAAAACAAAAAACACACACTCATTAATTCAATTCAATTCAATTTTATTTGTATAGCGCTTTTAGCAATTTTCATTGCCGCAAAGCAGCTTTACACAGTCAAAAGAATTATAAGATGCAGCTGTTTTATCTGCACCTTAATGAGCAATAGAGCATCAACGTTTTTTTTTCTTTACTCTTGTCAGGAATTTTTCTAGATATTTTCTTCAGAAACATCAAATTTGACCTTTTAATAGAAACTATGTTATAATGTCACTTAAACCTTATGCATATTCTAGCCCTTATTAACTTTACAGTTTGTTCCCAAATAGACAGTGTTAGGCATGTCTATTTTCATACACATATGAAAAACTCATTGTCATTTTCCACCTTTTAAACAAATCAGTTGATGTTTTAATATTTTTGAGTGAAACGAAAAAAAAAAATGCTTTTATCCAGCTGAAGGTATATGAGGATGACTTTCATAAGGAGCGCTCAGATAAGCAGCTTCTTCAGCGGCTTCTGATGAAGAAAGCACCAGTGGGGCAGGAGCCAGCACTAATCCACCGCTGTAATAATGACCAGGAGCGGCCAAGAGGAGAGAGAAGAAGGATAAGAGAGGAACAGAGGGCAGCTGTCATGTGTCCAAAACACTGTGAGAACCGAGGACACCTAGAGTATCCCTAAGATATACACAGGTCTAGTTATAAATGTGACTGTATTTAAGGCTACTTGGTAAAACATCAAAAAAAAAGTATTGTAATTCAAATTTTTCAGCCACTTTACACACGGATTAATATATAGACTTTAAAATGTCTTTATCTGAGGCTTTATATTTAGTTTTGTATGACTGTTTTGATGCTTAAATTTTACATTTTTTATTTTCTTTCTTACTGACAATGTTAATGCCAATTTGTAACAAAATATTTTAAAGGTTAAATATATTATTTTCTTTGCCATATAGTGCAATTCTGCTTATAACAATATACTAATGGGGTGTTCCAATAATTTAAAAAGACCATCAGAAAATGATTACACCATATTTTATGCTATTGCTATTTAACTAGCTAGTATGTTATTTATATAACTATTTTTTTAACTGGTTCACCTTGTGTTAAAATATGCTATCACTGTTTAAATTTAACAAGACTTTCTACATTCTACATATTTATAGAGATGTTTAGGTCTATAAATAGTCTAGCACCTTAAAAAATACTTATTTAGTACACACACACACACACACACACACACACACACACACACATATATACATATACCACTGGTTTTATTTTAAAAAATGTGAATATACCACAATAAAAGATTGAGATTTATTTAACTGTACATTTGGCTCTTTATAATACTGTACATTTGGCTCTGAATTACAGCATGCTGTTATTGTTTTGTTGTAATGTAATGGTTGTTTTGTTGAAAATACATAAGCATATAGTTACACACTGAAATAATAGCAATTATTAATTCTTATGTTGTAGGCTAATAATCTTAGAAGCCAAACACATTTCATATTCTTTCAATGACTTGGCAAACACCTGTCATGGGGTCATGCACTGCATGAAACAATGTTATGATGACCTGTAAATAATCTGTGAATGCTTAAATAAACAGTCTGCTGAAATACTGTATCAGGTACATAAAACTTATATTGTGTATACACTTTAGGCTGGGCATAAGTGCATACTGTAAAATGTATATTGACCAAAGAACAATTAATTCATCAATACATTTTCTGCAACACAATGAATTCTGTTTTGTTTATTTATTACATACCTTAATTGATCTATAAGGTAAACATTGATACCCTTCCATATAATCATCATTACAACATTATTACATCTAATACGATTTTCTCTTAGTAATACAGTATACAGAAAAGCACACTCTATAAGATTTATTGTAAATTATGTTATGACTAAACCATCTACAAATATAATATTTAAGCGTCATTGTATATTCTGAGACTCCAATGATCTTGATGTGCTGTAATTATATGTCAAATATGAGATTATTTATCAGTTCTGTGTTGTCGCTTTAATCATCTAAAATCATATAAACCTATTTTTAAAAATCAATAATATTTCATCTTGATTCACAAGCACGTTAAGTTTTGTGTTATAAGAACAGCAACATCTGCCATATGATTAAACTAACACCAATATATGTTAACCAAACGGTCAACAGCCACAGCCAAAGCTAATTCCAAAACCTAGAAAGAGGAATTATGTTAATACTGTAGGTTTACTAAAAAACCAAACCTAAAGGAATTAAGTGCTTATAAATAAATAAATAAATAAATAAAAAAGATGATGATTATCTACTCTGTCTTGCACAATTAAAATTTTTTTAAATATATATATATATATATATATATATATATATATATATATTTTTTTTTTTTTTCAATTTTCTTCCCTAATTTAGTCGTGGCCAATTCCTCCCCGTCACTAGGGGGCTCCCACATTAAGGCTACTACCACCACTCAGCCAGGAGGGCGACAATTACATTTTTTGTTGGTAGTAGCAGTAGTAGTATTATTATCAGTAAACTGTGCATTTTTTTATAAAAAGAACTCAGTATCAATGTAAATGAATAATTTTTTCCTAAGAGAAGGTCCGTTGTACTGTAATTGCCAGTCATGAAACCTAAACACACACACTACAAGCAATTTGGGAACGCCATTTAGCCTAATCTGCAAGTCTTTGGGAGGATACCCACCAAGCACAGGGAGAACATGCAAACTCCATGCACGCAGAGACAGGAATCGAACCTAGTCGGAAATCGAAGGCAACAGTCCTAACCACTACACCACCGAGCCTACTTAAACATATTTTGTAAAAATTGTTCATGTACAGTTTCATGTAAAAGTATTTGGCCCTTTCCTGATTATTTTTTTTTACTATCTATCACACTTAAATGATTCAGATTATCAAACTATTTTTTATATTACACAAAGATGTATTTACACAATACAATTAGCATTTTTGCAGTTTCACAATGCAGCTTAAAAATGAGTATTTCAAGGGAAAAAAGCTGTCCAAACCTACCTGTCCCTTTTTAAAATGTAATTGTCCCCTTTCATAAACCTTAAATAAACTGTGATTAACTACCCACTTTTTTGGAGGTAAATTTGACTTGCCACGCCCAGGCCTTATTAACAGATAAACAACCAAGGTATAACAACCTGTTTAATCAAGAAATCACTTAATTAGAACCTGTGTGACAAAGTAAAGCTTGCTAAAAGATCACACATCATGCAGTGGTTTAAAGAAACTCAAGAACAGATAAGGAACAAAGTAATTGACATACATGTATATCAGTCTGGAAAGAGTTACAAAGCCATTTCTAAGGCTTGGGGAGACCACAGTGAGAGCCACAATCCACAAATGAAGAAAACTTGGAACAGTGGTGAATCTTCCCAGTGATCATCCTTCCAAAATTACTTCAAGAGCACAATGATAACCCATCCAGGAAGTCATAAAATGACCCCCAGGCCTCACTTATCCTAAGTTAAGGTCAGTGTTCATGGTTCAACAATACGAAAGAAATTGGCCAAAAAGAACACAAAGGCTCACCTCACATTTTTTAAAGAACTTCTTGATTATCCCCAAGATATTTGAGCAAATATTCTGTTGGCTGATAAGACAAAAATTTTACTTTTTGGAGGGTATGCATTCTGTTACGTCTGGTGACTCAGTGATGTGAAAGACTCATTGTCAGTTTTCGGGAAACGCTTCATAGCTGTTGTTGCCACAAGTGGTGGTACAACTGGTTATTAGGTTTAGGGGAAATTACTGGTACAACTGGTTATTAGGTTTAGGGGCAATTACTGGTACAACTGGTTATTAGGTTTAGGGGCAATTACTTTTTCACATAGGACACTGCAGGTTTGGACTGCTTTTTTTCAAGCATAGTTAAAAACAAGCCAGAGATTTCTTTGCCAAAAAGCTCTGGTGTGTCAATTCAGGGAGTTCCAAAAAGTCTTAATCAAAGTGTATATATGATGGAAGATTCCTGCAGTGGCAGCAAATTGCTATGTATAGGTATGATGGTAGTAAATACCTAACAATAGTTATGAAATAAGTTTGTGTTTAGTAATTTGGATCTTATTCAAAAAAATTCTTAAAAACTGGTATAGTGGTATTTAGAGTGATTTTTTTCCCTCTTGAGTAACAGTACTATTGATTATTCCAATGTTTAAGAAGTCGGTGTTTCTCCAACCATTTGTGCAATATTAAAAAAAAATCTATTAGGCTTCTCACAAGGCACAGTCCACCATGGAGTTTTGTACTGTTCTGTACTTTTTGCCTAGGTCCCATGTTTATGGCTCTGCTCCTGATGTACTTACAATTTTACATTTATGGCATTTGGCAGATACCCTTATCCAGAGCAACTTACATTTTTTATCTATATATATCTGAGTATTTAGGGGTTAAGGTCCTTGTTCAGGGGCAAGGGTTCTGTATCCTCTGAAGCAATGCTGGCAGCATGCATGCATTTTTTTTTTAAGCCAGCTTCCGCATCTGACAGACAGTACGCGAACTCCTTTTAATCAACAATTGCGAGGGGTGTTCTGAGGCCTGTTCATGGTAAACCTCTGTATGATTCTGGCCACTGCAGTGAAACTCAGTTTCAGGGTGTTTCTGATCTTCTTATAGTGCACAAAGGTGTGTTGTAATAAACACTACATGCCCACGTGAAAGGACGCATTTCACACACACATACAAACACAAAATAAAAGATCCTTCACGCGCACACACATGGTCACAGTGTTATAGTAAACAGTACACACACGCACGGATGTTGACTATACGAGTGAGAGATGCGCACTGAGACAGAGCAGGAGAGATGATTACCCACAATTCCGCACCAAGCGCAATAGAAGAATCATTGGCTCAGTTGTGATCACGTGACATTCGTGTCTGCTGTCTGTCACTGCTGTTATCATCCAGTTTCCTCAAATGGTGGGGAATTAAAGGCACAGTTTTCTGAAGGAAGTCGTTTGGGATACCTCGTTCTGAGAACCTCCTGAATCCGTACTTCAACATTCACCAGTGTGCAAGGCTTTGTCTTGTACACCTCCTCCTTTGCATAGCCCCATAGTTTAAAAAAATGGAATTGGGCACAAAGCATTAGCATTGCACTGTCCAAATTTTTTTGGCGAGTTAAGTTTAAACTAATAAAAATTTGTTAGTTAACTAGCATGCTACTGCTGTCCTCTAATTATTCATGTGCAAGTTACAAATCCACAGAGATCACAGTTGGCTACTTAGTTAAGATGAAAAGCTGCTTTACGAGGTACATATATACAGTATATATGTAGTTTCAGGTTTCTGACAGTAGAGGGTAGTGCAGGTTATTCCACCATCCAAATCTGCAATGCTGTAGTACCATGCTACAGATGTGGTGGGGTTCCCATTAAACAGTAGATGGGGTTACACTCTGACTTTATGCTACTCTGACAGCTAAGGACAAGTGTACATAAGGTAAGGCACCTGTATACAAATACAAAATATATATTACATACTACAGGTTTTAGTACTGAAGTACACTGGGGTTCTGTAACATGTGTATACACCTTCATAATATGCTATTTATTGTGGAAGAAAGATTTATATGCAATCTGCACAAGTTTCTATGATTAAGTAAAGATTAAAAAAGTTTGTATAAAATTTTTTAAAGGTAAATGATAAGGACTTTAATATATCCTGAGTCCAGTGCCAGCCCTGGTTCTGCTGGTACCTGAAAAAAATATATGCTACATAAAGGGGAAAAAGCGGTAGGTCATTGCTGAAACTTGCTTCCTTAATTGATTTGGATTTTAATGTAAAATATATGTTCATACAATATTATGAGTTTTTATTCTTATTTCTCTTATTATTATTATTATTATTATTATTATTATTATTGTTGTTGTTGTTGTTGTTGTTGCTGTTGTTTCTTTTACTTTTACACACACTTATCTCTGCCATTGGTTTTACCTTTCTTTGTGATCTGAGCTTGTGCTGTGCTTCTCTTTGAGTCTCTTAAAGGGTTGGATAGGAACATTGCTTCTTTACCCCATTGTTGATTATGTTTCATGTAGCATAGCGATACTGGTCTCATTTAAATGTTTAGTAAAATTCCTTATTCAGTTTTATCCTAGACTTTAACTCATAAAGTCTCTACTGTAAGTGACATCTAATGAAGATCCTGGTGCAGTCACGTGACATTCTATGGATTTGTGTGGATAGCATATGTGATAGAACCAATTTTTTTTAATGCTTAAAATGATATATTATATTTCATATTTAATCTGTTCCTGACTACTGATGACTGATTTTTTTCTTTAAAAAATGATAAATTAAGTTATCACTGTGACATATGTCACATGAGACTTTTAACACTACAATTGACAGGAAAAATTCAATGTGATGTTTTCAAAAGATACTAGATGTCATCTATTTGGCCTGTGTTATATCCCCATAATTTCGCCCAAAGAAAAAATTAGCCAGGGCTTTTATGGTTTAAATGACTGATAATCAACTATTTCTATTTGTACTGGAGTGGTCACTGAATTTATATTAAACAGATATGTAATTCTGGTCACTGAAGATTACATGCAGTAATTGCTCTTTCTCCTTAATGAGCTATGGTGAGTCTGCTTTTTTTTTCGTTCAGTTTGTCAGGAATGCACATTCCATGGATATTTCTGATAATTATCTTTGTTCCACATATTCTGTTAAAACATCATATTTAATATTTTAATAAAAAGCATGTTATAAAACCACTGAAACATTATGTATATTCCATGTTTTATTTAGTTGCCATAATGTCCCCAAATTGACTTCTTTAGCAATGTCTTTATTGTTCAGTCTCAATTTTAAAGTAATGACCACAACATTAAAGTAACACCCATTTTTTAAATTTATTTTAAAGGCCAAAAAACTAAATTGTACGGCTGGTACTGGGCTGTTGCTGATGTTGAGCTTAAGCTAGAATGGGCAGGCATAGGCGCATAGGGTATCACCTTAAAGAAGTCCTTTTATTAAACAACATAAATATAAAACATAAACAAAGAACTCTTGAACGATACACAGGCAATACAAGACGAGACAAACCAGAGACGAGACTGGGGGCAAGTGAGTAGAATACATTTTCATTTGCTTGTTTGTTTTGTGACATACATTTTGAAGACACTTGTGCTGTATGCATTTTTTTTTTGCTATTTTCCAAATATACACTTTTTGCTCTCCTTGATATTCGAGATGGAATATAATTTAATTATTATATTGTATAGTGAAGGTACTGTATATATATATATATATATATATATATATATATATATATATATATATATAATGAATTGAATAATTTAATTAACTTCATAAAGAAACTGTAAGCCACAACAACATACACAGATGCAAGTACAATATATACTGTACTTGATGACATAAAGTGTATTCCAAATGTATGCACAAAGAAATTTATTTGATGCACTGTTAGTAACATACAGGCTCTGTTTTTAGCCTTCTCAGATGACTTAAAATTTATTTCCTTATTATACATTTTGGAATTTTGACCCAAGTGAGTAGAAAAGGGAAGGTATAGCTTGGGGTAAAGTGATGAGCAATTTATTGTGTCCTTATTTCCTGAAGAGAAGGTCCATTGTTATTACCAGTCAAGAAACCTAAACTGCACGGCTGACCATTTGGTTATGAGTAATCAACTTGCTATGATAAAAAGTCTTTTAACTTTCATGGCACTACTTTAAAATTTTAGTCATAAGAAAACAGTTTATGACTCATGACTCAATTAGCAGGAAGATTAATTATTTTATCACATATGAAAAACTGAACTTAACAACTTAAATAGTGTGTAATATATTGAAGGAGAAATAGTAGTCTAATATTAGCTTATAATTCACCATGTTAAGTGAAATAAAAACCTAAAGTATTAATGTACATTAAATTACTAACTATATACTGTACAAAATAATTAAGCAATAAATTATTAACTATACATATTACACTAGTTTTAGATGAATGTATATATAGGAATTTGAATAGGAATTTGAACCCTTATACATATTGGAATTATAATGCAAGTAAAAATAAAAGTGAAGAATATATAAAAGTTATGGTAAAGTTATGAGAAAATAAATTAAATGTATTTTTATTTCCTTATAAGAGGGTCCATTGTAGTTTCATTGCATTCATGAAACCTCCTCCCCCAGCCTGCCACCTGGGAGTGAAAGATCAACTCTCAGTCTATGTTCAACAGGTCATTCAAGCTGACAAATTTAAATGACAAACAAGTTTATATATAAATGTGTATATGTTTATATATAAGTCTATATTTAGTTGTTACCCTTAGCATGACAATAACTTAAAAATTGCATTTGAAAAAAATATGGCCCCTGATTTCCCCACCAGGATTTAATTCAAGTCATCACATATAAAAAACCAATAACAATTTGTAACTTTATAAAAATCAATCGTTTAAATATTTGTTGAGAGAACTTGTACCTGAACTAATATAAACATCCTCATTTTGAAACATACAAAATAAAACATAAAAATTTAAAATATGCTTCTATCCAGCTAAAGCTATAAGAAGATGATTTTCAAGGAGCGCTCGGATAAGCAGCTTCTTCAGCGGCTTCTGATGAAGAAAGTTCCAATGGGGCTTATTGTTATTGTTCTTATGTTTTTAAATTATTGCAATTTTGTAACAAAAATATTTAAATATATAACTATTTAAATATATATATATATATAAATATATATATATATATATATATATATATATATATATATATATATATATATATATATATATATATTTTTTTTTTTTTTTTTTTTTTTTGACATATAGTGCAATTCTGGTTTCGACAATACTAATGGGATGTTCCAATATCAAAAAACATTAGAAAATAAATACATCATATCTTATACACCATATTTAAATCGAGTGCATCTGATGCTATTTATTTACCTTTTTGATTTTTAAAAAACAGTTTTATTCATTTCCAAACATTTCTGTTTTCCAGGAAGGACGCTTTTATTATGTTAAATACTGAAATCTATTGTTTAATCAAAATTAAAAGTCTATTAGAAAATAGTTTTTATAATATGTTTCACTGGATAGAATTCTGAGACTCTAATGATGTTATTGTGCTGTATTCATAAGTCAAATAGGCTGAGATTATTTATCAGTTCTGTGTTGTTGCTATAAAATCATATAAAACTATTTTTAAAAACAAAGGTATTTTTTTCTTGATTTGCAACCTTAAACGAGTTTTGTTTCATAAGAACAGCAACATTTGCCGTATGGAGGTCACAAGTAATTTAACACCCGTCTATAGTTTCAGGTTAACAAAACAGTCAACAGCCACATGGGATACTCTGAGAAACCGAAAAATTCCAGTTTACTGAATAGCCGAAACCTGAGTGAAATACTGTGATGTGCTTAAAATAAAATGTTAATAAATAAAAGAGAATTTTCTATTTTAAGTCTTGGACAACTGCAAAGTTTTGATGGTAGTAGCAGTTATAATTTTATTACAGTATCAAAAAATTATTTTTATCAGTGTAATTATTTCATATGAGGAACTTTTCTGTGTCAGTGACATTATCCCACACGTGATGGCATCACGGAACATCGACTTCTTACAACCCACAGGTTATTTAATAATTTATTTATTGTGCATAAATGCATTCATGGTTCACTGTGAAACCTGAACAGGGCCTTCTGTGTAAAGTACCTCAGAACAGGAAATGCCCTTAAAAAAAAATTTAACCAATAACTCCACCTTAAACGTAATTTGTGAAAATGTTTCATGTATGACATACATGTTCTTATTCAAAATACTATGGTGTCTCAATTCAGGGTTTTCCTGTTTTTTTTTTTTTTCAGGTTTTACTCACAGGGTATATAAGAGGGAGCATTCTTAGAACTGCCAGCAAGGTTTAGCCTGACCAGGTAGGAAGAGTTTTGCTTTTGAATCTTATATAGATGGTGATGGTAGTACTGTAAATGTGTTATAATATTATTTCTGTATCTACAGTGTGTTTGTGGTCACTTTAGTTTTCTTTTTTTAGTCTTTCTTTTTGATGACCAAAATTAACTTTTGCTATAGAATAACTTTGTATTGAGATAGAGTTGTTTAGTGTTATGTAGCCTATTCATTCACTAGCATAATTTAGCTCTTATTAAAAACTGGTATAGTGGTATTTTGGGTATTTTTCTCATAAGTAACACAGTGCTATGGATTGTACTTGTATTTAAGGAGTCAGTGACTCTCCACCCATTTGTGCAATGTTACACTATTTTTCCCAATAGGCTGCTTCACAAACAGTGAAAAATAAATGTATCCAGTTTTTGGCTAGGTCAAAGGGTGTGTGCCAGGAAGGCGGGTTGGGGGTGGGTGGGATGTCAATGGGGGTACCAATGCAACAAACTGCCTTGGACACCAACAGTCCTAGGGCTGACCCTGCTCCTTATGCTGTCTCTCACTCTCTTAATCTCTCTCCAGAGACCTCTACTATCATAGCTGAGTCTTCAGACCCTTGACAAGCAGAAAGAAAGCAAGGCACTCATAAAGACACGTGTCAACCCCTGAACAACAAAAGAATTTATTCATTAGTCATGGGAATCAAGATAAAAGATGTTAAGTCTCTGTATGAGAAGCAAGGTTACGTAACCAACATTCCGATCCTCAGTCCCAAGGAGCTGCAGCAGGCGAAAGATGCCTTTGCCGAGCTGGAAGAAAAGTTTGGTGAGTCCATTATTGTATTTTGTATTAGATGATTATTAATGATAATTCTAATATAGGTTTTTTTTCTTTTCATTTTTTAAACAAATTATTTGTGCTGTTGTCTGCCTGAACTAACAGTACTAGTTAAATATTGAAACTAGGCCATGAATATAAATAAAAACTAAATTGTGGATATATTAATTTTCATTTAGTAAACTTTTCCTCAAATTCTAATGAGACCATTGGGTCGGCACATATTGTTTGCACTTTTACAATACAATAGCAACATTTTTAATTTTTCACCAAAATACATGGTCAAACTATCCTTTCAGGTGTGAATTACACTGCCTACAGCCTACACAATGCACATATGAAGTACAACTGGGTAATGGCATTAACCAAACACCCCAGAGTTCTTGAGGTGATCACTACAGTGCTGGGTCCTGATGTTCTCCTATTGGACTCACGCTTTATCTGCAAATACCCTGTGTCAAAACAAAGCAAAACTCAAGAAAGCACTGGAATGATTCCACATAACCAAGAGAATGATCACGAAAGTAAGCCCAGTCTTCCATATGTGGCCTGGCACCAGGATATGAAGTAGGTGATTTCAATGTAAAATTAAATGCTGTAAAAATAAATAAATAAATGATAGCCTTATTTATGTATGCATCTTATTTACCTGGTCATAGGTACTGGGGACTTGATGGCGGGCCAGTTGTCTCGGTCTGGCTTGCTTTGGATGACTCTCAGGAAGAAAACGGTGCCCTGCAGGTCATTCCAGGTAAATCAGTTCTCCCAAGACATAATATACATCTTCGTCCCTTTTAACAATCTTACACATTGCAACAACCATGTACTCTAACTAAGTCAATGCCGTACTTTCAATTATCTCTAGTTACCTTCTGTATGTCCTAAAAAGAAACGCTATTTAAAAAAAAAAATTATATATATATATATATATATATTTATTTTCCATTTTATAACAGGAAGCCACTGCTCTGGCTGTTTGCCCCATCGCCAAGCAAATCGTTTAGGCAACATGCTGACTGTTAACCAAGAAATCCCAGAGGAGCTGGTTGAAAAAGAAAAAGCCTTGCTTTGTCCCCTACTTGCAGGGGAAATGTCTGTAAGTGCATGTCCTGCTATGTTTCTTTCAGATTCTGACTGAGATAATAGCCATATGACATATGTAATTTTACCAATAGGCACAGTGTAAATATGTTGAAGCTGTATAATTTCTTAACATTATTAGATTTAGTGTGTAAATTGAAGTTGAACTTCAAAATATAAACATGTTTCTCAAATACTGTCAATTGTAGATTCATGATGGACTCCTGGTTCATGCTAGTGATCCCAACACATCAGTAAAGAGGCGTTGTGGCTTTGTGATCCGCTATGTTCCTACTGCAGCTTATCCGGTTCAGGTAAGAATTCCAGCAAACTTAAGTTCAGTAAAAATTTGTATGACATTCTTTTATCAAACTAATTATTGCTGTATGCTAACATACTGTTTGCATTTTTGACAGGATCCTGAACGGCCACGGCAATTCCTTGCTACAGTAGTGGTTAGTGGACAGGACAAGTACAACCACTTCTCAAGCCCAAAACCTGAGAAGTAACTGTAATGCAAATAAATAAACCCTACTTAGATTAAGGCCAGAATTTCCACTTAGGGAAATACATAATATGTAATATGCGATTGACATGTTAAACTCATTAAATAAAATAAAGTTTATTTCTAAAGTATATTTAAGTAAAAATTATATAATATCAATATGTAAAGGTACTTGAAGGCAGAAATTAATATGTGTGGTAATACTTTAATCAAGTGTAGCATGCAACAGTCTGTACTGTAATGCTGATATATCTGAAAATACTTTTATTTTCAGATACTTTAATTTACATTTTTCTCATTCTTCTTATTTAACTAATCATATTGTTATTAATTGCAGAGAACATGGTAATTAATGTACTGTTCAGTTTGTTATATCTATGAAAGTAGCCTGCTGCATTTTTTTTACTTGAAATTTACAATAAAATTAATTCTAAAAGAATTCACTGTTTTAAGATTTGTGTATCTTGTTTCTTGTTTTGATGTAATGAAAGTTGACAAATGGTGTACAATATGTTTTCATGGCAGTGCATATTTTAGTCATAAAATAACCCAGTTATACTATACCAATGTATTCATCATGTAATGTATGTAATTGCATATATTAATAATGCATTACATTTATTGTACTGTTAAATACTACTGTTAAATGAAGGATTTTATATGTAACACATTTATGCATTATGTGTATTAATTTATATGCAAAACAATTAATTTGGCTTTTAACCTTTAAACACAGTGCATATTAAATCAACTGCTGTGCTGTGCAGAATGTAGTCATAACCAATGCACCTCTTGATACTTTTATTCTTCCCTCAAAATGTACATGTCACTTGTGTGCATAATGTTGTATTGAGGGATTATGTATTGTATATTTATAGTAAACCTAAGGAGCCCAGTCCTGTTTCAGCATACGTATGAGCGTCCTAGGCCCACGTACAGTATGGGCTTGCAAAAGGGTGGAAAAACTTGAGTAGTCTAGATAGATCCCTGACCCCACCCTCACGGATGAACAGCAATGCATTCACAGCATTCACAGCAGACAGTCTTGCCCAAAATACATGATTATGTTAAATAATGGGCAAAAGACCCTCAACCCATGGCCACACTCCAAAATGTAAAGGCAAGTCTCACTACATATAAAACTTTATGATCAACAAACACATATGTGTTTAATAAAAAGGTATCCACAAACTAATCATATACCATACATACATTGAAAATATGCATATGTGTGTCTAGAAAATAGTGGTAATGTTTTTTTATTAAACGCCATGGTTCGCTGGAGTAGGAAGATTACTGGCAGTTTTTTAGCCACATTTTAGCACAAACGTGAATAGAATAAGGCAGGAAATTACAATGCCTGACTATAGCATAAACAAACATTCAGTTGATGTGCATGAAATAAGCACATAACAAGCAGCAAACAGTATGATGTTTTAATACAAATCATGATTCATGATTTGAATTGTGTAGTAAATTAGTGTTTACAGGTATAGAAAGATATTGATTAGTGGCCTTTCTCTGAACATCGTACTAGTACTAATGCATCAAGCTTGCAACTTAAAAAAAAGCAAACCCAAACTTTTTTAGAATAATGTTAGATCATTAATTAAACTTTTTGAAAGAGCAATACCCTGCGATTGATTGGCACCCTAGTGTACTCCACCTCGTGCCCCAAGTCCCCTTGGATAGGCTCCATTATATACTGTCATTTCCAAAGCACAACTATTTAAACTTTTTCAACTTATTTTTGCTATATTGTTAAAATATATATATATATGCTTAATATTTATTTTTAGTAAAATTCTATTATACTTATTCATTCTTATATTTAGTGGACTACTCTCTCTGATGTGAATGTGTTTCGCGCTCACACTCTCAAACTCTTTTTTTTGCGTGCTGAAGCTGACTTATGCGCGTTTAAGCTCATTTATGTGCGTGTGGCCATCTCTCTTCCATGCGCTCAATATCAACACTGCAGCAGTGTTTAGAACTCTTCCACTATTCCAGCCAACCAGAGACTAGAGAAGGGCAATACCAGGCAATCAGAAACTGGAGGAGGCCACATTCACTGTTTTCGGATTGGCTCTGCTATTCTCTGCTTCTAGTTTGGATTCACGGCTGGAATCTGTATAAATGCGCATGTTAGTTGTTCTTGTTCTTATTTTATTTTAACTTGCACACAGTACATTTCATGTTTTTTGTTACGTATTTTAAAATTAAGCACATAGTTTAAACTATAGAATGTATTTTCTAATTTGTTATTGCTAAATCTTATGTACTAGTATAATGCTCCGTAGCTTTCGGACTGTTGAGTCTCTGCGTAACAGCTAGAATCAACACAAAAGGTTTAAATTAATACAGTATATTCAAATACGAATGCCTGTCTTTGTTCAGACAACCGTATATATTTTTGTGTTTGAGACATCCTGAATATTTGTTAAAGACTATAGTACTGTTTATTTTGTAACCATGTGCAAATTAAATCTGTTGAACTCATGGATACAATCTACTTTGTCGTTACTGATGTAATGTGTTGAAAAACGTTGTCTAAGGTGCCAAGTCGTTGATTTGGTTGATCCGAGTTTGAATCCTGCTGTCGGTGGTTGCCTGTCTCAAGTCAGGGTAAAAAAAAAAAAAAAAAAGAGTTGTGTCAGGAAGGGCATCGGGTATAAAAGTTGTGTGGATTTGATAGTTGTGGTGATGCCTTGACAAAGTTTACTTTTTTGGGGATTTGGCCAAAAGCATGCTACTGCTGCATTAGGAATATATTCATGGTATATTATTCATGTATTTGCAACACATCATACCCATGTAAAAATTGTTCTAATGTACCTAATACATTAAATGTATACTTTAATTACTGTTCCTGGTATGTATACATTAGTCCATAAAAAGCTATATACTTTAAGTGTACTAAGTATACCTAAAATTGCTCCACTTTAGCACACAACAGCAAGTGTGCTGTTGTATAATTTAATTACAACTTAAATGCCCTTAGCACAAAATTAGTTGTTCCAAAATAGCTTAAAGTACTATAGTCATTTGGAGCAAGTACATACAAGTTGTATGTTAGGATTTAACCTACTACAGTATATTAGTGAATACACCAATACTAGTATTCTGCAATTAAGAGAGACATTTAATATCACATAAATAGGCTTTATTTTGATATTTTAGTACAAGACTTTTTGCATGCAGATATTTAAAATGAAATCACATTCAGCAATGATTGGTATTAACTGGAACATGATTTGTAAGCAATCACAGCAAATTAATACTATTTTCACCATAAGAGAAGTAGGTCCAGAAATATGAAAAGAGATGTTTAAATAGCCAAATCAGGCAAGTTTAAGAACCTCTGTTACCATGACCCCCAGTCCATCATAAACCTCATGTAATGGGGCATTGCACATGAATGCACAAGAAGTTACTAGTTTATTCTTTTTATCCACATGCACTTCTCCCACATTCTTATTAACATGCTTAGAGCCCATCTCCACCATTGTCTTGGCTGTGTCAGCATATGGCCATCTGCAAAGGTAACGAAGATAAAATTCAATACTGTAGATACATACTGTATGTCTAATTGCCAATTTAGAAAATTCAAATTGTGCTTACTTCTCACACTTTGTGTCATGGCCCACAGTAAGTTCACAACCTGCAAGAGTCTTTGCGGCAAGTACTGGAGAAATACAGCACATGCCCAGCGGCTTTCCTGCCTGGTGGAAGCTCTCGATGACCTTCTCGACCAGCGGCTTCACTGAGAAATCTTTGCCCTTGATGGCCCAGTCACTGAGATTCTTAGCTGCTCCAAAGCCTCCTAAACAAAACAGTTAAAGGCAACCATGAATACATTTTTACTTAATGACTTAATAAAATGGGTTCAACGGGCGCACACACATAAAACTTTTGGTCTACTTCATTTTGTCAGGCAGGTTTTAAGTGATTTCTTGATTGCAAACAGGTGTGGCAGTATCAGGCCTGGGTGTGTCAAGAAGAATTGAACACAGGTGTGATGAAACCATCAGCTATGTGATAAAGCTAAACAGGGGAGAGGCAAACACTAACACAGGGGGGTATGTAGTTTTGGATTTAGTTTTTCCTTAATGAAAAGCTTAATTTAAAAACTGCACAAATATTTAAATTAGTTTGATGATCTGAAATATTAAAGTGTGACAAACATGCACTGACCTGGAAATATGACTGCATCATGATTAGCTACATCTAGCTCGGCCAGGTCAGTGATATCTCCACGAGCAATTCGAGCACTTTCCTGCATCACATTGCGCTTGTCTGCCACAGGTTTTCCTTCACAGTGGTTTACAACATGCATCATCTCAGCATTAGGGGCAAACATCTGGACCTAGAAAGAAAATTTCAAAAGGTTTTGGTGTATAAATTATGAATTATACATTACATATTTTATACAGTGCCTGGTCAAGTAACTGGCCAGAAACTTGAATTCATTGTCTATTTGGTAATCTACTGTCAGGTACAAACAATAATTTACCTTGGCACCAGCCCGACTAAGGTGAACCAGTATGGCAGAAGCCTCGTGGATCTCAGTTCCATCATAAACTCCACAGCCAGCAAGGATCACTGCTACACGCTTTGCCATTGCACCTAAGAAACACACAGAAATAGAAAATTTAGGGTCATCTGTTGTAAGCACTAGCCAATCATAATGAACTAAGGTAGTTTACATAAAATTGTTCAAGTGTGCTGCTTGTCGCCTATAAAAACTATTTGCATAAAGCACAGAATAAAGGATACAAATAACCAACAGGTGTCTATGACACAGCACTTTTAAATCTTTAGATAGACTTGGACACTTTCGGTGCCACTTTACCCTGATAAACTATAATCAACTTGGTGTCCAAGAAGGTAATGCACATGAGAAGAGGCAGGATTAAAGGTAACGGTTATCATCGATTTACCCGTAAAATTCAGGGTTCTCTCTGACACATTGAACTCTTCTTGCGACTTGCGGTAGCCATTAAACTACATTAAGCCAGTCATTAAACCAAAGACTTAATAGTTCGTTTTTATAAAAAGTCCGTATATTGTTACATTGCTATATTTATTTGAAACGTGACTCACCTACTGAAAGGAGATTTTAAAACCAGCAATCGCACTTCAGCTGTCTCAGTTACCACGCTCAAGCTTAGGCGAGCGCGACTGTTTTATATAGGCTCATGTTTTGCCCCGCCCCCGTTCTATTTGGACAGGTGATGCAACGTTTCAGTGAGCTAAGCTGAGTCACTATCATTGTTGATCGCATAGAAGCGTAAAGTAAACTAAAACCCATTCTATTTATTTTCCATGCCTTTTTGTTGGTTAAAAGTAGTTTCTAACGATTTGTCTAATCCTATCGCTGTTTTAATAATATAATAAGTAAAACAGTAATAGGACGCGAAATGACACCGAATCCAACTTTACAGTATACAATTAACTTTAACTGCAGACAAAGTAGAAAAGTTTATTCAGATGAATATGTATGGACTTTTTTTATTTTCTTTTGTTTTCTTTAAATAAACTATTAAATCCTATGGGGAATTAATTCTTTTTTTCAAATGAAAACGCAGGAGTTTCGGTCTGTCTAGTCTTTGAATAAACCTTTAAACCCTGTGAGGGATTTATTCACTTTTCTACGTGAAAATGCAGGAGTTTCTGTCTAACTAAGAAAGCGCAGTTCGGGTTTCGGGAAACCAACCCAGTCAAAAAGGGCAGTGAACATCGATGACGTCACTTACGAGACCGTTCATAAGGTGCAGCACGCGTGGCAATGAGCAGCTCCTGTAACGATGGCAGCATCTTCATCCGACTCCGAATCACTGCATTACTCCATTGGTATTTTGGGTATATCTGGTGGTATGTTGCACATTTATTTACCTCAGTAGCTAAATTCAGAAGCAAAGATAGGTATGAAAATAATTCTTACATTTTAAGTGCCTAAAAAGTTTTCGTTTATGCATTTGGTTTTCCAAATGAGATATAATACAAATATCATCATTTATCAAAGATATACTTTAAAGAAAACTTTCTGCCGTTATATTAGTTTAGGACCGAGAAAAAAAACGATTTTGTGATGGAAATATGTTTCATTTATTATTAAAAATCTGAATTTCCTGGTAATAATACAAACGTCTGCTGTTATTTTCAGTTAACAATAATGATGTCTCGTTTCCCTCCAGTAGAGGGCACGATTACGAAAAAAAATTAACCATTACTTCGGGTTTTTTAAATAGAAGTTAGGTTCTCTCTCTCTCTCTCTCTCTCTCTCTCTCTCTCTCTCTTAAAAACGTTCACCGATTGCTGATTTCTACAAATAGTCTCAATCAAATTTCCAATTTTTGTTTAGTAATTCTTCAATGTATAATGTTCAAAATGATAAATCTGATTGATGACCCAGTATTTTATTTTTTTGTTTGTTATCAAGCCTCCTTGCTGCTTCTGATTAACTACTATGCCAGCTCTCCTGATAAGGCCTTGATACCTCCTACAGCATTGGGGATTGAGCTGATCATTATCTCTGCCCTGGTGGCCTATGCAGGTGGGTGTATGAGATTGTAAAGGTGTATGTGTATACAATTTATTATAACTATTTTTTTTTTATTAATCTATAATACGGTAAGTAAAATATAAAACTTCAGATTCTTGTCCAGTCACCAATGCAATGTCTATTTTTAAGATGCATTAATTAAATTCATGTTTTCATTTTTAAATAATTTCAAAGCAGTGAACTGCAGGAGTTTAGGGTTTGATGAGAAAACCCTGATGTGAGAAATGATATTAATAAATTATTGTTGTTGCTTTTGTGTTGGAAAATGCAAATGAGGATTAGTCTCACTGTTGTTCTTTTGGCTGCTCATGTTAAGAGACTGCCACAACATACCATAGCCTATGTTTTGTCGCATTAAATATGCAAATAAAAAATTGCATACTTAATAAAACAAAAAATCTAGTAATTTGATAGTCATTTTATTATTTTTATTTTACTAAAAAAACTTTCTTTATTGTTTACTGAAGATAATGCCATGCATTCTAAAAACAGTAATGCAATTTTATTGTTTTTTTGTTTTTTTTAGTATAATAGTTTCATACATCCAACAATAATAAAGTTTTGTGGAATTTCCCATGTAATATCCGTTTAATTAGAGATATGAATTATCGCAGATTATCTTAAAATAGAGTCTTGCTTGTGAAAATGAAAAAAAGAAAAAACTACTTTTAAAATAGGCTACATAGAAACTTTATGTGTTTGTCCTGACTGAGTTATATAAAGGAATTAGAAATGTATGTCACAAAGACATTAGGAACATTAGGAAACAAGTTCAAGATTAAGCACATGTGAGCAGCAGAGCTTAAAGTTGCTAAATTTCAGATAATGTCATTGTGGGGATTTAACAAAAACTGTGAAATACATATTTTTGTGTTGAGTTTGTGATATTTTTATTCTTACATCTTTAGCATATCTGTAGTTTATCCCATAATAAATAAATAAATGATTAAAATAATTAAATTGCTTTTTACAACAGTCATGTCTAGTCATAATAAACATAAGCAATATTTAAATAATCTTTTATCCGCCTTTCTCAGATCTAAATAGCACTTCTTTTGTCTTGTGTTTTAGGTCTGTGCCGGAGTTTGTCTCACAACATTCTTTATACCACACTGTGTCTGACTGTGTCAGCTCTGTGGTGTAGCTCAGGGCTTGTTTATATTTTAGTAGGGGAAGGTATAATCACTGAAGGAACAGGTTTAAGAAATGCAATGGTACCAGGGCTTGCTGCGTTTACTTTGGCATTGCTTTTCATTAGTTTAGTGGGTGTTCTGCATAAAAAGGTTTTACTCAGCTTTATTTCCCTTACCATATGTTTAGCGTGTGCACATGAAATCGCTGGTATAGTTAAGGTAAACTTTGGCCAGTCAGCCACTGCTGCCTGTTACCTTTTGGTTTGTTTTGTCTCTGCCTACTTTGGCATCATTCGTCTGTTTTTCTACATCTCACATGGTAAGATTAATCTACCAGGAACTGGGCTGCTGAATAAAAACAGTCAACACTCAGCACAGGGTCAAGAACATAACAACATAATTGCTGTTGGTTTAGTAATGAACTTGGTGTCAGCTAGTGTGCTAGCTTGTCCATTGCTTGGTGTGGTCCCTACACTTTTTTCTGGCCATGTCCCATGGCTTTGGACAGCTGGCATCTTCCAGCTAGGTGTGTCTATTCTCTCCTACAGAGCCATAGACACCATGGCAGCAACGTTTTATGGCTTTACAGCTATACTAAAGTTTTCGGAAGGATATAGCGTGCTAGTGAGGGACTTAACAAACCAAGTACCCTATTCCCCAGTACCTTTCCCCACTGTTTTTGCAGTGCTTTTTTTTGTCCTGGCTTTGTTTAGTTGCACTAGAAGTTTAGTTGATGGTCTGTACGTGCTCTTCTTTGTTGCTTACTCTATAGCCATCGCTGCACAACCCAGAGGCTTTTTCCAGGAGGGAACACAAGGTGTGCAAGCAGCTATATTTGTGGCATCTGCCATAATGCTTCTAGTAATTCTCTATAACCATGTTTCTGAAAAGAAGATACCCACAGGTGAAAGTATCCTCAAGAACCTTCTGGCTCGCAGCAATAAATTTACACTACGGACACAGGACAAAGATCTGCATGCTCCTTATTTAGGTTACTCTAAATATGCAGATGCTGAGGTTTTGGGCCATGGTTGTAGCGTTCTGGCAGCTTTTGCCATAACTGCTAGTAATGCTAATCAGGACCCCTTATCAATTCTGATTTTGCCATGGGCTGTGGTTTCAGGTGTCCTACAGTTGCTTTGTGGTTCAGTAGCCTTTGCTCGAGGTAAGACCCTAGAAAGCACTGCGTTTATATTCTATGGAATTATGTGGATAGTGTGGGGCCTGACACGTTTTGGTGGTCTCTATGGTGATGTCCGTGGGTTCAACTTATCAGTAGGAATCATCAGCTTTATGGTCTTTAATATGCTTGTGGTTATCGGAACCCTGTTCCTGAATATAGCATGGTTTCTCTATGCAGTTACCTTTGAGCTCATTCTAATTAGTTTCCTGTTGGATGCATTAGGAACGCTGCCCTATGGCTATGACATTGGTGTGACCATCATTTTTGGTCTGGTTAGTTTCTACTTTTTTCTGGCCAATATACTAAACTGCACTTTTGAAAGTCTGCAACTTCCCTTCGGTTATCCTCTGATCAAGTTGAAAGGATTTGGTGGAGGCAGAGACAGCTGTCCACACCTTCCTGCTAGAAAGGTCTCATCAGTGAAGCAGATTGCAGGTAAGACGCTCATATTTGAATTAGCAGTTCAAATTAAATCAGGGTACATGGTTTACTATAAAATATTTTATATATATTTATAGACATCATGAAGAATGGAGGTATATGTGGGATGCCCACCGACACTGTCTATGTGCTTGTGGCAGCTTGTAATCGACCAGAGGCCGTTGAACGGGCGTATAAGTAAGGTCCTAATTTATTACTGTAGTAGTTATACCAGGTCATTATTGAATTATTTTATCTAATTTGTTAGAGCATATTGTATCATATTCTACAATATAATGGCTCAAATATAGTTTAGTCATCCCATCTATAATTCAGATAACTGGTTTATATTACTTTTACTTTTTACTTGAGTTTGTTTAAACATGATTTAGCAGATGGATTTGTTTGGGGGTTGATAATTGAACAGTTTTTCAAAAACACTGTCTAGTTTTCTGCTAAGGGACTGTATTTAAAAACAGATAAATATATGCTTTTTGATTTCTTTGAAATTGTCAGGCTACATCATGCCACACAAAGAAACAAAACACTCATAGGAACACCTATTGTTCCTTCTTTACATTACATAAAACATTTTAACACGCTGACAATGATTTATTAAGTAACAAAATGGATACATTTATATAATTCATATTTTTCCTAACTTTTAATATTGTATATTTAGGGTGAAGAAACAGGCGCAAGAGCGCCCAATGTCATTATGGATCTCTTCCATTAAACAGTTGGAACCAGTCAAACAACAGATCAATCCACTTCTCTGGGACTTGATGGAGGTGGCTTGGCCATCATCAATCAGTCTGGTCATACCTAGAGGTTGGTACCTTAACATTCGTCCTTACCTTACAGATTTGAGCACATTCTAACACCAATTAAGATTAAGATCTTTTGTACACAAGCACTGATTGGCTAACATGCAATGTTTCCCTGTTCTTTAGCCCCATGGATGGAGTTCTTTGGTTTCCGTGATTCATCAAAATATATTGGCACACCGCAAAGCATAGCTATCAGAAACCCAGACTGTACTGTTGCAAACCACCTAATTAGCTTGGTAGGTCATTTTTTTGTTTGTTTATATTTATGTTCTTAGCTATTGTGATGTAACTAATTATATGTGAGCGACACAGTGGTGTAGTGATTCCAGGCTCAACTCCCATCTCTGTGTGCATGGAGTTTGCATGTTCTCCCTGTGCTTGGTGGGTTTCCTCCGGGTACTCCGTTTCCCTCCCACAGTCCAAAGATATGCAGGTTAGGCTAAATGGCTAATAGTTCCCAAATTACCCATACTGTGTGTATGTGCGTGTGCCCTGAAATGGATTGGCACCGTGTCCAGGGTGTACCCTGCCTCGTGCCTTTAGCCTCCTGGGATAGGCTCCAGGTCCCTTTGACCCTGAATACAGGATAAAGCGGTATAGAAGTTGAGTGAGTGAGTAATTTATAAAAACATATGTGGTTCTGGACTGTACATAATTATCTCAATAACGAGATATGTTAAATGTCAGACTATTATACTTGGTGTTTTAATTTAATTTAAATGTAGTAATCATTTTACATTTATCCTGTAGGTGGGTCCTATTGCTGTTACATCAGCAAATCCAACAGGAGAAGCAGACACCACCCATCATAACCAGGTGTACGCAAAGTTGGGTGACAAGGTACATCCTTGGAGATAAAGGAGTCTTTGTGAATTTACTTACTTTAAATCTTATACATACAGTATACAAATCACAATTCTATTTCTTTGCATAGGTTGATGGTGTGTTATGTGATGGACCTTCACCAGAAAATATTGCCTCCACTGTTGTTGACTGCACCAAGATTGAGAGTGGACAAATTGGCTTTTTCAGAGTCGGCCTTATTCCTAAGTCTAAGGTAAAATTTATTTATGCTGGCCAACTAATTTAACATATAGTACTTTTTGTTATAGGACAAATAACAATTTTGTCATGTTTTAAAGGTCCTGCAGCTATTCGAGGAAATTCAGAGGAGACATAAGCATGGCCATTTGAATGATGGCTTTGAGACAGACATCGCTGATCCTCAAAGAAACAGCCCAGTTACTTACACAGACTCTGAAACAGATTCAGGTCAATCTGACTCGTTGAGATCACTAGACCTCAGCCAAAACACCAACAGTGAGGATGAAGATGAATTATAGAGCTGACCTCTGTATCAAGAGCTTTAAGCATGTTAACAAATGCCTGTAAATATCTAATTCCATATAGTACACTTATAGAAACCACCCAAAACAATAAAGCCAAATTAAATGTAATATAGACTAAGTTAAACAGTTTAATTGTTAACAAAAATCATGTCATGGTACTGTACACAATGTCATTTTTGAGTATAGACATTGCACATGAGGACAATACATTAGTTAACAAACTCTTAAGCAAAACTACAACTCTGCATGATTTTCTAGTTTTATGCACAGCCTTAAATAATTTTATATGACAATGTGGCTACACTGATAAAAATATCCAGCCTGATCTACTTAAAAAAATTAAGGCAACTTTTTGCATCAGATTATTATGTAGTGCAAACAAGCCTATTTCTTTCTGTAAAAAATATATTTTGCTAGTAGTGTCTCCTTAATTTTTTTCTGGTTAAGTCTATTTAATTTCTATTTAATTAAAGTAAACCCTACTTAATTTAATAATTTCCCTAGTCATTCTTTTGTGTCCATGCTCTACTTACCTTTAAGAGTTTCAAATGTGTATTTTTAATTGAATTTTTTTTTTTTTTTTTTTAAAGTTTCTATATTACCTGGAGTGGGGCCTACTTTGTTTTATTAAATGTCCTAGTCTGATTTCAAAGTTACATATACTCACATTATCTAGTTAGGCATTTCTTATATATTATAGTTAAAATACCAGTTGTGTAATTTTGTACTTTGAAATGCAACTTCATCCAGCACAAAACTTAAAGTAAGAACCACCCTAAAAAAATACTGGGTTAATATTGCTGGGTTAATTTAAATATGTAAAATTTTTAAAAACAGTTTTATTAACTAAATATAAGCTTAATTAAATCAAGCTTAATGATTCTATCCATGGCTTTTATCTGGGGAGGATTATAAGGGTAAAATGAAAATCTAAATCATTCTATAGTACAGTAGTTTTGTATGACTACGCATCAGTTTCTCTCTCTCTCTAACTCACACAAACATGCACACAAATCATCAAATTACTATGGCATTTAAAAATCTACTTTTGACCTTTATGCCCCCAAACATGTACAGTAGGTGAAGCCACAAAGTCTAATGAAAAAACAAAACCTCTTCTTTAAATTGAGAATTAAATTACACAAAAATGGGTAAAGAATGCATCTTTTATAATCATTAAAGCTGTCAGTCATTTTGAAAACTGATATTAAACTGAATCCTTCGTTTTTATCCCGTCTCCGTCTTATTTTTGAAATAAATTAAACTCTGTGCTTGAACTGTTCTCTTGGTAGTTGTAAAAATGTGAACAGTGCGAAAAATTATGCAGACTTGCGTGAGCTTGAGCAGCGCATTACAATATTGAATTCTGATTGGCTAATTGCCATTATTTATAGTTCGTAGATGATCATATCTAGAGAGTTTTAATATTTAATTTCATGAGAAATTATACATAATACACAGCGTTATTAATCTAAAGCGGATGGTAAGGTGGATGATGGTTTTACAAAGGGGATGGTTTTTGTCATTTTTTCAACAGGTAGGATGCCATCCCCATGCATCCCTCCTCAAATCAAGCCCTGATTGTAGGAGATAGATAAAAGTAGGCATAAAATATTCTGCGTAACATCCTGTTTTACGGTATGGCACATTACATTTCGACATTACAGGTAGCAAAACTGTAACAAGGATTTAGTTAAACCCTTAAATTTATATAAATGTCAACAGAGTCTACATTTTCAACTTATATTATTCATATACTGTACGTATACCTTTATAAAAGTGGATTTTTCAGTTATTGTTTAATTGTATGACAGTTTCTTATTTTCTTATTTCCTAATCTTACAAAAGAGCTAATAAATGGTAAATATGTGAGGTAAAATTTAAATTAAAACTTACACCAGTCAGCCACAATTTTAATGCCACCAGCAAGATAACACTGATTATCAATTACATAATTGAAAGTTGATATATTGTGGCCATCCAAGACTCATCCATGCATGTGAGTAGCAAAGGTCATTCTGTGCAGTCCAATAACGAACTGGACTCCGTTTTAACTTAAACACATCTCTTGTTATACTGAACTTTTAGCCTCCGAACACAGTATGACTGCAGTATGACTGCAGATCAATTCATGTTATCTGTTATCACCCAAATGAGGATGGGTTCCCTGTTGAGTCTGGTTCCTCTCAAGGTTTCTTCCTACTGCCATCTCTCTTTTTTTTTTTGCCACTGTCGCCGTCGTCCTCAGCTTGCTCATCAGGGACAATCTTATCATTTTGGTTCATACACATTCACTTTCAATACAAATAATTTTTTGAAGAGCTGTAGTAGGAATGGCATCCAGCATAAAATGGCATTCAGCAATTAAATGTGTTAATATATTTTTATCAGGTGTTTTAGTGCACATAGAAATTTTATTGTCAAATCTTCTTCTTTGTCTTTCGGCTGTTCCCTTTCAGGGGTCGCCACAGCAAATCATCTGCCTCCATCTAACCCTATCCTCTGCATCCTCTTCTCTCACACCAACTAACTTCATGTCCTCTCTCACTGCATCCATAAATCTCCTCTTTGGTCTTCCTCTAGACCTCCTGCCTGGCAGTTCCAACCTCAGCATCCTTCTACCGATATATTCACCATCTCTCCTCTGAACATGTCCAAACCACCTCAATCTGGCCTCTCTGACTTTATCTCCAAAACATCTAACGTCTGATAAACTCATTCTTAATCCTATCCATCCTTGTCACTCCCAAAGAGAACCTCAACATCTTCAGCTCTGCTACCTCCAACTCTGCCTCCTGTCTTTTCTTCAGCGCCACTGTCTCTAAGCCGTAGAGCATCGCTGGTCTCACCACTGTCCTGTACACCTTTCCTTTCATTCTCGCTGATACTCTTTTATCGCACAACACACCTGACACTTTTCTCCACCCATTCCTACCTGCCTGTACCCGCCTCTTCACCTCCTTTCCACACTCTCCGTTGCTCTGGACCGTTGACCCCAAGTACTTAAAATCTTGCACCTTCTTTACCTCTGCTCCCTGTAGCCTCACCGATCCTCCTGGGTCCCTCTCATGTGTAAATGTGTAAATGAGCACCGTGTAAACACATGTGTAAATGAGCTCCGTCTTGCTGCGGCTAACCTTCATTCCTCTGCTTTCCAGAGCATACCTCCACCTCTCCAAATTTTCCTCCACCTGTTCCCTGCTCTCGCTACAGAGCACAATGTCATCTGCAAACATCATAGTCCATGGGGACTCCTGTCTTACCTCATCTGTCATCCTGTCCATCACCAGAGCAAACAAAAAGGGGCTTAGAGCCGATCCTTGATGCAGACCCACCTCCACCTTAAACTCTTCTGTCACACTTACAGCACATCTTACCACTGTCTTACAGCTCTCATACATGTCGTGCACCACTCTAACATACTTCTCTGCCACTCCAGACTTTCTCATACAACACCACAGCTCCTCTCTTGGCACCCTGTCATACGCTTTCTCTAAATCTAAAAAGACACAATGCAACTCCCTGTTACCTTCTCTGTACTTCTCCGCCAGCATCCTCAAAGCAAATACTGCATCTGATGTACTCTTTTTAGGCATAAAACCATATTGCTGCTCACAAATGCTCTCCTCTGCCCTTAACCTAGCTTCCACTACTCTTTCCCACAGCTTCATTGTCTGACTTTGTCATTCTGACATTGTCAACTTTCTTGTCTCAATTCAAGTGTGTCACAATAATAATGTACACACAGCGCCGCGCTACCGTATGAAACGTACATTCACATCAACTACCAAACAGAGTTTTATCAGTAATCTCCCAGAGTTCCCAACTTCGATTAGATCACCGTCTGACCCCATAGAACTCGATCAGGCGACTGAATATTTAGAGTCGACATTTCGCTATACCCTAGATAATGTAGCTCCAGTCAAAAGAAAAATTATTAGAGATAAAAAACTTGCTCCCTGGTATAATGATCACACGCGCACTTTAAAACAGACCGCTCGGAAATTAGAACGTAAATGGCGTCAAACTAAATTACTAGTATTTCAAATAGCATGGAAGGAGAGCATCCTGAACTATAGAAAAGCTCTTAGTGTAGCTAGATCAACATATCTCTCCACTCTTATAGAAAATAACAAAAATAATCCTAGATTCTTATTTAATGCTGTAGCCAAATTAACCAGAAATAAGGCCACTGCAGAAATCTCCACAACAACATCATGCAATAGTGAGGACTTCATGAACTTTTTTAATAATAAAATTGTAAATATTAGGCATAAAATTGAGGTTTTGAAACCGAACAATGTAATTGATGCAGATGTTAATCTAGCCATGTCAGACCAGAACCTAGAATACTTTACTCCCCTTGAAGAGAATGAACTAATTTCACTCATCTCTTCTTCAAATTCATCAACCTGTATATTAGATTCTGTACCGACACATTTTCTTGAACAGATAGTACCAGCAATAATAGAACCCCTGTTGAGAATAATTAATTCTTCACTCAGCATTGGATATGTTCCAAAATCTTTTAAATTAGCAGTTATCAAACCAATAATTAAGAAACCTGACCTCGACCCCTGTCAGCTGTCCAGTTACAGACCAATATCAAACCTCCCCTTTATCTCTAAGATCCTGGAAAAGATAGTAGCGGAGCAGCTATGCTCATATATACATAGAAATGGCATACATGAACTGTATCAGTCAGGATTTAGGCCTCATCACAGTACAGAGACAGCGCTCGTTAAAGTAGTAAATGACATTCTATTGGCCTCTGATCAGGGTTGTGTAACTATGCTTGTATTACTTGACCTCAGTGCAGCTTTTGACACTGTTGATCACGCTATTCTTCTTCACAGATTAGAAAATGTAGTGGGAATTAAGGGTACAGCCCTCTCCTGGCTCAGATCCTATCTGACCCATCGTTATCAGTATGTAGACTTAAATGGTGATTATTCTGCATGTTCTCTAGTGGAGTTTGGCGTTCCGCAGGGTTCAGTTTTAGGTCCACTGCTTTTTTCCCTTTACATGCTTCCTCTGGGCAACATAATCCGTAAGCATGGTATTAGTTTTCATTGTTATGCTGACGATACACAGTTATATGTCTCAGCAAAACCTGATGAGAAAAAACAGCTTACTAAAATTGAGCAATGTGTGCAGGACATAAGAAATTGGATGCTAATTAACTTCCTTCTGCTAAATCCGGATAAGACAGAAGTTCTAGTCATAGGACCGCATACAGCTAGGAGTAAAATTTTAGATCACACCGTAACTTTAGATGGCCTTTCTGTTCCATCAAATGCAACAGTGAAAGACCTTGGTGTGATTATTGATTCCAGCCTTTCATTTGAAGCACATGTAGATAATATTACCAGGATAGCATTCTTTCACCTCAGAAATATTGCCAGAATAAGAAATTTATTGTCGCTAAACGACGCAGAAAAACTAGTTCATGCTTTTATCACCTCTAGGTTGGACTATTGTAATGCCTTACTGTCTGGTTGTTCAGCTAGATGCATAAATAAGCTTCAGCTAGTCCAGAATGCAGCAGCGAGAGTCCTCACCAGAACCAGAAGATATGAGCACATCACCCCTATCTTATCTTCACTCCATTGGCTCCCTGTGAAATTTCGCATTGTTTTTAAAATACTACTCTTGACATATAAAGCATTAAATGGTCTCGCGCCGCAGTACCTGAGCGAACTGCTAGTGTCTCACGATCCGCCACGCCTACTTCGATCAAAGGATGCAGGCTGCTTGTCAGTACCGCGTATTATGAAAAATACAGCTGGGGGCAGAGCTTTTTTTATAAAGCCCCAAAGTTATGGAATAGTCTTCCAAATAGTGTTCGGGACTCAGACACAGTCTCAGTGTTTAAGTCCAGGCTAAAAACCTATTTATTTAGCCAAGCATTTTTATAAATAGATTTGCCATAGGTAAAGGAGCAGATCTGGGGGACTCATGGACGTAGAGTATTATGGTGAACTGGTATGTTTGGATGCTGTCTTCCTCACTCTCATTGATCACTCAGGTTTGCTGACGGTGAGGTGATTGTTTGCTTTACATGTCAGGAAGCCCTCATGTTTGTGTTTCCTTCTGGCTCTCCCTTTTAGTTATGCTGTCATAGTTAGTCCTGCCGGAGTCTCTGCTTGCACTCTACAGTTAATATACATTCACATTATACATTGTGTGACTGTGACCATACCTAACTGCCATCTCTCCTCTTCTTCTCTTTCCCCCCTCTTTCTTTTTCCTCTCTCCTCCTGTCCCCCCCTTTCACTCTTTCTCTCTCTCTCTGTCGAGCTACACATGTCGTTCCTGAGCTGCCAGTGATCCAGACTCCCTCTGCCCTCCGGACCTGTCTGACCCATCCTGGTGCCCCGCTTCTGGCTGAAGATCTCGTCACATGGATGCCCCGTGTGTCTCTCTGGGATGCGTCTGGTGGTTCTCTCTACGTAGAAAATGGTTCTGGCCTTGACTGGTGTTGGCAACTGTTTCTCTGGGGACTTGACAGTTCGATAGTTCATGACTGGAACTTCTTACAAGTCTACCTGGGTCTTCAATAACTACCTGGACTCCATATTAACATCAATTAACATCAGCTATTATAGCTGAACTGCCTCCCACCCTACACACTGCATAAATGCAGATCATTTACTGCTTTCTGTTTCACCCAAATGAGGATGGGTTCCCTGTTGAGTCTGGTTCCTCTCAAGGTTTCTTCCTATTACCATCTCAGGGAGTTTTTCCTTGCCACTGTCGCCCTCGGCTTGCTCACCAGGGACAAACTGACCATTTTGATTCATACAAATTCACATTTCATACAAACTTAAATAATTCTTTTGACTATGTAAAGCTGCTTTGCGGCAATGAAAATTGCTAAAAGCGCTATACAAATAAAATTGAATTGAATTGAATTGACTCATTAGCTTTATACCTCTATAATTGCCACAGCTTTGCACATCTCCCTTGTTCTTAAAAATTGGCACCAATACACTTCTCCTCCATTCCTCTGGAATCCTCTCACTCTCCAAGATCTTGTTAAACAAACTTGTCAAAAACTCTACTGCCACCTCTCCTAAGCACTTCCATACCTCCACAGGTATGTCATCAGGACCAACAGCCTTTCCACTTTTCATCCTCTTCAACGCCCTTCTCACCTCACTTCTACCAATGTTGAACAATATTAAATTACATTAAAACACACAAAACCTGTTTCTATGAAACCACACAAACAAGTCTTGCAAGTCTTCTAGCTGGTTTTCAGTCTCAGTTCCATGGAAAACCCCTACCGCTACACAAGCTCGCCATCACTCTTCAGTGTTATTATCCACTTTTGTTTATCTAGGCTCTCCAATTATTTTATTTGTATAGTGCTTTTTACAATGGTCATTGTCGCAAAGCAGCTTTACAGAATCAAAAGAAAATGATGGAAACTTTAGAAAAACAAATTTAGAAAAATTCCTTTTTGGGAATTTTGGGAAAACCGCTGATCGAGCCGCATACGTGAGGGCTGTCTCAAAGCTGAGAGGCGTGGAACGGTCCAAAGTTTTTGGACGAAGAATAACATGTGTGAAGAATAAGATGTGTAATAAGATAAAAATGTAAGTCGCTCTGGATAAGAGCGTCTGCCAAATGCCTAAATGTAAATGTAAATGTAACAAGTATGCCTACACTGTAAAAGTGGGACTGGGCTTAATTAACAATTGTTAAATTAATATTAGATTAGAAACATAAAAAAATTACTAACTGCATTCTAGAGTATAATTAAGCTGATTTAAACAAATGCTGATTATTTATTAATTCCATTTCAAGAAAATTTTTTGTCAGTTCAAATCAATGAGTAAAAAATGGGGAATTTTACTGGCCATGTCACAACTAAAGAAATTTTGTAAATTTTACTTATTTAGCGAGACTAGATTCTACTGCAATTAATACAATTTCCGCCCAAGTTTTTACATCCAGGTAAGGTGCCACATGCTGCAGGATATTTAAGGTAAGATTTGTTTAGTTAGTAATAATTATGTACAAATAATTTTTTTACAGACAGTTGTGAAATATACAAATTTTATTGTGTAGTTAAATTCAGTTAAGGTATTTCCCTCAGTCTGTTCTAAAGCAAAGATGTCCTCTCAGTCTGCTCTGTTTTTATTTGGCTAAATGTCGGGCTTAGCATGGTAGTTAGTTTGGTGTGTTAATTTTATTACAATGTGTGTATATTATATTCTTTAAAGAGGCAGCCGGTCTAGTCAATGTTTCAGAGTTTCAGCGTAAGCTTCCCCTCCCCCACTTTAACGATTAGCTGACCGCAACACTGAGTGCCTAACTGCAGCACTTAACCGTTGGTGAGTAATTAACTTAAAGATTTACCTTTTGTGTTTTGAATTGAGCTTAATATAAAAGATTAAATTAAAGGGGACACGTGTAGTAGCAGAATATTGATGAATATGTCACACCTTTGTAATAGTTTTATAATGCTGTTTGCTAGTATTAATGTTTAAATAAAAACTCTTGATGTAGTACATGCAGTTTTTAAGTATTTGCATTTGAAGTATGTTCAGTAAATGGACAGTAACTGTATTTGCATTATATAGTTACTGTCCATTTTACCAACTTCTGATGCTAAACTGTCTGCAAATAAATGTCAATTTTACAAATGTTAAATGCTATTCCGGTTGTTTTTATGTTAACCCAGCACAAGCATTTAAGTAACTTAGAAATATTACAATTGTTTTAATAAAGTCACATCCAATATTATTAAGTAGATTTTATTTTTAATTTAACTGTATTTAGGTCCAGATAAAGATTTATCTGTGAAAGTAAATCAGGTTTACTTAAATATTTAATTATTGTTAGTCAATTTGTCTTAGATATTCAATAAAAATAAATCAATCTCTCCCAGATTTCTCTCAGATATTCATTAAATGTAACACATTTTTTTCTAGTAAAGGTAAAACTGAATTTAGCTTAAAATATTTATGCTCAATACATATTTTCAACAGGTAATAATAAATCCAACACAATAAAAGACTTGATTTCATTTATAATTAAATATACCTATTTTGTCTTACATTTAAATAATTTATCATATGTTTCTTACTCATTATTATAGTAGTAAAATTTACTTAAATATGTTGTCACTTTGATGCCATCATTTGTTTAAGTAAACCCTAGGTCAGATTTTTTACAGTGTATGCTATTGCATAGGCACACTTAATAATAATAATAATAATAATAATAATATTAAAATAATAATAATAATAATATTTAAAAAATAATAATAATAATTGCAAGCAACAATGACACTATGATTCACACTCAATTCACTTCACGAAACTTGTGTGTTTTTGAGCATGTTAAGACAAAAAAAAAAAAGCCCCGGATTGTAAGACTAAGCATTCAGGTATTAGCAGCTCTAATGTGCTAGATTCTATTCACTAACGTCACTTCCTTTGTGCATTACCATGGTAACATAAGCACTTCAGATACCTGTCACTGCTGCTGTAGGAATTTAACACTACAGACATTAAATGTTAAATATTTATTAAAACACAAATTAATACCATTACAAAACATATGTTATTACAATAGTCAATTCAAATTTAATTAATATCATTAATATTAATTATGTCTTATTCATATGATTAATAGAAGATAATTAATATAAAAAACCATAAAGCTATGAGTTTACTCAATGTGTTAACTAACTACTTGATTTAACTCAAGTAGTTATTGGCTAATTTTTGGCATACATTTTAGTGTGATACTTAAAAAAAGAATTACACTGTTACTAAATGTGATGTTACTTAATATAATTCATTAATATGATCTCATTCATATTGAGCTTTTTAAGGTAACCGTTATGGCATAATATATTATATAACTATATAATTATATAAATAAGGATGCTATTGGCCACTTTGTGCCAAAGGTTTAAGGCTTCACCATGGCTGAAGCATTTAAGATATCAAAATTCTCTAATGAATTTTGTATCCTTAATGTCTTGAGATCATATGGGCACAGTTTATGGCAATTGTATAAATCTCCTTAGTGTATGTAAAGGAGTATATGAAAATCCATTAAGTGTGCTTCATAAACTGACTTATACAAACAAATAACTGACTTCCTGTTGAGTTGAGCCCATGACATTCATAGTAAAAATAAAAACTGAAATAAAACAAATTAAAATGTAATTAAATAAAACATCACATAGAGCATACCAGCATAAACATGTGTAAATTAGCCTAATGAATGACTTGTAATAAATGATCAAAAAAATTAACTTCCTTATGATTCATGCCGGAAATTAATACGTGTGGGTGTGAGTCACAATGATAATGCCACATTTTCCTACTTCATGATCAACTGACCCAGAAAAAAAGCAATAAGCTATGAGTTTAGTTAATGTGTTAACTCACTTAATATGATTTCACGCAGGTAGTTATTAGCTAATTTTTGGCATACATTTTAGTGTGATGCTTTTAAAAAAGAATCACTCGTAGTTACTTTATGTGATGTTACTCAATATGATCTCATTCATATTGATTTTTTTTAGGTTACCATTATGGCATAATATATAACTATACAATTATATAAATTAGGATGTTATTAGCTACTTTGTGCCAAAGGTTTAAGGCCTCACCGTGGATGAAGCATTTGAGATATCAAAATTCCCTTATCAATTTTATATCCTCAATGTCTTGAGATCATATGGGCACAGTTTGGTGGCAATTGTATGAATCCCCTTAAAGGAGTATATGAAAATCCATTATGTGCGCTTCACAGCCCGTAATAACTGACTGTCTGTTGAGGAGAGACCATGGTAAAAATAAAAACTTAAATAAAACATCACATAGAACATACTAGCATAAACATGTGTAAATTAATGATTAACTTGTAATGAATGATCAAAAAATTGAACTTCCTTATGATTCATGGAAGTACAATTGATTTTGGAACCATGCCTAATACGTGTGTGTGAGTCACAATGATAATGCCACATTTCATGATAAACTCTACTTGTTATTACCAGTTAAAAAGAAACATACAAAAATAGTGAAATCGAGGATTAAGATGTTGTAGTGCGAGATGACACAATGAAATTTCACCCCTTACTGAGTTCAAAGGGAACTGTAAATAGGGTAGGGAACAACTGAACAACAGGTCTTTACTACACTTCACAGTCAAAGGAACTGAAAACTTTCCCATCAGTCCTTGTGTCTCAATAGAGCATAAAAAAATGGAGCTTGCAAGGGATTATTATTATTATTATTGATGATGTCATCAGATTAATAGGACATAATTAGTATAAATAATATTAATTACATTTACATTTAAATTTAGGCATTTGGCATCCTTGAAGAAGGATATTTTTTATTATTATTATTATTATTGATGATGACATCATATTAATAGGACATAATTAATATTAATAATATTAATAAATTTGAATTGAATCAAGAAATTGCAATAACATGTTTTGTAATGGTATTAATTTGTGTTTCAATAAATATTTAACACTTAATGTCTGTAGTGTTAAATTCCCACAGCAGCAGTGACAGGTATCTGAAGTGCCTAGGTCACCATGGTAACGCAGAGCGGAAGTGACATTAGTGAATAGAATCAAGCACATAGAGCTGCTAAGACCTGAATGCTTAGTCTTACAATACTAACCACAATAGTAAAAGTTTATTTAAAACCTCTTATTCCCTCTATTTGTGTGCTACAGTTTGAGATCAGAAATTTGATCTGTTGAACTGAAACACATTAGTAAGGCAGCACTCACTCACCTGTCACCTGTTAACACTTATCTCTCAGTTTATTACAGGACGTTTACTGCAGACCAAATCAACTTGCTTAAATCTCACCAGTTTTCTTATTGTGCTACAAGTGTAATATATTGCATTCATAAATGATGAAAGCAGACTTATTATGCAAAATGAATGTTTTCATAATTCGTAGACATTCAGATGGGTCTCCAGTGTACATATATGAACAAAACAACATGAGAAATAAACATTCCCTGCTTTTACTTTAATATTTGTATTGGTCAGGTGCAAAAAGATACAATTCCTGGTTAGCTTCTCCGACAGGGAAGGTCAGAGTGTGCATTTGAATAAGATTTTAAGGCATTCAAAAGCATTACCTGTGGGGTATTCCAGTTAGAGTATTAACAGACACACATTTGATTTTTAAGAAATAGTTCTTTTTAAATAAAAAAATTAGAGATAGGAATTAAAAGTTATGATTAAACTAAAAACCATCAGGAAGTAAAAAAAATAATGAAGCATTTAGAAAGCCTACAGAGGATTACATTTATGTTTTATAACAAATCATAATGACATTAGTTTGACAACATTTATTTTATTTTTATTTAGTTAAAAACAAAACACAAACAATATACAGTATGTATATTTAAAAATTAGAATGATAACCCTTCAAGTAGAGTAATTATTTCAATCAAAGTGTAAGTGTGTTCCTTTTATGTAATGAATAATGTGTAATTCCTATAACCCTATTCTACACACCAATAGTATGTAACACAAATTAGGCAATAAAAATACTCAAATCATTTTATACAAATAATTAAACACAATAAACACCTATAAAATGTGTTCAAAAATATTTTAATTATATTTGATAGTTACTTTAGTAAACATATTTTATCAATATGTATATATGTACATATTTTATCAATATATATATATATATATATATGATGAGATACAGTATGACAAGTTGGGAAATTTTTATGTCACCATTAGGGTCCACTGTACAGGAATCAAAATGTATCACTACAAGACTTGCAATTAGCTCATCTAATTTTATTGATCTAATTGTGGCAATAAAAACCTCACTGACATAAGGAACAACCCTTACAAGAAACCAGAATCCAAATTATGCATTATGATTCATACACATTTTTCACATTTCATAATTTTTTTTCATAATTTTCTTTTGATTGTTTAAAGCTACTTTGCGACAGTGAAAGAGCACTATTCAAATGAAAAGAATTTAATCAAATTGTAGTGAGTTCCTGGTTCATGCTGGTTAATGTGATAAAAAAAAAACAGCTGACAATTTTTGTTAACGCATGTCCTTAAGTAGAACAAAAAGTAGTCTTAATGAAAAATAAACAAAAAAAAATTAATGGCAAGTTATGTTCAGTTACATTAAACATCTTGCAACAAAAGCTTTAACTGGGTTTTCCGTTGTTGCAAATAGTAAATAAACTATTGTAACCCTGTAAATGATGTTGGCCCTAACCCTGAAATCAATTATCTTGGGTCCAGATGAGAAAAGCCCTTTGATGGAAGTTAAAATTTGTAATTGTAGAAATAAAATGTTAAAGCTCTTTGACCTATAATTATATCTTAATTAAAAGAAAATGTGTGCATGATGAATTACTTGGGAGTTTAGATTTTCCGTTATAAATAAAACAACAACATATGTTTAGAAAAAGTTTAATGAACCCTATTCACATGTATGAATAATGATACTTGTTTCATACTTGTAATATTTCCAGTCTCATTTTTATTTAGGGCTTTTTTGGGTTACACAAGGGTTATACACATAAACCTATGACTGACATTGGAGGAAGTATATTCAAAACAATACCTACTCCAAGTATGTACTGTAGGTGTAGCTTATCTTTAGAAATGTGTCCAAGAAGCCAAAGTGACAAAATAAAATGTATGTCACTTAACTATAAATAAAATGAAATAAAATAAAGTAGAATAAATTCAAATAATCTTTGAAAAGCAACCAAAATAAAAATGCTCTGTATGTATCTTAATATTTTCCAAAAAAAATGTTAATTACTGTATGTATCACTTTTAAAAGCATCTCTCTAACACGAAAAATTTATATAAGATGAAGTACTGTAATCTCACCTAAAATAAACAAAGAAACAAATGGACAAGTTAATTTAAACTTCTTTACAACATATTCATAACTCTTTCCTTTTTCAAGTACAATAAATTAAATGGAGTAGAAGATGGCTTTTAAGAAAACCCCAGGGTATAAAATATATTTTGCACAAATGAGAAAAGCCCAAATAAATTTGTAAATGCAAAAATGAAGTTTAAAAGAATTTTTTACTTTATGAATTTCTTCCAAAATATTGGGAAAATATATTATTTTATTTTATACCAGATATTGATTTTTAGACAAGATAAAAACAACACACCCAGAAAAAAAAGGAAAAAATAACAAGTAAAGCCAAACAATCTGAAAACTACACTGTAAAAAATAAATTGTAAATTTTACAGTAAAAAAACAGCAGCTGTGGTTGCCAGAATTCTACCGTTAAAAATACGGTAGCACCGTTAATAAATTTTACAAATAATCTGTCAAGTTATAATTATTACATAGTATAATATGTAAACAAATTATTGTCTGAAAGAGATTTCCAAAAAGGTCCCCTTTTGAACTTTTTCATAGCATTTGCATTATTGTATCAGATTTTGTCAAGATACAAAGAAGAAAGCAACTTGTTCAGTCGTCTCTAAAAAGAGGGAGGAAGTACCATCTTTAAATGACGACTTAAGACGTGGCACTTGTATCTGTCACAAATGGATGAGATGTTAGGGTAAATTTTACTGAGCTTAGTTTTAGGATAAACATTTAGACCTTTACACACACAAAGTAGTCCAAATAGATTGAGTCTAAACTCTCAAACTTAATTAAATATGTATTTTGAAACAAAAATGTAACTATTAACAGTGCAAAAATTGTCTACAGAATACAAATATGCAAACATTTTATGATTTATTGGTAGGTAAAGTTTATTTTAACAGTTGTAAAATAGAGGACACCACTTGCCACCACAAATGAAGAATGACCCTTATTGGGCTTTCCGCTTTTTGGAGAACGCAAGGGTTTCTTCGTCTACGAACAACAAACAGATTCCATCTCCTAACAATAAAATTTAGACTCATGTACATTAAAATGGCTAACATTCAGGTTTTGTGTGGAGTGCAGGATGTTAAGACATTCTTTACCCATCATTAGTGATAACTTTGTGATTGGATTTGTGATAGGTGTGTATTAGTAGGGGGTGGCACGGTGGTGTAGTGGTTAGCACTGATGCCTTGCACCTCAAGGGTCCGAGTTAAATTCTCAGTCAGGTTCAAATTTCCCATTCAGATTACCATTTGAGTGTGCATGAAGTTTTCATGTTCGCCTCATGCTTGGAGGGTTTCCTTCGAGTACTCTGGTTTCCACAGTTTATAGACTTGTAGATTAGGCAGATTGGCGTTCCCAAATTGCCTGTAGTGTGTGAATGAGTGTGTGAGTGTGTGTGCCCTGCAATGGATTGGCACCCTGTCCAGGGTGTACCCTGCCTCGTGCTCTAAATCTCCTGAGATAGGCACCAGGCATACCACAAGCCTGAATAAAGGATAAAGTGGTATAGATAATGAGTGAGTAAGTGAGAAAATGAGTGTATTAGTGAGCACTTTGATAGATAAAATATAAACATTGCATCCACAACACAAACAGACCTAAGAGAGGGTCAGTAGTGTTATTCCCATAGTGAAAAGTTTGAGTGCCATAGGTGGAGATAGCCAGCCACCTGAATCTGGCATTCGAGCCCTCACAGCAGGGCGAGTGGCTGATGACTCATCAGTATACTCGTTCAGCAAAACTACAGTAACGCTAAGGCTAGCCCCCAGGAGCACAAGCAAGAGAAATTTGGTTATAGGAGACTTACCTAAAATTAGCTAGGCCTTTAGCAGCGCCAGCGGCAGTGGTTAGGTGTATCCTGGGAGCCAGGGCACCGGATATTGCCGGTATACTTAGGGCTTTAGGTTAGCATGGGTTCTCAAAGATAGTGATACATGCGCCTTTATCAGGCAGAAATTAGTAAGCATAAATTTACAAAGTGTAAACTAGCAAAGGCAATGTCTGATGAAGTAGTACGCTCTGGCCCCATCCCAATGCGACATGGTGACATAGCTTACAGCAGGTTATGGTTACTAAACTACTGGATCCAGGTGGTGCTCTGAAAACAGTGTGGGCTTTTTAGACAATTGGAGTACCTTTGAGCGGAAAGCTGGTCTGTTAGGGTGGGATAGTGACCATCCCACTCAGGTTTCACCAGATTGAGACTGTTCCCTGAGCAGACCCAACATTTTTTACTATTTTTATGTTACTATAGAGAACTTCATATGCGTTAAATTTAAGTCCGTGTTTTTGTATGATAGTCAGATTATTATTGTGAAAATTTTTCTCCTCCTCTTTTAACAGTTAGACAAGGCTAATGTATGTAGCTATGACCAGGAGGACTAGCTTCATTTAATGTTACATGCTTAGTGTTTAATCCAGATTTTTGTCAAACTCCTGATCCATGATGATTTCATTTACAAAAAGCTCTTTAGATGAAATATGACATTTTACACTCCTAGTTTCAATTCAATTAAATAAAAATGTATATGTATAGCGCTTTTAACAATTGTCATTGTTAAAAAGCAGCTTTACACAATCAAAAGATAATTATGAAACTTTGTATGAAATGTGAGAAAATATGTATGAATCAAAATGATTAGATAGTCACTGATGAGCAAACCGAGGGCAACGGTGCCAAAGAAAAACTTCCTGAAATGGCAATAGAAAAAAAACATGACGTCTAGTTAAACAACCAAACAGTAAAGTGGTACAATAGTCCAACCTAGAGGTGATAAAAGCACGAACAAATTCTTCTGCATTGTTTAGTGTGTTATACAGTATTAGCAATATTTCTGAGCTGAAGGAGTGCTATCCTGGTAATATTATTTACATGTGCTTCAAATAACAGACTGGAATCTATAATCACACCAAGGTCTTTTACTGTTGCACTTGATGAAACAGAAAGGCCATCTAAAGATACTATGTAATTAAAAAGCTTCCTTTTATCTGCATGTTATCCTATGACTAGAATTATTGTCAGGATTAAGCAGAAGTAAGTTAGTGTAAATCCAGTCCTTTACGCATTGCTCAACTTTATTAAGCTTGTTTTTCTTATCTGTTTTTTTGCTGAAACATATTACTGTGTGTCATCAGCATAACACTGAAAACTAATACCATGCTTACAAATGATCAAACCTCCCCTATTTATCCCTTTAATGAAGGCTGACAGTGGAGCAAGTGTGTTAAAGACAATACCTAGTCTAGATATGTGCAAATATCCAATCTTTAGAAATGTGTGCCAGGAGATACATTTCAATTTGTGGATATATTTAAATATGTACCACACTAAATGTAGAAACGACAGAACATTAAAATAAACAACACTCTTGGTCAGTAAATGTAAAGGAAAAATGATTTTCAAAACATATTCAACATATAATACATGAGTCATGTAGTTAATTTAATTTGACCTTACAGTGTTGGGGAACAATTTTCTTTTTTTTTAAAATGTTTCTAGACACCCTTACAAACTGACAAATCACCATAATAACAAGCTTAGTTTGGAGTTAGCAATCCACTTTTGATGGTATTGGTGTGTGTGAAGGTGTCATACACACTCGGTCCGTGACCGGCACTAGGACATGGAAGTAGTACGTACCCGTGACAGAAGGTAAAAAGAGGGGGAAAGGAACACGCTGTCAAATGATGTGCACACACACAAAGTGCAGTGCCGGCTGACACAGAGAGACAGAAAATGGATCTTTAACCTCTCTAATGAAACTTGAGCTTTTGCTTTACACGCACGCACATACAGTACATGTGTTATAATGAACATGATGGCTTTCACACAATCACACATAGGAACACAAAGTAAAAGATGTTTTACGCACATACACGTGGTCACAGTGCTATAGTAAACAGTACGCACGTGCACGGATGTTGATTATACCAGTAAGAAATGCGCACTAAGACTGAGCAGTCGAAACAATTACCCACAATTCCGCAGCACGGGCAAGAGAAAAACTATTGACTCAGTAATCACGTGACCCTTGGTGTCAAAACAAAAAGTGTGTGTGCTACATGATACGTAAACCAAGACTTGCTCGTTTTTTAAGTCAAAATTTATTGAAAATTTTTGCTTGTCTTGCAGAACACTCTCAAACCATGTTACTCTTAATCCGAGGTTCCACTGTATTGACAAACTCATGTCATTATGGTTTGTTATAAAGCATAAGGGTAATCCTCTGTAGGTGGTACTATATTATTCAAAATACTTATATTTGTTCTTTACTTCCTAAAGTAATTAGTTTACTGGCTACTTTTAACCTCTATCTCCATCCTTTTTTTTTTTTTTTTTTATAGATTTTTACTATATATATTACTATTTCTTTAACAATTCTATGCGTATCTGTTAATGCTCCAACTGGAATACCACATAGATAATGCTTTGTAATGCTGCAAAATCTTATTCAAATGCACACTTTTCTTATCTGTCATGTAAATAAGACCTGCCCTGCCAGGAAAGTGCAAATGGGAAGCATGGGAAAAAAAAGAACAGTGTTCCATATAGTGAATTTTAATTAGCTTAGTTTAAGTTCTAAGCCCAGTGGACAGTGGAACACCATTAGAGAGTCTGCGTGGGGCAGATGAGGATGTCACCTTATACAACCTACCTTCTACTGTAGGTAAAAAGTAAACCATTGCCATGCCGTGCCACAGATTCCAAAGATTATTTGTTTTATTTTGCTTACGTAGTTATAATTAGATTTTCTGTCTTGTTTCCTTATACAGAGGAATCGAACACTGACATGGTTTAAAAGGAATTGCAGTTATACTTTGCTAGTTTACAACTTCACAATAATGAGACACAGAAACTATTTTTTGTGTTTTTATTGTAAATGGAAAGCCAAAGCTTATTGATTTGCCTGTTTGTCTTTAGCTCTAATAGCTGCCAAAAGTTCATTGATCACATTAGGTCCCAATGGCTGTGTAGATTACGGTGTTACAGCACTCTTGGAAATGAAGGTACAGTTTTGTACTAATGAAGGTACAAACAATTGTCACTGGGGCAGTACCTTTCAAGGGCCCAGATTTGTATCAAAATATATATAGAAACAAATTTGTACCAGTTCTGTCTGTACCATCAAGGACATTATTTGTAACGGGTCACTAAAATGTACCTTTTGTTTTGTAAAATTGCTGGTACATTATTGTACCTTAATTAAAGGAAGGTACCACCCCAGTGACAAGCCCTTGTGTATTTTAATGGTGTCCAATGTGTTCCTTTAGGAACTATTTAAAAAAATCTATTGAATAAGACATTTAATCTATTTATTATGAACATATGTGAACACTGCCTTAGATTAAACACATCTTTCAGGTTTACAATAAACAAATATTTAAACTAAATAAAAAAACTTTTATTAGCTGAAAAAAAAAACTTTTACAAAATACAATAACATTAAAATGGTACAGTTTATAAAATAAAAATTTTCATCTACAATAGAATTTTTTACAAACTGTTCACAATACAATTTTAACCTTTAAATTAATTTTACCCACTTTTCACATATTTATCTCCAGTTAAAAGTTATAATGCGCAGTGGATAGTAAACGTTACATGTACAATAAACTTAAAATTATAGTCATTAATTGCTTTAAAACTTTTAAAGTGTGTGCAAATGACTTACATAATTGAATGAAAAGCTAAAATAAGGTAATTTAATTATCTCTTAGGGGCTTGCAGGGGTTTTAAGGTATATAATAAGTCACTAAAATATAATAATCACTTGTCACTGAAATAAGGCCACAGACCACATGCATAACATTTGTGTACAAGACGTTTGTGACCGAGATCTTCCAGCCTGGGTTTTTTTTCAATATCTTTATATACATTGAGGATTTAATACATGAGGATAAAGAAACATATTTTTGGTTTGTAGTTTATTCAGAATATAGTTAACTGACAGGCAAAATAACTCTTCTAAAAATTTCACTCTTACACCCTAAGCCAGGGCAGGACAGGGACCAAAAAACGGACCTGGCATTTTTGGCCATAGCGGCCCACCATGATTATTTAAACAATATGCTAAGCAGGCCTGGCCTGACCATAGGGCATACCGAGCCACGCACATTTTTGGGTCTGGGGAGATGACAGTCCTAATAAATTTTTTTTTTTAATTTATTACCGGAGTTTCAAACCAGAAAAAGAGAGAAAAGAGGAAGGGGGGTGCAGAGAAGCTGTGGGTGAAAAGACGGAAAAGCCTACAAGTGGAAGCAGCAAAATGTGTGAAAATCACAGAAATGTTTGCCACCACCACACGTTCAATTTCAGCTGCTGGTGTAGGGCCATTAACATCTAGCAACAGTGCAGAGGCAGTCCGGAGGGCTCAGGCTGCCGGAGCAGCACAAGGGAGTGTACAACAGAGTAACGTCAATGTTAGTTACACAGATGAAACAGCTCTTTTTTCTCTTTTTCTGGTTTATCCATTGTTATAGACGGACTCATCTCAAACTCCGGTCGAACTCTAAATAGCAGATTTTGTCAAGGGGAGATGAGGGCTGGCCAGGAGGGATGCAGGACGTGGCCTGAGATTTCATTGGACTAGCTCAATGTCCTTTAAGACAGTCAACCAATGGACCGTGATTCGTGTCTCAGATACTCTACTATTGCGGTAATAAATAAATTGGCCTAATAAACTTTTTAAAAAATATTAAATTAGGACTGACAGCCCCAGCCCAAAAATGTGCGTTGGCCCGGCGGGCATTGCCTGGTATGCCCTATGGTCAGTCCAGGCCTGCCCTATGCATAACCTACTCACTCACAATAAAAATGTCCAGGATTGAGGGAAGAGGGACACAGATGATCTTATACACAGAAGGCACTTCTATGGCATATATATGGCTGTACAAAAACACACATTCAGGGTAAGTGCAAACATTCTTGTCACCCTTGGACAGTCCATGTTGGTTGTACGCAGTCACAGGTGCAGACAGATATTCATTGTGTGTCCATACTCTTAAATACAAGAGATCCATCCCAACTCCAGACCCTAGTTGTGGTTCAGGTTTTGTGGTTCAGGTTCCCATGCAGGCAGAAATCACAGAATGTTATCATCAGTCTGTGTTTTCCATTAACCAGTGATCTGAACCAGGTTATCTGTATATTACCAGCTTGTTTTCATTTGCTTTTTATTTGCTTGCTGATCATTTTCTCTGTCACAACTGTTAATGAAAAAAAAAATGAGCATGATAACACAATAAAATAAACTAATTTTCATTATTATCATTATCAATCACCAATGACCATACATAAAGACAACACAAGCTTTTTTAACGTGATACAGCACCTAAACTAGGTGAAATGCATGAGAACATTTACACCACAGCTGATATTCATGGACATCTGTAATCTAGATAAAGCATTAAAGCCACCAGGAGCTAACATGTTTGTGCTAAGCAACATAAGGCGCTATATTTTACAATGGCCACCGTGTACAGACCCCCAGGGCCATATGCCGATTTTCTTAAAGAATTTGGACATCTGCTATCAGACCTAATTGTTAACTCTGACAAAGTGTTGATAGTAGCAGACTTTAACATTCATGTAGATGATGCTAACGACACTTTAGCCCTCGCATTTATGGACTTACTAAATTCCTTTGGGGTTAAACAAAATATAAATGGATCAACTCACCGCTGTAATCATACGCTAGATTTAATTATATCTCATGGTATAGATGTCTCTAATATAGAGATTTTATCTCAAAGTAATGATATAACAGATCATCACCTCCTGATATATACCCGTAGAACAGATTAGCTGTGTCTCCCCATGTTATCGATTTGTTAGAAATATGAATCCGACTACTAAAGACGGATCTGTCCCAAATTCTTATTAGACCCCTAAATGCAGACGATCTGGATGAAATGACTAGCAGCATGGGTACTATTTTTACCAGAACATTAGACACTGTTGCTCCCATCAGATTAAAAAAAGTTAGAGATAAAACACTTGCTCCTTGGTACAATAGTCATACTCGCGCCCTAAAGAGAGCAACCCGTAACCTTGAGCGAAAATGGAGAAAAACTAAATTAGAAGTTTTTCAAATTGCGTTTAAAGACAGTATGTGCAGCTATAGACAGGCTCTAAAAACTGCTAGGGCCGAGCATCTTAGCCAACTGATAGCAAGAAACCAAAACACTCCCAAGTTCTTATTTAGTACAGTAGCCCACCTAACAAAACCTAAGATGCCTGCAGAGTACTCCACAACATTTTAGTAGTGAAGATTTTATGGACTTCTTTAATGAAAAAATCGATAGCATAAGGAAGAAAATAACGGAAGTTCAACCTCTAATAGCATCTCATGATCTAGTTCAGCCTAAAGTTTCACATTTAGTTTTTCAGTGCTTTGCAGGTGTAGGACAGGAAGAGCTTTATAAACTTATCACCTCAGCTAAATCAACAACGTGCCTGTTAGACCCAATACCAACCAGATTTTTGAAAGAAGTGATGCATACGGTTGGAGAGCCACTTTTAAACATTATTAATTCTTCATTATATCTAGGTCACGTCCCTAAACCTTTCAAGTTGGCAGTTATTAAGCCGCTTCTTAAAAAATCTAATTTGGACGCAAATGAAATAACAAATTATAGACCAATTTCAAACCTCCCCTTTATATCATTTGCAGGAAAACAACATCCTTGAAGAATTTCAATCAGGTTTCAGGCCCCATTATAGTACAGAAACTGCACTAGTTAAGATTGCAAACGACTTGTTTTTAGCTTCGGACCAAGGCTGCACCTCAATTCTAGTCTTGCTTGATCTTAGTGCTGCATTCGACACTATAGATCATAACATTCTCATAGATCGCTTACAAAATCACATAGGTATTCAGGGACAGGCATTAAAATGGTTTAGATCATACCTGTCTGATCGATACCATTTTGTAGACCTAAATGGAGAACTGTCTGGTGTAATGCCATTGAAATATGGGGTCCCACAAGGGTCAGTTTTTGGACCTCTGCTGTTCTCAATATACATGCTTCCCCTGAGTAACATCATTAGAAGACATGGGATTAGTTTCCATTGTTATGCTGATGATACCCAATTATATATCTCAACAAAACCAGACGAAATACCTAAGTTGTCTAGATTAACCGAGTGTGTCCAGGACATAAAAGATTGGATGACCAATAACTTCCTTTTACTAAACTCAGACAAGACTGAGATATTACTCATCGGCCCAAAAACCAGCACACAACAGCTTTCACAATTCAGCCTGCGTTAAGAAGGATGTACTGGTACTACTAGCTCAACAGTAAAAGACCTGGGCGTAATATTAGACAGTAACTTGTCTTTTGAAAATCATATTTCCAATATCACAAAAACAGCCTTTTTCCATCTTAGAAATATCGCCAAACTTAGGAGCATCTTATCCGTATCTGATGCAGAAAAGCTAGTTCATGCATTCATGACCTCCAGACTGGACTATTGTAATGCATTACTAGGTGGTTGTCCTGCATCCTCAATAAACAAGCTTCAGTTAGTACAAAATGCAGCCGCCAGTGTTCTCACTAGATCCAAAAAATATGATCATATAACCCCAATATTATCATCCCTGCACTGGCTACCTGTTCAGTTTAGAATTAATTACAAAATAGTATTACTTACATACAAGGCTTTAAATGGTTTAGCTCCCACATACCTAACCAGTCTTCTGAAACGCTATAATCCGCCACGCTCCTTAAGATCACAAAACTCTGGACTTCTGGTAGTTCCCAGAATTTCAAAATCTACAAAAGGGGGTAGGGCTTTTTCATATTTAGCTCCAAAACTTTGGAATAGCCTTTCAGACAGTGTTCGGGGCTCAGACACAGTTTCCCAGTTTAAAAGTAGACTCAAGACGCATCTCTTTAATCTGGCATACGCGTAACTCATCCCATAACTTCATACTTCAGTACATCTATTCTGAATGGCAACTACGCTAATTCTCTCCATCTGTTCTGTACTTTTCTACCCATCCCGAGGCATCTGGAGATTGTACCAGCTTCAGTAGATAAAGGCCAACCCTGCAAGGATCCTAAGGCATCCAGAGAAGGACCAGCTCCAGCTGAATTCTGCCTTATTATGATTGGAGCTACACATCCTGCTCCTGTGCTCCCAGTGATCCAGATCCCATCTGCCCTCTGCACCTACTGACTCATCCCTGTGTTGAACTGGACTTTATGTTAATTTAAAGAATTTCTTTTATATTGTACTTTCAGCTGCATAACACACATGGTCTTATATCATCTCTATCTGTTATCACCCAAATGAGGATGGGTTCCCTGTTGAGTCTGGTTCCTCTCAAGGTTTCTTCCTATTGCCATCTCAGGGAGTTTTTCCTTGCCACTGTCGCCGTCACCCTTGGCTTGCTCATCAGAGAAATTTGATTTATTCATCTGGTTATTATCTAGACACATTTTTCTCACACATACACAATTTATTATTATTATTAATATTTTATTATTTTATTTTATTTATTTATTTATTTTTTTTAATTTCTTTCATCTTTGTGAAGCTGCTTTGAGACAATGACCATTGTTAAAAGCGCTATATAAATAAAATTGAATTGAATTGAATTGAATGATGTGTTTTCTACATGCTACCCTAAACTATGTAAGTGACATTGAAAAACAATGCTTTATATCAATTGGCCAAAATAAGGAAAAATAAAAAATAATATCAGTTTTATATTATCAGAATAAGGATGATATAGGAATTAATAACTCACCCATGGTAAAGGCTTGCTGGATTCTTTTGTTGAGGAAAAGCTAAACTCCTCCCACTGTCCAGAACATTCTGTATGCTTGATGTTAGAACAATTACGTACTTATTTAGTTGTACCTTAAAAGGTAAAAACTTGTATCATAAAAGGGCTTTTCCATTTCATTAAGAGTACAATTCTCGGAAACGTACAAAATTGTTCTTCGAGGAACATTATTTGTACCACAGTGTACCTTTTTTCTGAAAGTGAGCGTTCATGTAAATAACCTATTAAGTAGATAACAATATAAAAGCAACCTTGTAAAAAAAAATCAATAATTCAGAAAAAAACCTCAGTAGTTGACAACAAAAATTACATACATACATACATACAATATATGATTTTTCCAGATTTATTTTCCTGATTAAAGGCTAAATAATCAATAATCTCCTTCAAACTCCATCTATCTATCTATCTATCTATCTATCTATCTATCTATCTATCTATCTATCTATCTTGTGGGTGTGTGTATAATAAAAGGAATTATTATATTTAATAATATATATATATATATATATACTCCATATTTTATTATAATTATTATATTTAAAAATAATTTAATAATAATAATAATAATAATAATAATAATAATAATAAACATTGCCAGAGAAAAAGTTTTAAATGTAATGTAAATTATTTCTACTACTGTAATTTTTGTAAAGATCTTAAAAAGATATTTTGTAATGGTATAGCTATGTGTCACAGTCATGAAGTTCATGATGATGCTGTATCTCTGTTTGGAACATTCTGCACCTGTGAATCTGAATTTCCATGACATGGAATAGCTATTGTTAAAGTACAAAATTTAACCAAACTAAATAAACATCACATAGATAACACTGCTTCATTTAATAACAATTACTTCATACTAGAATGGGCATGTGTATATTTTATGTGTATGTATTATTTAACTTATAAACTTATTAACATATCATAAACCTTGATTTAAACTTTTTTAAACTTAAGAAAGGCTCAAAATAAAAATAACAAGGTGACTTGAACTGCTTGTAGAGGTATCATTATTCATAATTCTGGTTAAATTCACAATATTTTTGACAGTTTTCTTTTTTTAACTCATGTTTATTTTCCACTTATAAATAAACTTTTTTTATTTCTTTTATTTTAAAAATTACATCTAATAACTGAAGATCCAAATTCCCCTTGAAAGAAGTTCACAAAGTGAAAAACATACAATGTTAACAAATTTTTAATTGACTTTGATGCAAAATCAAAAATACATTTTATAATTATAATTTTAATCACTTTGGCATCTGGCACACATTTCTAAAAATTGGATTGATTGCCCATACTTAGAAAAGGTATTATCTTAATACACTTCCTTCAATGTTAGTCATAAGCCTATGTGTACAAAACTTGCGTAACCCCCCAAAAAATGCCTCATTGAAACACTTGTAGACACAATTGTCATTAATCATACAGGTGAGGTAAATGCCTAAGAACATTGGTAGTTTTTTTTAACAATATTTATATTTGGCAAATAAACAGTAAATGAATAAATTTAATGATTTTAATTAATCATATGAAAACTTCACGGGAGGTTTTTGGCAGTGTGTGTTCTGATACTTGAGGGCTTGTGCAGGATTTACACATGTTCAGTCAATTTTCAGCTTTAGCTCATACAGTTTAAAGTCATACACAGATTGCATTAATCTTAAACAAAGCTCAATAACATTCTCCCTAACACATCATACATTTGTGACAGATACAAGTGCCAAGAAAATACTCTTGCTCATACTTTCTGTTTTTGTCTCCAGGTAATTTGCCTTGATGTGACATAATTATAATATACTGTATGCATTATAATTAACCTCTACTTATAGTCTAATAATAATAATAATAATAATAATAATAATTGCCAGAAAAAGAGTTGTAAATGTAATGTAAAAGATTTCTATTACTGTAATTTTACAAAAATCATAAAATATATTTTGTAATGGTATATGAAATGTCACAGTCATAAAGTTCATGATGAACTTTAATGATAAACTAAATCGCTTTATACCAGCTTCACATGATTCATGGAAGAACATAAACCTGAATATGAATGAAAATTGATTTTGGAACCCATGCCAGAAATAAATTGTGGGTGGAGTAACAATGATAATGCCAGATTTTTCTTCTTCATGATCACCTCTGCTTGCTATTACCAGTAAACAAGAGAAACAGTAAAAAAAATTGTAAAACTGATGATTTAAAAGTCAAGATGTGAAGTGTAAGATGACAAAATAAAATCTCACCCCTGACTTATGCCATTATTATACCGTACATATGTATTTTAAATATACACATATATTCAAAATTGTCATGTCTTGGAGACAATGCTAAAAAGATAAAACATTTATACTGTATATAATAAAGAAGAATTGTAAAGAATGTGTAAACAAATAAATTTTTATTTAATTGAAAATATCAGACAGTGCAACTTAAAGGTGTATGTGTGTTTATTAAAACCATGATTGTAAAGTGTTTTACCTGTTTTGAAATAGAAAATTTCAATATATATTCTGGCTTTTCCCGGCTGTGCAAAATACATTTTATCATCTGGGGTTTTCTTAAATTCAATTCAATTTTATTTAAATAGCGCTTTTAACAATTGTCAATGTCGCAAAGCAGCTTTACACAATCAAAAGAATTATTTAAGTTTGTATGGAATGTGAATGTGTATGAATCAAAATTGTCAGATAGTCCCTGGTGAGCAAGTCGAGAGCAACAGTGGCAAGGAAAAACTCCCTGAGATGGTAATAGGAGGAAACCTTGAGAGGAACCAGACTCAACAGGGAACCCATCATCATTTGGGTAAAACAGAAAGCAGGAATTGATCTGCATTCATACTATGTGTTAGGTAGGGTTAGACTAACTATAACAGCATAACTAGGGAGAGCCGGAAGGAAACACAGACATGAGGGCTCCCTGAGATGTAAAGCAAACAATCACCTTACTGTCAACAAACCTGAGTGATCAATGAGAGTGGGGAAGACAGCATCTAAACATACCAGTTCACCTAATACTCTACGTCCATAAGTCCCCCAAATCTGCTCCTATACACAAGAGAAATCTATTTATAAAAATGCTTGATTAAATAAATAGGTTTTTAGCCTAGCACTGAGACTGTGTCTGAGTCCTGAACACTATTTGGAAGGCTATTCCATAACTTTGGGGCTTTGTAAGAAAAAGCTCTGTTCCCAGCTGTATGTATGTATGTATGTATGTATGTCATTTTTGTTGTCAACTACTGAGGTTTTTTTCTGAATTATTGATTTTTTTTTTTTTACAAGGTTGCTTTTATATTGTTATCTACTTAATAGGTTATTTACATGAACGCTCACTCTCAGAAAAAAGGTACACTGTGGTACAAATAATGTTCCTCGAATACTTTTGTACGTTTCCGAGAATTGTACTCTTAATGGAATGGAAAAGACCTCTTATGATACAAGTTTTTACCTTTAAGGTACAACTAAATAAGTACGTAATTGTTCTAACATCAAGCATACAGAATGTTCTGGACAGTGGGAGGAGTTTAGCTTTTCCTCAACAAAAGAATCCAGCAAGCTGTTACCATGGGTAAGTTATTAATTCCTATATTATCCTTATTCTGATCATATAAAACTGATATTATTTTTTATTTTTCCTTATTTTGGTCAATTGATATAAAGCATTGTTTTTCAATGTCACTTACATAGTTTAGGGTAGCATGTAGAAAACACATCATGCTGCCTTATGTTGCTTAGCACAAAAATGTTAGCTCCTGGTGGCTTTAATGCTTTATCTAGATTACAGATGTCCATGAATATCAGCTGTGGTGTAAATGTTCTCATGCATTTCACTTAGTTTAGGTGTTGTATGACGTTAAAAAAGCTTGTGTTGTCTTTATGTATGGTCATTGGTGATTGATAATGATAATAATGAAAATTAGTTTATTTTATTGTGTTATCATGCTCAAATTTCTTTTTTCATCAACAGTTGTGACAGAGAAAATGATCAGCAAGCAAATAAAAAGCAAATGAAAACAAGCTGGTAATATACAGATAACCTGGTTCAGATCACTAGTTAATGGAAAACACAGACTGATGATAACATTCTGTGATTTCTGCCTGCATGGGAACCTGAACCACAAAACCTGAACCACAACTAGGGTCTGGAGTTGGGATGGATCTCTTGTATTTAAGAGTATGGACACACAATGAATATCTGTCTGCACCTGTGACTGCGTACAACCAGCACATGGACTGTCCTAGAGTGACAAGAATGTTTGCACTGTTTTACCCTGAATGTGTGTTTTTGTACGGCCATATATATGCCATAGAAGTGCCTTCTGTGTATAAGATCATCTGTGTCCCTCTTCCCTCAATCCTGGACATTTTTATTGTGAGTGAGTAGGTTATGCATAGGGCAGGCCTGGACTGACCATAGGGCATACCAGGCAATGCCCGCCGGGCCAACGCACATTTTTGGGCTGGGGCTGTCAGTCCTAATTTAATATTTTTTAAAAAGTTTATTAGGCCAATTTATTTATTACCGCAATAGTAGAGTATCTGAGACACGAATCACGGTCCATTGGTTGACTGTCTTAAAGGACATTGAGCTAGTCCAATGAAATCTCAGGCCACGTCCTGCATCCCTCCTGGCCAGCCCTCATCTCCCCTTGACAAAATCTGCTATTTAGAGTTCGACCGGAGTTTGAGATGAGTCCGTCTATAACAATGGATAAACCAGAAAAAGAGAAAAAAGAGCTTTTTCATCTGTGTAACTAACATTGACGTTACTCTGTTGTACACTCTCTTGTGCTGCTCCGGCAGCCTGAGCCCTCTGGACTGCCTCTGCACTGTTGCTAGATGTTGATGGCCCTACACCAGCAGCTGAAATTGAACGTGTGGCTGCATCCAGGAGGACTAGCTTCATTTAAAGCTACATACTCGTCCTGTTTAATCCAGGTTTCTGTTAAACAAAGTATATCAAACTCTTGATCCCTGATAAACTCATTAACAATAACTGCTTTTGATGCGAGAGATCTAATATTTTACAGTCCTAGCTTCAGATCAGAGGTGCCGTCTGCGCATTCAGTGTAATCCGAGTTTGTGGTATCTATGTTAATATAATTATTAAAACAGACTTTCTGAGTCTCTGTAAATTTTTGCTTAGCTCGGGAAACAGACACAACCTCAAAATAAGGAACTCTATGCAGCTAGCAGACGGTTGGTTTAGCCTGTTTGTCTGCTCCCTGCACCTCTGTAAAGTTACCCTTACTAACCTCTGACTGACGAAAGCGTATATCATTAGCTTCAGCATGTACCACTATTTTTGAGGACCTATGCTGTCCTAGAGCCCTAAGATTATCTGCTATGTCCGGTGCTCTGGCTCCCGGGATACACCTAACCATTGCCGCTGGCGCCCCTAAAGGCCTGGCTAATTTCACATGTTTCAGTATAGAGTCTCCCATAACCAGAGCTTTTTCAGGTTTCTCAGCGGGTGCATCACTGAAGAGGGCAAACCTGTTGGACACTTGAAGCGCAGAGGAGGTGTGCTCCGGTAGACTAGCCTTAGCGTTAGCTTTGGCTGAATGAGTATGCCGCCGAATCGTCACCCACTCGCCCCGCTGTGAGGGCTCTAATGCCGGAGTCGGGGGCTGGTTATCTCTGCCTGCGGCACCCAGACTGTGCGCTATGGGAATAACACTGCACTCGCGCTCTCTAACCCTCTCTAAAGTCTGGATGCGCTCCTTTAGTGCTAATATCTTCTCTGTCAGAGTGCTCACTAACACACACCTATCACAAGTAAAATTAAAACTAACGATGGAGGAAGTATGTCTAAATATCCTGCACTTTACACACTGAACAAGCTGAATATTGTCCATTATAGCGTACAGAGTTTAGATGTTTGGAGCTGAATTCCGTTTGTTGTTCTTAGATGAAAGAAACTCACACGTTCTCCAAAAAGGGCAAAAAACAGAAAAAAAAAGGCCCAATGGTGTAAAAACATAAAAACGCAAAAACTACCCAGATAGAACACACACATCGTGGAGATGTCAGATGTCTGGCAGAGTGCGTTTGCTCATCTGGCAGATGTCGCCGAGACATTCGTGCCAGATGTTAGAACGACGCTTAGCTTACGTAATGTATTTAAGACGTACATGAATTAAAACGTCCTTGATTCGCTCTTTGGACGATGTTAATCAGATGTTCATACATCTGCCAAATGTATGATTCATGTCGGATATATGTTGTTTTATTAAAACACCCCCCTCCCATTATTTTAATTAAATACCCTCGGTTAATTATAATTAACCATGGTCAACAGAATTCTGTAAAGAAAGGAAGCATAAGACAAACTGGATAAAACAGAGATTTTTATTTTATATTTAAAAAAAGAAATAGGGTCTCAATTCAAAAAGATGTACAAAACATAAAAAAAACACAAATAATTATTAATCATAGAAAATAAAATTATACACCAACAGAAACGTTTTGTACTTTAATAACTGTACGTTATATACTATGACTGTTACATACGGTTGGTCAGGAAACTCCTGAAGTCAGATGCAGACAGGACACTTTTCAGTCACAAACTGCTGTGAAAAAATATAGAGATAGATTCAATTAAAATTAATGATATTTAACTTAGCGAATGAACAATATTTATACTTTGTTCCTCTCGCTTTACAATTCATGAGAACAGACCCAAACCAGAACCGAACCGCAGATTAAGCATGCGCATATAACCGTCGGTATTTTAAGTGTGATTAAAAATACAAGAAATAGCTTAAACCAAAATAACGTGACTAAACATCGCTAAACAGCAGGTGACATTTATTTTCAGTATTTTGTTTCTATTTAGAAAGATGGTTGATTCAACATTCATTACCTTGAGTCAGGACTTCATTAACTTTTTCAATAACAAAACTAGAAAACACCCTGTTAAGTGCTGTTAGGAGCCTCCTTAATCAACAGGGTGTCAATCAGAAGCCTAGACAAAACGTCATTACCTGTTGCGCTTTGTAGAAGTCCGACGGGTCTCGTCTGAAACCCCCGCCACAGTCTGCGGGGTCTGTGTGTCGTCAGCATTTTGTACTCTATTGTCTTGAATATACTTCCTCCACTCTCAGTGTATAATTCTTGAGTAACCCAAAAAAAGCGCTAAATGAAAATAACAATGTGATATGGGACTGGAAACATTTGTGACACAAGTATCATTGTTCATACAAGTCAATAGAATTCCTTAAACATTTGACAAGTAAATAAATTACTTTCTTATTAATAAATTAATCAAAGTGAAGATCCAAACTTTAAAGTAATTCACCCTGCACTCACTTTCCACAAAACTGGACATTATAGGTCAGTATAAATTAAAAACATGGCCAATGCTGGAAATAGTTCATAAAGTGAAAGAGGTTTCAGATTTTATTTCTACAATTACAAATGTGGGTAGGGGTAGCTCAGGGGTAGCTCAGTGGTTAAGGCATTGGACTACGGTTCGGAAGATCCTAGGTTCAAACCCCACAACCACCAAGTTGCCACTGTTGGGCCCTTGAGCAAGGCCCTTAACCCTCAACTGCTCAGATGTATAATGAGATAAAAATGTAAGTCGCTCTGGATAAGAGCGTCTGCCAAATGCCTAAATGTAAATGTCAACTAGGCTTTTTTCATTTGCGCACAAGCTATTTGATTTCTGTAAAGGCCAACATTATTTACTTATTGCATACATACATTTTGGGCATTAGAAAGGCATTACAGAAATTGACACATAATCAACAAATCTAAGTAATTAATTACTCTATGAAAAGACATGTTGTTTTTTTTTTAATTACAGTATTCAGCATAAACCAGGAACTCTTTTCATTCTGGTTTCTTCTTACATGGTTTCTACTAATGGTTGTTCTCCATGTCAGGGAGGTTTTTCTTGCCACAATTAGATCACGAAAATTAGGTAATCTAATTATACACCTTGTACATCTTGTAATTGTACATCTTGATTCCTGTACAGTGGGCTTGTGAAAGGTATTGTTAAATAGGTTTTATTAAAGTTGAATTAAACAGACACCACATAAGTATATTTACATTCTTTTTTTTTGTCAGCATGCACATATGCACATTAATTAATTTATTTTTAATAAATGGTTGAAAAATAAATAGTCGTCTTCATAAAATGTCACATGCTCTATAAAAAAAAAAACTTACTGACGTAGGAACACAGCCATTACATGTGGGGATGAATCACATTCATAATGCCAGACATTCCTTCAGTGTAATCACATATACTGGATACTATAAGTAAAAATTACAGTAATTAAAGTTACAGTAATTAAGTCTTTAAATATAATTGTAAACACTATAATAAAGAGAAACTTTTTAAACATATTTGTTTATTTATTTGAGTATTATATTGATGATAATTTGTGTTACACACTTCTATGGTGTAGAACAGGATTATATGAATTATATATTACTCTTGAAAAAAATGCTTGAAAAAAATTACTTTACTTAATGACAAGCCTTAACAAAATTGTTAAACTATAAAGTATGTATATATTTTGTTTTTAACTAAATAAAAACAAAATAATTGTTGTCAAACTAATGCCATTATGGTTTGTAATAAAACATAAGTGTAATCCTTAAGAGCTACTATATTTGTCTTTTTTAAATGCTAAAGTAGTAGTTTACTAGCTACTTTAAACATTAAGTTCTACATTCTAAACACATATTCAAATAGCTTTGGAAGGTTATCTTTGATTGTTTTTAATAAACTTAAAAAATATTACATTAGTTTCTATTCTGGGTTGTATTGTAAGACTAAACATTCAGGTCTTGGTAGCTGGATGTGCTTGATTACTGTACATTTACTTGGTATTTTTGGAAAGGCAGCATTATAAAGAAAAAAAAGAACATTTTTCCATTTTGTGAAGTTTATAATCAGATGCTTCTTTTAAAATAAAGACTTACTACCCTCTTCCACCAAAAAATTTCAGCTAACATTCAGTCAAATTATTCATTTTTAGGCAACATAGAGCAGTGGTTCTCCACCATTTTCTTGGATGACAAGTGCACCGTGCACAGCACTATTTGGTGGGTTGCTTCCAACACTCCTGATTTAACTAGTAAGCAGCTGTTGTTTTTTTGTTTTTGTTTTTTTATACAAGTGAGTGTGTTAGAGAAACAAAAAACATTTTAATAAGCAAGGCAGGTGTTCCTCCAGGACCAGAGTTGAGAATCACTGTTCTACAGCATTGTTGTTTTCAATCATAGTTTTGGTGATATTCAGGTCTCTGCTTCCAATGGACTATGGAGGAGTTGCAGGGTGTGTCTGTAATGAGTTCCATTCAACTGGAAACCACAAACTGTTACAAAATCATAGATACAGTTTGCATGCTTTTAGGAGTGACACTGGAGGTTTGGCACTTCAGACATTTTTTTTCTTAACTACTCTTTAGTATTGTTTTCTACTGTGATTTGTATTGTAGGACTAAGCCATACTATATGCATTTTTTTTTTCCCATGTCATTTTCAAGACCAGTGACTAATATCAGTAAAGTTACTGAGTATAATAAGAGATTGTTTTCAAGAAAGTTTCCTTTTATAATGTTATGGGTGATTTAACAGCATCCTCCTTCCTCCATTTATTTATTATTAAACCAGGTTTCACAGACAATTAAATGACTTCATGGTTTCTTTGTTCAGAAAGAAAGTAATAGTTAAGGGAGAATAACAGCTGCCAAAACTTCCTTGTTCACATTCGCTGGCTGTGTAGACTAAGGTGTTACAGCCTTTAAATAAAGTATATATTAAGTAGATGTTAATGGAAAGGCAACACTGTAAAAAAAACAGTGTTCTTCCAGTGAACTAAAAAGAAAGAAAAGGAAGCTAACGTGTGTGTGTGTGTGTGTGTGTGTGTGTGTGTGTGTGTGTGTGTGTGTGTGTGTGTGTGTGTGTGTGTGTGTGTGTGTGTGATCGGGGGGGCGGTCATACGTATGCCATTATACTGTATATTTTGTGATATAATGATGCACTCCAATATTTTTCAAGCTACTTTTTTATTATTTTTAAAAAGTTCCCTCACCTACAGTATAGAGCAACAGTGTATACCAAATACTTAACACCAACTTGTTCAGCAATGGATGAATTGATTCACATTTAGTGTTTACACTTGCCCCTTTTTAATATACATAATATGGCCTTGACTACAATTGTGGACACTTGACCATCACATCCACGCGTGGTCCTTCTCCAAACTATTGCCATGGAAGCACACAATTCTCCATACTTTTTTGCATGCTTCAACATTACAATTACCTTTATTAAAGTCAAATATTGCAGAATGAATTCAAGACCCCCTCACCCAACACCAGTACTGTACTTCATCTCACTAATGTTCTTTGTGGTTGAATGGGGGAAATCACCACAAGCATGCTCCAAATTCTAGTTGAAAGTCTTCCTGAAAGAGTGGAGGTTACTACAAGATCAAAAAAGAGACCAACCCTATGAAATGGAATTATACATGGGCATCCTCCACATAGTGTATTTGATAGTTTTTTTTGTAGTTTATTTTTGACTGTGTTTTTGCATAAAAAGGTCATAATCATTTAAACAATTCACTTACAATAAATTTTGTTTTTCTTAGTTTAAAGATATGCATGTAATTGGACTGTTGTCACTTCAGATAGTTCTATTTTAAATAACCTTTTCTATTACCACATTTCATGCTTTTATTAAAATACCCAGAAAAAGAAATTGGTCAGAGGAAATAATAATAATAATAATAATAATAAGAGGAAGAAGAAGAAAAAGAATGCTTTCTTTTTAAATTTATTGATTTATTTATCTCACACTTCAGGCAATAAACCACGGAAAACACAAATGATACTATATACGATGATAAATACTATTAATATACATGCCAGCATATAATTTAGTATCTGAGTCTATGTTTATGAATAGAATCAGCTGCCTTTCATTCACATATATAAAAATTATATACAGGTATATATGTAGTTACAGTTAAATACATCTTCCTACATTTAATCTACATTTTCCCATTTACAAAACTGTAAAAATTAAATCTATAATAATAATAATAGAAAATAATAATAATAATAATAATAATAATAATACAGTATGTTGTATATACATAAAGTATATACAAGAACCTTTTTCTTGGGCATGTTTATTCCACAATGTTTAAAAAAACATGATTTAATGTTGTAGTCATTTTACATCATACTCTCTCTTTTAAAAATATTTACCAATAATCTGTCAAACATTTTGCATTTTTATAAAGGGTTTTTACACAGTAGTTCTTTTAAATTTTTTTATGTTTTGACGCTGTAGCTTTATTCCTTATAACATACTGTTCTTCACCTTCTCAAAAATTTGCTGCACCTTTGTTGCAGGAACACAACCTTCTCGCAGAAAATGTATGGTACCTAAAAAGCAATTTGTATTAGGAGGCAAATTAAAAAGGCAAATGGCTTCAAATATATTTGGTAAATCAGTTCCAGATTACCTTCATCTATTTTCAGGCAGTTGACCACAGTTGAGCCTACCAGCTCATTGGACTGCCCATCACACAGTACTCCTTGGATCTTGTGTCCTAGGCGCCTGGTAGACATTTAAAATCATTCTGTTATACCTTAATATTAAAACTTTTATTTACTACCAAAAACATTTGGTTACACAGTGGTTTATATACCATAAACAGTAAGTATCATTACAACGTCTATAAGTGAATTTCAGTGCACCAATAATAACAAAGTCTCTGATCTATGCATATATATTTCTATATCTACCTATCTATCTATATACAGTGTATATTTTGGCTACAAGAAGGGTTGATGATTTTAAAACAAACTTTTATGTACAAAAACAGTCATGAGTCATGAAATACAACTTACTTAATAACCATGTCATGATGTGTGCTGTCAGGTTCACCACTTGGATTTGCAGATGTGATAGCCAAAGGCCCAGTGATGTCACACAGGTGGGCAGTGACTGTGTGGTCAGGGACACGAATCATTATGCTGTCCTTGGTCCCCACACGATCGTATGCAGCCCCCACACCTTAAAACAATAGGTTTATGCAAGTTACACAATAATAAAATAAAAATGTTTGATCAGACATTCTAATGCTGCTGTCTTACCAAGTTTAAGGAGCCAGTCTCCTTTTGGGACAATACAGCTGATCCCTCCTGGATATACATTTCTCATGAACTCCCAGAGCAATGGACTAAATGGTGGTTTTGTTGGAACAAGCTGCTCCAAACTAGAAATGCAGATGCAGATGGGCTTCTCCGCAGGACGTTCCTGTGGATGATATTTTAAGCAAATGATTACAAGTTAAATTTTTCTCAAACAGGTTAGTACATCAAATATAAATGAAGAATTGCATGGTACTCACTTTAATATTGTAGATTTTCTCTATTGCACTTGGATGCTTGCAAGAAGCGGCCAGAGCATAGACAGTATCTGTTGGTATACCACATACACCTTTGTTTTCCAGCAATTTCGCAATCTCTAGCAGTCCACTGGTCCCACGAGAAGATGGAATTGGACATGGGGCTGTAGCAGCAGTTTTTTTCTTCTTATCATTATTCTAAGAAAAATACACAAAAAGTAAATGAACTATTTAAATAATTTAATTTTTTTTAACAACTTAAATGTCCATGTGTTGCAATTTAAAAATACCTTTATGAGTGCAGGTCCAACTGGTATTATGGTTTTGGAGAATATGCAATTAACAAGTGATGCCAGAGTTCCATACAAGCAAATTATGGCAAATATTGAAAGCATGGCAACTGGAAAAGAGTATAGTATTAAAAATATTTAAAGATTTATAAATGATCAGAGATGCATTGTCTACTTTAAATTAAACTTTACCTTCCAACTGGTATGGAAGTCTATTAATAGTGGAAAGAAGAAGACACACCACTATGACCTCCATAATAATGGTTAATGCCAGCAAAACAAGATTTCCATAAGCAGCTGCAAATCATAAAAATGGATGAAATCTAGCATAGTATTGTAAATATTTATGGAAATACCACCAAAATAGTATCAGTCAAAATAGACATGGTACTGACCAACTAGGATGAGGAAAGCGTTAATAACCAAAAATGCTGTTGCTCCTGCTGTAAATCCATTTGATGATTCAGTTGAAAACTGCAGCTGTTGTCCTGTAAGAAACCATTCAATATCATAGTATTACTAATAAGACTATTGATTTCATTTAAGATTATGTGTATCTTGTCAAATGTTATCAATAAACTAATATTGTAATTCTTAAATAAGTTCCAGGTTTACAATATAACATTAACATACCTGCAAGTCTGAACCATGTCCAGGTGGCCCAAATGGCCAAATAGAAGGATGGAATAACTGATCCAAACCTCTGTCCTCCTTGAACCTGTAATCGGCTTACATAACCCTGGATGATGGCCCCTGGGATAAGCACCCAGGGTACAGTTAAGTCCAGAAAACTCTGCCCAGGGTGGCTGACCTGAATGGCTGAGAGCGCTGCCACACCATTAGTAAGGTAAAACAGAGCATCAGGCAGTTGGGTATCTGTTTCTTGACACTGGATATTTTGCGATGTCCTTAGACATCTCAAGCCACTCTCCAGCCTGTCAGTTGAGACAAGCTGGAATCCAACTGGAATTAGTGACTTTTCAGCAATGGTGTTAATGAGACGTGCAAAGGTGCCATATAATGAGACAGCCGTAAAGATGGAGCAAGCCACCCCATAAAAGATATAGTACCTATCAAGAGGAATCTGGGGGATTGTTGATATAGTCAGCAGAAAGAACATGGCATTGTGGATAATTTCCAGCATATCCATGTTCAGACTAGCAACACAAAGTAGTAAAGCGGCTGCTAGGAAAAACCAGTTACCCACCATAGCTTGCCTTGCTGTTGCTGCTTCACTCCTTCCTGTTAACACAGATATCACATGCTCTTCCCAGGTCTTTACAAGCCAGAAGGTGCAGTGCAGGCCAAACTTGGTGGCATGGTAGCAATCCTGCCGCAAATATGAATAATAACTGGAGAGAAGCTGAGCAGCAGAGTTGATTGATATCCAGACTGCAGATACTGTGATCGATGGGAAATACCCAAAGGCATAGAAGGCAAATATGAATGGTGATACTGTATCACAGAAAAAGCCCAAGGCCATGGGTTCAGCATATTTGGTGTTCTTCTTTTTCTCCTGCCCTAAACTCTTGGAGCTGCTTGCATTGGTTGTCCCAAGAAGTAGCACATTAAATAGAGGATTACCAAAACCTTTGAGCACATAGCGTTGAGCCACTCCTTTGATGAGCAGTGCTGCTGAGCCATATATAGCAAAAAGCAAGATAAGAAGTTCTAGCACTCCTGATACCACAAGTCCCCAGCCAGACACTAGTCCCACAGCTTCAAAAACAAGTGTGAGGGTGATGGATCCAAACACAAAAGGCATAATGTAATTAACTGTGGCTGAGCAGAAGGCCAGCAGTAAGGAAAGCAAGATATAGGGCACCAGCCCAGCTATGGCTGACTCCCTGATTCCCTGAGTAGTAATGAAGATCTGATTGACAGCAGTATGATTTAAATACAGGTCCACCACTGTCCTATTTGTCATAGTACTATTTATATTGAATTGAGCTGCTCCTAGAAATATTCTTGTTGCACCATAACTTCCCCAAAGTGCTGCATAGCCAATGAAAGAAGTGGCACTTAGATGATCATATTTACGGAAGGATAACAAGCCAGCAATCATTTGGCACACTCCACCAATCAAAATCAGATGAACACCTAAACACACAAAAACATTTGGATGATTAATGTGCACTTTAGCATAAAACAATGTGTAAGAATATATACATTTTCGTATACAGTGGGCAAAAAAGTATTTTGCAAGTTCTTCCACTTAAAAAAGATGGGAGAGGCCTTTAATTTTCATCATGTACAAATATATACAAGACCTGCAAGTATGTTCTCCACTCCAAATGCTGCAATTCCTGTTCTGGCTGCATGGAAGTTTTGCAGAAGTACTAAGGATGCACTTATGCCATTGGCCAAAAAACCAAGAACACCAGGCTCACTGTAAAAGCTTGCGGGAAACCCGTTCGCTGACGCCATGAGATCTGTGGACTTTAGATGACAGACATGTGGTCACATTTCAAGTACAGTATTTCAGTAATACACTGAATATCCATAAAATACTCATTTAATTTAATATCAATACAATTTAGGTAATTAAATATATATTCATCAGCTGGTTATTTATTTGACAAATGTCTTTATGTAAAAATATTTTATATATTAATGTATAGTAAGCAAATGTAATAAACAGGGTTTGTATATCATCAAATAATAATAATGTCAATATATGCCTTAAATGTTCTTTTTTTTATCTTAAGATTTATAAATGATCACATACACAAATTGCAATACATGACATAACTCCATAAGGAAATATAAAGGGAAATTTACATAGTACGTATTTTATTTGGCAACTATAGGTTTTATTTTCTCTAAAATACATGCCTAATAAAAAATGTTACACTCTTTTTCTGTCTCTAACTCTCCAGCCTTGGAGAGGGCTTGTAAAACAGACAGTTATTCATTCTCAGTTCTGTTACATTTCATAACAAGCCTCTGCTCACAGCTTACACAGGTGCTTCTAATACTGGCCCTGTAGCTCCACATAGAGGCAAAGGATAACGCAGCTCCATCTTTTTTAAAACCGTGATTTCTTTTATGAGGACTGACACGTTTAAGGTCTGATAAAGAGCTCAAGTTCCACAAGTTCACCTATGACTGTCTCAGTGCAGTACAGAACTACTTGGTTAAAACTGACTTTCTGACTTGGTTAAAACTGACCAAATGTTTTAAAGTTAAGAAATAATATTTACTACATCTGATCAAGACACTTTCTACCATACTTATATCTGAAGAGATACAGTATGAGTTCATACAAAGTAGTTCAAAAACTTCACTTACCTGCCGAAGGTCTGTAGTATCAGCACTATTGGATGGCAGTAGAAGGATTCTCTAACTTTACTAGAAATATGTAAAGTAAAAGTGGGAGGAGCTTTAAAGTTCCCAACCAACCTGTTTTCTCAACTTGAAGGATGACATGATTGGTCAAATTTTCGGACAATAAGTTTCTACCTAAATCACTTAATATCCCACCCCTGTTGCGAAAGGTTTTGGAAGTTCCAGCCTTGCAATTGTTGAGTGTTTCGTGCTATATAAAGAGCACATGAGGACTCACCTGAGAAGCAAGAACATCAGCTACAAAGACATTGTGTGCAGAGACAAAGGAAAACCTAGGCTCCTTCAGTTTGACATCCACACAAATATCCTCAACCATACAGAGATACAATATGCTTCCCACAATACAGGTAAATATGTTTTCTTAAATATTTTAATATTAATGAAGGACAATGTTGCTGTGAAAAAGTATCTGTTAAGCTTTCTTTGTTTCGTTACTGTTTTTATGTGATAAGAATGCCTTATCTGTTTCTATAATCTAGTAAAATCAATTTAGATGGTTTATTTAGAATAAATAATTACTAACTCAGGCTTGGTAAATAATAGAACATGACATAGGTCTTAAATATATTATGTTAATACGAAAATACATTCTATGATACTGATTTTTGCAATATCTAGAGATCACTCAGACAAGTGTCCACCCTATCTACAATCAGAGGACTCCATAAGCCTGCACTTGATGGTGAGCTAACTCTACTACTCAATACACACACTCTTATATTGGTCAAGTTGGACAAAGATTTAAAGTAACCTGGTGTACCAAAACATATTTAGCAGTGACAGCAGAAATATCTCATTCATTTCATTCTTCCTCCTGTGTTTTAAGTCATGGACCAGCCCAACCCCAAGGAGACTGTAACCAGCAGCTTTGGCCGATTTATCCAGAGAGTGCAGCCAAGTCATCTGTCACCAGTCGTACTGCAGAGAAGCAAACGCATGGTGCTGGACAGCATTGGTGTAGGACTTCTGGGTAGCACCACTGAAGTGTTTGAACTTGCACTTCAGCATTGCCAGGTAATGGCACACAACAGCAACATGTTAACAATAAATGTATGATTGAGTACAAACGACTGTAAAGTACAGCATTTCTAAACAGAACAACCTGTTAACAATCCTCTTATCAGCAAACAACACCAAATGTTGACCCTTGAACAATTTAATACTGTATTTATAGAATATACTTCACCCCCATTTTTAATAAAGCCGTTTGGCTTTATTTGTGTTTTGTCTAGACTCTTAAGTTTTTCTCTTTCTTTCAATCCTAAACCCCCTTTTGTACAGGAGCAAACCCTGTATCCAATGCTTACATAAAGCCTTTCCACAGGCTGTTTTGGCAGAGCTCATTATGTGTAACAGCAAGCAGTCAAGTGACCAATCTCTCCTTTTTTTCTCTCAAAGCACATGTACGCTCCCGATGACATCAGCTTTGTTTATGGGCGCAGTGGAACCAAGCTTTCCCCAACCCTAGCTGCCTTAGTCAATGGAGTAGCAGTGAGTATTCCTTTTCATAAATGGGGCATAAATACATTTTACATCTTACAGACAAAAACTGTCTTTTCCAGTGTGTCAGTTTCCTTTTCTTAGAAAACAAATATTTGTGGCCTGAGGAATAATGAATTACAGTGTTTAATGTCATTTTTATTTTAGCAAATTAACTTACTCAGATAAAAAGACTAAAAGTGGAAAACAAACATTAAAAGTTCACCTGAGATTTAAAATTAGGGACTAAAAAAACATCAGTGTTTCTACAAGAATTTCTCTCCATTTACACCCATTTTGGGTTTGAAACTGTTATTAATCCTATTTCATATTTTCCTGTGGTCAAGTGGTAATCCATTCATGTTATATTGTTAAACTAGCATAGACAGCTAAGTGCTACATCTTGAGATTTATAAAGGACTTGTCATAACTATGCATGTAGGAGACAGCTGATCAAATGATAATGATAATGTAATGACAATGATCAAACAAATTGTGTACTGTACTGTCTCAGGTTCATTCTATGGATTTTGATGATACTTGGCACCCTGCAACTCATCCCTCTGGGGCAGTGCTTCCTGCTCTCCTTGCCATTTGTGACATGTTTCCCAAAAATATCAGGCCAAGTGGTCTGGACCTCCTAATGGCCTTCAACATTGGCATTGAGATCCAAGGACGCCTGATGAGATTTTCCAATGAAGCTCACAACATTCCCAAAAGGTGAGAATTTATTCTCTATACATACATAACCGTAAAACAAGGGTCAGCAACCATTTTAACTGGATACCTTGGTGTTCCAATATAGTCTCAAAATAAGTAGTAATATTTTTAGGACAGCTTAAACAGAAGTACCACTGTGGTAAACAAAATGGATAATCTCCACAGGGATGGGAGTGGTTGCATCTTTTAGATTTACAGGAGGTTATGATGACCTTACTCAAGCAGGTGTACACACATACTGCTTCTGTTTAGATTCTCTGTATTTCCCCAGTACTGATGTTTTTGCTCCTAGAGTGAAATGACTAATAATTTGTCATTTCCCCTAAATGTTTTTTAAATAGAAACACCGTTTCAGTAATAGTTGTGGACATCTGTGGTAAATAGCTCCTAGGAATAAAATTATAATAAAAAGTCTTCAGAGAACCATGGTGATTTTTAAAATTTTTATAAATTCAAAGGAACAAAGTGAATGTGGTCGAATGTTATACAAATAAACTCTAGAGAAAGGAATGCTAACCTTGCCGTTAATCATAATTCTAAGCTATGTAACTTTTTATACAGTATGTTTTAGGTTCTTTATATATGACCTGTATATGTCCCACTTGAAGCCTATGATTTTGTAATTGTACCCCACTTTTCAGGATTTTTTTAAATAAATGCACTGAAAGGCATGCTTTTCATATATATCTTTTTTTTTCAAGGTTCCATCCCCCTAGTGTCGTGGGGACACTGGGAAGTGCTGCTGCCTGTGCCCGGCTCCTTTCCCTCAACCATTCTCAGTGCAGCCATGCCTTGGCCATTGCTGCCTCATTAGCAGGGGCTCCAATGGCCAATGCTGCCACTCAGTCCAAGCCTCTGCACATTGGTAATGCCTCTCGTTTGGGCCTTGAAGCTGCCCTGCTAGCCTCACGTGGGCTGGAGGCAAGCCCCCTGGTCCTGGATGGAGTTCCTGGGGTAGCTGGTTTTAGTGCATTTTATGAAGACTATAGCCCAAGGCCGATGGTGTTGCCCGAAGAGGCAGAGCACACATTCCTTTTGGAGACACAAGATATTGCCTTTAAGCGATTTCCAGCACACTTGGGCATGCACTGGGTTGCTGATGCTGCTGCCCATGTACACAAGGCTTTGCTGCATCTTTCTGATGGAGTCATCTCCCCAAACTCAGTGCAGGAAATCCTACTACGGGTGCCACATTCAAAGTATATAAATCGGCCCTTCCCAGAGTCAGAGCACCAGGCACGTCACTCCTTCCAGTTCAATGCTTGCACCACTCTGCTCGATGGCCAGGTAACAGTGCAGTCCTTCCAGCCTGAAGCACTACTGAGGCCAGAGCTTCATGCCCTGCTCTCCCGCGTCCGTGTAGAGCACCCCCAGGACAATCCAGCCAACTTTGACCGAATGTATGGTGAAGTGCAGGTCACTTTAGTGAATGGAATTGTGTTACAAGGTCATTGTGACACCTTCTATGGCCATTGGAGGAAGCCACTGAGTGATGAGAGCCTGCAGAAAAAGTTCCGCAATAATGCAAGTGTAGTGCTGCCACCAGAGAAAGTGAATGGCCTTATAGAAGCTGTGGAGGGGTTGGAGTTTCTGTCTAACTGCGAACCACTGCTAGCTCAGCTGCAGTAAACAGCTTGTTTATGTTAGTCTCAAGCAACTGCTTTATTTTTTTTACTGAAGGACAGTTACTTAGAAGCCAAATATTTGTGAGAATAAGGGTTATTTGGAGAATTATTATATTTTCTTTAATTTGTTGTAGCAGACTGCAGCTGTTTCTTTGACAGAAAGAGAAAAATGTAGCTCTAAGACATAGATAATTTATTACAAAGTGAACTTAGTTGTAGATAACTATATTTATATAACTGTAACTTGAAAAAAAACTTTGCTGTTGGAATATTTAATTTGTGTGCAATATGAATACATAAGTATAAATAAAATAAATTATTTAAATCCACCTTTTGCTTTTTGTCAATTTAATTGCTATGATATTATAATATGTTGTATGTGTTCAAAATAAATAAGATAATATAATATTTTTATAAAAATCTAAACATTAAAAACAAACATTAAAAAAATCAACTATTATTGTATACTCCCTAACTCCTACCTTTACTAATAAAATATTTTTAATGGGCTGATTCTGGCATGTGCACAAGTACATATACATTGTTCTAGCCGTACTTCATGTGTAACCAATTTGCTTTTAAAAGTCATATTTGTTCCTTATTAGAATCTTACACATGTTTTCCTTTAGATTTTGAGGATAGAGCAGTGACGAAAGATGAAAGAAAGAAATGTGTCTCATTGATGCAGTTTAGGAAGTTAATAGATGTGTGCCACTTTTAGGGGCTTGGAGAGAGAAGTCATGTTTTGGAAAAAAAACATTAAAATGCAAAAAATAACTTCTTCCTTGCCTCCTTAATGTTCGGTTCAGTGTTGCCCTATGATTTGTTTGTAGCAATTGGGGGAGGTGACGCCTCTCTGACACACACACTGACATAATTATTAAGGCAGCTAACTAAACACAGTGCTCCACCTAAAAATTACCTCTGAGCTTAATTTTTTTTTTTTTTATAAAAGGCTACAGTTATTTAGTGTTAGCTATTTTTAAGGAGTTTCCTATACACACACTGACACACACACACACACACACACACACACACACACACACACACACACACACACACACAGTATTACATACCCATCAAGTATCTCAATGTTAGAACAGCTAAACAAATAGAGACAATGATCTTCAGAGGCATAACATTTACACATCTTTTGTTGAACATTTGTCTGGTTAGATTTAAATGTTTTATGTTTATTATTAAATAATAAATAATAATAATATGTACTTTCCAAAATAATGTTAAGATGTTAAAGCTTATACTGTACATTGAATGGTCCAAACCTGACAATTACATACAATATGATTGGCAAACATTAGTAAAAAAAAAATATATATATATAGTATTTTTAAAAATAGGGTACTGAAGAGGTGTCTATTGAGTTAATCAAACAGATTTCTTGTATGTTCTTATAATGCTTATACTTAGAAATAGACTTATTAATTTACAGATACGAATTTACAGATTGTTTATTTTAAAAAAAACTTTTATTAAGAAATATTTTAACTTTATTAGATGAAGGGTGTTTCCTCTACTTAATACAGTTAAAATGAAAATTTGCATAAAGGCAAATCACATGAGACTTTATTTGTCTTTGGTTTTTGTATTTTACGATGTGTGTAATTTTTATTCTCAGCTCTTTTTTGGGAGTGTGCTAGACTGTAGATAAGGAATGTTTTACATGTTTTTTTTCTGTACTTTAGGCACTTTGGTCTTAATTATGCTGGATGAGAGTGATGCAGTTGACGCTGCTGTGTTCTTTTATTGTGTGGAATTGTGCCTATATTGCCAGCTTGTGTTAGCTAGCTTGCTAATAGTAGACAGCTTGAGATGTGTCAGCTGAAGTTGGGGTGTTTGGATGTTTCTTTATACCGTGCACATTTAGACTGATAAACTTGCTCTTTCAATAATAACTCTACCGAAACCAGTCTCAGAAAAAAATCTGTTTGTATGTCTGTATATCTGTATGTCTGTAAAGTTGTTTTGTCACAGCATCATGCAAAACTGGCATGACAGAATTTGATCAAACATTGACAGTCCTTAGGTATTTGCCTGTTAGTTTAATCTGCATCATAAATTAGGGACATCTTCTTCTTCTTCTTCTTTGTCTTTCAGCTGTTCCCTTTCAGGGGTCGCCACAGCAAATCATCTGCCTCCATCTAACCCTATCCTCTGCATCCTCTTCTCTCACACCAACTAACTTCATGTCCTCTCTCACTGCATCCATAAATCTCCTCTTTGGTCTTCGTCTAGACCTCCTGCCTGGCAGTTCCAACCTCAGCATCCTTCTACCGATATATTCACAATCTCTCCTCTGAACATGTCCAAACCACCTCAATCTGGCCTCTCTGACTTTATCTCTAAAACATCTAACATGGGTTGTCCCTCTGATGAACTCATTCTTGATCCTATCCATCCTTGTCACTCCCAAGGAGAACCTCAACATCTTCAGCTCTGCTACTTCTAGCTCTGCCTCCTATCTTTTCTTCAGCGCCACTGTCTATAAGCCATAGAGCATCGCTGGTCTCACCACTGTCCTGTACACCTTTCCTTTCATTCTCGCTGATACTCTTTTATCGCACAACACACCTGACACTTTTCTCCACCCATTCCAACCTGCCTGTACCCGCCTCTTCACCTCCTTTGAACACTCTCCGTTGCTCTGGACCGTTGATCCTAAGTACTTAAAATCCTGCACTTTCTTTACCTTTGCTCCCTGAAGCCTCACCGTTCCTCTTGGGTCCCTCTTATTTACACACATGTATTCCGTCTTGCTGCGGCTAACCTTCATTCTTCCACAAGAGCATACCTCCACCTTTTCAAAATTTCCTCCACCTGTTCCCTGCTCTCGCTACAAAGCACAATGTCATCTGCAAACATCATAGACCATGGAGACCCCTGTCATACCTCATCTGTCATCCTGTCCATCACCAGAGCAAACAAAAAGGGGCTTAGAGCCGATCCTTAATGCAGACCCACCTCCACTTTGAACTCTTTTGTCACACCTACAGCACATCTCACCATTGTCTTATAGCTCTCATACATGTCCTGCACCACTCTCTGCCACTTCAGACCTTCTCATACAATACCACAGCTCCACTCTCGGCAACCTGTCATACGCTTTCTCTAAATTTACAAAGACACAATGCAACTCTTTACCTTCTCTGTACTTCTCTGCCAGCATCCTCAAAGCAAACTGCATCTGATGTACTCTTTCTAGGCATAAAATCATATTGCTGCTTACTGTACAAATGCTCACCTCTACCCTTAACCTAGCTTCCACTACTCTTTCCCACAGCTTCATTGTCTGGCTCATTAGCTTTATACCTCTATAATTGTCACAGCTTTGCACATCTACCTTGTTCTTAAAAATCAGCACCAATACACTTCTCCTCTATTCCTTTGGGATCCTCTCACCCTTCAAGATCTTGTTAAACAAACTAGTCAGAAACTCTACTGCCACCTCTCCTAAGCACTTCCATACCTCCACAGGTATGTCATCAGGACCAACAGCCTTTCCACTCTTCATCCTCTTTAATGCCCTTCTCACCTGCATCATATCAACTAACTCTCTTGCCTTCCCTGTCATAGTCCCAACATTCAAAGTCCCTACTATCACTCCTAAACTCTTGCCTTTTCTCTTGTCTTTCTGCTTTCGGACACACCTTCCTACTCTCATTCGACCAACAGTAGCCCAATTTCCACTGGCACCCTGTAGGTCAACAACACAAGTGGCGGTCGTTGTTAACCCGGGCCACGACCGATCCGGTATGGGAATAATATTTGAGATTCGCATCATTGATTTGGCAAATGATTTACGTCGGATGCCCTTCCTGACACAACCCTCTGCAATTATCCAGACTTGGGACTGGCACAAAAGGACACTGGATTGTACCTCCAGTGGTTGTGCAATCCAAAAATAGGCTGAGCTGTAAGCCACAAATGTATTGCTGTCTTGATTTCTTCATCAGGGTTGCTTTTAGGGAACGAATCCTTCCCTATAGGGAGGTGCTTTAGCACCTCAAAAAAGAAGTTAGTAGTAGTTAGTATTGTGTGACTAAAATTTATGTCTAGTATAGCATTTGTGGGAATTAGACTTGTGGGCATGGAGCCTATCCCAGAAGATTGCCAATCTATTGCAGAGCACATACATATACATACACTTGCATGTTCATTTAGACACTACGGACAGTTTGGAAATGCTAATTATGTCTGCATGTGTTCGGACTGTGGGAGGAAGCCAGAGTACCAAGAGAAAACCCACCAAGCTCGAGAACATGCACACTAAGCAACCATGCCGCCTCTATGTGTGTGTGCATATATATTTAATATAAACTTTAAATGTTTATATATAGTTTTATTTCTGAAGAACATAATAATAATAATAATAATAATAATAATAATAATAATCATAATAATAATAATAACTATCATCATTTGACAGGGGGATTTTTTTACAATAGTAATGCAATTTACTCTTTATTTTCATTAAGAAAAGACAGAATTCATCATTACATAAGGGATTAGTTATTGTTAAATGTTGAAACATTTTAAACAGGAACTTCCTTCTTTTAAAGATCAATAAAGAATGGATACTTTTGTGTAAATCTGTTTAAATCTGGAGTTTGCCAAAAGGCACCTGAAGGGCTCTCAGACCATGCAAAACTAAATTCTCAGGTCTGATGAGATCCTCTGGCCACTCTACAATATAGGCCTGATTGGTGGATTGCTGTAGAGATAGTTGTCTTTCTGGAAGGTTCTCCTCTCTCCACAGAGGACCTCTGAAGCTCTGACAGAGTGACCATTTGGGTTCTTGGTCACCTCTCTGACTGAGGCCCTTCTCACCCTGATCGCTAGGAAGAGTCCTGGTGGTTTTGAACTTCTTCCACTTATGGATGATGGAGGCCTCTGTGCTCATTGGGACCTTCAAAGCAGCAGAAAATTTTCTGTAAACCTCCCAAAGATTTGCATGAAGTGCCTCGAGACAATCCTGTCTCGGAGGTCTACAAACAGTTCCTTTCACTTCATGCTTGGTTTGTGCTCTGACATGAACTGTCAACTGTGGCACCTTATATAGACAGGTGTGTGCCTGATATAGATCAGGGAAAACATGTTGTGTCTAAACTCAATTTTGAGCTTCATGGCAAGGGCTGTAAATACTAATGTACATGTGCTTTCTCAATTATTATTATTATTTTATAAATTTGCAAAAATCTCAAGTGAACTTTTTTCATGTCGTTATGAGGTGTTAAGTGTAGAATTTTGATGAAAAAAAATCAATTTAATCAATATTATAATAAGGCTGTCACATAAAAAAATGAAAAGTGATGCGCTGTGAATAATTTCCGGATGCACTGTAAGTAGTGACTTTTTTTGGCCAGGCAGTCTATTAGGTTGAAAATACATAATAATTGGCTAGACATTAAGTGGGCATATTCTGTAGTGTTTTTAATAATTCAAAGCATTATTGTATTCTCAAATATAACTGATCAGAAATTAATACTACTCTGACAACAGTGCTGGCTGTTTTAACGTCACATGTTCATATTAATGTACTGGTTTTAATGCATTATTGTTACTAAAGTAACATAACATTTCATTATGAGAACAGCTCGTCTAGGGTTTATGATAAAAATATGTATAAATATTTATAAACATCTGGAAGTCTTGGGTGTCAGTGCTTCCGGGAGCTGTGGTAATATAAGTTATAACTGATAAGTTATCTCACAGATATTCCATACTGTTGAATGTATTCAGTGTATTATGAATGAATAAAAATAAGATAATAGCTTTCTTCTTCGTATTGGATTACAACACACCATCCTGTCCTGCATTGTTGCATGTCATATTGTGTTTCATTCCTTAATAGAAAAGCAATTTCCAAAGCCATGCTCAAGCGCTATCAAGTGCAAATCTTTAGTTAAAGGACACTTGACTAAATAGGTCTATTCATTACGCAGTTTTCACACACACATTAAACATCAACTTACCACATCATTGACTACTAAAAACACATTAGATCCTTGTTCCTTGTGATAACTCACATATTAGATAAGGAAGTAAGTAAAAAACTTAAAATTAAATCTTTTTTTATGTTTAATTGTGTTCTGTAAAAATAACACTTAGGTTTAATCAATTTGAAATGTTTTTTTCACTAGAGAGTTTTGTTTTATTTAAAATGTGAAAAGGTGAATTTGCTCCTAGCAAAACTAGGAGCTAATTCCTCAATATAAAACAAAGATAAGGTTCATATCCGATAACCAAGTAGGTGGAAATAATAAAGCACATTACAAGCAAAGTCTCCAGAATAACTTGTTTAGAAACTAGAATACATGAATTTAGTAAAGATTAATAAAGAAACAGTACCAACACTTAGTAATCCTAGGGCCCTTGTTATAATAATCAGAGATATTGTAAGCCATGCTCAAGTGCTATCAAGTGCTAATGGTTACTTAAAGGTAACACTTGACTAAATAGGTCTATTCATTATGCAGTTTTCACACACACATTATACATCAACTTATTACATCACTTACCACTAAAAATACATCAGTTCCTTGTTCCTTGTGATAATTAACATATAAGATCAGGAAGGAAGTAAAAAAGTTACAATTAAGTATTTTGTTATGTTTAATTGTGTTCTGTAAAATAGCACTTAGGTTTAATAAAACAAAAATAAGGTTCATATCTGATAACCAAGTAGGTGGAAATAATAAAGCACATTACAAGCACAGTCTCTAGTATTACTTGTTTAGAAATTAAAATACAGGAATTTAATAAAGATTAATAAAGAAGCAGTACCAACACTTAGTAATCCTAGGGCCCTTGTTATAATAATCAGAGATATTATATGTGGTTGCAAAAAAGGGAATAAATAGCAAAAACAAAAACTACAACTATAACGCCATGGCTAAATGTGCCAAATATGACTAACATTTAGTGAAACGTTTACATTAACAAGTAAAAAATAACTAATGTTTATTTGTATCCCTTTTATTTGTGCCCCCTTATACAGCTACATTTACAGCTAGCAATTATAAGAATTAATATTGCAGGTTTTGGAATGTAGACATTCTTCTATCATTCTCTGCCTCGGGACACAAGAAACCAACATTCTTAACATGGCACAGCCTTGAGAAACTGTTCTGTGTTTGCTGTTCTCTCACTTGTGCACATGAGCACAGTACAGGATGTAACTCTGCATGGGCACTGGGGTGTGTTTGAAGAAGACATCTGCATGACAATGTGAGACATACAGTAAGACCACGCCATGGGACTTGCCAGACTGGATAAACTTCCCGAACTCTCACTGTCTGTTTAAATGCATACCACAAAGCCAAAGCATAGAACCTGGAGCGTCTCACACACGCAAACGTGACTGTAAGACTGTTACTTAAGACATCGGGGTTTTCCACGGCGCCCCTTAGTGATGAAAATATCCTTTTTAACACATTACCATTAAATCCCTAAACAGGTTCGTATCTGTTACTGGCATACTGTAGATGTATTAAGTATAATTAGGAGCAGTTATTTAGACCAAATAAATTACCATTGTAACCACTTATTTACGTTTTAAATTTAACTTTCTTCCTGTTTAAAACGTGTCTCATATTTCCTACAGATAACCTTTATTAAAAATGTATTTATTTATTTAAATTATTTTCTTCATTTGTTTTCCCTGCATGTGTAGCAGTGACTTGTCTATAGACGTGATGTCTTATTGCGTTATTTGAAATAGAAATGGAAAAATTAAATAATTGCAGAACTTCCTTAAGGCTTTGAAAGTCCTGGTTGTTGGAGTAGAATATGTTGTATAAACGCACACAAATTATTTTTAATATGGTGCCTAACCACGATCATTAATCATTATTTAATGTAGTTTAGGTTCCCAAATTGCCCATAGAGTGAGTGAGGGAGTGAGTAATGTAGTTAGTCATTGACGGCACTTCAGAAGCAAACAGCTCCCCCTTTAGGTTAAAATAGTTTTCAAATCTTTCATTCATTCCTTACTCAGGCTTTTCCGGACTAAGATAAGAGAAAAAAACTGTTTGCTCGAAACTTACTTACAAATTAAATTGGTTGTGAAATCCATTGTGAATTCTGACAAATTATCATTTCAAATAATCAGGTATCTGATCTGAATTTCAAATTAGAGCTATTTTTTCTATACTCTAACAATAGAGTATATAACAATAACAACAATAGAGGTCAATAGGGAATGAGACAGACATGAGAAGAAGCCTTCCCAATATCATTCTTATTAAGTTTTATCAAACATTGGGTAACAATAGTGATTGGCCACATTTGCAAGCACCCACAAGCACTGGGCTATTGCATGGTAATTGCATTGTTAATGCATATAGTAAAAAAGCCTGGTCTCTAAAACGAGCTGCAGAGCTTATTTTACAAACATAGTTGTTTGAAAAATGGACACATCTTATACACATATATACATCTATATGTATATATGTATGTATAGTATGTGTATACAAAAATGTGTATATAAAATACATTTTATTACTTTAATGTTCAAAAATATTTATTTAATATTAATATCAATTTTTTATTTTATTTATTTTATTATTATTATTTTTTTAGAAAGGCCAAGGAGTCTTGTCACTATAACCATACATGAAAGTGAGACTATACACATTTCATCTAGAGATATTTCTCTTCATGGTTGATCTGATTTACAATAACACCAATATCTTATGAAATGAGTTAAACACTATAGACCATATAAAGTTAGTAAGTAAGTGAGTGAGCTTTTATGTCCATTATTGGTGTTACTCATTTCATAATTTTACCTGTCAACGGTTGGCCATAAAAACAGATTACATCTAATAATAATTCATTTTGGCATAATGGAAAACCATGTGGTCTTACATAAGGAAGCCATTCTAAATAGTTATGACTTTTCACAAAATTATCATTGAAGTTACCATAATTGATGTTATCAGGAAGAGAAGTAACACAAGTTATTACATGTATTAAAACGCATTAAGCTCTATTTTTGGTGGATTCATAAACTCTAAAGATAAGTTAATTAAAAAGTTAAAAAGTTTCTAGGTGTAAAAGTAAAATGAAGGATTAGAATAAAAAGCATGATAACACAGTAAAAGCATGTAAGGTTTGGCCAAAGCCCCCTGTTAACCCAAAAGTAACTTTTCATCATAGCTAATTCAAAATATTGGTAAATTAGTATATTAAGATACTTATATATTATAGATATCATACATATGATATATTTAGCAACATACTTATATTCAATGTTCCTCTTTTTTATGTTAATTGTCTGGCATGAGTAATGATTTAAAATGTCATGGATCATACACTTGATAAATTGATAAATTGTATTTATACTACCAGAGCATAATTTCTCAACCACAACTTAATTTTTAATTTTTTGCATTTGCTGTTTTGTTACTTTACCATTTTCACAAGTTTTACAAGTTTCACAATCATTTTGGTCGAGGTATTACTGTTAAGAAAGTAACAGTCCCTTCCACAATTTAGACATTAAGTCTTAGTTAATGTAGTTATAAACTTGTGGTCAGGGTCTCTGAAGTACAGGGAATTGATGGGGCCCACCACTCCTGTACTCTCAACTGGCCCTTCCTTAATCCTCACACCACATTTCTGCATGAATAAAAACAATACTTATGCAAATTATTTATAAAAAGTGAATTCAACATTAGGGTTTTTCAACAATCTGAAAGACTAGATTGTTCTAAAGTTGACACACCTTCAGATGGGCAGCAATTGTTTCCAGCGGGGTCTTTGTGATGAGACAAAGATCTCCTGAGCCTGGCATTATTGGCCTTTGGCTCAAACTCTTTGCCAACAACAAGACTAAGACTAATGCTGACCAATACATTATATTCACAATAAACACTATAATACAATGTGTTGAAAAATTAATGTTTTTAGCAAAGAAACATGTATAATTTATCTTGTTTTGTTAGAAATTGCTTAATGCTATGAAACAAATGCTATTTATGAAAGTGCTACTATATCTCAAATTGAACTGGAAGCGCGTTATTTGTACAATGCTTCCACCGTGTGGTACTTCTAGTATTCTGCAATATTTCTGTCCCTGATAGAGGAGACTTAAGAGGCCACTGATGTATGGGTTATCAACGTGCTACAGGTGGTTTAGGTGTACCTTAAATGTAACCACACTCATATAAGACTGAGGAGTAGAAATCTGTGTTTCTCTTCAAATCTCAGACCAGGAACATCCCACAAGAGCTGCAGTTTTGGAGTTGCTCTGACCCAGTCCTCTAGCCATCACAATTTGGCCCTCGTCAAAGTCACTCAAATCCTTATGCTTGTCCATTTTTTTCTGCTTCCAACATATAAACTTCTGGAAAACAAAGTTTCCCTTGCTGCCTAATATATCCCAATTACTCCCAGGTACCATTGTAAAGAGATGTTGAAAATGAAGCTACTGTTAGAAGGGCCTCGTCCATTAAACAATTGGAACCAGTCAAACAACAAATCAATCCACTCCTCTGGGACCTAAAAGAGGTGTCTTGGCCATCATCAATCAGCCTGATTATTCCTAGAGGTTGGTTGCTTAACATTCAAATTTAAGCACATACTAAAACAAATTAGGATCCTTTGTACAAGTACAGATAAGACAAGATGCAAGGTTTCCCTGTTCTTTAGATTGAGAGAGGCCAAATTGGCTTTTTTAGAGTCAGTCTTATTCCCAAGTCTGAGGTAAAATTTATTTATGCCTGGACAATTTATTTAACATACTACTCTCTGTCGTAGGACAAATATAGAAGATATAAGCATGGCCATTTGAATGATGGCTTTGAAACAGGTCCTCAAAGAGACAGCCCAGTTACTCACACAGACTTTAAAACAGATTCAGGTCAATCTGACTTGTTGAGATCAGTAGACCTTAGCCAAAACACCAACAATGAGGAAGAAAATTGATTATAGAGCTGACCTCTATATCTAGAGCTTTAAGCATGTTAATAAAAGCCTGTAAATATCTTATTCTATATTGTACCCGTATAGACAATAAAGAAACCACCCAAATACAATGAAACTAAATTATATGTAATATAGACTAATTTAAACAGTTTAATTGTTGACAAATATGTCATGGAACTGTACACTGTATACTGTAAAAAAGCCAGATGTGCTTTTACTGTATCATTTTGTGTGACATGGCCTTAATTGTGTGACACTGCTACCTAAGGCTCTATCTAGGTGAAGATCCTGCATAACATGCTATTTTAAGGTATGACACATCATGTTTGGACATTACAGATAGAAAAACTGTGACAGTTAATTAGATAAAACTTAAAAATTTCTTAAAATGTCTATACTTTAAATGTCAAAAAAGTCTACACTTTCACTTTCCAGTGTTTCCTGGAGAGAATCCAGCATGACCCTGATAAAGATAAAGTCAGTGAACAATTGAGCGAGTGAGTAAATGTATGTATGAGAAGATGAGTGGTTTAATTTGCTTTTTTACAAAGCTGTATAAAAAAAGAGCATTTTAAATTTTTTTTTTTTCACCAAGGCAAAAGAAATAGAATTTCCACCTGTTTTGGAGGTTCCTGTCTTCAGGATTGAACTTATTTGTGATGATGCTTCACATGTCAGTGGATAATGGCTTATATGAAAAGTAGACATTCTGGGCTTTAAATGAGACCTAGTGTGCAAAAATCACTTTTCACAGGCATGTTTAGACATTGGGTCTACACGAATTGTGAAAAAAAAAACATTCCCTGCTGTTTGTCCTTTGTCCATTTTTGTATTGTTCAGGGCTAGAAACAAGCAGATACAATTTTCCCCCTGTTGTGACCTCATATACCAAGAGGCCCTCCTTCGCCTGGATGCTTAGCCTAGCTCTGCTCAAATCCATCCAGCTCTGCCGTTATATAGTGCCATGTTTAGAAGCTACATGAAATAAGGCTAGGCTGGTGAGTAACTGATAACTGGTACCAGTTAACCTAGCCTCTTTTGTACTTTTTCTGCAGTTAGCCTTCATGTCTCTTAATTTCTTAGACTTCTTTAGCTCTTAAGAAGAGCTAGATTATCTGTTAGCAGTTAGCAGCTAATTGCTTGGAAAAGGAGAGAGAAGCTGAAAAAAAATCATGCATATTTGAATGTATGACTTGAAATAAGACTTGAAATAAAGCTGGAAAATTAACATACACATTTTGAAGCTCTCTAAGACTTATTCAAATTTTTTAAGTATTAAGTATTATATGTGAACTTTAAGAATTAGTGTTTTCCATTTGGTGGTCGCCAGAGGTACTGTGTAGTAAATTGCTAAATCCTATCAGATGAAAAAAGTGATATAGTTTTGATTCACCTGATGCTTTAGGAAATATGTACTCACTTACTCATCTTCTATACCGCTTTATCGGTATTTATTTATTTAGGCTTAGGGCACAAGGCAGGGTACACCCTGGACAGGGTGCCATGCAGGGCACGCACAAACATACACCCACTACAGGCAATTTGGGAACACCAATTAACCTGCATATATTTGGATGGTGGGAGAACACCAGAGTACACAGAGGAAACCCACCAAGCACGGGGGAAACATGCAAACTGGAATCAAACCCAGACCATGGAGGTGCAAGGCAACAGTGCTAACTATTACACCACCGTGCCAATGTTCATACAAAAAATCATGATGGGTGACTACATTTGGATTTCAATATGTGAAAGCAATTTGCAGCATAAGCGTTAAACTAAGGAAAACTAATCACATTTAAACTGTTTTGCGGCAATTTAAAAGTAAATATGTTTTCGTATTATAATTTTGGTCCTGTTATGACATAAGAAAATTCACACACGACAGTTTATATAAATACTAAATAATTTTGGAAATATTATTTTCTTGATCACAAAAACAAAGTTTGAAAGAAATTTTAATAATTTTACAACCTATGTAGGTGTAAGCTAATGGGAAATAACAATTACAGTTTAGGGACGAAAACATTGTGCAATAAAACTCATATGGTAGGTTTTTCCGACATTCTGACATGTGAACTTTCCCATGACTCCATCTTTTACTCCTCCCTTTGTTCTTTGTTAAATGTCTATAAAATACCTTCTTATTGTACTTCCTCATTCCTCATAGGATAATAGTTCCTATGATTTGTGTGTATCCAGATCCAGTCATAAATGTAACAATTTGGGGGCTCTCATCGGTCTCTCTCTCTCTCTCTCTCTGAGAGAGGTATTGCAAGAGTTTATTTTGGTATTACACTACCTTCCTTAGTCAGAGAAGCTTTTACTTTTTATCATGTCCCGTTAAATCATTCCAGACATGTTTTAAATTTAACGTTTTTAATGACGTTTTGTTAATTTAATTCTGCTACATTACCCATGCCAAGTTATGCAATGCATCCCCTTCGAATTATACGATTCTTTCTGACTTTTTGTCAAAATTGAGTTATTAAAATTGTTTTATTCTCACTTATTCATTTACTCATTATCTATACTGCTTTTGTTCACCTGAGGGAAACCCACCAAGCAAGGGGAGAACATGCATACTCTACACACACACAGACCCGAGGCAGGAATCGAAACTGGGCCCTGGAAGTGCAGGGCAATAGTTCTAACCTTTAAGCCACCAAACCTCCTGTCTTATTCTAATAATTTCACAGGAATAAGGTGTTTAGTTATGGGGGCAATTTGGTTCCAGTGGAACTGTAAAACAAAGACCCTAGATCTCATAACAAAACATATTTTGCTTTTTACAAATGTGTGGCAACAGTTTAGATAATGCTCACATACAGTATGGATGTGACCATACCTAACTGCCATCTCTCCTCTTCTTCTCTTTCCCCCCTCTTTCTCTTTCCTCTCTCCTCCTGTCTCCCCCTTTCACTCTCTCTCTCTGTCGAGCTACACATTCCCGAGCTGCCAGTGATCCAGACTCCCTCTGCCCTCCGGACCTGTCTGACACATCCTGGTGCCCCGCTTCTGGCTGAAGATCTCGTCACATGGATGCCCCGTGTGTCTCTCTAGGATGCATCTGGTGTCTGGGGATGATTCTCCCTACCTAGAAAATGGTTCTGGCCTTGACTTGTGTTGGCAACTGTTTCTCTGGGGACTTGACAGTTCGATAGTTCAGGACTGGAACTTCTTACAAGTCTACCTGGGTCTTCAATAACTACCTGGACTCCATATTAACATCAATTAACATCAGCTAATATAGCTGAACTGCCTCCCACCCGACACACTGTATAAATCCAGATCATTTACTGCCTTCTGTTTCACCCAAATGAGGATGGGTTCCCTGTTGAGTCAACTAGATTGATTCCCTGTTGATTCAACTAGAGCCAAAATGTGTTTATTTAGATGTATTGGGGGTCTGTTTATTGAAAATGTAACATTTTATTTTATTTCTGATCAAAAAAAATGAAATTAACTAAATGACTCAAAAAAGATTGATTGGTTTATTTTGATATAAGAGATTCAAAGAACCAACCACTAGGATTGCAGGACCTTTAGTGCTGGTCCCAAGCCCAGATAAAAATGTAAGGGCTGTGTTAGAAATGGGATTCAGCATAAAATGCCAAAATTAAATGTGTGAACATATATTTGTAATAGGCGTTTTAGTCCACCCAGAAATGTTATTGTCAAACATTTAACAATATTAATTTACAATATAAATTATATATTTGAATTAGAACATACAATACCTTCTTTTATGAAACCACACAAACAAGTCTTACAAATCTACTAGCTAATCTTCAGTCCCACTTCCATGGGAAACGCAAGCTGGACATCCCTTCTCAGGGATAACCTTGTTTTACACCCCTATAGTATGTAACACAAATTAACATAAAAAAAAGTATCAAACAAATAAAAAAAAATTAATTCAGTACAATAAACTTCTATAAAATGTGTTTAAAATGCTTTCCTTTATTATATATTCGATGGCTGCTTTAGTAAACATTTTATATATGAAATATTTTATATAGAAATAACAAGTTGGGGAATTTTATCTCATTATCAGACTTGAGAGTTCATAGTGTCATCTCACATTACCATACCTTGGCATTTAATTAACTGATACCTCAATTTTGTATGTTTATCCTAATAATTTTCAAGAACATGTGATTATTTTGTAATTTTGTATGAAAATCATACAAAATTTTGTAAATTTTCTTACCTATAATTTTCTTGTAAAAGTCTTACAAGTCCACTAGCTGATCTTCAGTACCAGTTTCATGGGAAACCCAAGCTGGACATCCCTTCCCAGGGATAACCTTGTTTTACAAGTTTTATTAACATCTTCTGTTATGCTGATTTAGGCTATCGCTGCGGCTCAGTCAAGCCCCAGGCAGAAGTTACATCTTGAACTATTCTCTGCATTCCAGAGTTTCACTGTATGAATTATCATAAATACATCCATTAATATTATCTATCATAATTCAAAATGCATGCGTTTGCAGTGTGTTTTTGGTAAATCGATTTATAAGATTTTCTGACAAAATAAATTGTTAGGTTTTGGAGACAATGCTAAAATAAAAATTATTTTGTATGTAATAATGAAGTATTGTTAACTTTAAGGAGAATGTGAGTAAATACTGTGTATAGTGCAAATATCAGAAAGTGTAACATAAAGGTGTGTGTGTGTGCGTGTGTGTGTGTGTGTGTGTGTGTGTGTGTGTGTTCGTGCATGTGTGTATGTGTACTTGATATTTACAATTTACCAATATTAAAATACAATAAAACACACAATACCTGTTTCTTTGAAACCACACAAACAAGTCTTACAAGTCTTATAGCTGATGTTCAGTCTCAGTTCCATGGAAAACCTATTCAAGTGGCTATAAATGTGTTATAAAATGTGTTCAATGTGCTAGCATTTCTCCTGCGGTGTTGCTATTAGTGTGTGAAGAGTGGGAGAAGAGGGTTGCATTGACAATCCAACACAGTGGGCAGCACATTGAACACATTTTATAACACATTTATAACACATTTTATAAGTGGTCAGAAACTTAAATAGTATAGTAAATAAATAACTCATGAAAGAATTACGTTTTGTTAAAACCAAGCACAATATTGTTTTTCTTGTGAAATTCCCAATAAGTTTGATGTGTCACATGACCCTCTTTCTATTGAAAAAACAAAAGTTGGTTTCAAAATAACCGACTTCAAAATGGCCACCATGGTCACCACCCATCTTGAAAAGTTTTCCCCCTCACATATACTAATGTGCCACAAACAGGAAGTTAATATCAACAACCATTCTCATTTTGTTAAGGTGTATCCATATAAAGGGCCCACCCTGTACTTTCTCCACTTTCAGTCATGGGCTATGTGTATAAACCTTGTGCAACCCAAAAAAAGCCCTAAACAAAAATAACATGTGGCATGGGACTGGAAACATTTGTGACACAAGTATCATTATTCATAGTGAATAGAATCCGTGATAATTTAGCTGTTGTCTTTTTTATGTATGTTTATGTTTGGCATCCAATTAACCAATAAGTATTTTTTTTTTTTTCATGGATAAATAATTCTAACAAGAAGATCCATACTCCCAAGTAATTTATCATGCACACTAACTCACTCACTCATCTTCTTTACCACATCATCCTGTATTAAGGGATAGGAGCCTATCCCACGAGACTTAGTACATGAAGCAGGGTACATCCTGGACAGGGTGCCAATCTATCGCAGGGCACACACATACACTACGGGCAATTTTTTGGGGGAACGGCAATTCGCCTAACTTGCATATCTTTGAACTGTGGAAGGAAACCCACCAAGCACAGGGAGAACATGCAAACTCCATGCACACAGAGAATGGATTCGACCCTGGCCAGGAATTGAACCCAGACCCTGGAGGTGCAAGGCGACAGTGCTAACCACTACACCAATGCATCATGCACACATTTTCTATAAAAACTGAAGTTTTAGGTCAGTATATTACATTCATAATGCCAGACATTTCTTCTGTATAATCACACGTACTGGATATTATCAGGAAAAACATACAAAATTGAGGTATCAGTTAATTAAAAACCAAGGTGTGGTAATGTAAGATGACACTGTGAACTCTCAAGTCAGATGATGAGATAAAATTCCCTAACTTGTCATTTCTTATCATATATAAAATGTTTATAATATAAGAATATAATTTTAAAACATATAATAAGAGAAAGCATTTTAAACACATTTTATAGAAGTTTATTGTATTAAATTTTTGTATATAAATTTTATTTGCTTGTTATTTGTTGTTTATTTTTATTGTTGTTAATTTGTGTTACATACTATAGGGGTGTAAAACATAGGTTATAGGAATTACACATTACTCATTACACAAAAGCAACACACATAAAAGAACATGATTGAAAGAATTACAAAGAATTTAACAAGTGTTAAACAATGTTCAACTATACAGTATGTTGTGTGTGTGTGTGTGTGTGTGTGTGTTTATTTAACAAAATAAAAATTAAATAAATGTTGTAAAACAAATGTCATTATGGTTTGTTATAAAACGTAAATGGAATCCTCTGTAGGTTTTACTATAGTTGTCTTTTTTTAAATGCTTTATTTGTTATTTACATGGAGGGTGTTTCAACAATGAGTTTCATGCGACCGGAATCCCCAAACTGTTACAGATTACATACAGTCTGCATGATTTTAGGGGTGAAACTAGAGGTTTGGCAGGTTTAAAAAAACAATTGTTTTAATGTGTGTGTATGTGTGTGTTGATTCTCCATCTGGATTACCCCACAGAAAATGCTTTTAAATGCCACAAATTCTTATTCAAATCCACACTTTCCAGCTGTAAACAAGACCTCTGCTCTGCCAGAGAACAGCAAACCTGAGCAACAAGCCCAGGGAGTGTATATTTTTGTATGAGGTTACATTAGGGAGAAATTAGTAAGGTATGCGTGTAGCACAATAAAAGACCTGGTGAAATATAAGCATGTTCATAATGGTCTGCAGTTATTTGGACTGTTACAAACAAAGTAATGATTAAAAAGACATTACAGTAAACTGTAACAAAATAAGAGATAAGTATTAACAGGTGGCAGGTGTGTGCTGCCTCACTGAAGTGTATATTAGTTCAACAGATAAAATTTCCTGATTTTAAACTGTCGCACACAAAATTCAATGTCTAGGGAATAAGAGGTGTTTCTGTAAAAAAAGATGTTAGCGAGGTTAATAAAACAAGTATATATATATATATATATATATATATATATATCAATTCACTTGATATTTTTGAAAAGGCAGCCTTGTAAAAAAAAAAAAAAAAAGAACAGTGTTCCACATTGTAAACTTTATAATTGGCTGCTTCTTTTTAAATACAGTGGAACCTCAGTTCACAAATGTAATTCATTCCTAAGTTTTGTTCGTAACCTAATTTGGTCGTACAGTGGTTCAGTCTTTGTTCATAGGAATATATGTAAATAGAATTAATCTGTTCTCCATCACTATAAACTATGTTTAATTTTTTATTTGTTTTGTTTATATCACAAAATATAAAACAAAGTATGAAAAAGCCTTAATTATACAAAAATATTACAACACTAAATATAAATATAAACTGTACAGGAGAGAGTGAACACTTGATTTTTACATGTAATGTACATATATTGGTCCCGCACCTTTCTTAGGGATGTAAAGGGATGGAAGAAAAAATGGGTAGGGATGAGATTAGTGTTTGGAAGGAAAGTCCCCTTCCATAATAATTATTTTATTTGCGTTTTACAATTGTTATTGTTCATAAAGTGTAGCATTCTATTCTACACAGTTTTGTTCGGATGATACTTCTCGGCAAAGGCTTGGACGGCAGTCCACTTTGAACAAAGTTATTTTATCATGTGCACAATCCGCGACCGCAGACTGAGCAAAACTGATGCTGGGAGTCGCCCTCATACCTTTGTTCAGCTTATGGTGGTAGTCCTGGGTCATATTCCGAGCTCAAATTTAAATTCAAATTCAAATTCAAATTTTATTTGTCACATACACAGTCATACACAGTACGATATGCAGTGAAATGCTTAGACAACTGCTTGTGACCTAAGAATAAAAGAATATGAACAGGAATAGGAAATAAATATGGAAATTAAAATAAAGGGTAAGTTTAACTAGGGAAGAATAAAATAAAAATATACAAATATGCTTCAAGTGATTTATTTAAAGTGACTTGTGATGGAGTGATTGGTGTGATTTGATTTGATTTGATGACCACGAAGTGTAGTTGTGCAGTGGCCAATTGTGTAAACAAATGTCCAGAATGTCCAGTGTGTGTGTAAAAACCATATGTGTGGGTCAGTACTGTGTGGTGGTGTGATTGTGATTGAGAGACCGTATTGCCTGCGGGAAAAAGTTCCTCCTCAGTCTTTCTGTGTTGGCCTTCAGGGAGCAAAATCGCTTTCCTGACCTCAACAGAGAGAACAGTCCATTGTTGGAATGGCTGAGATGGCTGATGTTCCTGAACAGAGACAAATTTTAGGCAAATGTTTTGGTCGTGAGCCAAATTGTTCATAGTCCTGGGCTTTCCGGGGCCAACATTCTTAGTCAAATCTTCCATTTTTATGTAATCTAGAGCAGTGGTTCAAACTCCTTTCCTAATGGACACCCTGCACAGCAAATTTGGTGTTTTCTCTGCTTCCAATGCACCTGATTTAACTAGATGGCTAATTAGCAGCCCTTTTTGAATGCATCCAGGACCCCTTACCCAACATCAGTGCTTTATCTCACTAATGTGGTTGAAATGGGGCAATCCCCACAACCTTGCCCAAAATCTCGTTGAAAGCCTTCCTGAAAGAGTCGCGGTTACTACAAGATCAAAAGAAGGACCAACCCTTTATTAATTGAATGGGATTATACAAACTGTACTGTAGGTGTGATGGATGGTTGTGATATGAATTTGGCTACATAGTGTACTTGGACTAATAATAGTGTTATTGGCAATCATTTGTAGATATATGAAATCTGTTGTTTGAATTGCTGGGTATGCCAGCATAAGTAAACATTTTTTATATTATTTATTTTTAATTAGTTTTTTTTTTCCTGTGTTCTCGCATATAAAAGTTCATAATAATTTTAACAATTGGATAGCTTCACTCACAATAAATAGTTGATTGTAAAATATTGAAAGACATTGGAGTGATTGTACTGTGGTCACTTCAGATATTATGATCTTTTTAAGTGCTTTGTGTATAGATTTTATTTTAATTACCCTTTTGTAGTAACACATGCTTTTATTAAAATACCATAAAAAAGAAATTGGTCAAATAACAAAAATACAAGAAGAGGAAGAAGAATGATTTCTTTCTTGATTTATTTATCTTACACTTTAGGCAATAAATTAAAAAAAAAAAATGGAGATACTATTAAAATACATGCCAGCATATAATTTAGTGTCTGTGTCAATGTTTATAAATGGTAACACATTTAGAAAAATATATATTCACATATCATATATAGACACCTACAGTATATACTATCATCCATCTAAAGTATATAATATCATCCATCTCTCCTGGGCATGTTTATTCCACAATGTTTACAACAACAAAACATTGATAGTTTATATAGTTATTTTACCATCATGCTCTCACTTTTAAATTTATTACCAATAATCTGTCAGACATTTTGCAGTATTTGCTTTGAGGATGCTGGCGGAGAAGTACAGAGAAGGTAACAGGGAGTTGCATTGTGTCTTTTTAGATTTAGAGAAAGCGTATGACAGGGTGCCAAGAGAGGAGCTGTGGTATTGTATGAGGAAGTCTGGAGTGGCAGAGAAGTATGTTAGAGTGGTGCAGGACATGTATGAGAGCTGTAAGACAGTGGTAAGATGTGCTGTAGGTGTGACAGAAGAGTTTAAGGTGGAGGTGGGTCTGCATCAAGGATCGGCTCTAAGCCCCTTTTTGTTTGCTCTGGTGATGGACAGGATGACAGATGAGGTAAGACAGGAGTCCCCATGGACTATGATGTTTGCAGATGACATTGTGCTCTGTAGCGAGAGCAGGGAACAGGTGGAGGAAAATTTGGAGAGGTGGAGGTATGCTCTGGAAAGCAGAGGAATGAAGGTTAGCCGCAGCAAGACGGAATACATGTGTGTAAATGAGAGGGACCCAGGAGGATCGGTGAGGCTACAGGGAGCAGAGGTAAAGAAGGTGCAGGATTTTAAGTACTTAGGGTCAACGGTCCAGAGCAACGGAGAGTGTGAAAAGGAGGTGAAGAGGCGGGTACAGGCAGGTTGGAATGGGTGGAGAAAAGTGTCAGGTGTGTTGTGCGATAAAAGAGTATCAGCGAGAATGAAAGGAAAGGTGTACAGGACAGTGGTGAGACCAGCGATGCTCTACGGCTTAGAGACAGTGGCGCTGAAGAAAAGACAGGAGGCAGAGTTGGAGGTAGCAGAGCTGAAGATGTTTAGGTTCTCTTTGGGAGTGACAAGGATGGATAGGATTAAGAATGAGTTTATCAGAGGGACAACCCACGTTAGATGTTTTGGAGATAAAGTCAGAGAGGCCAGATTGAGGTGGTTTGGGCATGTTCAGAGAAGAGATTGCGAATATATCGGTAGAAGGATGCTGAGGTTGGAACTGCCAGGCAGGAGGTCTAGAGGAAGACCAAAGAGGAGATTTATGGATGCAGTGAGAGAGGACATGAAGTTAGTTGGTGTGAGAGAAGAGGATGCAGAGGATAGGGTTAGATGGAGGCAGATGATTCGCTGTGGCGACCCCTGAAAGGGAACAGCCGAAAGACAAAGAAGAAGAATCTGTCAGACATTTTGCCCTTTTATCACCATAGTTTTTACACTGTAGTTAAATTAAAGTTTGTATGCTTTGATGCTGTAGCTTAATTTCTTATAACATGCTGTTTTTCACTCTCTCAAAAATTTGCTGCACCTTTGTTGCAGGGACACAACCTTCTCGCAGGAAATGTATGGTACCTAAAAAGCAACATCTATTAGTAGGGACATTAAAAAGGTAAACAATGTAGAAATACTGTATCTTTGGTAAACTTATTTTTGGATTACCTTCATCAATTTTCAGGCAGTTGACCACAGTTGAGCCTACCAGCTCATTGGACTGCCCATCACACAGTACTCCTTGGATCTTGTGTCCAAGGCGCCTGGTAGACATTTAAAAGTTCTTCTGTTATGCCTTAATATTAAAATCTTTATTTACTACCAAAAATGTTTGGTTACACAGTGGTTTCTTTTTTTGCCATAAACAGTAAGGATCATTACAAAATCTATAAGTGAATTTCAGTGCACAAATAATTACGAAGTCTCCGCTCTATAAATAAATAAAATAGGAAGCAATATTAATTTGGGCCACAAACAGGGTTGATAATTTTTTAACAAACCTTAGTGTACATTGCAAGTTAATTGCAACAGTCATGAGTCATGAAATACAACTTACTTAATAACCATGTCATGATGTGTGCTGTCAGGTTCACCACTTGGATTTGCAGATGTGATAGCCAAAGGCCCAGTGATGTCACACAAATGCGCAGTGACTGTGTGGTCAGGGACACGAATCATTATGCTGTCCTTGGTCCCCACACGATCGTATGCAGCCCCCACACCTTAAAGAACAATAAGTTTATGCAAGTTACACAAGAATAAAATAAAAATGCTTGATCAGAAATTTTAATGCTGTTGTCTTACCAAGTTTAAGGAGCCAGTCTCCTTTTGGGACAATACAGCTGATCCCTCCTGGATATACATTTCTCATAAACTCCCAGAGCAATGGACTAAATGGTGGTTTTGTTGGAACAAGCTGCTCCAAACTAGAAATGCAGATGCAGATGGGCTTCTCTGCAGGACGTTCCTGTGGAGGATAATTTAAGCAAATGATTACAAGTTAAATTTTTCTCAAACAGGTTAGTACATCAAATATAAATGAAGAATTGCATGGTACTCACTTTAATATTGTAGATTTTCTCTATTGCACTTGGATGCTTGCAAGAAGCGGCCAGAGCATATACAGTATCTGTTGGTATACCACATACACCTTTGTTTTCCAGCAATTTTGCAATCTCTAGCAGTCCACTGGTCCCACGAGAAGATGGAATTGGACATGGAGCTGTAGCAGCAGATTTTTTCTTCTTATCATTATTTTATGAAAAGTACAAGACAAAATGACATTCAAATCATTTCAGTACTTTTAAAAACTTAAATTTCCCATGCTGTAAATCTGCAATTTAAAAATACCTTTATGAGTGCGGGTCCAATTGGTATTATGGTCTTGGAGTATATGGAATTAACAAGTGATGCCAGAGTTCCATATAAACAAATTATGGTAAATATTGTAAGGGTAGCAACTGAAAAGGGGTATTTAAAATAGTTATTGAATATAAAGTCATTTTTAAAGATTTATAAATTATCGTCTCTGATTGTCCACTGTGAAGCAAACTTTACCTTCCAACTGGTATGGAAGTCTATTAAAAGTGGAAAGAAGAAGACACACCACTATGACCTCCATAATAATGGTTAATGCCTGCAAACAAGATTGTCATAAGCAGCTGCAAATCATAAAAAGGAATGAAATCAAGCATATTATTGTAAATATCCATTAAAAATTCCATCAAAATTAATAAAATTCAAATCAGAACTAGGATAGAATTAATAACCAAAAATTCTATTGCTTCTGCAGTAAATCCACTTAATGATTCTGTTGAAAACTGCAGCTGTTGTCCTGTAAGAACACAGTTCAATATTATAAGATTATTAAATTTTATTTAAGATTATATGTAAATCTTGTGAAATTTTATGTAAGCTAATATTGTAATTCTAAAATAAGTTCAAGATTTACAATATAACATTAACATACCTGCAAATCTGAGCCACGTCCAGGTGGCCCAAATGGCCAAATAGAAGAAACATTAAGAAATCATATAAAGTATGTAAAAACTTCACTTACCTGCTGTAAATCTGTAGTATAAGTACTATTGGATGGCAGTGGAAGGACTCTCTTTTAATAGAAATGTGCTTAAGTGAAGTAGATGGAGCTTTAAGGCTCCCAACCAACCTGTTGCCTCAACTTGAAGGATGACATAATTGGTCAAATGCTAGGACTTTAAAGTTTCTACTCAAATGACGAAATATCCACCCCTGTTGCGTAAAAAGGTTTTGGAAGTTCTAGTCTTGCGATTGGTGAGTGTTTCGTGCTATATAAAGAGAACATGAGGACTCACCTGAGAAGCAAGAGCATCAGCTACAAAAACATTGTGTGCAGAGACAAAGGAAAACCTACTGTAGGCTCCTTCAGTTTGACATCCACATAAATATCCTCAACCATTCAGAGATACAATATGCTTCCCACAATACAGGTAATGATGCTTTTTTAGAATTTTCATATTAATGAATGACAATGTTGCTGTGCAAAGTGTCTTTTCAGCTTTCTTTGCTTCTTTACTATTTTTATATGACAACTTGGACCGTGGTATACGTTACTCCGGATGCTCCTAACCTTAACTATTTCTATAATCTAGTAAAATATAGCTGGATTATTTAGAATAAAGAATCATGAACTTATGCTTGTTAAAAAAAACATGACATATATCTTGTGTTATGTTAATACTAATACATTCTATGATACAAATTTTTCAATTATCTAGAGATCATTCAGACAAGTGTCCACCCTATCTACAATCAGAGGACTCCATAAACCCGCACTAGATGGTGAGCTAACTCTACTACTCTTAACACACTCTTATATTGATCAAATTGGACAAAGATTTAAAGTAACCTGGTGTACCAAAACATATTTAGCAGGTTACTTGGTTGCTGAAAAAGCAGTCACAGCAGAAACCTCTCATTTATTCCTTTCTTTCTCCTGTGTTTTTAGTCATGGACCGACCCAACCCCGAGGAGACTGTAACCAGCAGCTTTGGTCGATTTATCCAGAGAGTGCAGCCAAGTCATCTGTCACCAGTCGTACTCCAAAGAAGCAAACGCATGGTGCTGGACAGCATTGGTGTAGGACTGCTGGGTAGCACCACTGGAGTGTTTGAACTTGCACTTCAGCATTGCCAGGTAATGGCACAAAACAGCAACATGTTAACAATAAATTAATAAGGGGGTACGAATGATTATAAATATATGGTTAAATGGACGTTCATTTCTAAGTATAAGGAGAAAGTACAACATTTCTGAACAGAACAACATGTTAATAATTCTCTTCTCAGCACAGAGTTAGCACCAAATGCTGACCCTAGAACAATGGCATGGGCTTTATAGAATATACTTCACCCCTAACACCCCTTTCGACTTTATTTTGTGTGTGTTTTGTCTACACTGTCAAGTTTTTCCAATCTTTCAAACCTAAACTCCTGTTTGTACAGAAGCAATGCTGTATCCAATGCTAAAATAAAGCCTGTCCACAGGCTACTTTGGCAGAGCTTATTGTATGTAACAGCAAGTGACCCATCTTTCCTCTTTTCTCTCAAAGCACATGTACGCTCCCGATGACATCAGCTTTGTTTATGGGCGCAGTGGAACCAAGCTTTCCCCAACCCTAGCTGCCTTAGTCAATGGAGTAGCAGTGAGTATTCCTGTTCATACCCAACCCCGTCATACAGTAAATACATTTTACATCTTACAGACAATGATTGTCTTTTCCAATATGGTAGTTTTTTTTTCTCAGAAACAAATATTTGTGATCTCCAGGGCCTGAGAAATAATAAATCACAGTGTTTTATGTCACTTTTATTTTAACTAATTCCTATACTTAGATATTAAAGAAGAAAAGTGGAAAACAAACATGACATGTCCACCTGAGACAGGTGGTGGTGGGGGGGGGGGGGGGGGGGGGGGCGGTTGAAATGAAGGACTGAAAAAAAAAATTCTCCCCATAGCATCATGGGCAAATAAAAGGAAATGAAACTGTTATTAAGCCTTTCTCATATTGTCCTGTGGTCAAATGTTGATCCATTCATGTGATATTGTTCAACTAGGGTAAAGAGTTAAAAGCCACATCTTGACCTTTATAAAGGAATTGTTATACTAAAGTATATGTAGCAGACAGCTTGCATTGCCAGTAATAAGCCAAATTGTGTACTTACTAGGCACCATTTGATGATTAACATGTCTTCTTCAGGTTCATTCTATGGACTTTGATGATACTTGGCACCCTGCAACTCATCCCTCTGGTGCAGTGCTTCCTGCTCTTCTTGCCATTTGTGACATGTTTCCCAAAAACAGCAAGCCAAGTGGTCTGGACCTCCTAATGGCCTTTAACATTGGCATTGAGATGCAAGGTCGCCTGATGAGATTCTCCAATGAAGCCCACAACATTCCTAAAAGGTAAGAATTGTCTCTATAACAAAAGTAATTCAAAGTTAAACCAAGTTGAGCAACCATCATAACGCGATACCTCATCGTTCTAATATAGTCCCAAAATTAGTAATAATAGTATTAAAATAAGTAATATTTTGAGGGCAGTTTAAACAGAACTGCCACTGTAGTAAACAAATTCAACTGAACAATGTGAGTGTGGTTAAATTTTATATACATAAACCTTAAGAAAGGAATGCTAGCCTTACCTTTAAACATAACCTTAACCTATGTACTGTAGGTCGGTCCATGACTAAAAACACAGATGGATGAATAGAATAAATGAGACATTTCTGCTGTGACTGATTTTTCAGCAACCGATATGATATGTTTTAAGTTATGCCATAAATATGATCTGTAATGTCTGACTTGAAGACTATGATTTTGTAATTGTATGCAAACTTTTCGGAATAGTTTTTAATAAATGCATTAAAAGGCATGAATTAAATATCCTTTTAAATTATTTTTTTCAAGGTTCCATCCCCCTAGTGTTGTGGGGACACTGGGAAGTGCTGCTGCCTGTGCACGGCTCCTTTCCCTCGACCATTCTCAGTGCAGCCATGCCTTGGCCATCGCTGCCTCATTAGCAGGGGCCCCAATGGCCAATGCTGCCACTCAATCCAAGCCTCTGCACATTGGTAATGCCTCTCGTCTGGGCCTTGAAGCTGCCCTGCTAGCCTCACGTGGGCTGGAGGCGGTAACACTTTATTTTGATAGTCCATCTGTTGACACTCTACTAGTTACCAGTAGTCATTTAGTAGCATGTCAACAGTGCATCAGTTGACATTCAACAACATTGTTTTAACAGACAAGCAACATACAATCAACTAACTGTCTGTAGATTATAAACTGCAATTTACTTTCTATTCTATGGATTTTATACAAAGTGCATGTTGACTGTCAGCATGTCTTTCTTAACAGGTTATTATCTAATAGTAACTACTCAGAATTAATCTATCAGTTGATAGTCTACAGCCATGTCAACATATGATCAAGAGCATATATCTTTAATCAAGGGTCTCAAATGCATCAGATACCTAATTACTTAACCATCTCTTTTTTATTTTCCCAAAATCACTAGTTTATTATCTGTTGATAGTCAACTAAACATTAGTTGCACATCTGTTGCTTGTCAACTAATGTACAGTTTACGTTCAGCAGACTATTAGTAGGCATTCTCTACTAAGCATATGTAGATACATTTTAGGACTGTCCAAATAAAGTGAAAAACAGTTGATAACTGTAGAAAGTCAATAAGCTATTAACAGAACACATACAGCCATCCATTAATAATAGACAACAGATTTACTATTTAAGATAAGAAGTCAGTACCAGACGATAAAATACAATAGACAAAACACTACAGGCAGGATATGAGAGAACGTTGTTTTATTAACAATATGTTAACACAAACCCATTGTTCACCAGGGTATCAGATCATAAAACAAAAAGAAAAACAATAAAATAAACATGCTGCAATGGCAGCACCATGTCACCGTATAGGGGTCACGCAACTTCACCATCAGCACACCAACATTTCACATTATGAAAAAATAAAACTTGCCTGTTTAACAATCTTACAAACAAACAAAAATATCCTGCTAACATCCTGTTACATCCTGCATACATTCAGGCTTTCTTGGCAGAAAAGGGGATGAGCTGTTTGTTGTTTTTCATTTCAATTATCTTTTCTGCCAGCTCACCAACTATTTTTTTCTGACAAATTTGCGCTAGTTTCAGAAGTGTGTATTTACCCTTGAACTGGCTTAGGAGACTTTTGTCAGCTATGTAAATCTCTGCAATTGCTGCCGTGTCTTTCACGGCATTTCTTGAAACGCGAGCTTTCTTGAAAGCTGTGGTCATCCTGAAGCCTCTTTGCACATGTTTGAGGACACGCCGATATCTTTTCACCACATCCGAGATTGAGGCAACTGAAAGAAAAAACAATGTGAAGAAATCACCAATGAGTTCTGTTTTGTGTCTTGTGTGGTGTCTTAGTTGCAGGGTGAGACACAGGGTGAGACTTAGTTGCACAGTGCTTCCCAAAAAGCTGCAACTTGGATGAAGGTTTGATTTCATGTAATTCAAAAGAGAGATGATAAGATTGATATTGGTGGACAGTGTGCAAAATGTCTCAAATCCTAAAAATATAACCTCAACACTTGATACCTAAACAAATACAGCATGTCTTAAGAGCCTACCATACCTCGCTCTCCTTTTCCGCCTGACCTCTTTGCCTTTTTGTTTTCCTTCTTTCTTTTTTTGCTTCTCTTCTTGCCATTCTTCTTTTTATACTCCTTTTTCTTCTTTTCCTTATCTGAAGAGTCAGAGGTAGAGCTGGAGCTGGAGTCAGTGCTGGAGTCAGAGCTTGAATCAGTGCTAGTGTCAGTGCTGGTGTCCACCATCATGGCCGGTGGCCCCTCATCTCCAGTGGTTATTATCTCAATGTTCCCATCTGTCAAATGATAAAACAAACATAAATAAAGTATATATATATACATACATATATATACATACATACACCACATACCATTCCTTATGTCCTTGAGAAGTCGTCCAAGTACACCATGTTTATGTCTTCTGGCTAACCAGTAAGTCCACTCAATGAAGCAGAGCTGTTTTTTTAAGACGTTCTCAGACCGATTCCCCCGCATACGCCAAATTTCCCTCTTATATGTCTGCCACGCTCTCTCAATGTTTTGAGTGTGTAGTCCTGTTTGTGGATCTACATAATTCTGGCTGTGGTTGACTCTCACATGTTTGTAGCCCTCCTGGGAAAGGCAGGCATACGCTCTCCACTCATCACTCACTACAAGACTTTCTCTTTTGACATGTTTTTTGATGATTGGAACAAGGGTCTCCTTGTTTCTTCTCTTCACAAGTCGAAGAATTGGACGTCTGCTTGCAGCTTTGATTTCAAGTATACCAAAAACCCATGTTCGCTTTCTCTTCCAGGTGTTACCAAAGCGTCCTCTTCCATACTACCAAAACAGTATGAACAGTGTTAGAAAATAATCTGAATAGTCTCTTGACACTGTGGAAATGTATTACTAGTCAGAAATAATTACATGATAATAGACATTTTTTACAGTCTGCATGTCACAACATCCGGCTCTGATTAGTAGCGTAAAGGAATGGACAGATGCCAGTTTTATGAAGAAATTTTAAAAAATTTATCAATAAACTTAGCAATAAACGTAAAAAAAAAGTTTTTTAATTTTTACATTCACATGTGCAGTAGTTTTTATTTAACTATTTAACATTTTAATTAAATCATTATTTAAGTTTAAGTTTATTATTTATCTGTTAGTAAGCACTGTGCAGTGTTAATGTTCAATGTGGCTGACTGTCTCACTTTTAAACTCTGCAGAGCTGTAGCTGAATAGTTAGGCCTACTATGCTACTGTATTTTAATGCTGGTCATTATGGTGGTAACATTTTCCAATATTTTTGGAGGTGGTACTTGGTATAAAACATTTAAAAACCACTGATCTATCCTAAACTACAATGCACATACCGATGTCAATTCTTTCAGGTTCTAAAAAATGTAACACATTTCATCAAGTGCATTGAACATTTAGATTACATTACCTTGCGTTTATGGCAGAACTTGCTCTCATCAATGTGAACAATGACATTAACTCCACCAACTTTCTGCTTCTTTTTCTTTCTGTGCTTTTTCAGGCTTTTTACACAAATTCTTCTAAGTTTCTTTGACATCATAGAAAGTGTTGCTGTGCTTTTTGCAATGCCATCTTGAAGCATGTCTACTTGCCGTAGATGTAAACCCTGTGCAAATCTACAAAGGATTAACAAAAATGATTATCATTAAACAAGGACAGTATATTTTCACATTAAGAAAGCATAATAACAAAGAATATAAATAGTAAACAAAACATAATTTGTATATTTTATTTTGGCCACTAGTTTTTTGACTGTTGACATGCTGCTGCTCAAATTCTAAACATAAAAAAACATTAACATAAAAACACATTCTGTCAACTGTAACTGTCGTACAGAAGTAATGCCCCTAGTGACGGTGAGGAATCCAAAAAAAAAAAAAAAAATATATATATATATATATATATATATATATAGTCATGTTTATACATTTTTTTATGTTTTGGTTATTGTAACATATGGCTATGATGACATAGTATGGGACATGCTTTTGAAATATAATATATTTTGCTATTATTGTATAATATCCTTTTTAATCCATACCGACATAAACTATTATAACGTGTTGTAGTGCAATTGTAATCTATGTACTCAAGCTCTAAACACATAGTGTAATATCCAAATATTGTACTTATGTAATATGCTTGCATTGCTTACCTATGTATGTACTTCATCCATGTAAATAGACTGCAGTGTGATTGTGAGAAGAGTGACTTTGACCTAACACTTCTTTTCAACCGTCCACATCTTTTACGTCGACACTCCCTGGGAAGTTTTAGGACATCAAATTGTATGATAAACATATATATATATATATATATATATATATATATATATATATATATATATTTTTTTTTTTTTTTTTTTTTTTTTACATATGGCCTTCAACACACACACACACACACACACACACACACACACACTGAGTAAATTGGATATATAATTAATATAAAAAATCTTGTAAAATCGAATCATGTTAAGTACCAATATCTCAAAACATTTGATGTACATGTTGAGAAATATTTAAATTGTTTTAAAAAAGTAATAAGGTGTTTAGAGAAATACAACAAACAAATAATTGTGCTCATAGTAGTGAGATACAAGAGTTACAAAATATGAAACTAACGTTACAGTTTACAATAATTTATTCTTACCAGATGAAATAATCCTTGGTCTGGGAAGCAACCATGCTCAGTTTATGCCCACAGTTCTTGCATTTAATTTTCCGTTTCAACAAGCCAATCGTTTGCAACCATTTTATTAATTTTAAAGATGATTTTTTAGTTTCTCTAACATAAACTTTAGTCAAAAGTTTTCTCTCCAGTGAATCCATACTATGGAGTGATGGGTCGTTCTTGAACGATTCGTTCTTTTTGAACGAATCTTTTAAATGACTCAGATAAACGAGTCGTCTCGGAGAGTGATTCGTTCTTTTTCTATTGGGCGCGCATGCGCAAAGCATCGCAAAACCTCCGTATGTTATATACGGGAAACAGTTTTGAATGATTCTCAGCAATGAGTCTTCAAGTCCCGAGTCGTTCGTTCTTTTGACACGTGACTCCCATAAACGCTATGCGGTGCAATAGATTTAAAAGAACGAACGACTCAGACTGAAAGATATGATGGTGAGCTGCTCATTATGTTTGTTATAATATGCCCTTAGTTACATTGTAATATTTTCATAACTGGAACTATAGCCAAAATGTCTGTATGTTAACGTATTGGGGGTATTTTTTATTGAAAACGCAACATTTTAATTTATTTCTGATCAAAGAACCGAGTCACTTAAATGATTCGAACTTCCCATCACTAGCCGGAGGAGCTAGTAGGCTAACTATTCTTCAATTTAACGACCAAGACAACCAAAGAATTAAAAATTGGCGCACTTTCATTTCATTGGCTAATTATGTTATCAGATACACCAACCATAGATGAGTGTTCACACGTGACCAAGCACTTCTACAATCGGATTAGCCAAAATCTCACCGCCTGAAAATTTGGTTGTCCAGATGGTAAGAGTTAACTTCTTTTGGGTAATATTGTTCTTTTTTCTTATAGAAAGTATTTTTTATTACTTGCATGTGAAGTAAAATCATTATCAATTTACTATTCAGCATCAACATGTTTGATCCAGCACATTCAGTGCATCGTCCCTCACCTGGCATTGGGAGCAGTACGCTGGGTACCATGCATTTTACCCGGGCAAAGGCACGGAGGGGAAATGCCGAGAGCGAAGATGGAGGCGAATCCACAAACAAAAGTGGTAAGTTGTGTTTATAGACCTAAAGATAGTTTACATGAAGCTGATGTTTCGCGTGACGAAATAATATACAAAGTCAATTAAAATACACGAATGGACACAAATTCGCGCCGGACGATGTGTCACAGAAATACGCGTCTGATATAATTGAGAAAGATTTGATTGGGTAATTCATGTACAGTATTACTTTTTTTTAGTTAGTTCTTAATTATTTTAATAATGTCATTAACATTGAAGAATTGAAATTATTTTTCTTGTATAGCCTGATGACTGCTGCCTCTACCCTGATTACAATTCACTGAAATATTCTAAGTTATAGCAAAGTTCTAAACAATGCAGCTTGAAAGTCGAACACTAATGCATTTTTTTTTGTTTCTGTATATATCAATTTTGTACACATTATTTGTAATTCTTCAATGTTTCCTTAAAGGAGAAGGCCACAAGATTTACAGATAATGTACTCACCCCCAAGTCATCCAATATGTTTTTTCTCAGATTTATTAGTCTGAACACTCATTATACACATTAGCCATAAGGTAATATAACAACTGGGGGTAACAGGGCTAGCTTTTGATTTTGACTCTGTGCCACTTACATATATTACAAATTTTATATGTCATATTGTGCAGCTGGTAAGATGGACAGTCTCAAGCCTGTTAAACAACACATTCTGTGGAAAAACAAGGCTGAGATGCTCCAGTCTCGGGTGGATGAGCTGCAGGAGGAAAATGACTTGCTGAGGAAGCAACTTGAAGAGAGGTCTGCACGAGAACAAGGTATGGATAAGTACAGCAGGTGGACCTCCAGAACTTGTGTGGGATTCAAAAGAATTCTGCCAGTACCATAACAATATGTTTAAAAATATTACTGCCAGCATTTCCATATTACTTTGGAAAATTATCAATCTGAAAAAGTGAAGACATGCATATGTGAAAGTAATTTGATCTAAAGCTATATGCTGCTGCTTTTTGTCCATGATATTTAATTGAAACAAAAAAGGGGTGCCTCAGTAGCCATCTACTTTTTCCATAGTAGGTCTAGACTTAGTGTTTAACTCTGCTTAAAAAATATTAACAGAAAAGGATATTTACATATAAACATACTTTTATTTAGACCATAATACTTACAGATTTAGTTGTTAAATTACTTTAATAATGTTAAGTTAGTTGTCATTTGTAAGAAATTTGAATGAAGAATTGAAATTACTTCTCTTGTATAACCTGATAACTGCTGCCTCTACCCTGGGTAGAAGTCACTGAAATATCCTAATAGTTATAGAAAAGTTCTATACAATGCACCTGGGAAGTAGAACACTAATGCATTTTCTTCTTTTTGTACATATACAACCTGAGAGATTTTGTACACATTATTTGTAATGTCTCCTTAAACACAATGTTATCTCCACCACATTAATTACATTCTTTAAAGTTTTGTGGTGCCTATAGGCACAGAGCTGAGGGTGAAGTTATGCTTTACACTTTATTTATTTTTTGTTTTATCATTTGACAGATGAAAACATTGAGATAATGGCCACTGGAGATGAGGGGCCACCGGCCATGATGGTGGACACCAGCACTGACACTAGCACTGATTCAAGCACTGACTCCAGCACTGACTCCAGCTCCAGCTCTGCCTCTGACTCTTCAGATAAGAAAAAGAAGAAAAAGAAGAATGGCAAGAAGAGAAGCAAAAAAAGAAAGAAGGAAAACAAAAAGGCAAAGAGGTCAGGCGGAAAAGGAGAGCGAGGTATGGTAGGCTCTTAGGACATGCTGTATTTGTTTAGGTATCAAGTGTTGAGGTTATATTTTTAGGATTTGAGACATTCTGCACACTGTCCACCAATATCAATCTTATCATCTCTCTTTTGAATTACATGAAATCAATGTGTCAATTCTGAAATCTGTGCTGTTTGTTTTTCTTCAATCAGTGACGATCTGCATTCAACTTGTATTTTTATTACAGGTTTCTTAAAAATGTTTCGAATGAAGTAAATAGAGAAACAATTTGTCTGCACTTACCTTTTATGTCTGGATGAGGTGAACCTGTAATTAATAGTTAAATATGAAAAATACAGTATACCGACTAGTTTTTATCTCTCTTTGTTTTTTAACCAGTAATCAGCAAATAGTCTTGCATGGGCTTAATTGGCAGACTGCTCTCACACTGCGTACTATAAAATACAATAAATGTTCTGAATCAAAGATAAACACCTTCATCCAAGTTGCAGCTTTTTGGGAAGCACTGTGCAACTAAGTCTCACCCTGTGTCTCACCCTGCAACTAAGACACCACACAAGACACAAAACAGAACTCATTGGTGATTTCTTCACATTGTTTTTTCTTTTAGTTGCCTCAATCTCGGATGTGGTGAAAAGATATCGGCGTGTCCTCAAACATGTGCAAAGAGGCTTCCGGATGACCACAGCTTTCAAGAAAGCTCGCGTTTCAAGAAATGCCGTGAAAGACACGGCACCAATTGCCAAGATTTACATAGCTGACAAAAGTCTCCTAAGCCAGTTCAAGGGTAAATACACACTTCTGAAACTAGCGCAAATTTGTCAGAAAAAAATAGTTGGTGAGCTGGCAGAAAAGATAATTGAAATGAAAAACAACAAACAGCTCATCCCCTTTTCCGCCAAGAAAGCCTGAATGTATGCAGGATGTAACAGGATGTTAGCAGGATATTTTTGTTTGTTTGTAAGATTGTTAAACAGGCAAGTTTTATTTTTTCATAATGTGAAATGTTGGTGTGCTGATGGTGAAGTTGCGTGACCCCTATACGGTGACATGGTGCTGCCAGTGCAGCATGTTTATTTTATTGTTTTTCTTTTTGTTTTATGATCTGATACCCTGGTGAACAATGGGTTTGTGTTAACATATTGTTAATAAAACAACGTTCTCTCATATCCTGCCTGTAGTGTTTTGTCTATTGTATTTTATCGTCTGGTACTGACTTCTTATCTTAAATAGTAAATCTGTTGTCTATTATTAATGGATGGCTGTATGTGTTCTGTTAATAGCTTATTGACTTTCTACAGTTATCAACTGTTTTTCACTTTATTTGGACAGTCCTAAAATGTATCTACATATGCTTAGTAGAGAATGCCTACTAATAGTCTGCTGAACGTAAACTGTACATTAGTTGACAAGCAACAGATGTGCAACTAATGTTTAGTTGACTATCAACAGATAATAAACTAGTGATTTTGGGAAAATAAAAAAGAGATGGTTAAGTAATTAGTTATCTGATGCATTTGAGACCCTTGATTAAAGATATATGCTCTTGATCATATGTTGACATGGCTGTAGACTATCAACTGATAGATTAATTCTGAGTAGTTACTATTAGATAATAACCTGTTAAGAAAGACATGCTGAAAGTCAACATGCACTTTTTATAAAATCCATAGAATAGAAAGTAAATTGCAGTTTATAATCTACAGACAGTTAGTTGATTGTATGTTGCTTGTCTGTTAAAACAATGTTGTTGAATGTCAACTGATGCACTGTTGACATGCTACTAAATGACTACTGGTAACTAGTAGAGTGTCAACAGATGGACTATCAAAATAAAGTGTTACCCTGGAGGCAAGCCCCCTGGTCCTGGATGGAGTTCCTGGGGTAGCTGGTTTTAGTGCATTTTATGAAGACTATAGCCCAAGGCCGATGGTGTTGCCCGAAGAGGCAGAGCACACATTCCTTTTGGAGACACAAGATATTGCCTTTAAGCGATTTCCAGCACACTTGGGCATGCACTGGGTTGCTGATGCTGCTGCCCATGTCCACAAGGCTTTGCTGCATCTTTCTGATGGAGTCATCTCCCCAAACTCAGTGCAGGAAATCCTACTACGGGTGCCACATTCAAAGTATATAAATCGGCCCTTCCCAGAGTCAGAGCACCAGGCACGTCACTCCTTCCAGTTCAATGCTTGCACCACTCTGCTCGATGGCCAGGTAACAGTGCAGTCCTTTCAGCCTGAAGCACTACTGAGGCCAGAGCTTCATGCCCTGCTCTCCCGCGTCCGTGTAGAGCACCCCCAGGACAATCCAGCCAACTTTGACCGCATGTATGGTGAAGTGCAGGTCACTTTAGTGAATGGAATTGTGTTACAAGGTCATTGTGACACCTTCTATGGCCATTGGAGGAAGCCACTGAGTGATGAGAGCCTGCAGAAAAAGTTCCGCAATAATGCAAGTGTAGTGCTGCCACCAGAGAAAGTGAATGGCCTTATAGAAGCTGTGGAGGGGTTGGAGTTTCTGTCTAACTGCGAACCACTGCTAGCTCAGCTGCAGTAAACAGCTTGTTTATGTTCATGTCTAAATCAACTACTTTTGTACTGAAGGACAGTTACTTTGAAGGAAAATCTTGTGAAAATAATGGTTATTTATAGAATTATTTCTTTTTCTTTTAATTAGTTGTAGCTGTTTCTCTGAAAAAACAGTAGCACTGAGACATACAATATGGTAATTTATTATAAAGTAAAATTAGTTGTAGACAACTATATTTCTATACTGTAATACATATACTCCCTTTTCCTTTTGTAGACATTTGCTGTGTTGATATTAAATTTTTGTGCAATATGCCTACATAAGTGTGAATAAAAGAAATTATTTAAATCTACCCTTTGCTTTTTAGTAGATTTACTACGTTATAATATGATAATTGGTATATAATAAAAAAAATAGATAATTTTATAAAAATCTGAAAACAAACATTTAAAAAACGACTATTATTGTAAATTCCCTAATAAAATCTTTATAATGGGCTGATTCGGACAAGTGCACAAGTACATAGACATGGCACTTATGGCATAGTACAAGCCCTACTGTATGAGTTAATGATTTGCTTTTAAAGGCCATCGTATTTGTCAGATTACAAATATTTTTCTTTACACTTTAAGCATAGAGCAGTGACCAAAGATGAGAGAAGGAAATGTGTTTCATTGAGATTCCAAGATTTGTGGAATAATAAGAGACCTTGGTTTATTGGAAGAGGAATAAAGAGACCCCTTTGTATTTGTATTTACTCAACTATTTTATTTATTTACAACTTTTTTCTTTCTTTCAGTGTTTTTTGCTATTTCTTACTTGTTTTCGTTTAGTGTGTGCCCTGTTTTGGTATATGTTTATCCAAACATATTGGTGCTATTTTAAATGTATATTTTGTTTTGGTTTTGTTCAATAAAAATAAACTAAATATAATTTCTTCAACAGAAGATTATCGAGGCTTAAGGAAATTAAGTAATTTTAAGTAATTTTCCTTGTGGAAAAAGTTTTTTTTTTTTTTTTTTTTGTTTTCCATGGGATGTGTAAACTGTTAGAATGGCTCAGTGACATATTGTGCAAGCCACGAAAGTTGGGAGTACTCTAAAAAGGACAAGTTTCATGTTATTGTTGTCTTCTGCATTTGTGCATCCCTCGTATTCTGATTAAAAAGCTGCACTGAGAGTTAACACTCCCGCGGGACTATTCAAGTCTCCCACATGTAGGAGTGCGACTGCTGTATGATGTAGAGACACTCAGGATTGCAGAGATTGCAGAGTGTCTTGCTTCCCTGTCATCCAAGTGACGTCTACATTTAATTAATCCCCAGTGCTGCTGCAGTGCCATCTGTCAATTTATTGTTGAGACATTTGATTTGTGGTACGTATTCATCACTTTTTGGGACAAATACAACTTTTGCCCTCAAAGCAGGCGTTCAAAATTTCTATGGACAGATCATTGTATGTTTTTTCTTCCTGCGGGAAGTTTAAAACCAGTTTGTCTCATATGCTCCCAAAACCATGGTGCTAATAAAATACCTACTCTTATATGCATGTTGAGTAAAAGTGATGTCATGAACAGCCGGATTTAATGATCCTAGATTTCTAGGCGTTTAGGTAGGGTGAGTTTGCTGGTCTATCAAGCACAGCAATACCATGGTACTTAAACCAGATATTAGTACTTTTGGCAGTGTGGGCAGGTGCCACGTCCTGCTGAAAAATGAAATCAGCATCTCCATAAAGCTGGTCAGCAGAGGAAAGCATAAAATATTCTAAAACGTACAGGCAGACGGCTGCGCTGACCTTGGACGTGATAAAGCACAGTGGACCAACACCAGCAGAAGACGAGGCTCCCCAAACCACCACTGACTGCAAACTTTACATTGGACTTCAAGCAACCTTGAAGTGTGATTTTGTGCCTCTCCTCTCTTCCTTCAGACACAGGTACCTTCATTTCCAAATGAAATAGACAATGTACTTTCATCTGAAAATAGGACTTTGGCCCCCTGAGCAACAGTTCAATCCTTTTTGTTCTTAGCCCATGTGATGTTGTCTCTGGTTCAAGAGTGGTTTGACACAAAGAATGTGACAGTTGTATCCCATGTCCTGGATACGTCTTTGTGTGGTGGCTCTTGAAGCACTGACTTCAGCTGCTGTCTACTCCTGTTGAATCTTCCCCAAATTCTTGAATAGGCTTGGATTCACAATCCATTTAAGGCTGTGGGTATCCCTGTTGCTTTTGTACATTTTTCTGCCACATTTTTCTTTCCATTCAACTTTCCATTAAGGAGTTTGGATACAGCAGTCTGTAAATAGCCAGCTTCTTTAGCAATGACCTTTAGTGACCCACTGAACCAGACTAGGAGACTATTTAAAGGCTCAGGAAACCTTGGCAGGTGTTTTGAGTTAATTAGCTAATTAAAGTGTGACCACATTAGTCTCCAATATTAAACTTTTTCACAATATTCTTATTTTCTGAGATACTAAGTTTTGGGTTTCTATTAGCTGTAAGCCATAATCATCAGAATTTAAAAAAATAAACACTTAAACTATGTCAGCCTGTGTGTAGTGAATCTATATATTACTATATATGAGTTTCACTTTTTGAATTGAATTACTGAAATAAATCAACTTTTTTCGATGATATTTTAATTTATTGAGAAGCACCTGTATTTATTTAACAAAAATGTGGCCAATACTAAGTACCCCTTTGCTGCTTCCACAGGATTTAAGATGGTAAGTTGCAATCAGGTTTTAATTTTAATTTATCATTAGCAGGGCTACAGACCTCTATGGTAACAGAAGTTTTGACATTTTTTTGGTCTGGAGGATTCAGGTGTGTGGCAACACAATGCCAAGAGGGGAAGAAATAAACAATAAGCTTTGAGAAGCAATTGTTGCTGCACATCAATCTGGAAAGGGTCATAAAACCAATTCCAAACAATTTGGGGTTCAACATTTTACAGTAAGAAAGATTATTCACAAATGGAAAGCACTCAAGACAGTTGCCAATCTTCCCAGGTGTAAATGACCAAGCACATTGACCCCAATCTCAGACCGAGCAATGACCAGAGAAATATATTTTTAAAAGAAGCTACATCTCAGACCCAACACGCCTCACTGAGCATGTTAAATGTTAGCACAATTACAAGAAGACTGAGCAAGTACAGTTTGTTGTTGGATAGGTCTGCCAAAAAATACATGACTGAGGTTTGCAAAACCACATCTGATCAAACCACAAAGCTTCTAGAACAATGTCCTCCGGACAAATGGAGCAAAGTGGAGTTGTTTGGCCTTTTGCCATGTTTGGCAAAACCCAAACAGCATTTCGGCATAAATTCCTCAAACCCACTGTCAAGCAAGGTGGTGGATAGGTAATGATTTGGTCTAAGGTTGCTGCTGCAGGACCTTCTCAGCTTGCAGACATTGAGTTGATCATAAACTCATCCGTATACTAGAGTATTCTAGAGGCAAATTTAAGGCCATTTGTCCAGCAGCTTAAGCTTGGTCTAAACTTGGTCATGGAACAGGACAATAATCTCAAGCACACATGTAAATCAGATTTTCCGAAGAAAAAAAAAAATTAAAGTTTGCCCAAAAACTTTAATGTACTGAAGCAATGTTTAAAAAAAATTTGCGCCAAAATTCCTCCACAGCAGTTTGAAAAAGTGTTAAAGTCATACAGGAAACAATTACTTTAATTCATTGCTGCTAAAGGTGGATCTACAAGCTACTGTATTAAATCATGTGGGGTACTTGGTAATACTAAAGGTCTTTTCTTTTTGGCTTCATTTTCATTAAAAACATACAGGGACTATGAAAAATGTCTTCTTTAAGAGGCTCCTCTGTCACCACTTGTTTAATTGTATTATTGGCATCTGTTATCAGTATAAAAGACAACTCTCCACAACCTCAAACAGTTACACTCCAAACTCCACTATGGCTAAAACCAAAGAGCTGTTAAAGGACACCAGAAACAAAATTGTAGACCTGCACCAGGCTGGGAAGACTGAATCTGCAACAGGTAAGCAGCTTGGTGTGAAGAAATCAACTGTGGGAGCAATTATTAGAAAATGAAAGACATACAAGACCACTGATGATCTCCCTCGATCTGGGGCTTCACGCAAGATCTCACCCCATGGGGTCAAAAAGGTTACAACTGTGAGCAAAACTCCCAGAAATCACATGGAGGGACCTAGTGAATGATCTGCAGAGAGCTGGGACCAACTAACAAAGGCTACCATCAGTAACACACTGCGCCGCCAGGGACTCAAATCCTGCAGTGCCAGATAAGTTCCCCTGATTAAGGCAGTACATGTCCAGGCCCATCTGAAGTTTGCTAGAGAGCATTTGGATGATCCGGATGAGGTTTGGGAGAATGTCATATGGTCAGATGAAACCAAAATAAAACTTCATGTTTGGATGAGAAAGAAATTAGTTGCATCCAAAGAACACCATACCTACTGTGAAGCATGGGGGTGGAAACATCAGACTTAGAGAAAACGTTTGACCTCTGTCATTCCCAACAAAGGGTATATAACAAAGTAGTGAGATCAAAGTTTGTTACACAATAATTAGCAAATAAATTCTTTAAAAATCGTACAATGTGATTTTCTGGATTTTATTTTTCTTATTTTGTCTTACATAGTTCAGGTATACCTATGATTTAAATTACAGGCCTCTCTCATCTTTTTAAGTGGGAGAACTTGCACAATTGGTGGCTGACTAAATACTTTTTTGCCCCACTGTATGTTCTATATGTTGTACAGTATATATGAGGTTGTATTTGCTTAATACTGAGACCCGCTACAATCAGTGATGTTTTTACACACAAACAAAAAATAACATAAAAATTATTATAGAAGGGGCTAACAAACTAAGTTTTGAACATGACTATGTATCTATCTAGTATCTGTCTACAAGTGTGAGTCAAAAACGATCAGCACTGTATCAGCACTGATCTGTATATTCAATTCAATTAAATTTTATTTGTATAATGCTTTTAACAATTATCATTGTCTCAAAGCAGCTTTACACAATCAAAAGAATTATTTAAGTCTGTATGGAATGTGAGTGTGCATGAATCAAAGTGAGCAGATCATCCCTGGTAAGCAAGCCGCGGGCGACGGTGGCAAGGAAAAACTCCCTGAGATGGTAATAGGAAGAAACCTTGAGAGGAACCAGACTCAACAGGGAACCCATTCTCATTTGGGTGAAACAGAAAACAGGGATTGATCTGCATTTATACAGTGTGTTAGGTGGCAGCCAGATCAGCTATAACAGTTGATGTTAATTAATGTTAATATGGAGTCCAGGTAGTTATTGAAGACAATTGCAGTCTTGGCCAGAAGTCTCACTCGAGGCCAGAACCGTCTTTATGGTAAAGTGAAACCATCCCCTGACACCAGACACATCCCAAAAAGACACACATGCGACGACATCTCCAACCAGAAGTGGGGCACCAGGATGGGTCCGACAGGATTGAAGGGCAGAGGGAGTCACTGGCAGCTCAAGAATGACATGTGTAATTTGACAGAGAGAGGGAAGAGAGAAAAGGGGAGAGAAAACAAGAGGGGAGAGCGGAAGAGGAGAGATATGGCTGTAGTTTTAATATAAAATACATAGTTTTTGACATAATCTTCATACTTTTCAATACACTGTTCATCTGTCAACAAGCTTTCATATTACCTCATAAAAAAAAGCCTGGGCCGTGAGCCACAAATGCATTGCTGTCTTGACTTCTTCATCAGGGCTGCTTTCAGGGAACCAAACAGGTAACGGTTCGATGGTTCAACTCAATGGCGCCATCAGCTGTGAACATGGATGTGTTTCTGGCTTCTTCTTGATGGCAAACACAATCAAACTTTCTTGAAGTTTTCTATCCTTTTATATACACTACTTTGTGGCAAGATGCTTTATCTAAACACACAAAAAAAACACTGAACATGAATTACTGCATGTTGCTTTTTGTGCAACTTTAACAAGGAACCTATCCAATGACACTTGCTTTTCCCTCCTTTGGAAAATTTCGTGGAAAAGTTGCTGTTTTAATTAAACAGATTCATCTCCCGCACTTCTACAGCTTTTTAAATTTTTTATTTATGTCTTAACATTATTATTATTATTATTATTATTATTATTGACAATGAATGTAATTGTACCTAGGTGAAAAAACTGGATCAGGTGTTAATTAATAAATAAAAAATGGAAACGGTTGGTAAATTGCTGTGATTTAAAAGGACTGCTGTCCCAAATATAATACACATATACAGTAAAACAAGACTGACTATAAAAAGAACCAGTGAAAATGCAGGTTTTTCTAGTAAACCTCTGCTTTGCTCACCTGACCAAGTCCTGTACTGATGCACTTACTCACATGAGGCCTGCTATTTTCTGTAATCATGCAACAACAAATACGTAAAATACAATACATTAATCATACAACGACACTCTTTTGTCCTTTGTCCAACTCCTTTTGATTTTTTCTGGTTCTGAATGATAAAATAGTATAAGGAAATAATATATATACAAGTGTGTTCACACAAAGAACAAAACTGCCTGTCTTTAAAAAGGGGGAGTTTATGAACAGAATGTTTCCTCATACTTTTGCCTTGAGTGATGTAGTTTCTTTCAGTGCACAATACTGTTATCATTAATTATTTCTTAAACACAGCCATAGTTAAATATTAAGTCAGGATTCAATCATTTAAGTCAACATAACCGACATACTATTTATGTAAGTATTTAGTATATATAGTATAAACATTTAATTATGAAATACATTGTATTACTTTAATGCTCAAAATTTCATTATAGTGTAAAAATGGCAAGTTCAAGCAAATGTCTTGTCACTATAATAATACATGGAAGTAGGACCACATACTTTCCTTGAAATGAATCTGATTCACAATGACATTAATATCTTACAAAATAATAATTTATTATAATTAAACAAGGTATGCCAAATGTCTCACTTTGTTTGTTTAGAATGTCATAATTTATTTACCAACTTTTTGTAAGTCCATCATTTGTGTTATTAATTTGATAATTATTAAATAAATAATTGATCTCGACATAATGAAAAACCATGTGGTCTTACATAAAGCAATAAACAAGTCTATATCATGGAAGCCATTTTGTAAATAGTGCAATTAAAATAGAAGTAGTAAATAATTTTTCTATAAATTGTCATTGGTGTTACTTTCATTTATCAGGAAGAGAAGTAACATCAGTTATTAAATATATAAAAATGCATTATGCTCTACTTTTTGTGGATTCATAAACCTAAAAATAAGGTTAATTCTTATTAAAGAAGTTCTAGGTTTAAAAGTAGAAATACATTTAAGGAAATTTTTATGATTCAAATTTTTAAACAAAGAACACTGCATGTATTTAAAAAAGGGGAGTTTATGAGCAGAATGTTTCCTCATACTTTTGCCTTGAGTGATGTAGTTTCTTTCAGGGCACAATACTGTTATCATTAATTATTTCTTGAACACAGCCATAGTTAAATATTAGGTCAGGATTCATGCAGTGTTATTTCTGTTTATTTCGTAAATTTCAGTTTCATTTGACGGGTTGCATTAAACAATTTATTTCTACTTTCATTAAGAGAAGATTGGTTATTATGAAAAAGGTGATTAGTTACTGTTAAACGTTGCAACATTTTGAACAGGAACTTCAACAGAAACCTTTTTCTTAAGTTAAATAAAGCATGAATATGGCCATAGATGTGATTACTTGGTCACTGAGTACATTCAGTTCATCAGCTGAGTTCATTTATTAACATTTAATGTTTCTGAGCCTAGACATGACCAACTGAAGCAACTCCAGATCCTAAAACTGATTATTTGCATGACAATTTGAGGCATGAGACCACACCATGGGACTTACCATACTGGATAAACTTCCTGCACTCTCACTGTCTGTTTAATACATAATACAAAGCCAGAGCATAGACCCTGGAGTGTCTCTCATACGGACACAAACGCGAACGTGACTGTTACTTAAGACATCGGGTTTTCCACGGCACTCCTTAATAATGAAAGTATCAGTTTCTACACTTTACCATTCAAGCCCTGAACAGGTCTGTTTCTGTTACTGACATCGATTGATTTAATAAGCATAATTAGAAACAAATATTTAGACTAAATAAATGACCATTGCAACCACTTATTTACAGTTTGAATTCACCTTTCTTTGTGTTTAAAACATGTCTCATTTTCTACACACACCTTTAATAAAAAATGAGTTTTTTACTGGATGTGTAGCAGCGACTTGTCTACAGACGTGATGTCCTATTGACCTAATTAAAACAAAAAATAGAATAGTTGTAGTTTGAACGAAAGTCCATAGTCCTTGTTTTGTGTGACTTTCAGAATGACTAAATTGTAAATAGATAAACAAATAACTATTTGTTGGAGAAGAATAAGCCGTCTAAACTCACTTAAATCTTTATTTAATATGGTGCTTCACCACAATAATTAATGTCGGGTTATTTAATGTAGTTGGTCATTGACTGCACTTAAGAAGCAAACAACTTCTACTTCAGGTTAAAATTGTTTTTTAGAATTAATTTATAATGGTAGTCAAAGAGCTGATGTTGAATTCTGATGAATTAACATTTCATATAATCAGCTGTCTAATCTGATTTCCAAATTACTACTATTACACTCTAAAAATAGAGGTCAATAGGGAATAAGACAGTGATGAAAGAAAGCCTTCACACAATCATTCTTATTACGTTTTATTAAACGTTGGGTGATAAAAGTGATTGCCAACATTTGTTGTGTCCAAGCACCCACAAGCACTGGGCTACTGCATGGTAATTACATTAGTAATTCATAAAGCAAAACATTTAAAAAATAGCTTGTTCATGTATGTTTATTAGTTTATAAACATATGATGTCAAAATCATTTAAATCAACATAACTGACATATTACTTATGTATGTATTCAGTGTATATATATTGTGTCTTTTTAATCATGAAATACGTTGTATTACTTTAATGCTCAAAATTTTATTATAGCGTAAAAATGGCAAGTTCAAGCAAATGTCTTGTCACTGTGATTATACATGGAAGTGGGGGACACATCCTTTTCATCCAAAGACATTTTTTCCTTCAAATGAATCTGATTCACAATGACATTAATATCTTACAAAATAAGTTAAACACTAAAATCATGAAATAATAATTGATTATAATTAAGCAAGGTATGTCAGATGTCTCTCTTCATTTGTTTAGAATGTCATAATTTATTTACCAATTTTATGTGAAGCTTTTAAGTCCATCATTTGTGTTATTCATTTGATAATTATTAAATAAATAATTGATCTCGACATAATGGAAAACCATGTGGTCTTACATAAAGTAATAAACAAGTCTATATCATGGAAGCCATTTTGTAAATAGTACAATAAAATTTGAAATTGTAAATACTTTTTCTCTAAATTGTCATTGGTGTTACTGTCATTTATCAGGAAGAGAAGTAACATCAGTTATTAAATATATAAAAATGCATTATGCTCTACTTTTTGTGGATTCATAAACCTAAAAATAAGGTTAATTCTTATTAAAGAAGTTCTAGGTTTAAAAGTAGAAATACATTTAAGGAAATTTTTATGATTCAAATTTTTAAACAAAAAACAAAACTGCCTGTATTTAAAAAGGGGGAGTTTATGATGTAGTGATGTAGTTTCTTTCAGGGCACAATATTGTTATCATTAATTATTTCTTGAACACAGCCATAGTTAAATATTAGGTCAGGATTCATGCAGTGTTATTTCTGTTCATTTTGTCAATTTCAGTTTCATTTGACAGGTTGCATTAAACAATTTACTTTTTATTTTCATTAAGAGAAGATTGGTTATTATGAAAAAAGGTGATTAGTTACTGTTAAACGTTGCAACATTTTGAACAGGAACTTCAACAGAAACCTTTTTCTTAAGTTAAATAAAGCATGAATATGGCCATAGATGTGATTACTTGGTCACTGAGTACATTCAGTTCATCAGCTGAGTTCATTTATTAACATTTAATGTTTCTGAGCCTAGACATGACCAACTGAAGCAACTCCAGATCCTAAAACTGATTATTTGCATGACAATGTGAGGCATGAGACCACACCATGGGACTTGCCATACTGGATAAACTTCCTGCACTCTCACTGTCTGTTTAATACATAATACAAAGCCAGAGCATAGACCCTGGAGTGTCTCCCATTCACACAGACATGCGTACACAAAGCAAACGTGACTGTTACTTAAGACATCGGGTTTTCCACGGCACTCCTTAATGATGAAAGTATCAGTTTCTACACTTTACCATTTAAGCCCTGAACAGGTCTGTTTCTGTTACTGACATCGATTGATTTAATAAGCATAATTAGAAACAAATATTTAGACCAAATAAATGACCATTGCAACCACTTATTTACAGTTTGAATTCACCTTTCTTTGTGTTTAAAACATGTCTTATTTACTACACATACCTTTAATAAAAAATGAGTTTTTTACTGGATGTGTAGCAGCGACTTGTCTACAGACGTGATGTCCTATTGACCTAATTAAAGTAAAAAATAGAATAGTTGTAGTTTGAACGAAAGTCCATAGTCCTTGGTTTGAGTGACTTTCAAAATGACTAAATTGTAAATAGATAAACAAATAACTATTTGTTGGAGAAGAATAAGCCGTCTAAACTCACTTAAATCTTTATTTAATATGGTGCTTCACCACAATAATTAATGTCGGGTTATTTAATGTAGTTGGTCATTGACTGCACTTAAGAAGCAAACAACTTCTACTTCAGGTTAAAATTGTTTTTCAGAATAAATTTATAATGGTAGTCAAAGTGTAAGGGACTGCCCCTAGAGGGCACTGTGGCTATGTTTGTTTTTTGTGTGTAGTTTTGTTAGAAGACCCAGTTTCCCAGAAGGCACCTCGGTCAGGTGTTGACGAAGTTCACCTGAGCCGAGGTGGCTTATTAAAGACATTATAAAAAGTTCTGGGTTAGTTCTGGGAAACTGGGTTAAGCATTAATATTGTCTAGTGGACTTTTGTTTTGTTTTGTGTGAATTCAGTTTTTGTGTTGAACTGGCTCTGAGGCCATGTTCGTTATGTTAAATGTGATTAAGTGTATCTTTGGTTTTGCTTTCGTTTGTGAATATTAAGTATGTGACTAGTGTCCTTTTGTTTTCAGTCACTCCTATTTGTTTCGTCTGTGTGTCTTTAGTGTCTTTCCACTTTTCTTTAGACTATCTCCCTGTGTTTAATCTAAGCTCTAAGCCTGGGTCTGCTCTACGAGTGCGTGGGAGTGTGTATGTTTGTGTGTGTGTGTGTGTATTGCTGTAGGTATGATGTGCAAAAAAGTGTGTATGGTGAGGGGTGCGATGTGTAAGATGTTTATGAGGGGCATGAGGTGTGTGTATGATGAGGGGTGCGAGGTGTATGATGGGCATGAGGTGTAGGATGTGTATGAGGGGCATGAGGTGTGTGTGTGTATGAGGTGTGTGATGTGTAAGATGTGGGGGTGAGTGCCGCTCATAGGAGCAGGGGGGGTGTTGTGTAGTTAGGGGCCGCTCAGACACAGGAGCGCGAGCGTGTGAGTCTCGTTCATAGGAGCGTGGGTGTGTGTTGTGGTGTGTTTGTTTGAGGACCGCTCATACACAGGAGCGAGTGTGTGGGTATTGTTCTGAAGAGCGAGTGAGTGTGCGGCGCTAGTAGTAGCAGACGAGGCTTCATTCCACCGGCAAGGGCTATGGTTACGTGTATATAAGATGTGTTTTAAGCCTTTGTCACAGCACTATGAGGGTGATATGTCTAGCCTAGAGCTATTGTATGTATGTCTCAGGTATTAGAGCCTGGCTGTGAGTCTCTGTCCCCACTCTAGGCTAGTGTAAAGTGCTAAAGGTTTCCCGCATCCCTCTGTGAGTTTGTTTCATGGAATCCCTAAGTGTGTGAGTTATTGAGTCCCTGTGTGTGCTGTTTCCTAAACACCCGAGTGTGATGTTTTCCAGAGCCAGTGTTATGTTTGTTTAGTCTTCATGTGATTAGTTTGTCAATAAAAGACTCTTTATTTTGAAAAGAACCCTCTGCGTTTATGCCTGCCCTTCGTAAGCCCACGGCGTACCAACAGCCCGATACACCCGGATCGTGACACAAAGAGCTGATGTTGAATTCTGATGAATTAATATTTCATATAATCAGCTGTCTCATCTCATTTCCAAATTACAACTATTACACTCTAAAAATAGAGGTCAATAGGGAATGAGACAGTGATGAAAGAAAGCCTTCACAAAATCATTCTTATTACGTTTTATTAAACGTTGGGTGATAAAAGTGATTGCCAACATTTGTGTCCAAGCACCCACAAGCTACTCATGGTAATTCATACAGCAAGACATTTAAAAAATAGCTTGTTCATGTATGTTTATTAGTTTATAAACATATGAAGTCAAAATCATTTAAATCAACATAACTGACATATTAGGGGGAGTTTATGAGCAGAATGTTTCCTCATACTTTTGCCTTGAGTGATGTAGTTTCTTTCAGTGCACAATACTGTTATCATTAATTATTTCTTAAACACAGCCATAGTTAAATATTAGGTCAGGATTCATGCAGTGTTATTTCTGTTTATTCCGTAAATATCAGTTTCATTTGACAGGTTGCATTAACCAATTTACTTTTTATTTTCATTAAATGCGAAGTTTGGTTATTATGAAAAAATTCCAAAATTCCACCTTTTTTGTAGAATGAAGGATTAGGATGAAAAGCATGAAGCATGAAACGGTGGGCTGCAGCCATAGTGAGCCCTGTAGGTAGTGCAGGTGAACCTCAAGTGACCTTTCACCATAGCTGATTAAGTAAAATTATTTGATAGTATTTTCTTATAACAACATGAGTTCATGTGTTGTTTAATTTCTTACTTAGATAGCAACTTACTTATACTCATGGTCACTAATTTTTTTATGTTAATTGTCTGGCATTAGGGCAGGACGGTGGTGTAGTAGCTAGCACTGTCGCCTTGCATCTCCAGGGTCCGTGGTTGATTCCCGGCCAGGCTCGATTCCTGTCTCTGTGTGCATGGAGTTTGCATGTTCTCCCCGTGCTTGATGGGTTTCCTCCGGGTCCTCGGGTTTTCTCCCACAGTCCTAAGTCCGGCGGATTAGGCTAATTGGCATTCCCAAATTGCCCATAGTGTGTGATGAGTACACACTGGCCAGGGTGTACCCCGCCTTGTGCCCTAAGTCTCCTGGCATAGGATCCATACCCCCGCTACCCTGAATACAGGATAAAGTGGTATAGACAATGAGTGAGTGAGTGATGTAATGGGTCATAGACATTTGCTGTAATATTAACTGAAATTGTAAATTGTTTTTATTTTATTGCATTTACTTTAAGGTGTTTTGTTATATATACACAAGTAAATTTACAAAGAAAAAGGTTCACAATTATTTTGCATAATTTTGGCCCAAATATTACTGTTAAGAGAGTAACAGTCCCCACCACAATTTAACCTTAAGTCTTAATTAATATAGTTGGAAACTTCAATCAGGTTGTGGTCAGGGTCTCTGAAGTACAGAGACTTGATTGGGCCTACTGCTCCTGTCCTCTCAACTGGCCCTTCCTCAATCTTCACACCACATTTCTGTTTAAATGAAAACAATAGATAAGCAAATTGTTTATAAAAACACAAGTCAATATTAGGGTTCTTCAGCAGTCTGAAAAACTAGATTGTTCTGAAGTTGACGCACCTTCAGATGGGCAGCAACTGTTTCCAGCGGGGTCTTCGTGATGAGACAAAGATCTGCTGAGCCTGGCATAGGATTATTGGCCTTTGGCTCAAACTCTTTGCCAACTTCATGTAGATTAAATTTTTGCTCTCCAAAGCTTAAGGCCTTACGGTCTCCCTAAGATATAAAGCAGAGTAAAGCCGTAGTTTAGACAAAAGCTGACCAATCTGTTACATTTACACTGAACACCACAGTACAATGTAGTAAAAAATAATTAGCAAATGAACACATATATTTTATCCTATTCTGTTAAAGATGCTTAATGTTATTAAACAGCTGCTGTTCATGAGGGTGCTACTATATCTTGAGTTGATTTGGAAGTGCATTATTTGTACAATGCTGCCACCGTGTGGTACTTCTGGTATTAAAATGTCATAATATTTTTGCCCCTAATAGAGAAGCCTGAAAAGGCCACTGATGTATGGGTTATCAGGGTGCTACAGGTGGTTTAGGTGTACCTTAAATGTAACCACCCTCATTCCCAAGACTGAGGAGTAGAAAACTGTGTTTCTCTTTAAATCTCAGACTGTCAGAACAAGGTGATCTAGACGGCTGATTTCAACCTATTAGATCGGACTATACAGGCCAGCCTACACTCCCCGTGTGCATTATTGAGTCTTGGCCAATAACCCTGTCACCAGCTCCCCAGTTTTACTCCCTTGGAGTATATTTGGTAGATCATAACCACTGCAGACCAGGAACATCCCACAAGAGCTGCAGTTTTGGAGTTGCTCTGACCCAGTCCTCTAGCCATCACAATTTGGTCCTCGTCAAAGTCACTCAAATCCTTATGCTTGTCCATTTTTTCTGCTTCCAACATATGAACTTCTGGAAAACAAAGTTTCTCTTGCTGCCTAATATATCCCAATTAGACTTCCGGTTTGAGCAATGTAGAGAGCGGACGCGTGCGTGTGAGTCTCCCGACAACTTAAACTTAAACAATAGTAATTGTTACTGATAACAGATTAGGCAAGCAGTAGTGAATGGCGATACAGGTTTGGCGTCAAAATTGCCTCATTATAAAATGAAAACAGCTGATCAAGATCCAAAGAGAACTTCGATAAGTAGCAAGCTAGCTAAAATGGCGACGGCTGCTTCAGTGGATAACGAGGAATTCTCTTTAAATATGCTGACTACGGAGCTGGAAAAACAACGCGAACATCTTAAAGAAGATATGAGTGCGCTAATCAAGGCTTCCCTTGCACCAATACAGCTTTCCATAGAATCGTTTCAGGAGACTGTGGATGCGTTTTGGTAAACTTCTCGCAACCGTGGAAAAAACGGCCAGGAAAAACTTCGAAGCTCTCAGTAAAGCGGAGGCAGACATCGCTGCGTTAAAAGCTACCAATGAAGCACTGTTAGACCATCTGGATGACCTCGAAAATCGTTCACGTAGGGCGAACCTCCGGATCATAAATGTTCCCGAAGACAGCGAAATTCGAACGGACATGGTCAAGTTTACTTTGGATCTGCTGAAAGACGTCATGGGGGTTCAGGTGTTTGAGAAATCGCCAGAGCTGGAAAGAGCGCATCGTGCATTGGCGACTAAACCCAGGGATGGTCAACCTCCAAGACCCATTATCGTTTGTTTTCATCGATACCAGGAGAAGGAACAAGCTCTGTGCTGGGCCAGGCAACACGAACTGCAGTATCGAGGAAAAACTCTCAGATTCTACCCTGACCTAAGTGCGGCACTCTCCAAGAAGCGCGCTACTGTACCTTCAAGAAAATCAAAATGATGCTCTATTAAAATGGGATACATTTCAGATTCCTCTATCCTGCCCGCTTGCGATTTACTTACGATGGGGAGACCTTCACCTTCGAGTCAGCACCCGAAGCCGAAGCCTTCTTTGAACGTCGGATCAACGTGACCGCTGCTGGAGGGAGTAATACCCGGTAAACTCAAATAGTTTCTGAACGACAAATTTAAGGGTGTACACACATCCATTACAAGAACTGTTCTTATTTTGTATTTTCTTTTTTCTTCTACCGCGACGGTTCACATTTTTGTTTGAGAGGGTACTGTCAAAATACCAGCGAACGGACTAGTCGTCATGACGACTTGCGTCCTTGGAAAGGTACTGTAATGAAGCACTGGAAGATGGACCATAATTAACCCTCCAGATTTTATTTTTATTATTCTTATTGTTATTATTCTATTCTGTTTTGCTGAATGCCTGTCTGAATGCAGTATTTACAAATTGCTGTGATGTATAGGAGACAGGGTGTCGGGAGCTCAACAGTTGAGTAGTTAATGGGTAGCTGGGAGTGCAACAGGTTTAGTGGAGTCCTGCAGCTTATCTCATTTGGGGAGGTAAACATAGGAAAGGGTGTTGTAATGTTAATGGCGTGGTTTACTGCCTCAGTAACTAATTTTTTTTTTACTTTTATTTTTATTATCTTTATTTTTTCTGGATACTCAATTTGTTTTTGGGCTGTTTTCATTCATTGCAAGAGATATTGAGAAACTTAGCTGGATACCAGGTTTATCTATGCCAGGTGCAGTGTTCATCCTTCTATGCTGTACTGTCTGATGTATCAAGCAGAGGAATAACAGGAAAGTCATTTGTTAGGTTTACATTATGGAATGTTAAAGGTCTTAAGGGTCCTATAAAAAGGTCCAGAATTTTCTCTCATCCTAAACGTCTTAATTTCTGATATAATCTTCCTTCAAGAGACACATTTACTTAATTCAGACAGAAACCATGGGTTGGGCACATTTACCATTCTAAATTTAATGCAAAGGCAAGAGGAACGGCAATATTAATACATAAAAAAGTCAGTTTTCTGCTTCTAATGTTATTGCTGATCCTCAGGGTCATTATATTATGGTGACAGGTAGGATGTTTCTAACCCAGGTCTTGCTGGTGAACATTTATGGCCCCAATTGGGATGATAAAAATTTTATAAGAAAACTGATTGCGTCTTTACCCAGCTTTAATTTATATTATCTGATTTTAGGCGGTGACTTTAACTGTGTAATGAACCCAAATTTGGATCGCTCAAATCCAAAACCACAAGTTCCTTCTAAAATGCCATGCGATATTTCAGCATTTTTAAGCCAGACAGGCTGCGTAGACCCCTGGTGATTCTTCAACCCTCACAGTAAGGCCTTTTCTTATTTTTCTCATGTACATCAAGGTAGAATCAATAGAATTGATTATTTTTTTATAGACAAAAGTCTCCATCCCTCAGTAAAGGGAGTGGAGTATTCTGCTATCGTAGAGTCTGATCATGCTCCCTTATTACTGGATCTCTCCTTTCCATCTAATTTTACAAGTTATACATGGCAATTAAATTCATGTCGCTGTTGTCCGATGAATCATTTTGCAAACATATGTCTTCCTTAATTGACAATTTTTTAGAATTTAATTCAACGGAGCATGTCTCCTCTTCTCTCCTTTGGGAGACTCTAAAAGTGGTGCTTAGAGGAGACATTATATCATATATATGAGCACATCACCCCTATCTTATCTACATTGCGTTGGCTTCCTGTGAAATTTGGCATCGATTTTAAAATACTACTCTTGACATATAAAGCATTAAATGGTCTCGCGCCGCAGTATCTGAGTGAACTGCTAGTGTCTTACAATCCGCCACGCCTACTTTGATCAAAGGATGCAGGCTGCTTGTCAGTACCGCGTATTATTAAAACTACAGCAGGGGGCAGAGCTTTTTCTTACAAAGCCCCAAAGTTATGGAATAGTCTTCCAAATAGTGTTCGGGACTCAGACACAGTCTCAGTGTTTAAGTCCAGGCTAAAAACCTATTGATTTAGCCAAGCATTTTATAAATGAATTAGCCTTAGGTAAAGGAGCAGATCTGGGGGACTCATGGACGTAGAGTATTAGGTGAACTGGTATGTTTGGATGCTGTCTTCCCCACTCTCATTGATCACTCAGGTTTGTTGACGGTGAGGTGATTGGTTGCCTTACATCTCTGGAAGCCCTCATGTTTGTGTTTCCTTCTGGCTCTCCCTTTTTAGTTATGCTGTCATAGTTAGTCCTGCCGGAGTCTCTGCTTGCACTCTGCACTAAATATACATTCACCTTTTACATTGTTCGACTGTGACCATACCTAACTGTTATCTCTCCATCTCTTTGCTCTCTCCTTTTCTGCTCTCTCCTCTCTCTTTCTCTCCCTCTCTCCTTTTTCCTCTACCTATCTCTCTGTCGAGCTTTACATGTCGCTCCTGAGCTGCCAGTGATCCAGACCCCCTCTGCCCGCTGGACCTCTCTAACTCATCCTGGAGTCCTGCTTCTGGTTGGAGATCTCATCACATGGATGCCCCCGTGTGGTCTGCCTGGAATGCGTGTGGTGACTGGGGTTGGTTTCACTTTTCCATGAAGGTGGTCCTGTCCTCGACTGATGCAGACAGCTGTTCTCTGAGGACCTGTGACTTCAGTCGCTCAATAGTTCAGGACTGAAATTTTTTACAGTCCACCTGAGCCTCCAGGAACAAACTGGACTTTAATCTTACACATCTCCTCTTATATTGAACTTCCAGTCTCGCATATTATTATGCACATCAATCCCTGCTATCTGTTTTCACCCAGATGAGGATGGGTTCCCTGTTGAGTCTGGTTCCTCTCAAGGTTTCTTCCTATTACCATCTCAGGGAGTTTTTCCTTGCCACTGTCGCCGTCGTCCTAGGCTTGCTCATCAGAGACAATCAGTGACAATCATATCATTTTGATTCATACACATTCACATTTCATACAAACTTAGTTCTTTTGATTGTGTAAAGCTGCTTTGTGATGATGTAAATCGTTAAAAGCGCTATACAAATAAAATTGAATTGAATTGAATTGAATTGAATTGAATTGAATTGAATATACTGCTTTTATTAATGGAGAGAGGGAAAGGAAAAGGCATCATTTAATTAATGCAATATCCAAAATCGATAGTCAATACTCTACCTCCCCTACACCAGAACTCTATAAGGTAAGGATTGATCTTCAGACTCAGTATAATTTAATTTCATCAAATCAAGCAGATCTTCGGTCACGAGGTTTTTTTTTATGAACATGGTGATAAGGCTAGCCGATTCTTAGCCCATCAGCTTAAGTCCAGGTCATCAGCACAACATATTTCCGAAATTGAGAGTGATGCAGGGGACTTAACAATTGATCCCCTTACAATTAATAATATTTTTATGAACTTTTATTCTAACCCTTATACATCAGAAACATCTAAGGATCGATCTAAACTGGTAGAGTTCGTTGACAAAATAAATGTCCCCACTATCTCTTTGGATCAAAAAAAAACTTGGATCATCCTCTTCAGTTGCAAGAAATATCTGAGGCCATATCAGCTCTGCAGAGTGGCAAGACTCCGGGGCCCGATGGCTTTCCAATTGAATTCTATAAGAAAGTTTTCAATTAAATTATCCCCACTCCTTCCTAGTATGTTTGAACATTCTTTATCTCAAGGAACTTTGCCAAAGTCCCTTAGTGAAGCACTGATTACTCTTTTACTGAAGCCCTAAAAAGATCCAACAAAATGCAGCTCATATCGACCAATTTCTCGGTTAAACGCGGATATCAAAATTTTAGCTAAATTATTGGCAATTCGTTTGGTGTCTCCTTTAGTTAATATCATCTCAGTTAACCAGACTGGTTTTAAAACAGGTTTTTTTAAAACATATTTTTTTAACATCCGTCACCTTTTAAATGTTCTTTACACTCCCTCATCTCAAGACACCCCTGAAATTGTAGCATCATTAGATGCCGAAAAGGCATTTGATCGGGTGGAGTGGGATTACCTTTTTTTTGCTATGGATAGGTTCGGCTTCGGCCCGAAATTTATAAAGTGGGTTCGTCTGCTTTATACTTCTCCAGTTGCTTCAGTAGTTACGAATAAATGGAGATCAAAAATTTTTTCTTTGTCAAGGGGCACTCGGCAAGGGTGCCCTTTAAGTCCCCTTTTGTTTACAATTGCAATTGAGCAATTATCGCTGGCATTAAAATCTATATCCTCTTTCCATGGCATAGTTAGGTGGGGTGTTGAACATAAGCTCTCATTATATGCTGATGACCTGCTTCTTTACATTTCAGATCCTTTATCATGCATCGATGACATTATCAAAATTTTGCACAATTTTGGGACCTTTTCTGGCTATAAGCTGAATATCTCCAAAAGTGAATGTATGCCTGTTAACTCACTCGCCAGACATATGCCTGACTCCATGCTTCCCTTCTGCATGGCAAGGGCCCTGACGTAGCTTCCTGTTTTCGTATCGTTGCCGCGAAAGTTTGCGTTTGTGTTAGCGTTTAAATTACATACTTTTTTTCATTTATACAATAATAATATTAATAGCAACTAGTTTTTACAATCTCACACTATTTGGCTTCGACTTGTTCTGCGCTTTTTGGAGAACGCGCGAGTTTCTTTGTCTAAAAACAACAAACGGAATTCAGCTCCAAACAACTACAACTCCGACTCAGGTACGTTATCATGTCTAACATTCAGCTCGTTCAGTGTGTAGAATGCAGGATGTTTAGACATTCTTCCTCCGTCGTTAGTAATAATTTTATTTGTGATAGGTGTGTGTTAGTGAGCACTCTGACGGAGAAGATATCAGCGTTAAAGGAGCGCATCCAGACTTTAGAGAGGGTTAGAGAGCGCAAGAGCAGTGTTATTCCCGTAGCAAACAGTCTGGGTGCCACAGGCGGAGATAACCAGCCCCCGACTCCGGCATTAGAGCCCTCACAGCGGGGCGAGTGGGTGACGACTCGGCGGCATACTCGTTCAGCCAAAGCTAACGCTAAGGCTAGCCCACCGGAGCACACCTCTGCGCTTCACGTGTCCAACAGGTTTGCTCTCCTCAGTGATGCACCTGCTGAGAAACCTGAAAGAGCTCTGGTTATAGGAGACTCTATAATGAGACACGTGAAATTAGCTAGACCTTTAGGGGCGCCAGCGGCAGTGGTTAGGTGTATCCCGGGAGCCAGAGCACCGGACATAGCAGGTAATCTTAGGGCTCTAGGACAGCACAGGTTCTCCAAGATAGTAGTACATGCTGGAGCTAACGATATACGCCTTTGTCAGTCAGAGGTTAGTAAGAATAACTTTATAGAGGTGTTTAAATTAGCGAAGGTGATGTCCGATGGAGTAGTATGCTCTGGTCCCATCCCAATGAGACGTGGTGACATAACTTACAGCAGGTTATGGTCGCTGAACCGCTGGATGTCCAGGTGGTGCTCCGAAAACAACGTGGGCTTCATTGATAATTGGAAGACCTTTGAGGGCAAAGCTGGCCTGTTAGGGCGGGACGGTGTCCATCCCACTCGGGAAGGTGCTGCTCTCATTTCTTGTAGTATAGCTCATAGTCTTAGAAAAGGCCTAGTTAATCGGTGACAATCCAGAGCCCAGGCCAGGGAGCAGACAGACAGGCTAAACCAACCGTCTGCTAGCTGCATAGAGTCGTCACTCAGGGTTCACTCTATTGAGACTGTGTCTGTTCCCCGAGCTAAAATCAAATTTAGAAAGACTCAGAAAGTCTGTTTTAGTGATTTAATTAACATAAAGACCACAAACTTGGATCAGACTGAATGCGCAGCCGGCACCTCCGATCTGAAGCTAGGACTGTTAAATATTAGATCTCTCGCATCTAAAGCAGTTATAGTTAATGAAATTATCACAGATCAGGAGTTTAATATACTCTGTTTAACAGAAACCTGGATTAAACAGGACGAGTATGTAGCTCTAAATGAAGCTAGTCCTTTTGGATACAGCTACATACACCAGCCTCGGTTAACTGGTAGAGGAGGAGGCATTGCAGTTATTCACAATGATAATTTGACTATTGTACAAAAACACGGACACAAATTTAATTCATTTGAAATTCTTTATAGTAACATAAGTGTATTTAACTATATTAAGTCAGCTCAGTCGATCCCGCTAATTGTCATTTACAGACCTCCAGGGCCGTACTCGGAATTTCTTAGTGAATTTCCAATTTCCTTTCAAATCTAGTCGTTTCTGTAGACAAAGTGTTAATTGCTGGAGATTTTAATATTCATTTTAAAACCCAGAAGACCCTCTGAGAACTGCATTTATGTCTATAGTGGACTCGATAGGAGTAAATCAGTGTGTAGTAGGACCCACTCATAAAGCAGGTCACACTTTAGATTTAATAATATTATTTGGATTAAGTATAAGAAATTTATTCACAATACCACTATCTGAAGTTATCTCAGATCACTATCTTGTCTCAATTCAAGTGTGTCACAATAATAATGTACACACAGCGCCGCGCTACTGTATGAAACGTACATTCACATCAACTACCAAACAGAGTTTTATCAGTAATCTCCCAGAGTTCCCAACTTCGATTAGATCACCGTCTGACCCCACAGAACTCGATCAGGCGACTGAATATTTAGAGTCGACATTTCGCTATACCTTAGATAATGTAGCTCCAGTCAAAAGAAAAATTATTAGAGATAAAAAAACTTGCTCCCTGGTATAACGATCACACGCGCACTTTAAAACAGACCGCTCGGAAATTAGAACGTAAATGGCGTCAAACTAAATTACTAGTATTTCAAATAGCATGGAAGGAGAGCATCCTGAACTATAGAAAAGCTCTTAGTGTAGCTAGATCAACATATATCTCCACTCTTATAGAAAATAACAAAAATAATCCTAGATTCTTATTTAATGCTGTAGCCAAATTAACCAGAAATAAGACCACTGCAGAAATCTCCACAACAACATCATGCAATAGTGAGGACTTCATGAACTTTTTTAATAATAAAATTGTAAATATTAGGCATAAAATTGAGGTTTTGAAACCGAACAATGTAATTGATGCAGATGTTAATCTAGCCATGTCAGATCAGAACCTAGAATACTTTACTCCCCTTGAAGAGAATGAACTAATTTCACTCATCTCTTCTGCAAATTCATCAACCTGTATATTAGATCCTGTACCGACACATTTTCTTAAACAGATAGTACCAGCAATAATAGAACCCCTGTTGAGAATAATTAATTCTTCACTCAGCATTGGATATGTTCCAAAATCTTTTAAATTAGCAGTTATCAAACCAATAATTAAGAAACCTGACCTCGACCCCTGTCAGCTGTCCAATTACAGACCAATATCAAACCTCCCCTTTATCTCTAAGATTCTGGAAAAGATAGTAGCGGAGCAGCTATGCTCATATATACATAGAAATGGCATACATGAACTGTATCAGTCAGGATTTAGGCCTCATCACAGTACAGAGACAGCGCTCGTTAAAGTAGTAAATGACATTCTATTGGCCTCTGATCAGGGTTGTGTAACTATGCTTGTACTACTTGACCTCAGTGCAGCTTTTGACACCGTTGATCACGCTATTCTTCTTCACAGATTAGAAAATGTAGTGGGAATTAAGGGTACAGCCCTCTCCTGGCTCAGATCCTATCTGACCCATCGTTATCAGTATGTAGACTTAAATGGTGATTATTCTGCATGTTCTCTAGTGGAGTTTGGCGTTCCGCAGGGTTCAGTTTTAGGTCCACTGCTTTTTTCCCTTTACATGCTTTCTCTGGGCAACATAATCCGTAAGCATGGTATTAGTTTTCATTGTTATGCTGACGATACACAGTTATATGTCTCAGCAAAACCTGATGAGAAAAAACAGCTTACTAAAATTGAGCAATGTGTGCAGGACATAAGAAATTGGATGCTAATTAACTTCCTCCTGCTAAATCCGGATAAGACAGAAGTTCTAGTCATAGGACCGCATACAGCTAGGAGTAAAATTTTAGATCACACCGTAACTTTAGATGGCCTTTCTGTTCCATCAAATGCAACAGTGAAAGACCTTGGTGTGATTATTGATTCCAGCCTTTCATTTGAAGCACATGTAGATAATATTACCAGGATAGCATTCTTTCATCTCAGAAATATTGCCAGAATAAGAAATTTATTTTCGCTAAACGACGCAGAAAAACTAGTTCATGCTTTTATCACCTCTAGGTTGGACTATTGTAATGCCTTACTGTCTGGTTGTTCAGCTAGATGCATAAATAAGCTTCAGCTAGTCCAGAATGCAGCAGCGAGAGTCCTCACCAGAACCAAAAGATATGAGCACATCACCCCTATCTTATCTTCACTCCATAGGCTCCCTGTGAAATTTCGCATTGATTTTAAAATACTACTCTTGACATATAAAGCATTAAATGGTCTCGCGCCGCAGTACCTGAGCGAACTGCTAGTGTCTTACGATCCGCCACGCCTACTTCGATCAAAGGTCTTGCTGTCTTCCTCACTCTCATTGATCACTCAGGTTTGCTGACGGTGAGGTGATTGTTTGCTTTACATGTCAGAAAGCCCTCATGTTTGTGTTTCCTTCTGGCTCTCCCTTTTAGTTATGCTGTCATAGTTAGTCCTGCCGGAGTCTCTGCTTGCACTCTACAGTTAATATACATTCACATTATACATTGTGTGACTGTGACCATACCTAACTGCCATCTTTCCTCTTCTTCTATTTCCCCCCCTCTTTTATTTTCCTCTCTCCTCCTGTCTCCCCCTTTCACTTTTTCTCTCTTTCTCTGTCGAGCTACACATGTCGTTCCTGAGCTGCCAGTGATCCAGACTCCCTCTGCCCTCCGGACCTGTCCGACCCATCCTGGTGCCCCGCTTCTGGCTGAAGATCTCGTCACATGGATGCCCCGTGTGTCTCTCTGGGATGCGTCTGGTGTCTGGGAATGATTCTCTCTACCTAGAAAATGGTTCTGGCCTTGACTGGTGTTGGCAACTGTTTCTCTGGGGACTTGACAGCTCGATAGTTCATGACTGGAACTTCTTACAAGTCTACCTGGGTCTTCAATAACTACCTGGACTCCATATTAACATCAATTAACATCAGCTATTATAGCTGAACTGCCTCCCACCCTACACACTGTATAAATGCAGATCATTTACTGCTTTCTGTTTCACCCAAATGAGGATGGGTTCCCTGTTGAGTCTGGTTCCTCTCAAGGTTTCTTCCTATTATCATCTCAGGGAGTTTTCCCTTGCCACTGTCGCCCTCGGCTTGCTCACCATGGACAAACTGACCATTTTGATTCATACAAATTCACATTTCATACAAACTTAAATAATTCTTTTGACTGTGTAAAGCTGCTTTGCGGCAATGAAAATTGCTAAAAGCGCTATACAAATAAAAAATTAAATTGAAGATCTAAGTTTAAATATCTAGGCATTAATATTACTCAGAACTTTAAAGGACTATATGAAAATAACTTCACTTCTCTATTGACTAAACTCAAATCTGATCTTCAAAAATGGAGGCCTCTCCACCTATCTTTGGTTGGCAGAGTGAACTGTGTTAAGATGACAGTTTTTCCAAGATTCTTATATTTATTTCAGTGCCTCCCTATCTTTCTATCTAAAGTTTTTTTCAATACATTGGATAAACATATCTCCAATTTTATCTGGGATGGGAAAATCCCAAGAATTAGTAAAGAGTTTCTTCAGAAAAATAGAATTGACGGAGGTTCAGCTCTTCCTAACTTCGTTTACTATTATTGGGCAGCCAATGTCCAAAAGATAATTTACTGGATGCACTCATCAGGGGGCACTGATTGGCTTAAAACTGAATCTAAATCTTGCACAGCAACCTCTTTACAAGCTCTTGTAACATGTAGCTAACCTATTAAAATAGTTAAATATACATCAAATCCAATTGTTTATTTCACTCTTAAAATATGGACTCAACTACATCAGCATTTGAAGTTAAGACAAGCACTTTTGTTTCAGAGTCCAATATGCAATAATCATGCTTTCAACAGGCACAAGTTGCCTGTTTAAAGGCTATGTTACGACCTCTATCGGAATCATAGCAGGCTAATATTAAACGCTATTGTTCCTTTTAATGCGTTTTAGTAATGCAGCCAACATAATCCACCTAAAGTATCACAATGTCTTCGGGATCTGATGTTATACCTACATCTAGAAAAGATTAAATATTTAATCAGAGGTTCCCATAAATTCTCTTATGTCTGGCAACCCTTATTATCATATTTTACTGCCATAAAGGTACTTACTTGACATTGTTATATTCCTGATTATGGTATCCAGTTTAATTTATCTATTCATGTATTTATTCATTTATTTATTTTATTTTAACTTTTTCCATTTGTAATTATTTCTATTTATTTATTTTTTATTTATTTATTATTATTTTTTATTATTATTATTTTTCATTTTTATTCAACTATTGCATATCCATCTTGGCTATATTCTAATCAATGTCATCATTAATATTAGGCAGTATGTTCGGGGTTGGTTGGGGAGGGTTTGAGAATGTAAAAAATACAGTCTCTGTACAAATAATAGCATTTGTCTTTGGAATAATATATATATATCCCAATTACTCCCAGGTACCATTGTAAAGAGATGTTGAAAATGAAGCTATTGTTAGAAGGGCCTCTTCCATTAAACAGTTGGAACCAGTCAAACAACAAATCAATCCACTCCTCCGGGGAAAAAAGAGGTGTCTTGGCCATCATCAATCAGCCTGATTATTCCTAGAGGTTGGTTGCTTAACATTCAAATTTAAGCACATACTAAAACAAATTAGGATCCTTTGTACAAGTACAGATAAAACAACATGCAAGGTTTCCCTGTTCTTTAGATTGAGAGAGGCCAAACTGGCTTTTTTAGAGTCAGCCTTATTCCCAAGTCTAAGGTAAAATTTATTTATGCCTGGACAATTTATTTAACATATACTACTTTCTGTCATAGGATAGCAGTTCTGTTATAGCAAATAACAGTCTTGTCATCTTTTTAAAATCCTGCAGCTATTTAAGGAAATTCAGAGGAAATATAAGCATGGCCATTTGAATGATGGCTTTGAAACAGGTCCTCAAAGAGACAGCCCAGTTACTCACACAGACTTTAAAACAGATTCAGGTCAATCTGACTTGTTGAGATCAGTAGACCTTAGCCAAAACACCAACAATGAGGATAAACATTAATTATAGAGCTGACCTCTATATCTAGAGCTTTATGCATGTTAATAAAAGCCTGTAAATATCTTATTCTATATTGTACCCGTATAGACAATAAAGAAACCACCCAAATACAATGAAACTAAATTAAATGTAATATAGACTAATTTAAACAGTTTAACTGTTGACAAAAATTTCATGGAACTGTACACAATATTATTTTTGAGTATAGACATTGCACATGAGGGCGATATGTTAGTCACCAAACACAAATCTCAAGCAACAATCACAGCAAATGATTTTCTAGTTTTATGCACAGGTTTAAATTATTTCATATGACAAAATGGCCAAATATTCATGGACAACTATATTTTCAATATTTTAATTATTTATGATTTCAGCATTAGTTACTGTATTTGTTTTGTATTTTTTTTTCACGTTGTACTTGTAAAATATACGCAATTTAAGAATGCATCTAATAAAATGCAAATGCATTTGTAATAGTAGGCATAAAAAAGCCAGATGTGCTTTCACTGTATCATTTTGTGTGACATTGCCTTAATTGTGTGACACTGCTACCTAATGTCAGCCTTTCGTTCCTCCTGTAGTTTGTCCCCAGGCCTCTAGAGGTCATTTGTGTTCCCCTTATCTTTAGTTCTTTCTTGTGTTTCCTCATTAGTTTTTCAGATCACCTGTCTCATTTTCCCCCCAGTGTATTTAAGCTGTTCATTTTCTCTCCTCTTATTCACTCGGTTTTTGAGTCCCTGCCCTGTGTCTCCTGCTGAACCTACGGTAATGATTCAGAGTTCCCTGTTTTAAGTTCCTTAGTCCTTTTATTTTTGATTGGTAATTCCCTGGCTATTTTCTCCCCTTGTGGAAGCTTTTGTTTGAGGGTTTGTTTTTGTCTATTTTCATTAATTCCTCTAAGTGAGAAGAACCTTTGTTGATTATTAACCGCCTGTTTATATTTTTTCCTTTTTATTTAAATAAATCTACTCTACCTGAAACTTCTGCTTTGAGTGCTTTCAGTTGGGTCCAAACCTATCACGCTTGTGGCACAGTGGTAAACTCTTTGGCTACCACACCAGAGATCCGCGTTCAAGGCCCGAGCCTGACAGAAAAACCGAGTCAGTCATGGACCCAGAAACACTCTGTACCAGGAATCTAATGAGAGTGGTTGCTCAACATGAATCATCCTTCCAGCGCCACGAGGCCGTTCTCAGCTGACAGGAGGAGCTGATGGCTAAGCATTCTCAACTCCTGGCAGAGGTGACAAGTTCCATCTACCAGATTGCTGAACGGCTCCCTGGCCCCCCACAATCCCTGACCTTTGAGCTCCAGCCCTCAAGTTTCCCCACTGACCGCTCAAAGATTGCTTACATGATTACCCTTCTCTCAGACAAAGCACTTTCCTGGGCCTCTGCAGTCTGGCAATCCCAGGGTGCCTGTTGTGACTCATATGTGACCTTTAAGGAGGAGTTCAAGCGAGTCTTTGATCATCCAGTCAGTGGTCAAGAGTCTTCCAAGCGCCTGCTTACCCTCCAACAGGGCTTCCGTAGTGCAGCAGACTTCGCCATAGAGTTTCTGACCATCGCAGCGACGAGTGGATGGAATGATGAGGCGCTGATGGTCTGTTTTCAGAGAGGGTTGTCGGAGTCCCTACAAAATGAGTTAGCCCCCCGTGAGCCTACTGTTGATCTCGAGTCTTTCATTACCCTGGCCATCCGTCTGGACAATCGTCTAAGAGAGCGGAGGTTGGCTCGCCGTAAGGCACCTCTACCTCAAGTACCTATGAGCAGATCTGTTTCGCCAGTTGGTATGCCCCCTAGAGCGCCCCTTGTCCCTGAACAGCATTGTGACTTCCCAGAGAACATGCAGTTGGGTCACTCCAGGCTCACTCCTAAGGAGAGGGAACGCCGCATGAGGGAGCGGCTTTGTCTTTACTGTGGATCTTCTGGCCACTTTCGCTCTTCTTGTCCTGAGCTTTCGGGAAATGGGGGCCCCCGCCCAGGTGTGGGAGGGCTGTGATGGGGAAAATTAGAGATCCTTCTACTAACGTCGTCCTAGCCATTCCAGCCACTCTGTCCTGGGAGGGTCACCAGCTTTCGATCCAAGCCATGATTGATTCGCGTGCTGCGGGCAATTTCCTGGACCTGTCAATGGCTAAACAACTCAAGAACCAAGATTTGCTGGGGTCCAGATGCATCCCTACTATCCAGGATCTCAAACGCCGCTCCCATCCTTTCTATCCCTGACCCAGAAAAATCTTTTGTGGTGGAAGTAGATGCATCGGAGGTAGGCGTAGGGGCCATCCTGTCACAAAGAGGTGAGGACAGTAAATTGAATCCCTGTGCTTTTATGTCTCATCGTCTTTCAGATGCAGAGCGCAACTACCATGTGGGGGATCGAGAGCTGCTATCGGTAAAACTGGCTCTCGAGGAATAGCGCCATTGGCTTGAGGCGGCTCTGCATCCGTTCCAAGTTCTCACGGACCACAAGAACCTGGAGTATCTCCAGCAAGCTAAGCGGCTCAATCCTTAGCAGGCTCGATGGTCATTGTTTTTTAATCGCTTTCAATTTATTCTGTCTTACAGACCCGGCACCAAGAACGTCAAACCGGATGCCCTGTCCCGAGCTTACTTTCCCGAGACGAAGGAGAAACTGCTGGCCCAGATTTTCCCGAAGTCAAAGATCATTGCACCCCTTCAGTGGGATCTAGAGCGGGAGGTGCGGGGGGCTCAAGCTCATGAGCCAGACCCAGGAGGCGGTCCAGCGGGACGCCTATACGTCCATCATTCTGCTCGGGCCCGGGTCTTGCAGTGGGGCCATGGGTCCTCCTTGACATGCCACCCAGGAACTGCACGTACACTCGAGTTCCTGCAGCTTTTGGTGGCCATCCATCAAGGTGGATGTACAGTAAAGGGCTACGTGAAGGCCTTTACTGTGTGCAGCCAGGGTAAGTCCACTCCTCAGCGACCCCAGGGCCTACTCCATCCCTTACCCATTCCCTGCAGGCCATGGTCACACCTGTCTCTGGACTTTGTTACAGGACTCCCACCATCCCAAGGTAACTCTGTCATCCTGGTAGTGGTGGACCCGTTCTCTAATCCCCCCCGATTCATTCCTCTGCCCAAGCTGCCATCTGCTAAGGAGACAGCTGAACTCCTTATAATTCATGTCTATCAGATTTTTGGTATGCCATTAGATATGGTCTCTGATCGGGGGCCTCAGTTTTCATCCCGGTTCTGGAGTGCCTTCTGCAGGCTGATTGGGGCCACAGCCAGCCTTTCATCGGGGTTCCAGCCTGAGTCCAATGGCAAAACAGAACGGATTAATCAGGATCTGGAGACCACCCTGCGGTGCATGGCAGCCCATAACCCCACTTCTTGGGCAACCTACATCCAGTGGGCGGAATACGCACACAACACCCTCCAGTCTTCGGCCACTGGACTGTCCCCCTTCGAATGTCAGTTTGGGTATGCCCCCCCATTGTTTCCTGAGGAAAAAGCACAGGTGGGCGTTTCATCTGCCCAACGCTTTGTTCAGCGCTGTCGACAAACCTGGAGGAAGGCTAGGCAAATCCTTCTTCGATTCTCCCAAAGATACCAAAGGCAGGCCAACCGCCACCGCCGGTCAGCGCCCAACTTCCGACCTGGTCAAAGAGTCTGGTTATCCACCAAGAACCTGCCCCTCCGGGTTGAATCGAGGAAGTTGTCTCAGAAGTTCATTGGCCCTTTTCGCATTGCCAGGAAAGTTAACCCTGTTTCTTATCGTTTATTTCTTCCTTATTCTCTTAGAATTAACCCAACGTTTCATGTCTCTTTGTTAAAACCTGTTTTGTCTTCTCCCTTTGCCCCCCCACGCAGAACCCTTCCACCTCCCAGAGTCATTGACGGCCAGCCAGCCTACACAGTCCGCCAGATACTGGACTCCCGGAGGATCCGGAACTCACTACAGTATCTGCTGGACTGGAAGGGTTACGGGCCGGAGGAGCGCTCTTGGGTCCCAGCCAAGGAACTTCCTGGATCCAAGTTTAATCCAGAAGTTCCGCCCACGGCAATCGGGAGATGCCAAGGAACTTCCTGGATCCAAGTTTAATCCAGGAGTTCCGCCCACGGCAATCGGAGATGCTAAAAGGAACGCCAGGAGTCGTTCCTAGAGGAGGGTCGTTCCTTCAGTTGGGTCCAAACCTATCACGCTTGTGGCTCAGTGGTAAACTCTTCGGCTACCACACCGGAGATCCGGGCTCAAGGCCCGAGCCTGACCCCTAAGGCTCTATCTAGGTGAAGATCCTGCATAACATGCTATTTTAAGGTATGACACATCAAGTTTGGACATTACAGATAGAAAAACTGTGACAGTGAATTAGATAAAACTTAAAGATTTCTTAAAATGTCTATACTTTAAATGTCAAAAAAGTCTACACTTTCAATTTATATTATGCAAATATGAACACTTTTAGAAAACTGGATTTTTTTGCACTTTAGACAAAAAAAAATCAGTTATTGTTTGATTTCATGACAGTTTCTTATTTTCTTTTCTCTAAATCTCACAAAATAATTATCAAATGTTAAATATGTGAGTTAAATCTTAAAATAAAACTCTGATCAGCCACAATTTTAACGCCACCAGCAGGTGAATTGAATAACACCAGGAAATTGGTGTATTGTGGGCATCCAAATCTCATCTATGCATGTGGGGACCAAAGGCCAGCCCATGTGATTCAATCCCACAGAAAAGATAATGTCGCACTTAATTTGCCTGTGGTGCCACCCATGCGTAAAATCTGTTACAACACGAAATGATGATACCTGTCTCACAACCAGTGTTTCCTGGAGAGAACCCGGAACCCAGCATGACCCTGATAAAGATAAAGTCAGTGAACAATTGAGCGAGTGAGTAAATGTATGTATGAGAAGATGAGTGGTTTAATTTACTTTTTTACAAAGCTGTATAAAAAAAGAGCATTTTAAAATTAATTTTTTTCACCAAGGCCAAAGAAATAGAATTTCCACCTGTTTTGGAGGTTCCTGTCTTCAGGATTGAACTTATTTGTGATAATGCTTCACATGTCAGTGGATAATGGCTTATATGAAAAGTAGACATTCTGGGCTTTAAATGAGACCTAGTGTGCAAAAATCACTTTTTACGGGCATTGGGTCTATAGGATTTGTGAAAAAAAACATTCCCTGCTGTCCTTTGTCCATTTTTGTATTGTTCAGGGCTAGAAACAAGCAGATAAAATTTTCCCCCTGTTGTGACCTCATATACCAAGAGGCCCTCCTTCGCCTTGATGCTTAGTCTAGCTCTGCTTAAATCCATCCAGCTCTGCCGTTATATACTGTAGTGCCATGTTTAAAAGCTACATGAAATAGGCTGGTGGTTCTTTTGTACTTCTTCTGCAGTTAGCCTTCATGTCTCTTTATTTCTTAGACTTCTTTAGCTCTTAAGTTAGCAGTTAGCAGCTAATTGCTTGGAAAAAAAAAAAATATGCATATTCAAATGTATGATGAGACTTGAAATGAAGCTGGAAAATTAACATACACATTTTGAAGCTCTCTAAGACTTATTCAAAATTTTTAAGTATAATATGTGAACTTTAAGAATTAATGTTTCCCATTTGGTGGTCGCCAGAGGTATTGTGTAGTAAATTGCTAAATCCTATCAGATGAAAAAAGTGATATAGTTTTGATTTACCTGATGCGATAGGAAATATGTATATACAAATTGAGGTATCAGTTATCAGTGTGTGTGGGGTGTGTGTGTGTGTGTGTGTGTGTTCGTGCATGTGTGTATGTGTACTTGATATTTACAATTTACCAATATTAAAATACAATAAAACACACAATACCTGTTTCTTTGAAACCACACAAACAAGTCTTACAAGTCTACTAGCTGATGTTCAGTTCCATGGGAAACCTATTCAAGTGGCTATAAATGTGTTATAAAATGTGTTCAATGTGTGTGAAGAGTGGGAGAAGAGGGTTGCATTGACAATCCAACACAGTGGGCAGCACATTGAACACATTTTATAACACATTTATAACACATTTTATAAGTTGTCAGAAACTTAAATAGTATAGTAAATAAATAACTCATGAAAGAAAGTTTTGTTAAAACCAAGCACACTATTGTTTTTCTTGCGAAATTCCCAATAAGATTGATGTGCCACATGACCCTCTTTTTATTGAAAAAACAAAAGTTGGTTTCAAAATGGCCACCATGGTCACCACCCATCTTGAAAAGTTTTTCCCCTCACATATACTAATGTGCCACAAACAGGAAGTTAATATCAACAACCATTCTCATTTTGTTAAGGTGTATCCATATAAAAGGCCCACCCTGTACTTTCTCCACTTTCAGTCATGGGCTATGTGTATAAACCTTGTGCAACCCAAAAAAAGCCCTAAACAAAAATAACATGTGGCATGGGACTGGAAACATTTGTGACACAAGTATCATTATTCATAGTGAATAGAATCCGTGAGAATTTAGCTAATGTCTTTTTTATGTATGTTTATGTTTGGCATCCAAATAACCAATAAGAATTTCTTTTTTCATGGATAAATAATTCTAACAAGAAGATCCATACTCCCAAGTAATTTATCATGCACACTAACTCACTCACTCATCTTATATACCACATCATCCTGTATTAAGGGATAGGAGCCTATCCCACGAGACTTAGTACACGAAGCAGGGTACATCCTGGACAGGGTGCCAATCTATCGCAGGGCACACACATACACTACGGGCAATTTTTTTGGGGAACGGCAATTAGCCTAACTTGCATATCTTTGAACTGTGGAAGGAAACCCACCCAGCACAGGGAGAACATGCAAACTCCATGCACACAGAGAATGGATTCGACCCTGGCCAGGAATTGAACCCAGACCCTGGAGGTGCAAGGCGTCAGTGCTAACCACTACACCAATGCATCATGCACACATTTTCTATAAAAACTGAAGTTTTAGGTCAGTATATTACATTCATAATGCCAGACATTCCTTCTGTATAATCACACGTACTGGATATTATCAGGAAAAACATACAAAATTGAGGTATCAGTTAATTAAAAACCAAGGTGTGGTAATGTAAGATGACACTGTGAACTCTCAAGTCAGATGATGAGATAAAATTCCCCAACTTGTCATTTCTCATCATATATAAAATGTTTATAATATAAGAATATAATTGTAAAACATATAATAAGGGAAAGCATTTTAAACACATTTTATAGAAGTTTACTGTATTGAATTTAAATAAATTTTATTTGCTAGTTATTTGTTGTTTATTTTTATTGTTGTTAATTTGTTACATACTATAGGGGTGTAAAACAAGGTTATAGGAATTACACATTACTCATTACACAAAAGCAACACACATAAAAGAGCATGATTGAAAGAATTACAAAGAATTTAACAAGTGTTAAACAATGTTCAACTATACAGTATGTTGTGTGTGTGTGTGTGTGTGTGTGTGTGTGTGTGTGTTTATTTAACAAGATAAAAATGAAATAAATGTTGTAAAACAAATGTCATTATGGTTTGTTATAAAACGTAAATGGAATCCTCTGTAGGTTTTACTATAGTTGTCTTTTTTTAAATGCTTTATTTGTTATTTACATGGAGGGTGTGTCAACAATGAGTTTCATGCGACCGAAATCCCCAAACTGTTACAGATTACATACAGTCTGCATGATTTTAGGGGTGAAACTAGAGGTTTGGCAGGTTTAAAAAAACAATTGTTTTAATGTGTGTGTATGTGTGTGTTGATTCTCCATCTGGATTACCCCACAGAAAATGCTTTTAAATGCCACAAATTCTTATTTACATCCACACTTTCCATGTGTACAAGACCTGCTCTGCCAGAGAACAGCAAACCTGAGCAACAAGCCCAGGGAGTGTATATTTTTGTATGAGGTTACATTAGGGAGAAATCTTGTTTGAACCGTGACCTACAAGTGTGGAAGAAGGAGTAAAAGCAGGGACATGATAAAACTGTTTTTTACTGTTTATGGTAGTAGTAAGGTATGCTTGTAGCACAATAAAAGACCTGGTGAAATATACAGTAAGCATGTTCATAATGGTCTGCAGTTATTTGGACTGTTACAAACAAAGTAATGATTAAAAAGACATTACAGTAAACTGTAACAAAAAAAGAGATAAGTATTAACATGTGGCAGGTGTGTGCTGCCTCACTGAAGTGTATATTAGTTCAATAGATCAAATTTCTGATTTTAAACTGTCGCACACAAAATTCAATGTCTAGGGAATAAGAGGTGTTTCTGTGAAAAGAGAAGTTTAGCAAGGTTAATAAAACAAGTATATATATATATATATATATATATATATATATATAAATATATATATATATATATATATATATATATATATATATATATATATATACACACACTGTTCTTTTGTCTTTTTCTTTACAAGGCTGCCTTTTCAAAAATATCAAGTGAATTGATATATATATATATATATATATATATGTGTATATATATATATATATATATATATATATATATATATATATATATATATATATATATATTCACTTGATATTTTTGAAAAGGCAGCCTTGTAAAGAAAAAGACAAAAGAACAGTGTTCCACATTGTAAACTTTATAATTAGCTGCTTCTTTTAAAATACAGTGGAACCTCAGTTCACAAATGTAAGTCATTCCTAAGTTTTGTTCGTAACCTGATTTGGTCGTACAGTGGTTCAGTCTTTGCTCATAGGAATATATGTAAATAGAATTAATCTGTTCTCCATCACTATGAACTATGTTTAACTTTTGATTTGTTTTGTTTATATCACAAAATATAAAACAAAGTATGAAAAAGCCTTAATTATACAAAAATATTACAACACTAAATATAAATATAAACTGTACAGGAGAAAGTGAACACTTGATTTTTACATGTACTGTACATATATTGGTCCCGCATTTTTCTTAGGGATATGAAGGGATGAAAGAGAAAATGGGTAGGGATGAGATTAGTGTTTGGAAGGAAAGTCCAGCACATTTTGGTGTTTTCTCTGCTCCCAATGCACCTGATTTAACTAGTTGGCTAGTTAGCAGCCTTTTTTGAATGCATCCAGGACCCCTTACCCAACATCAGTGCTTTATCTCACTAATGTGGTTGAAATGGGGCAATCCCCACAACCTTGCCCAAAATCTGGTTGAAAGCCTTCCTGAAAGAGTCGCGGTTACTACAAGATCAAAAGAAGGACCAACCCTTTATTAATTGAATGGGATTATACAAACTGTACTGTAGGTGTGATGGATGGTTGTGATATGAATTTGGCCACATAGTGTACTTGGACTAATAATAGTGTTATTGGCAATCATTCGCAAATATAAGAAAGCTGTTGTTTGAATTGCTGGGTATGCCAGCATAAGTAAAAAAATATATATATATTATTTATTTTTAATTAGTTTATTTTTTCCCTGTGTCCTTTCATATAAAAGTTCATAATAATTTTAACAATTGGATAGCTTCACTCACAATAAATAGTTGATTGTACTGTGGTCACCTCAGATATTATGATCTTTTTAAGTGCTTTGTGTATAGATTTTATTTTAATTACCCTTTTGTAGTAACACATGCTTTTATTAAAATACCATAAAAAAGAAATTGGTCAAATAACAAAAATACAAGAAGAGGAAGAAGAATGATTTCTTTCTTGATTTATTTATCCTACACTTTAGGCAATAAATTACAAAAAAAAAATGGAGATACTATTAACATACATGCCAGCATATAATTTAGTGTCTGTGTCAATGTTTATAAATGGTAACACATTTAGAAAAATATATATTCACATATCATATATAGACACCTACAATATATACTATCATCCATCTAAAGTATATAATATCATCCATCTCTCCTGGGCATGTTTATTCCACAATGTTTTTTACAACAACAAAACATTAATAGTTTATTTAGTTATTTTACCATCATGCTCTCACTTTTAAATTTATTACCAATAATCTGTCAGACATTTTGCCTTTTTATCACCATAGTTTTTACACTGTAGTTAAATTAAAGTTTGTATGCTTTGATGCTGTAGCTTAATTTCTCATAACATGCTGTTTTTCACCCTCTCAAAAATTTGCTGCACCTTTGTTGCAGGGACACAACCTTCTCGCAGGAAATGTATGGTACCTAAAAAGCAACGTCTATTAGTAGGGACATTAAAAAGGTAAACAATGTAGAAATACTGTATCTTTGGTAAACTCATTTTTGGATTACCTTCATCAATTTTCAGGCAGTTGACCACAGTTGAGCCTACCAGCTCATTGGACTGCCCATCACACAGTACTCCTTGGATCTTGTGTCCAAGGCGCCTGGTAGACATTTAAAAGTTCTTCTGTTATGCCTTAATGTTAAAACCTTTATTTACTACCAAAAATGTTTGGTTACACAGTGGTTTCTTTTTTTTTACCATAAACAGTAAGGATCATTACAAAATCTATAAGTGAATTTCAGTGCACAAATAATTACAAAGTCTCCGCTCTATAAATAAATAAAATAGGAAGCAATATTAATTTGGGCTACAAACAGGGTTGATGATTTTTTAACAAACCTTAGTGTACATTGCAAGTTTATTGCAACAGTCATGAGTCATGAAATACAACTTACTTAATAACCATGTCATGATGTGTGCTGTCAGGTTCACCACTTGGATTTGCAGATGTGATAGCCAAAGGCCCAGTGATGTCACACAGATGGGCAGTGACTGTGTGGTCAGGGACACGAATCATTATGCTGTCCTTGGTCCCCACACGATCGTATGCAGCCCCCACACCTTAAAACAATAGGTTTATGCAAGTTACACAATAATAAAATGAAAATGTTTGATCAGACATTCTAATGCTGCTGTCTTACCAAGTTTAAGGAGCCAGTCTCCTTTTGGGACAATACAGCTGATCCCTCCTGGATATACATTTCTCATGAACTCCCAGAGCAATGGACTAAATGGTGGTTTTGTTGGAACAAGCTGCTCCAAACTAGAAATGCAGATGCAGATGGGCTTCTCCGCAGGACGTTCCTGTGGAGGATAATTTAAGCAAATGATTACAAGTTAAATTTTTCTCAAACAGGTTAGTACATCAAATATAAATGAAGAATTGCATGGTACTCACTTTAATATTGTAGATTTTCTCTATTGCACTTGGATGCTTGCAAGAAGCGGCCAAAGCATATACAGTATCTGTTGGTATACCACATACACCTTTGCTTTCCAGCAATTTCGCAATCTCTAGCAGTCCACTGGTCCCACGAGAAGATGAGATTGGACATGGAGCTGTAGCAGCAGATTTTTTCTTCTTATCATTATTCTATGAAAAGTACAAGACAAAATGACATTCAAATCATTTAAGTACTTTTAACAACTTAAATTTCCCATGTTGTAGCAATTTAAAAATACCTTTATGAGTGCGGGTCCAACTGGTATTATGGTCTTGGAGTATATGGAATTAGCAAGTGATGCCAGAGTTCCATATAAACAAATTATGGTAAATATTGAAAGAGTAGCAACTGAAAAGGGGTATTTAAAAATAGTTATTGAATATAAAGTCATTTTTAAAGATTTATAAATTATTATTTCTGATTGTCCACTGTGAAGCAAACTTTACCTTCCAACTGGTATGGAAGTCTATTAAAAGTGGAAAGAAGAAGACACACCACTATGACCTCCATAATAATGGTTAATGCCTGCAAACAAGATTGTCATAAGCAGCTGCAAATCATAAAAAGGAATGAAATCAAGCATATTATTGTAAATATCCATTAGAAATTCCATCAAAATTAATAAAATTCAAATCAGAACTAGGATAGAATTAATAACCAAAAATGCTATTGCTCCTGCAGTAAACTAAATGATTCTGTTGAAAACTGCAGCTGTTGTCCTGTAAGAACACGGTCCAATATTTTAAGATTATTAAAGTTTATTTAAGATTATATGTAAATCTTGTGAAATGTTATGTAAGCTAATATTGAAATTCTAAAATAAGTTCAAGATTTACAATATAACATTAACATACCTGCAAATCTGAGCCACGTCCAGGTGGCCCAAATGGCCAAATAGAAGAAACATTAAGAAATCATATAAAGTATGTAAAAAACTTCACTTACCTGCTGTAAATCTGTAGTATAAGTACTATTGGATGGCAGTGGAAGGATTCTCTTTTAATAGAAATGTGCTTAAGTGAAGTAGATGGAGCTTTAAGGCTCCCAACCAACCTGTTGCCTCAACTTGAAGGATGACATAATTGGTCAAATGCTAGGACTTTAAAGTTTCTACTCAAATGATGAAATATCCCACCCCTGTTGCGTAAAAAGGTTTTGGAAGCTTTCTTTGCTTCTTTACTATTTTTATATGACAACTTGGACCGTGGTATACGTTACTCCTGATGCTCCTAACCTTAACTATTTCTATAATCTAGTAAAATATAGCTGGATTATTTAGAATAAAGAATCATGAACTCATGCTTGTTAAAAAAACATGACATATATCTTGTGTTATGTTAATACTAATACATTCTATGATACAAATTTTTCAATTATCTAGAGATCATTCAGACAAGTGTCCACCCTATCTACAATCAGAGGACTCCATAAACCCGCACTAGATGTTGAGCTAACTCTACTACTCTTAACACACTCTTATATTGATCAAATTGGACAAAGATTTAAAGTAACCTGGTGTACCAAAACATATTTAGCAGGTTACTTGGTTGCTGAAAAAGCAGTCACAGCAGAAATCTCTCATTTATTCCTTTCTTCCTCCTGTGTTTTTAGTCATGGACCGACCCAACCCCGAGGAGACTGTAACCAGCAGCTTTGGTCGATTCATCCAGAGAGTGCAGCCAAGTCATCTGTCACCAGTCGTACTCCAAAGAAGCAAACGCATGGTGCTGGACAGCATTGGTGTAGGTCTGCTGGGTAGCACCACTGAAGTGTTTGAACTTGCACTTCAGCATTGCCAGGTAATGGCACACAACAGCAACATGTTAACAATAAACTAATAAGGGAGTACGAAAATGCACCAAATGCTGACCCTAGAACAATGGCATGGGCCTTATAGAATATACTTCCTAATGGCCTTTAACATTGGCATTGAGATGCAAGGTCGCCTGATGAGATTTTCTAATGAAGCCCACAACATTCCTAAGAGGTAAGAATTGTCTCTATAACAATAAACTAATAAGGGAGTACGAAAATGCACCAAATGCTGACCCTAGAACAATGGCATGGGCTTTATAGAATATACTTCACCCCTAACACCCCTTTCGAACTTATTTTGTGTGTGTTTTGTCTACACTGTCAAGTTTTTCCAATCTTTCAAACCTTAACTCCTGTTTGTACAAAAGCAATGCAGTATCCAATGGTGAAATAAAGCCTGTCCACAGGCTACTTTGGCAGAGCTCATTGTATGTAACAGCAAGTAATATTTTGAGGGCAGTTTAAACAGAACTGCCACTGTAGTAAACAAATTCAACTGAACAATGTGAGTGTGGTTAAATTTTATATACATAAACCTTAAGAAAGGAATGCTAGCCTTACCTTTAAACATAACCTTAACCTATGTACTGTAGGTCGGTCCATGACTAAATTCATCCAGAGAGTGCAGCCAAGTCATCTGTCACCAGTCGTACTCCAATGAAGCAAACGCATGGTGCTGGACAGCATTGGTGTAGGTCTGCTGGGTAGCACCACTGAAGTGTTTGAACTTGCACTTCAGCATTGCCAGGTAATGGCACACAACAGCAACATGTTAACAATAAACTAATAAGGGAGTACGAAAATGCACCAAATGCTGACCCTAGAACAATGGCATGGGCTTTATAGAATATACTTCCTAATGGCCTTTAACATTGGCATTGAGATGCAAGGTCGCCTGATGAGATTTTCCAATGAAGCCCACAACATTCCTAAGAGGTAAGAATTGTCTCTATAACAATAAACTAATAAGGGAGTACGAAAATGCACCAAATGCTGACCCTAGAACAATGGCATGGGCTTTTTAGAATATACTTCACCCCTAACACCCCTTTCGAATTTATTTTGTGTGTGTTTTGTCTACACTGTCAAGTTTTTCCAATCTTTCAAACCTTAACTCCTGTTTGTACAAAAGCAATGCAGTATCCAATGGTGAAATAAAGCCTGTCCACAGGCTACTTTGGCAGAGCTTATTGTATGTAACAGCAAGTGACCCATCTTTCCTCTTTTCTCTCAAAGCACATGTACGCTCCCGATGACATCAGCTTTGTTTATGGGCGCAGTGGAACCAAGCTTTCCCCAACCCTAGCTGCCTTAGTCAATGGAGTAGCAGTGAGTATTCCTTTTCATACTTGAAATAAGGGACTGAAAAAAAAAAATTCTCCCCATAGCATCATTGGCAAATAAGAGAAAATGGAACTCTTATTAAGCCTTTCTCATATTGTCCTGTGGTCAAATGTTGATCCATTCATGTGATATTGTTCATCTAGGGTAAAGAGCTAAAAGCTACATCTTGACCTTTATAAAGGAATTGGTATACTTCTAAAGTATATGTAGCAGACAGCTTGCATTGCCAGTAATAAGCCAAATTGTGTACTTACTAGGCACCATTTGATGATTAGCATGTTTTCTTCAGGTTCATTCTATGGACTTTGATGATACTTGGCACCCTGCAACTCATCCCTCTGGTGCAGTGCTTCCTGCTCTTCTTGCCATTTGTGACATGTTTCCCAAAAACAGCAAGCCAAGTGGTCTGGACCTCCTAATGGCCTTTAACATTGGCATTGAGATGCAAGGTCGCCTGATGAGATTTTCCAATGAAGCCCACAACATTCCTAAGAGGTAAGAATTGTCTCTATAACAAAAAATAATAATTCTCTACACATCACCGTAAAACAAGGTTGAGCAACCATCATAACACGATACCTCATCGTTCTAATATAGTCTTAAAATTAGTAATAATATATTAAAATAAGTAATATTTTGAGGGCAGTTTAAACAGAACTGCCACTGTAGTAAACAAATTCAACTGAACAATGTGAGTGTGGTTAAATTTTATATACATAAACCTTAAGAAAGGAATGCTAGCCTTACCTTTAAACATAACCTTAACCTATGTACTGTAGGTCGGTCCATGACTAAAAACACAGATGGATGAATAGAATAAATGAGACATTTCTGCTGTGACTGATTTTTCAGCCACCGATATGATATGTTTTAAGTTATGCCATAAATATGATCTGTAATGTCTGACTTGAAGACTATGATTTTGTAATTGTATGCAAACTTTTCGGAATAGTTTTTAATAAATGCATTAAAAGGCATGAATTAAATATCCTTTTAAATTATTTTTTTCAAGGTTCCATCCCCCTAGTGTCGTGGGGACACTGGGAAGTGCTGCTGCCTGTGCCCGGCTCCTTTCCCTCGACCATTCTCAGTGCAGCCATGCCTTGGCCATCGCTGCCTCATTAGCAGGGGCGCCAATGGCCAATGCTGCCACTCAGTCCAAGCCTCTGCACATTGGTAATGCCTCTCGTCTGGGCCTTGAAGCTGCCCTGCTAGCCTCACGTGGGCTGGAGGCAAGCCCCCTGGTCCTGGATGGAGTTCCTGGGGTAGCTGGTTTTAGTGCATTTTATGAAGACTATAGCCCAAGGCCGATGGTGTTGCCCGAAGAGGCAGAGCACACATTCCTTTTGGAGACACAAGATATTGCCTTTAAGCGATTTCCAGCCCACTTGGGCATGCACTGGGTTGCTGATGCTGCTGCCCATGTCCACAAGGCTTTGCTGCATCTTTCTGATGGAGTCATCTCCCCAAACTCAGTGCAGGAAATCCTACTACGGGTGCCACATTCAAAGTATATAAATCGGCCCTTCCCAGAGTCAGAGCACCAGGCACGTCACTCCTTCCAGTTCAATGCTTGCACCACTCTGCTCGATGGCCAGGTAACAGTGCAGTCCTTCCAGCCTGAAGCACTACTGAGGCCAGAGCTTCATGCCCTGCTCTCCCGCGTCCGTGTAGAGCACCCCCAGGACAATCCAGCCAACTTTGACCGAATGTATGGTGAAGTGCAGGTCACTTTAGTGAATGGAATTGTGTTACAAGGTCATTGTGACACCTTCTATGGCCATTGGAGGAAGCCACTGAGTGATGAGAGCCTGCAGAAAAAGTTCCGCAATAATGCAAGTGTAGTGCTGCCACCAGAGAAAGTGAATGGCCTTATAGAAGCTGTGGAGGGGTTGGAGTTTCTGTCTAACTGCGAACCACTGCTAGCTCAGCTGCAGTAAACAGCTTGTTTATGTTCATGTCTAAATCAACTACTTTTGTACTGAAGGACAGTTACTTTGAAGGAAACTCTTGTGAAAATAATGGTTATTTATAGAATTATTTCTTTTTCTTTTAATTAGTTGTAGCTGTTTCTCTGAAAAAACAGTAGCACTGAGACATACAATATGGTAATTTATTATAAAGTAAAATTAGTTGTAGACAACTATATTTCTATACTGTAATACATATACTCCCTTTTCCTTTTGTAGACATTTGCTGTGTTGATATTAAATTTTTGTGCAATATGCCTACATAAGTGTGAATAAAAGAAATTATTTAAATCTACCCTTTGCTTTTTAGTAGATTTACTACGTTATAATATGATAATTGGTATATAATAAAAAAAATAGATAATTTTATAAAAATCTGAAAACAAACATTTAAAAAACGACTATTATTGTAAATTCCCTAATAAAATCTTTATAATGGGCTGATTCGGACAAGTGCACAAGTACATAGACATGGCACTTATGGCATAGTACAAGCCCTACTGTATGAGTTAATGATTTGCTTTTAAAGGCCATCGTATTTGTCAGATTACAAATATTTTTCTTTACACTTTAAGCATAGAGCAGTGACCAAAGATGAGAGAAGGAAATGTGTTTCATTGAGATTCCAAGATTTGTGGAATAATAAGAGACCTTGGTTTATTGGAAGAGGAATAAAGAGACCCCTTTGTATTTGTATTTACTCAACTATTTTATTTATTTACAACTTTTTTCTTTCTTTCAGTGTTTTTTGCTATTTCTTACTTGTTTTCGTTTAGTGTGTGCCCTGTTTTGGTATATGTTTATCCAAACATATTGGTGCTATTTTAAATGTATATTTTGTTTTGGTTTTGTTCAATAAAAATAAACTAAATATAATTTCTTCAACAGAAGATTATCGAGGCTTAAGGAAATTAAGTAATTTTAAGTAATTTTCCTTGTGGAAAAAGTTTTTTTTTTTTTTTTTTTTGTTTTCCATGGGATGTGTAAACTGTTAGAATGGCTCAGTGACATATTGTGCAAGCCACGAAAGTTGGGAGTACTCTAAAAAGGACAAGTTTCATGTTATTGTTGTCTTCTGCATTTGTGCATCCCTCGTATTCTGATTAAAAAGCTGCACTGAGAGTTAACACTCCCGCGGGACTATTCAAGTCTCCCACATGTAGGAGTGCGACTGCTGTATGATGTAGAGACATAACGTTTAGAACACTCAGGATTGCAGAGTGTCTTGCTTCCCTGTCATCCAAGTGACATCTACATTTAATTAATCCCCAGTGCTGCTGCCTGTGCCATCTGTCAATTTATTGTTGAGACATTTGATTTGTGGTACGTATTCATCACTTTTTGGGACAAATACAACTTTTGCCCTCAAAGCAGGCGTTCAAAATTTCTATGGACAGATCATTGTATGTTTTTTTTCCTGCGGGAAGTTTAAAACCAGTTTGTCTCATATGCTCCCAAAACCATGGTGCTAATAAAATACCTACTATTATATGCATGTTGAGTAAAAGTGATGTTATGAACAGCCGGATTTAATAATCCTAGATTTCTAGGCGTTTAGGTAGGGTGAGTTTGCTGGTCTATCAAGCACAGCAATACCATGGTACTTAAACCAGATATTAGTACTTTTGGCAGTGTGGGCAGGTGCCACGTCCTGCTGAAAAATGAAATCAGCATCTCCATAAAGCTGGTCAGCAGAGGAAAGCATAAAATATTCTAAAACGTACAGGTAGACGGCTGCGCTGACCTTGGACGTGATAAAGCACAGTGGACCAACACCAGCAGAAGACGAGGCTCCCCAAACCACCACTGACTGCAAACTTTACATTGGACTTCAAGCAACCTTGAAGTGTGATTTTGTGCCTCTCCTCTCTTCCTTCAGACACAGGTACCTTCATTTCCAAATGAAATAGACAATTTACTTTCATCTGAAAATAGGACTTTGGCCCCCTGAGCAACAGTTCAATCCTTTTTGTTCTTAGCCCATGTGATGTTGTCTCTGGTTCAAGAGTGGTTTGACACAAAGAATGTGACAGTTGTATCCCATGTCCTGGATACGTCTTTGTGTGGTGGCTCTTGAAGCACTGACTTCAGCTGCTGTCTACTCCTGTTGAATCTTCCCCAAATTCTTGAATAGGCTTGGATTCACAATCCATTTAAGGCTGTGGGTATCCCTGTTGCTTTTGTACATTTTTCTGCCACATTTTTCTTTCCATTCAACTTTCCATTAAGGAGTTTGGATACAGCAGTCTGTAAATAGCCAGCTTCTTTAGCAATGACCTTTAGTGACCCACTGAACCAGACTAGGAGACTATTTAAAGGCTCAGGAAACCTTGGCAGGTGTTTTGAGTTAATTAGCTAATTAAAGTGTGACCACATTAGTCTCCAATATTAAACTTTTTCACAATATTCTCATTTTCTGAGATACTGAGTTTTGGGTTTCTATTGGCTGTAAGCCATAATCATCAGAATTAAAAGAAATAAACACTTAAACTATGTCAGCCTGTGTGTAGTGAATCTATATATTACTATATATGAGTTTCACTTTTTGAATTGAATTACTGAAATAAATTAACTTTTTTTGATGATATTTTAATTTATTGAGAAGCACCTGTATTTATTTAACAAAAATGTGGCCAATACTAAGTAGCCCTTTGCTGCTTCCACAGGATTTAAGATGGTAAGTTGCAATCAGGTTTTAATTTTAATTTATCGTTAGTAGTGCTACAGACCTCTATGGTAGCAGAAGTTTTGACTGGTTTATCTGGTTTATTAGACTGGTTTATTAGACAGTTTATCTGGTCTGGAGGATTCAGGTGTGTGGCAACACAATGCCAAGAGGAGAAGAAATAAACAATGGGCTTTGAGAAGCAATTGTTGCTGCACATCAATCTGGAAAGGGTCATAAAACCAATTCCAAACAATTTGGGGTTCAACATTTTACAGTAAGAAAGATTATTCACAAATGGAAAGCACTCAAGACAGTTGTCAGTCTTCCCAGGTGTAAATGACCAAGCACATTGACCCCAATCTCAGACCGTGCAATGACCAGAGAAATATATAAAAAAAAAAAAGCTACATCTCAGAGCCAACAGGCCTCACTGAGCATGTTAAATGTTAGCACAATTACAAGAAGACTGAGCAAGTACAGTTTGTTGTTGGATAGGTCTGCCAAAAAAATACATGACTGAGGTTTGCAAAACTACATCTGATCAAACCACAAGGCTTCTAGAACAATGTCCTCCGGACAAATGGAGCAAAGTGGAGTTGTTTGGCCTTTTGCAAAACCCAAACAGCATTTCGGCATAAATTCCTCAAACCCACTGTCAAGCAAGGTGGTGGATAGGTGATGATTTGGATAATTGAAAGAATTAAGTTTTGTTAAAAACAGGCACACTATTGTTTTTCTTGTGAAATTCCCAATGTTTGATGTGTCACATGACCCTCTTTCTATTGAAAAAACAAAAGTTGGTTTCAAAATGACCGACTTCAAAATGGCCACCATGGTCACCACCCATCTTGAAAAGTTTTCCCCCTCACATATACTAATGTGCCACAAACAGAAAGTTAATATCAACAACCATTCTCATTTTGTTAAGGTGTATCCATATAAAAGGCCCACCCTGTACTTTCTCCACTTTCAGTCATGGGCTATGTGTATAAACCTTGTGCAACCCAAAAAAAGCCCTAAACAAAAATAACATGTGGCATGGGACTGGAAACATTTGTGACACAAGTATCATTATTCATAGTGAATAGAATCCGTGATAATTTAGCTATTGTCTTTTTTATGTATGTTTATGTTTGGCATCCAATTAACCAATAAGAATTTTTTTTTTTCATGGATAAATAATTCTAACAAGAAGATCCATACTCCCAAGTAATTTACCATGCACACTAACTCACTCACTCATCTTCTATACCACATCATCCTGTATTAAGGGATAGGAGCCTATCCCACGAGACTTAGTACACGAAGCAGGGTACATCCTGGACAGGGTGCCAATCTATCGCAGGGCACACACATACACTACGGGCAATTTTTTGGGGGAACGGCAATTAGCCTAACTTGCATATCTTTGAACTGTGGGAGGAAACCCACCAAGCACAGGGAGAACATGCAAACTCCATGCACACAGAGAATGGATTCGACCCTGGCCAGGAATTGAACCCAGACCCTGGAGGTGCAAGGCGACAGTGCTAACCACTACACCAATGCATCATGCACACATTTTCTATAAAAACTGAAGTTTTAGGTCAGTATATTACATTCATATTGCCAGACATTCCTTCTGTATAATCACACGTACTGGATATTATCAGGAAAAACATACAAAATTGAGGTATCAGTTAATTAAAAACCAAGGTGTGGTAATGTAAGATGACACTGTGAACTCTCAAGTCAGATGATAAGATAAAATTCCCCAACTTGTCATTTCTCATCATATATAAAATGTTTATAATATAAGAATATAATTGTAAAACATATAATAAGGGAAAGCATTTTAAACACATTTTATAAAAGTTTACTGTATTGAATTTAAATAAATTTTATTTGCTTGTTATTTGTTGTTTATTTTTATTGTTGTTAATTTGTTACATACTATAGGGGTGTAAAACAAGGTTATAGGAATTACACATTACTCATTACACAAAAGCAACACAAATAAAAGAACATGATTGAAAGAATTACAAATAATTTAACAAGTGTTAAACAATGTTCAACTATACAGTATGTTGTGTGTGTGTGTGTGTGTGTGTGTGTGTGTGTGTGTGTTTATTTAACAAAATAAAAATGAAATAAATGTTTAAAACAAATATCATTATGGTTTGTTATAAAACGTAAATGGAATCCTCTGTAGGTTTTACTATAGTTGTCTTTTTTTAAATGCTTTATTTGTTATTTACATGGAGGGTGTGTCAACAATAAGTTTCATGCGACCGGAATCCCCAAACTGTTACAGATTACATACAGTCTGCATGATTTTAGGGGTGAAACTAGAGGTTTGGCAGGTTTAAAAAAACAATTGTTTTAATGTGTGTGTATGTGTGTGTTGATTCTCCATCTGGATTACGCCACAGAAAATGCTTTTAAATGCCACAAATTCTTATTCAAATCCACACTTTCCAGCTGTAAACAAGACCTCTGCTCTGCCAGAGAACAGCAAACCTGAGCAACAAGCCCAGGGAGTGTATATTTTTGTATGAGGTTACATTAGGGAGAAATCTTGTTTGAACCGTGACCTACAAGTGTGGAAGAAGGAGTAAAAGCAGGGACATGATAAAACTGTTTTTCACTGTTTATGGTAGTAGTAAGGTATGCTTGTAGCACAATAAAAGACCTGGTGAAATATAAGCATGTTCATAATGGTCTGCAGTTATTTGGACTGTTACAAACAAAGTAATGATTAAAAAGACATTACAGTAAACTGTAATAAAATAAGAGATAAGTATTAACATGTGGCAGGTGTGTGCTGCCTCACTGAAGTGTATATTAGTTCAATAGATCAAATTTCCTGATTTTAAACTGTCGCACACAAAATTCAATGTCTAGGGAATAAGAGGTGTTTCTGTGAAAAGAGAAGTTTAGCAAGGTTAATAAAACAAGTATATATATATATATATATATATATATATATATATATATATATATATATGTACATACATACACTGTTCTTTTGTCTTTTTCTTTACAAGGCTGCCTTTTCAAAAATATCAAGTGAATTGATATATATATATTCACTTGATATTTTTGAAAAGGCAGCCTTGTAAAGAAAAAGACAAAAGAACAGTGTTTCACATTGTAAACTTTATAATTAGCTGCTTCTTTTAAAATACAGTGGAACCTCAGTTCACAAATGTAATTCATTCCTAAGTTTTGTTCGTAACCTGATTTGGTCGTACAGTGGTTCAGTCTTTGTTCATAGGAATATATGTAAATAGAATTAATCTGTTCTCCATCACTATGAACTATGTTTAACTTTTGATTTGTTTTGTTTATATCACAAAATATAAAACAAAGTATGAAAAAGCCTTAATTATACAAAAATATTACAACACTAAATATAAATATAAACTGTACAGGAGAAAGTGAACACTTGATTTTTACATGTACTGTACATATATTGGTCCCGCATTTTTCTTAGGGATATGAAGGGATGAAAGAGAAAATGGGTAGGGATGAGATTAGTGTTTGGAAGGAAAGTCCAGCACATTTTGGTGTTTTCTCTGCTCCCAATGCACCTGATTTAACTAGTTGGCTAGTTAGCAGCCTTTTTTGAATGCATCCAGGACCCCTTACCCAACATCAGTGCTTTATCTCACTAATGTGGTTGAAATGGGGCAATCCCCACAACCTTGCCCAAAATCTCGTTGAAAGCCTTCCTGAAAGAGTCGCGGTTACTACAAGATCAAAAGAAGGACCAACCCTTTATTAATTGAATGGGATTATACAAACTGTACTGTAGGTGTGATGGATGGTTGTGATATGAATTTGGCCACATAGTGTACTTGGACTAATAATAGTGTTATTGGCAATCATTCGCAAATATAAGAAAGCTGTTTTTTGAATTGCTGGGTATGCCAGCATAAGTAAAAAAATATATATTATTTATTTTTAATTAGTTTATTTTTTCCCTGTGTCCTTTCATATAAAAGTTCATAATAATTTTAACAATTGGATAGCTTCACTCACAATAAATAGTTGATTGTAAAATATTGAAAGACATTGGAGTGATTGTACTGTGGTCACTTCAGATATTATGATCTTTTTAAGTGCTTTGTGTATAGATTTTATTTTAATTACCCTTTTGTAGTAACACATGCTTTTATTAAAATACCATAAAAAAGAAATTGGTCAAATAACAAAAATACAAGAAGAGGAAGAAGAATGATTTCTTTCTTGATTTATTTATCCTACACTTTAGGCAATAAATTACAAAAAAAAAATGGAGATACTATTAACATACATGCCAGCATATAATTTAGTGTCTGTGTCAATGTTTATAAATGGTAACACATTTAGAAAAATATATATTCACATATCATATATAGACACCTACAGTATATACTATCATCCATCTAAAGTATATAATATCATCCATCTCTCCTGGGCATGTTTATTCCACAATGTTTTTTACAACAACAAAACATTAATAGTTTATATAGTTATTTTACCATCATGCTCTCACTTTTAAATTTATTACCAATAATCTGTCAGACATTTTGCCTTTTTATCACCATAGTTTTTACACTGTAGTTAAATTAAAGTTTGTATGCTTTGATGCTGTAGCTTAATTTCTCATAACATGCTGTTTTTCACCCTCTCAAAAATTTGCTGCACCTTTGTTGCAGGGACACAACCTTCTCGCAGGAAATGTATGGTACCTAAAAAGCAACGTCTATTAGTAGGGACATTAAAAAGGTAAACAATGTAGAAATACTGTATCTTTGGTAAACTCATTTTTGGATTACCTTCATCAATTTTCAGGCAGTTGACCACAGTTGAGCCTACCAGCTCATTGGACTGCCCATCACACAGTACTCCTTGGATCTTGTGTCCAAGGCGCCTGGTAGACATTTAAAAGTTCTTCTGTTATGCCTTAATGTTAAAACCTTTATTTACTACCAAAAATGTTTGGTTACACAGTGGTTTCTTTTTTTTTACCATAAACAGTAAGGATCATTACAAAATCTATAAGTGAATTTCAGTGCACAAATAATTACAAAGTCTCCGCTCTATAAATAAATAAAATAGGAAGCAATATTAATTTGGACTACGAACAGGGTTGATGATTTTTTAACAAACCTTAGTGTACATTGCAAGTTTATTGCAACAGTCATGAATCATGAAATACAACTTACTTAATAACCATGTCATGATGTGTGCTGTCAGGTTCACCACTTGGATTTGCAGATGTGATAGCCAAAGGCCCAGTGATGTCACACAGATGGGCAGTGACTGTGTGGTCAGGGACACGAATCATTATGCTGTCCTTGGTCCCCACACGATCGTATGCAGCCCCCACACCTTAAAACAATAGGTTTATGCAAGTTACACAATAATAAAATGAAAATGTTTGATCAGACATTCTAATGCTGCTGTCTTACCAAGTTTAAGGAGCCAGTCTCCTTTTGGGACAATACAGCTGATCCCTCCTGGATATACATTTCTCATGAACTCCCAGAGCAATGGACTAAATGGTGGTTTTGTTGGAACAAGCTGCTCCAAACTAGAAATGCAGATGCAGATGGGCTTCTCTGCAGGACGTTACTGTGGAGGATAATTTAAGCAAATGATTACAAGTTAAATTTTTCTCAAACAGGTTAGTACATCAAATATAAATGAAGAATTGCATGGTACTCACTTTAATATTGTAGATTTTCTCTATTGCACTTGGATGCTTGCAAGAAGCGGCCAAAGCATATACAGTATCTGTTGGTATACCACATACACCTTTGCTTTCCAGCAATTTCGCAATCTCTAGCAGTCCACTGGTCCCACGAGAAGATGAGATTGGACATGGAGCTGTAGCAGCAGATTTTTTCTTCTTATCATTATTCTATGAAAAGTACAAGACAAAATGACATTCAAATCATTTAAGTACTTTTAACAACTTAAATTTCCCATGTTGTAGCAATTTAAAAATACCTTTATGAGTGCGGGTCCAACTGGTATTAAGGTCTTGGAGTATATGGAATTAACAAGTGATGCCAGAGTTCCATATAAACAAATTATGGTAAATATTGAAAGAGTAGCAACTGAAAAGGGGTATTTAAAAATAGTTATTGAATATAAAGTCATTTTTAAAGATTTATAAATTATTATTTCTGATTGTCCACTGTGAAGCAAACTTTACCTTCCAACTGGTATGGAAGTCTATTAAAAGTGGAAAGAAGAAGACACACCACTATGACCTCCATAATAATGGTTAATGCCTGCAAACAAGATTGTCATAAGCAGCTGCAAATCATAAAAAGGAATGAAATCAAGCATATTATTGTAAATATCCATTAGAAATTCCATCAAAATTAATAAAATTCAAATCAGAACTAGGATAGAATTAATAACCAAAAATGCTATTGCTCCTGCAGTAAACTTAATGATTCTGTTGAAAACTGCAGCTGTTGTCCTGTAAGAACACGGTCCAATATTTTAAGATTATTAAAGTTTATTTAAGATTATATGTAAATCTTGTGAAATGTTATGTAAGCTAATATTGTAATTCTAAAATAAGTTCAAGATTTACAATATAACATTAACATACCTGCAAATCTGAGCCACGTCCAGGTGGCCCAAATGGCCAAATAGAAGAAACATTAAGAAATCATATAAAGTATGTAAAAAACTTCACTTACCTGCTGTAAATCTGTAGTATAAGTACTATTGGATGGCAGTGGAAGGATTCTCTTTTAATAGAAATGTGCTTAAGTGAAGTAGATGGAGCTTTAAGGATCCAAACCAACCTGTTGCCTCAACTTGAAGGATGACATAATTGGTCAAATGCTAGGACTTTAAAGTTTCTACTCAAATGACGAAATATCCCACCCCTGTTGCGTAAAAAGGTTTTGGAAGTTCCAGTCTTGCGATTGGTGAGTGTTTCGTGCTATATAAAGAGAACATGAGGACTCACCTGAGAAGCAAGAGCATCAGCTACAAAAACATTGTGTGCAGAGACAAAGAAAAACCTACTGTAGGCTCCTTCAGTTTGACATCCACATAAATATCCTCAACCATACAGAGATACAATATGCTTCCCACAATACAGGTAATGATGCTTTTTTAGAATTTTCATATTAATGAATGACAATGTTGCTGTGGAAAGTGTATTTTCAGCTTTCTTTGCTTCTTTACTATTTTTATATGACAACTTGGACCGTGGTATACGTTACTCCTGATGCTCCTAACCTTAACTATTTCTATAATCTAGTAAAATATAGCTGGATTATTTAGAATAAAGAATCATGAACTCATGCTTGTTAAAAAAACATGACATATATCTTGTGTTATGTTAATACTAATACATTCTATGATACAAATTTTTCAATTATCTAGAGATCATTCAGACAAGTGTCCACCCTATCTACAATCAGAGGACTCCATAAACCCGCACTAGATGGTGAGCTAACTCTACTACTCTTAACACACTCTTATATTGATCAAATTGGACAAAGATTTAAAGTAACCTGGTGTACCAAAACATATTTAGCAGGTTACTTGGTTGCTGAAAAAGCAGTCACAGCAGAAATCTCTCATTTATTCCTTTCTTCCTCCTGTGTTTTTAGTCATGGACCGACCCAACCCCGAGGAGACTGTAACCAGCAGCTTTGGTCGATTCATCCAGAGAGTGCAGCCAAGTCATCTGTCACCAGTCGTACTCCAAAGAAGCAAACGCATGGTGCTGGACAGCATTGGTGTAGGTCTGCTGGGTAGCACCACTGAAGTGTTTGAACTTGCACTTCAGCATTGCCAGGTAATGGCACACAACAGCAACATGTTAACAATAAACTAATAAGGGAGTACGAAAATGCACCAAATGCTGACCCTAGAACAATGGCATGGGCCTTATAGAATATACTTCCTAATGGCCTTTAACATTGGCATTGAGATGCAAGGTCGCCTGATGAGATTTTCTAATGAAGCCCACAACATTCCTAAGAGGTAAGAATTGTCTCTATAACAATAAACTAATAAGGGAGTACGAAAATGCACCAAATGCTGACCCTAGAACAATGGCATGGGCTTTATAGAATATACTTCACCCCTAACACCCCTTTCGAACTTATTTTGTGTGTGTTTTGTCTACACTGTCAAGTTTTTCCAATCTTTCAAACCTTAACTCCTGTTTGTACAAAAGCAATGCAGTATCCAATGGTGAAATAAAGCCTGTCCACAGGCTACTTTGGCAGAGCTCATTGTATGTAACAGCAAGTAATATTTTGAGGGCAGTTTAAACAGAACTGCCACTGTAGTAAACAAATTCAACTGAACAATGTGAGTGTGGTTAAATTTTATATACATAAACCTTAAGAAAGGAATGCTAGCCTTACCTTTAAACATAACCTTAACCTATGTACTGTAGGTCGGTCCATGACTAAATTCATCCAGAGAGTGCAGCCAAGTCATCTGTCACCAGTCGTACTCCAATGAAGCAAACGCATGGTGCTGGACAGCATTGGTGTAGGTCTGCTGGGTAGCACCACTGAAGTGTTTGAACTTGCACTTCAGCATTGCCAGGTAATGGCACACAACAGCAACATGTTAACAATAAACTAATAAGGGAGTACGAAAATGCACCAAATGCTGACCCTAGAACAATGGCATGGGCTTTATAGAATATACTTCCTAATGGCCTTTAACATTGGCATTGAGATGCAAGGTCGCCTGATGAGATTTTCCAATGAAGCCCACAACATTCCTAAGAGGTAAGAATTGTCTCTATAACAATAAACTAATAAGGGAGTACGAAAATGCACCAAATGCTGACCCTAGAACAATGGCATGGGCTTTTTAGAATATACTTCACCCCTAACACCCCTTTCGAATTTATTTTGTGTGTGTTTTGTCTACACTGTCAAGTTTTTCCAATCTTTCAAACCTTAACTCCTGTTTGTACAAAAGCAATGCTGTATCCAATGCTAAAATAAAGCCTGTCCACAGGCTACTTTGGCAGAGCTCATTGTATGTAACAGCAAGTGACCCATCTTTCCTCTTTTCTCTCAAAGCACATGTACGCTCCCGATGACATCAGCTTTGTTTATGGGCGCAGTGGAACCAAGCTTTCCCCAACCCTAGCTGCCTTAGTCAATGGAGTAGCAGTGAGTATTCCTGTTCATACTGTGGGTCATACAGTAAATACATTTTACATCTTACAGACAATGATTGTCTTTTCCAATATGGTAGTTTTTTTTTCTTAGAAACAAATATTTGTGATCTCCAGGGCCTGAGAAATAATAAATCACAGTGTTTTATGTCACTTTTATTTTAACTAATTCCTATACTTAGATATTAAAGAAGAAAAGTGGAAAACAAACATAACATGTCCACCTGAGACAGGTGGGGCGGGGGTGGGGGGGGAGGGGGGGAGTTGAAATGAAGGACTGAAAAAAAAAATTCTCCCCATAGCATCATTGGCAAATAAGAGAAAATGGAACTGTTATTAAGCCTTTCTCATATTGTCCTGTGGTCAAATGTTGATCCATTCATGTGATATTGTTTAACTAGGGTAAAGAGCTAAAAGCTACATCTTGACCTTTATAAAGGAATTGGTATACTATATAAGTATATGTAGCAGACAGCTTGCATTGCCAGTAATAAGCCAAATTGTGTACTTACAAGGCACCATTTGATGATTAGCATGTCTTCTTCAGGTTCATTCTATGGACTTTGATGATACTTGGCACCCTGCAACTCATCCCTCTGGTGCAGTGCTTCCTGCTCTTCTTGCCATTTGTGACATGTTTCCCAAAAACAGCAAGCCAAGTGGTCTGGACCTCCTAATGGCCTTTAACATTGGTATTGAGATGCAAGGTCGCCTGATGAGATTCTCCAATGAAGCCCACAACATTCCTAAAAGGTAAGAATTGTCTCTATAACAAAAGTAATTCAAAGTTAAACCAAGTTGAGCAACCATCATAACACGATACCTCATCGTTCTAATATAGTCCCAAAATTAGTAATAATATATTAAAATAAGTAATATTTTGAGGGCAGTTTAAACAGAACTGCCACTGTAGTAAACAAATTCAACTGAACAATGTGAGTGTGGTTAAATTTTATATACATAAACCTTAAGAAAGGAATGCTAGCCTTACCTTTAAACATAACCTTAACCTATGTACTGTAGGTCGGTCCATGGCTAAAAACACAGATGGATGAATAGAATAAATGAGACATTTCTGCTGTGACTGATTTTTCAGCCACCGATATGATATGTTTTAAGTTATGCCATAAATATGATCTGTAATGTCTGACTTGAAGACTATGATTTTGTAATTTTACGCGAACTTTTCTGAATAGTTTTTAATAAATGCATTAAAAGGCATAAATTAAATATCCTTTTTAATTAATTTTTTTAAGGTTCCATCCCCCTAGTGTCGTGGGGACACTGGGAAGTGCTGCTGCCTGTGCCCGGCTCCTTTCCCTCGACCATTCTCAGTGCAGCCATGCCTTGGCCATCGCTGCCTCATTAGCAGGGGCGCCAATGGCCAATGCTGCCACTCAGTCCAAGCCTCTGCACATTGGTAATGCCTCTCGTTTGGGCCTTGAAGCTGCCCTGCTAGCCTCACGTGGGCTGGAGGCAAGCCCCCTGGTCCTGGATGGAGTTCCTGGGGTAGCTGGTTTTAGTGCATTTTATGAAGACTATAGCCCAAGGCCGATGGTGTTGCCCGAAGAGGCAGAGCACACATTCCTTTTGGAGACACAAGATATTGCCTTTAAGCGATTTCCAGCACACTTGGGCATGCACTGGGTTGCTGATGCTGCTGCCCATGTCCACAAGGCTTTACTGCATCTTTTTGATGGAGTCATCTCCCCAAACTCAGTGCAGGAAATCCTACTACGGGTGCCACATTCAAAGTATATAAATCGGCCCTTCCCAGAGTCAGAGCACCAGGCACGTCACTCCTTCCAGTTCAATGCTTGCACCACTCTGCTCGATGGCCAGGTAACAGTGCAGTCCTTCCAGCCTGAAGCACTACTGAGGCCAGAGCTTCATGCCCTGCTCTCCCGCGTCCGTGTAGAGCACCCCCAGGACAATCCAGCCAACTTTGACCGCATGTATGGTGAAGTGCAGGTCACTTTAGTGAATGGAATTGTGTTACAAGGTCATTGTGACACCTTCTATGGCCATTGGAGGAAGCCACTGAGTGATGAGAGCCTGCAGAAAAAGTTCCGCAATAATGCAAGTGTAGTGCTGCCACCAGAGAAAGTGAATGGCCTTATAGAAGCTGTGGAGGGGTTGGAGTTTCTGTCTAACTGCGAACCACTGCTAGCTCAGCTGCAGTAAACAGCTTGTTTATGTTCATGTCTAAATCAACTACTTTTGTACTGAAGGACAGTTACTTTAAAGGAAAATCTTGGGAAAATAATGGTTATTTATAGAATTATTTCTTTTTCTTTTAATTAGTTGTAGCTGTTTCTCTGAAAAAACAGTAGCACTGAGACATACAATATGGTAATTTATTATAAAGTAAAATTAGTTGTAGACAACTATATTTCTATACTGTAATACATATACTCCCTTTTCCTTTTGTAGACATTTGCTGTGTTGATATAAAATTTTTGTGCAATATGCCTACATAAGTGTGAATAAAAGAAATTATTTAAATCTACCCTTTGCTTTTTAGTAGATTTACTACATTATAATATGATAATTGGTATATAATAAAAAAATAGATAATTTTATAAAAATCTGAAAACAAACATTTAAAAAACGACTATTATTGTAAATTCCCTAATAAAATCTTTATAATGGGCTGATTCGGACAAGTGCACAAGTACATAGACATGGCACTTATGACATAGTACAAGCCCTACTGTATGAGTTAATGATTTGCTTTTAAAGGCCATCGTATTTGTCAGATTACAAATATTTTTCTTTACATTTTAAGCATAGAGCAGTGACCAAAGATGAGAAAAGAAAATGTGTTTCATTGAGATTCCAAGATTTGTGGAATAATAAGAGACCTTGGTTTATTGGAAGAGGAATAAAGAGACCCCTTTGTATTTGTATTTACTCAACTATTTTATTTATTTACAACTTTTTTCTTTCTTTCAGTGTTTTTTGCTATTTCTTACTTGTTTTCGTTTAGTGTGTGCCCTGTTTTGGTATATGTTTATCCAAACATATTGGTGCTATTTTAAATGTATATTTTGTTTTGGTTTTGTTCAATAAAAAAAAACTAAATATAATTTCTTCAACAGAAGATTATCGAGGCTTAAGGAAATTAAGTAATTTTAAGTAATTTTCCTTGTGGAAAAAGTTTTTTTTTTTTGTTGTTTTGTTTTCCATGGGATGTGTAAACTGTTAGAATGGCTCAGTGACATATTGTGCAAGCCACGAAAGTTGGGAGTACTCTAAAAAGGACAAGTTTCATGTTATTGTTGTCTTCTGCATTTGTGCATCCCTCGTATTCTGATTAAAAAGCTGCACTGAGAGTTAACACTCCCGCGGGACTATTCAAGTCTCCCACATGTAGGAGTGCGACTGCTGTATGATGTAGAGACATAACGTTTAGAACACTCAGGATTGCAGAGTGTCTTGCTTCCCTGTCATCCAAGTGACATCTACATTTAATTAATCCCCAGTGCTGCTGCCTGTGCCATCTGTCAATTTATTGTTGAGACATTTGATTTGTGGTACGTATTCACCACTTTTTGGGACAAATACAACTTTTGCCCTCAAAGCAGGCGTTCAAAATTTCTATGGACAGATCATTGTATGTTTTTTCTTCCTGCAGGAAGTTTAAAACCAGTTTATCTCATATGCTCCCAAAACCATGGTGCTAATAAAATACCTACTCTTATATGCATGTTGAGAAAAAGTGATGTTATGAACAGCCGGATTTAATGATCCTAGATTTCTAGGCGTTTAGGTAGGGTGAGTTTGCTGGTCTATCAAGCACAGCAATACCATGGTACTTAAACCAGATATTAGTACTTTTGGCAGTGTGGGCAGGTGCCACGTCCTGCTGAAAAATAAAATCAGCATCTCCATAAAGCTGGTCAGCAGAGGAAAGCATAAAATATTCTAAAACGTCCAGGTAGACGGCTGCGCTGACCTTGAACGTGATAAAGCACAGTGGACCAACACCAGCAGAAGACGAGGCTCCCCAAACCACCACTGACTGCAAACTTTACATTGGACTTCAAGCAACCTTGAAGTGTGATTTTGTGCCTCTCCTCTCTTCCTTCAGACACAGGTACCTTCATTTCCAAATGAAATAGACAATTTACTTTCATCTGAAAATAGGACTTTGAGCAACAGTTCAATCCTTTTTGTTCTTAGCCCATGTGATGTTGTCTCTGGTTCAAGAGTGGTTTGACACAAAGAATGTGACAGTTGTATCCCATGTCCTGGATACGTCTTTGTGTGGTGGCTCTTGAAGCACTGACTTCAGCTGCTGTCTACTCCTGTTGAATCTTCCCCAAATTCTTGAATAGGCTTAGATTCACAATCCATTTAAGGCTGTGGGTATCCCTGTTACTTTTGTACATTTTTCTGCCACATTTTTCTTTCCATTCAACTTTCCATTAAGGAGTTTGGATACAGCAGTCTGTAAATAGCCAGTTTCTTTAGCAATGACCTTTAGTGACCCACTGATCCAGACTAGGAGACTATTTAAAGGCTCAGGAAACCTTGGCAGGTGTTTTGAGTTAATTAGCTAATTAAAGTGTGACCACATTAGTCTCCAATATTAAACTTTTTCACAATATTCTTATTTTCTGAGATACTGAGTTTTGGGTTTCTATTAGCTGTAAGCCATAATCATCAGAATTTAAAAAAATAAACACTTAAACTATGTCAGCCTGTGTGTAGTGAATTTTCACTTTTTGAATTGAATTACTGAAATAAATCAACTTTTTTCGATGATATTTTTATTTATTGAGAAGCACCTGTATTTATTTAACAAAAATGTGGCCAATACTAAGTAGCCCTTTGCTGCTTCCACAGGATTTAAGATGGTAAGTTGCAATCAGGTTTTAATTTTAATTTATCATTAGCAGGGCTACAGACCTCTATGGTAACAGAAGTTTTGACATTTTTCTGGTCTGGAGGATTCAGGTGTGTGGCAACACAATGCCAAGAGGGGAAGAAATAAACAATGGGCTTTGAGAAGCAATTGTTGCTGCACATCAATCTGGAAAGGGTCATAAAACCAATTCCAAACAATTTGGGGTTCAACATTTTACAGTAAGAAAGATTATTCAGAAATGGAAAGCACTCAAGACAGTTGCCAATCTTCCCAGGTGTAAATGACCAAGCACATTGACCCCAATCTCAGACCGAGCAATGACCAGAGAAATATATTTTTAACAGAAGCTACATCTCAGACCCAACAGGCCTCACTGAGCATGTTAAATGTTAGCACAATTACAAGAAGACTGAGCAAGTACAGTTTGTTGTTGGATAGGTCTGCCAAAAAAATACATGACTGAGGTTTGCAAAACTACATCTGATCAAACCACAAGGCTTCTAGAACAATGTCCTCCGGACAAATGGAGCAAAGTGGAGTTGTTTGGCCTTTTGCAAAACCCAAACAGCATTTCGGCATAAATTCCTCAAACCCACTGTCAAGCAAGGTGGTGGATAGGTGATGATTTGGTCTAAGGTTGCTGCTGCAGGACCTTCTCAGCTTGCAGACATTGAGTTGATCATAAACTCATCCGTATACTAGAGTATTCTAAAGGCAAATTTAAGGCCATTTGTCCAGCAGCTTAAGCTTGGTCTAAACTTGGTCATGCAACAGGACAATAATCTCAAGCACACGTGTAAATCAGATTTTCCGAAGAAAAAAAAAAATTTAAGTTTGCCCAAAAACTTTAATGTACTGAAGCAATGTTTAAAAAAATTTTGCGCCAAAATTCCTCCACAGCAGTTTGAAAAAGTGTTGAAGTCAAACAGGAAACAATTACTTTAATTCATTGCTGCTAAAGGTGGATCTACAAGCTACTGTATTAAATCATGGGGGGTACTTGGTAATACAAAAGGTCTTTTCTTTTTGACTTGATTTTCATTAAAAACATACAGGGACTATGAAAAATGTCTTCTTTAAGAGGCTCCTCTGTCACCACTTGTTTAATTGTATTATTGGCATCTGTTATCAGTATAAAAGACAACTCTCCACAACCTCAAACAGTTACACTCCAAACTCCACTATGGCTAAGACCAAAGAGCTGTTAAAGGACACCAGAAACAAAATTGTAGGCCTGCACCAGGCTGGGAAGACTGAATCTGCAATAGGTAAGCAGCTTGGTGTGAAGAAATCAACTGTGGGAGCAATTATTAGAAAATTAAAGACATACAAGACCACTGATAATCTCCCTCGATCTGGGGCTCCACGCAAGATCTCACCCCATGGGGTCAAAAAGATCACAACTGTGAGCAAAAATCCCAGAAATCACATGGAGGGACCTAGTGAATGATCTGCAGAGAGCTGGGACCAACTAACAAAGGCTACCATCAGTAACACACTGCGCCGCCAGGGACTCAAATCCTGCAGTGCCAGATAAGTTCCCCTGATTAAGGCAGTACATGTCCAGGCCCATCTGAAGTTTGCTAGAGAGCATTTGGATGATCCGGATGAGGTTTGGGAGAATGTCATATGGTCAGATGAAACCAAAATAAAACTTTATGTTTGGAGGAGAAAGAAATGAGTTGCATCCAAAGAACACCATACCTACTGTGAAGCATGGGGGTGGAAACATCAGACTTAGAGAAAACGTTTGACCTCTGTCATTCCCAACAAAGGGTATATAACAAAGTAGTGAGATCAAAGTTTGTTACACAATAATTTGCAAATAAATTCTTAAAAAATCGTACAATGTGATTTTCTGGATTTTATTTTTCTTATTTTGTCTTACATAGTTCAGGTATACCTATGATTTAAATTACAGGCCTCTCTCATCATTTTAAGTGGGAGAACTTGCACAATTGGTGGCTGACTAAATACTTTTTTGCCACACTGTATGTTCTATATGTTGTATATATGAGGTTGTATTTGCTTAATACTGAGACCCGCTACAATCAGTGATGTTTTTACACACAAACAAAAAATAACAAAAATTATTATAGAAGGGGCTAACAAACTAAGTTTTGAACATGACTATGTATCTATCTAGTATCTGTCTACAAGTTTGAGTCAAAAACGATCAGCACTGTATCAGCACTGATCTGTATATTCAATTCAATTCAATTTTATTTGTATAATGCTTTTAACAATTATCATTGTCTCAAAGCAGCTTTACACAATCAAAATAATTATTTAAGTCTGTATGGAATATGAGTGTGCTGAATCAAGGTGAGCAGATCAGCCCTGGTAAGCAAGCCACGGGCGACAGTGGCAGGGAAAAACTCCCTGAGATGGTAATTGGAAGAAACCTTGAGAGGAACCAGACTCAACAGGGAACCCATCCTCATTTGGGTGAAACAGAAAACAGGAATTGATCTGCATTTATACAGTGTGTTAGGTAGCAGCCAGTTCAGCTATAACAGTTGATGTTAATTAATGTTAATATTGGGTCCAGGTAGTTATTGAAGACAATTGCCAGAAGTCTTACTTGAGGCCAGAACCGTCTTTATGGTAGAGTGAAACCATCCCCTGACACCAGACACATCCCAAAGAGACACACATGCGACGACATCTCCAACCAGAAGCGGGGCACCAGGATGGGTCCGACAGGATTGAAGGGCAGAGGGAGTCACTGGCAGCTCAGGAACGACATGTGTAACTCGACAGAGAGAGGGAAGAGAGAAAGGGGGAGAGAAAACAAGAGGGGAGAGCGGAAGAGGAGAGATATGGCTGTAGTTTTAATATAAAATACATAGTTTTTGACATAATCTTCATACTTTTCAATACACTGTTCATCTGTCAACAAGCTTTCATATTAGCTCATAAAAAAATTTCAGCCTGGGCCGTGAGCCACAAATGCATTGCTGTCTTGACTTCATCAGGGCTGCTTTCAGGGAACCAAACAGGTAACAGTTCGATGGTTCAACTCAATGGCGCCATCAGCTGTGAACATGGATGTGTTTCTGGCTTCTTCTTGATGGCAAACACAATCAAACTTCCTTGAAGTTTTCTATCCTTTTATATACACTACTTTGTGGCAAGATGCTTTATCTAAACACAAAAAAAACACTGAACATGAATTACTGCATGTTGCTTTTTGTGCAACTTTAACAAGGAATCTATCCAATGACACTTGCTTTTCCCTCCTTTGGAAAATTTCGTGGAAAAGTGACCTTGCTGTTTTAATTAAACAGATTCATCTCCCGCACTTCTACAGCCTTTTAAATTTTTTCTTTCTTTGGGTTTTTATGTCTTAACATTATTATTATTATTATTATTGACAATAAATGTAATTGTACCTAGGTGAAAAAACTGGATCAGGTGTTAATTAATAAATAAAAAATGGAAACGGTTGGTAAATTGCTGTGATTTAAAAGGACTGCTGTCCCAAATATAATACACATATACAGTAAAACTGTCAGGGGTGGTCTGTGTGAGGCAGGCTTGGAGGACCCAAAAGCAGACACAACAGAAAATGTTCAATATAACTGATTTTAATGCACAATGTCAAGGTCAAAACAGATTATAATCAAAAGGAAAGTTACTTTATTTAAATACCACCAATTTAACGCAGAAAATGAAAGTCAAAAGGAGGAGATTGAAATAAAAAAAAACATTACTTTGAAGTGAGCTGTGGCGTGGCTGAGCAGGGGCTGTAGATAGGAGCAAAGGAGCGAGTGGCACAGAGCATGCGCGGTGGCCAGCAGAGCGCGCGCTGCTGAGAACGCGCAGGCTGGACAAAAGCTGCAGCAGAGTGAGCGCGGCTGTGTGGAGAGATGAAGTCCGCTGCGCGCGTACTGAATCCGGCGCGCCGGTAGAGGGAGAGCAGCAGCAGCCGAGCGAGATCAGAGCTGCAGTGATCCCAAGGGTTTAGACAGAGTCGCAGTCGAAAGGGAAAGCAAATGTTCAAAGCCGGGTTATCAGTCAACGACGCAAACAATTCCAAATCGTGAAGCAAAGGCGTCACTAGGGGAGAAAAAGGTCAACAACGTGAAAGGCAAAAAATGTATATTTTAGTAAAACACGACACAAAAACACTTGGCTTGGAGCACGCAATAATTCGGCAAGAGTTCGCTGTCTGAGAAAGAATTATATAGAGTGCGAGTGATGAATGAGATGAGGCGCAGGTGTGCTCGAGCATGAATGAATGAGGCGGCAAAATGGAAGCAACGGAATGGAGTGTGGAAAGGAGTCGCTGGAGATCATGACCTGGCTTGAGCAGAGGGCGTGACTTGGCGTACCGTTACAAAAACAAGACTGACTATAAAAAGAACCAGTGAAAATGCAGGTTTTTCTAGTAAACCTCTGCTTTGCTCACCTGACCAATTCCTGTACTGATGCACTTGCTCACATGGCCTGCTATTTTCTGTAATCATGCAACAACAAATATGTAAAATACAATACATTAATCATACAACGACACTCTTTTGTCCTTTGTCCAACTCCTTTTGATTTTTTCTGGTTCTGAATGATAAAATAGTATAAGGAAATAATATATATACAAGTGTGTTCACACAAAGAACAAAACTGCCTGTCTTTAAAAAGGGGGAGTTTATGAGCAGGATGTTTCCTCATACTTTTGCCTTGAGTGATGTAGTTTCTTTCAGTGCACAATACTGTTATCATTAATTATTTCTTAAACACAGCCATAATTAAATATTAAGTCAGGATTCAATCATTTAAGTCAACATAACCGACATACTATTTATGTAAGTATTTAGTATATATAGTATAAACATTTAATTATGAAATACATTGTATTACTTTAATGCTCAAAATTTCATTATAGTGTAAAAATGGCAAGTTCAAGCAAATGTCTTGTCACTATAATAATACATGGAAGTAGGACCACATACTTTCCTTGAAATGAATCTGATTCACAATGACATTAATATCTTACAAAATAATAATTTATTATAATTAAACAAGGTATGCCAAATGTCTCACTTCGTTTGTTTAGAATGTCATAATTTATTTACCAACTTTTTGTAAGTCCATCATTTGTGTTATTAATTTGATAATTATTAAATAAATAATTGATCTCGACATAATGAAAAACCATGTGGTCTTACATAAAGTAATAAACAAGTCTATATCATGGAAGCCATTTTGTAAATAGTACAATTGAAATAGAAGTAGTAAATAATTTTTCTCTAAATTGTCATTGGTGTTACTTTCATTTATCAGGAAGAGAAGTAACATCAGTTATTAAATATATAAAAATGCATTATGCTCTACTTTTTGTGGATTCATAAACCTAAAAATAAGGTTAATTCTTATTAAGAAGTTCTAGGTTTAAAAGAAGAAATACATTTAAGGAAATTTTTATGATTCAAATTTTTAAACCAAGAACCAAAACTGCCTGTATTTAAAAAGGGGGAGTTTATGAGCAGAATGTTTCCTCATACTTTTGCCTTGAGTGATGTAGTTTCTTTCAGTGCACAATACTGTTATCATTAATTATTTCTTGAACACAGCCATAGTTAAATATTAGGTCAGGATTCATGCAGTGTTATTTCTGTTTATTTCGTAAATTTCAGTTTCATTTGACAGGTTGCATTAAACAATATACTTTTTATTTTCATTAAGAGAAGATTGGATTTTATGAAAAAAAGTGATTAGTTACTGGAAAACGTTGCAACATTTTGAACAGGAACTTCAACAGAAACATTTTTCTTAACTTAAATAAAGCATGAATATGGCCATAGATGTGATTACTTGGTCACTGAGTACATTCAGTTCATCAGCTGAGTTCATTTGTTAACATTTAATGTTTCTGAGCCTAGACATGACCAACTGAAGCAACTCCAGATCCTAAAGCTGATTATTTGCATGACAATTTGAGGCATGAGACCACACCATGAGACTTACCATACTGGATAAACTTCCTGCACTCTCACTGTCTGTTTAATACATAATACAAAGCCAGAGCATAGACCCTGGAGTGTCTCCCATTCACACAGACATGCGTACACAAACGCAAACGTGACTGTTACTTAAGACATCGGGTTTTCCACGGCACTCCTTAATGATGAAAGTACAGTATCAGTTTCTACACTTTACCATTCAAGCCCTGAACAGGTCTGTTTCTGTTACTGACATCGATAGATTTAATAAGCATAATTAGAAACAAATATTTAGACTAAATAAATGACCATTGCAACTACTTATTTACAGTTTGAATTCACCTTTCTTCGTGTTTAAAACATGTCTCATTTCCTACACATACCTTTAATAAAAAATGAGTTTTATACTGGATGTGTAGCAGCGACTTGTCTACAGACGTGATGTCGTATTGACCTAATTAAAACAAAAAATAGAATAGTTGTAGTTTGAACGAAAGTCCATAGTCCTTGGTTTGTGTGACTTTCAGAATGACTAAATTGTAAATAGATAAACAAATAACTATTTGTTGGAGAAGAATAAGCCGTCTAAACTCACTTAAATCTTTATTTAATATGGTGCTTCACCACAATAATTAATTTCGGGTTATTTAATGTAGTTGGTCATTGACTGCACTTAAGAAGCAAACAACTTCTACTTTAGGTTAAAATTGTTTTTCAGAATTAATTTATAATGGTAGTCAAAGAGCTGATGTTGAATTCTGATGAATTAACATTTCATATAATCAGCTGTCTAATCTGATTTCCAAATTACAACTATTACACTCTAAAAATAGAGGTCAATAGGGAATGAGACAGTGATGAAAGAAAGCCTTCACAAAATCATTCTTATTACGTTTTATTAAACGTTGGGTGATAAAAGTGATTGTCAACATTTGTTGTGTCCAAGCCCACACAAGCACTGGGCTACTGCATGGTAATTACATTAGTAATTCATAAAGCAAAACATTTTAAAAATAGCTTGTTCATGTATGTTTATTAGTTTATAAACATATGATGTCAAAATCATTTAAATCAACATACCTGATATATTACTTATGGATGTATTCAGTGTATATATATTGTGTCTTTTTAATCATGAAATACATTGTATTACTTTAATGCCCAAAATTTCATTATAGCGTAAAAATGCCAAGTTCAAGCAAATGTCTTGTCACTGTGATTATACATGGAAGTGGGGGACACATACTTTTCAGCCGAAGACATTTTTTCCTTCAAATGAGTCTGATTTACAATGACATTAATATCTTACAAAATAAGTTAAACACTAAAATCATGAAATAATAATTGATTATAATTCAGCAAAGTATGTCAGATGTCTCTCTTCATTTGTTTAGAATGTCATCATTTATTTACCAATTTATGTGACGCTTTTAAGTCCATCATTTGTGTTATTCATGTGATAATTATTAAATAAATTATTGATCTCGAAATAATGGAAAACCATGTGGTCTTACATAAAGTAATAAACAAGTCTATATCATGGAAGCCATTTTATAATTAGTACAATAAAATTTGAAATTGTAAATACTTTTTCTCTAAATTGTCTTTGATGTTACTTTCATTTATCAGGAAGAGAAGTAACATCAGTTATTAAATATATAAAAATGCATTATGCTCTACTTTTTGTGGATTCATAAACCTAAAAATAAGGTTAATTTTTATTAAAGAAGTTCTAGGTTTAAAAGTAGAAATACATTTAAGGAAATTTTTATGATCCAAATTTTAATACAAAGAACAAAACTGCCTGTGATTAAAAAGGGGGAGTTTATGAGCAGAATGTTTCCTCATACTTTTGCCTTGAGTGATGTAGTTTCTTTCAGTGCACAATACTGTTATCATTAATTATTTCTTGAACACAACCATAGTTAAATATTAGGTCAGGATTCATGCAGTGTTATTTCTGTTTATTTTGTAAATTTCAGTTTCATTTGACGGGTTGCATTAACCAATTTACTTTTTATTTTCATTAAGAGAAGATTGGTTATTATGAAAAAAGTGATTAGTTACTGTTAAACGTTGCAACATTTTGAACAGGAACTTCAACAGAAACCTTTTTCTTAAGTTAAATAAAGCATGAATATGGCCATAGATGTGATTACTTGGTCACTGAGTACATTCAGTTCATCAGCTGAGTTCATTTATTAACATTTAATGTTTCTGAGCCTAGACATGACCAACTGAAGCAACTCCAGATCCTAAAACTGATTATTTGCATGACAATGTGAGGCATGAGACCACACCATGGGACTTACCATACTGGATAAACTTCCTGCACTCTCACTGTCTGTTTAATACAAAGCCAGAGCATAGACCCTGGAGTGTCTCTCATACGTACACAAACGCAAACGTGACTGTTACTTAAGACATCGGGTTTTCCACGGCACTCCTTAATGATGAAAGTATCAGTTTCTACACTTTACCATTCAAGCCCTGAACAGGTCTGTTTCTGTTACTGACATCGATAGATTTAATAAGCATAATTAGAAACAAATATTTAGACCAAATAAATGACCATTGCAACCACTTATTTACAGTTTGAATTTACCTTTCTTCATGTTTAAAACATGTCTCATTTCCTACACATACCTTTAATTAAAAATGAGTTTTTCACTGGATGTGTAGCAGCGACTTGTCTACAGACGTGATGTCCTATTGACCTAATTAAAATAAAAAATAGAATAGTTGTAGTTTGAACGAAAGTTCATAGTCCTCGGTTTGTGTGACTTTCAAAATGACTAAATTGTAAAGAGATAAAAAAAAATAACTATTTGTTGGAGAAGAATAAGCCGTCTAAACTCACTTAAATCTTTATTTAATATGGTGCTTCACCACAATAATTAATGTCGGGTTATTTAATGTAGTTGGTCATTGACTGCACTTAAGAAGCAAACAACTTCTACTTCAGGTTAAAATAGTTTTTCAGAATTAATTTATAATGGTAGTCAAAGTGTAAGGGACTGCCCCTAGAGGGCACTGTGGCTATGTTTGTTTTTTGTGTGTAGTTTTGTTAGAAGACCCAGTTTCCCAGAAGGCACCTCGGTCAGGTGTTGACGAAGTTCACCTGAGTCGAGGTGGCTCATTAAAGACATTATAAAAAGTTCTGGGTTAGTTCTGGGAAACTGGGTTGAGCATTAATATTGTCTAGTGGACTTTTGTTTTGTTTTGTGTGAATTCAGTTTTTGTGTTGAACTGCCTCTGAGGGCATGTTTGTTGTGTTAAATGTGATTAAGTGTATCTTGGGTTTTGCTTTCGTTTGTGAGTATTAAGTATGTGACTAGTGTCCTTTTGTTTTCAGTCACTCCTATTTGTTTCGTCCGTGTATCTTTAGTGTCTTTCCCCTTTTCTTTAGACTATCTCCCTGTGTTTAATCTAAGCTCTAAGCCTCGGTCTGCTCTACGAGTGCGTGGGAGTGTGTATGTGTGTGTGTGTGTGTATTGCTCTTAGAGGTAGGTATGATGTGCAGAGAAGTGTGTATGAGGGGCATGAGGTGTGTGTATGATGAGGGGTGCGATGTGTATGATGGGCATGAGGTGTGTGTATGATGAGGGATGCGATGTGTATGATGGGCATGAGGTGTGTGGGTGCGATGTGTATGATGGGCATGAGGTGTGTGGGTGCGATGTGTATGATGGGCATGAGGTGTGTGGGTGCGATGTGTATGATGGGCATGAGGTGTGTGGGTGCGATGTGTATGATGGGCATGAGGTGTGTGGGTGCGATGTGTATGATGGGCATGAGGTGTGTGAGTGTGTAAGATGTGGGGGTGAGTGCCGCTCATAGGAGCGTGGGTGTGTTGTGTAGTTAGGGGCCGCTCAGACACAGGAGCGAGTGTGTGGGTATTGTTCTGAAGAGCGAGTGAGTGTGCGGCGCTAGTAGTAGCAGACGAGGTTTCATTCCACCAGCAAGGGCTATGGTTACGTGTATATAAGATGTGTTTTAAGCCTTTGTCACAGCACTATGAGGGTGATATGTCTAGCCTAGAGCTATTGTATGTATGCCTCAGGTATTAGAGCCTGTGTGTAATAGAGCCTGTGTCACAACAGAGCTAGTGTATGTATGTCTCAGGTATTAGAGCCTGGCTGTGAGAGTCTCTGTCCCCACTCTAGGCTAGTGTAAAGTGCTAAAGGTTTCCCGCATCCCTCTGTGAGTTTGTTTTATGGAATCCCTAAGTGTGTGAGTTATTGAGTCCCTGTGTGTGCTGTTTCCTAAACACCCGAGTGTGATGTTTTCCAGAGCCAGTGTTATGTTTGTTTAGTCTTCATGTGATTAGTTTGTCAATAAAAGACTCTTTATTTTGAAAAGAACCCTCTGCGTTTATGCCTGCCCTTCGTAAGCCCACGGCGTACCAACAGCCCGATACACCCGGATCGTGACACAAAGAGCTGATGTTGAATTCTGATGAATTAATATTTCATATAATCAGCTGTCTAATCTGATTTCCAAATTACAACTATTATACTCTAAAAATAGAGGTCAATAGGGAATGAGACAGTGATGAAAGAAAGCCTTCACAAAATCATTCTTATTACGTTTTATTAAACGTTGGGTGATAAAAGTGATTGCCAACATTTGTTGTGTCCAAGCACCCACAAGCACTGGGCTACTGCATGGTAATTACATTAGTAACTCATAAAGCAAAACATTTAAAAAAAAATAGCTTGTTCATGTATGTTTATTAGTTTATAAACATATGAAGTCAAAATCATTTAAATCAACATAACTGACATATTAGGGGGAGTTTATGAGCAGAATGTTTCCTCATACTTTTGCCTTGAGTGATGTAGTTTCTTTCAGTGCACAATACTGTTATCATTAATTATTTCTTAAACACAGCCATAGTTAAATATTAGGTCAGGATTCATGCAGTGTTATTTCTGTTTATTCCGTAAATTTCAGTTTCATTTAACGGGTTGCATTAACCAATTTACTTTTTATTTTCATTAAATTAGAAGTTTGGTTATTATGAAAAAATTCCAAAATTCCACTTTTTTTGTAGAATGAAGGATTAGGATGAAAAGCATGAAGCATGAAACGGTGGGCTGCAGCCATAGTGAGCCCTGTAGGTAGTGCAGGTGAACCTCAAGTGACCTTTCACCATAGCTGATTAAGTAAAATTGTTATTTAATAGTATTTTCTTATAACAACAGTAGTTCATGTGTTGTTTAATTTCTTACTTAGATAGCAACTTACTTATACTCATGGTCACTAGTTTTTTTTTTATGTTAATTGTCTGGCATTAGGGCAGGACGGTGGTGTAGTAGCTAGCACTGTTGCCTTGCATCTCCAGGGTCCGTGGTTGATTCCCGGCCAGGCTCGATTCCTGTCTCTGTGTGCATGGAGTTTGCATGTTCTCCCCGTGCTTGATGGGTTTCCTCCGGGTCCTCGGGTTTTCTCCCACAGTCCTAAATCCTGCGAATTAGGCTAATTGGCGTTCCCAAATTGCCCATAGTGTGTGATGAGTACACACTGGCCAGGGTGTACCCCGCCTTGTGCCTTAAGTCTCCTGGCATAGGCTCCATACCCGCACTACCCTGAATACAGGATAAAGTGGTATAGACAATGAGTGAGTGAGTGATGTGATGGGTCATAGACATTTGCTGTAATATTAATTTTTATTTTATTGCATTTACTTTAAGGTGTTTTGTTATATATACACAAGTAAATTTACAAAGAAAAAGGTTCACAATTATTTTGCATAATTTTGGCCCAAATATTACTGTTAAGAGAGTAACAGTCCCCTCCACAATTTACCCTTAAGTCTTAATTAATATAGTTGGAAACTTCAATCAGGTTGTGGTCAGGGTCTCTGAAGTACAGAGACTTGATTGGGCCTACTGCTCCTGTCCTCTCAACTGGCCCTTCCTCAATCTTCACACCACATTTCATTTTGTTTAAATGAAAACAATTGATAAGCAAATTGTTTATAAAAACACAAGTCAATATTAGGGTTCTTCAGCAGTCTGAAAAACTAGATTGTTCTGAAGTTGACACACCTTCAGATGGGCAGCAACTGTTTCCAGCGGGGTCTTCGTGATGAGACAAAGATCTGCTGAGCCTGGCATAGGATTATTGGCCTTTGGCTCAAACTCTTTGCCAACTTCATGTAGATTAAATTTTTGCTCTCCAAAGCTTAAGGCCTTACGGTCTCCCTAAGATATAAAGCAGAGTAAAGCCGTAGTTTAGACAAAAGCTGACCAATCTGTTACATTTACACTGAACACCACAGTACAATGTAGTAAAAAATAATTAGCAAATGAACACATATATTTTATCCTATTCTGTTAAAAGATGCTTAATGTTATTAAACAGCTGCTATTCATGAGGGTGCTACTATATCTTGAGTTAATTTGGAAGCACATTATTTGTACAATGCTGCCACCGTGTGGTACTTCTGGTATTACAATGTCATAATATTTTTGCCCCTAATAGAGAAGCTGAAAAGGCCACTGATGTATGGGTTATCAGGGTGCTACAGGTGGTTTAGGTGTACCTTAAATGTAACCACCCCCATTCCCAAGACTGAGGAGTAGAAAACTGTGTTTCTCTTTAAATCTCAGACCGTCAGAATAAGGTGATCTAGACGGCTGATTTCAACCTATTAGATCGGACTATACAGGCCAGCCTACACTCCCCGTGTGCATTATTGAGTCTTGGCCAATAACCCTGTCACCAGCTCCCCAGTTTTACTCCCTTGGAGTATATTTGGTAGATCATAACCACTGCAGACCAGGAACATCCCACAAGAGCTGCAGTTTTGGAGTTGCTCTGACCCAGTCCTCTAGCCATCACAATTTGGCCCTCGTCAAAGTCACTCAAATCCTTATGCTTGTCCATTTTTTCTGCTTCCAACATATGAACTTTTGGAAAACAAAGTTTCTCTTGCTGCCTAATATATCCCAATTAGACTTCCGGTTTGAGCAATGTAGAGAGCGGACGCGTGCGTGTGAGTCTCCCGACAACTTAAACTTAAACAATAGTAATTGTTACTGATAACAGATTAGGCAAGCAGTAGTGAACAGCAATACAGGTTTGGCGTCAAAATTGCCTCACTATAAAATGAAAACAGCTGATCAAGATCCAAAGAGAACTTCGATAAGTAGCAAGCTAGCTAAAATGGCGACGGCTGCTTCAGTGGCTAACGAGGAATTCTCTTTAAATATGCTGACTAAGGAGCTGGAAAAACAACGCGAACATCTCAAAGAAGATATGAGTGCGCTAATCAAGGCTTCCCTTGCACCAATACAGCTTTCCATAGAATCGTTTCAGGAGACTGTGGATGCGTTTTGGTAAACGTCTCGCAACCGTGGAAACAACGGCCGGGAAAAACTTCGAAGCTCTCAGTAAAGCGGAGGCAGACATCGCTGCGTTAAAAGCTACCAACGAAGCACTGTTAGACCATCTGGACGACCTTGAAAATCGTTCACGTAGGGCGAACCTCCGGATCATAAATGTTCCCGAAGACAGCGAAATTCGAACGGACATGGTCAAGTTTACTTTGGATCTGCTGAAAGAAGTCATGGGGGTTCAGGTGTTTGAGAAATCGCCAGAGCTGGAAAGAGCGCATCGTGCATTGGCGACTAAACCCAGGGATGGTCAACCTCCAAGACCCATTATCGTTTGTTTTCATCGATACCAGGAGACGGAACAAGCTCTGTGCTGGGCCAGGCAACACGAACTGCAGTATCAAGGAAAAACTCTCAGATTCTACCCTGACCTAAGTGCGGCACTCTCCAAGAAGCGCGCTACTGTATCTTCAAGAACATCAAAATGATGCTCTATCAAAATGGGATTCATTTCAGATTCCTCTATCCTGCCCGCTTGCGATTTACTCACGATGGGGAGACCTTCACCTTCAAGTCAGCACCCGAAGCCGAAGCCTTCTTTGAACGTCGGATCAACGTGACCGCTGCTGGAGGGAGTAATACCCGGTAAACTCAAATAGTTTCTGAACGACAAATTTAAAGGTGTACACACATCCATTACAAGAACTGTTCTTATTTTGTATTTTCTTTTTTCTTCTACCGCGACGGTTCACATTTTTGTTTGAGAGGGTACTGTCAAAATACCAGCGGACGGACTAGTCGTCATGACGACTTACGTCCTTGGAAAGGTACTGTAATGAAGCACTGGAAGATGGACGATAATTAATCCTCCAGATTTTCGTTTTATTATTCTTATTGTTATTATTCTATTCTGTTTTGCTGAATGCCTGTCTGAATGCAGTATTTACAAATTGCTGTGATGTATAGGAGACAGGGTGTCGGGAGCTCAACAGTTGAGTAGTTAATGGGTAGCTGGGAGTGCAACAGGTTTAGTGGAGTCCTGCAGCTTATCTCATTTGGGGAGGTAAACATAGGAAAGGGTGTTGTAATGTTAATGGCGTGGTTTACTGCCTCAGTAACTAATTTTTTTTTTACTTTTATTTTCATTATCCTTATTTTTTCTGGATACTCAATTTGTTTTTGGGCTGTTTTCATTCATTGCCAGAGATATTGAGAAACTTAGCTGGATACCAGGTTTATCTATGCCACAGGTGCAGTGTTCATCCTTCTATGCTGTACTATGTCTGATGTATCAAGCAGAGGAATAACAGGAAAGTCATTTGTTAGGTTTACATTATGGAATGTTAAAGGTCTTAACGGTCCTATAAAAAGGTCCAGAATTTTCTCTCATCCTAAACGTCTTAATTTCTGATATAATCTTCCTTCAAGAGACACATTTACTTAATTCAGACAGAAACCATGGGTTGGGCACATTTACCATTCTAAATTTAATGCAAAGGCAAGAGGAACGGCAATATTAATACATAAAAAAGTCAGTTTTCTGCTTCTAATGTTATTGCTGATCCTCAGGGTCATTATATTATGGTGACAGGTAGGCTGTTTCAAACCCAGGTCTTGCTGGTGAACATTTATGGCCCCAATTAGGATGATAAAAATTTTATAAGAAAACTGATTGCGTCTTTACCCAGCTTTAATTTATATTATCTGATTTTAGGCGGTGACTTTAACTGTGTAATGAACCCAAATTTGGATCGCTCAAATCCAAAACCACAAGTTCCTTCTAAAATGCCATGCGATATTTCAGCATTTTTAAGCCAGACAGGCTGCGTAGACCCCTGGCGATTCTTCAACCCTCACAGTAAGGCCTTTTCTTATTTTTCTCATGTACATCAAGGTAGAATCAATAGAATTGATTATTTTTTTATAGACAAAAGTCTCCATCCCTCAGTAAAGGGAGTGGAGTATTCTGCTATCGTAGAGTCTGATCATGCTCCCTTATTACTGGATCTCTCCTTTCCATCTAATTTTACAAGTTATACATGGCAATTAAATTCATCGCTGTTGTCCGATGAATCATTTTGCAAACATATGTCTTCCTTAATTGACAATTTTTTAGAATTTAATTCAACGGAGCATGTCTCCTCTTCTCTCCTTTGGGAGACTCTAAAAGTGGTGCTTAGAGGAGACATTATATCATATATATGAGCACATCACCCCTATCTTATCTACATTGCATTGGCTTCCTGTGAAATTTGGCATCGATTTTAAAATACTACTCTTGACATATAAAGCATTAAATGGTCTCGCACCGCAGTATCTGAGTGAACTGCTAGTGTCTTACAATCCGCCACGCCTACTTCGATCAAAGGATGCAGGCTGCTTGTCAGTACCGCGTATTATTAAAACTACAGCAGGGGGCAGAGCTTTTTCTTACAAAGCCCCAAAGTTATGGAATAGTCTTCCAAATAGTGTTCGGGACTCAGACACAGTCTCAGTGTTTAAGTCCAGGCTAAAAACCTATTTATTTAGCCAAGCATTTTATAAATGGATTAGCCTTAGGTAAAGGAGCAGATCTGGGGGACTCATGGACGTAGAGTATTAGGTGAACTGTTATGTTTAGATGCTGTCTTCCCCACTCTCATTGATCACTCAGGTTTGTTGACGGTGAGGTGATTGGTTGCCTTACATCTCTGGAAGCCCTCATGTTTGTGTTTCCTTCTGGCTCTCCCTTTTTAGTTATGCTGTCATAGTTAGTCCTGCCGGAGTCTCTGCTTGCACTCTGCACTAAATATACATTCACATTATACATTGTTCGACTTTAACCATACCTAACTGTTATTTCTCCATCTCTTTGCTCTCTCCTTTTCTGCTCTCTCCTCTCTCTTTCTCTCCCTCTCTCCTTTTTCCTCTACCTATCTCTCTGTCGAGCTATACATGTCGCTCCTGAGCTGCCAGTGATCCAGACCCCCTCTGCCCGCTGGACCTCTCTAACTCATCCTGGAGTCCTGCTTCTGGTTGGAGATCTCATCACATGGATGCCCCCGTGTGGTCTGCCTGGAATGCGTGTGGTGACTGGGGTTGGTTCCACTTTTCCATGAAGGTGGTCCTGTCCTCGACTGATGCAGACAGCTGTTCTCTGAGGACCTGTGACTTCAGTCGCTCAATAGTTCAGGACTGAAATTTTTCACAGTCTACCTGAGCCTCCAGGAACAAACTGGACTTTAATCTTACACATCTCCTCTTATATTGAACTTCCAGTCTCGCATATTATTATGCACATCAATCCCTGCTATCTGTTTTCACCCAGATGAGGATGGGTTCCCTGTTGAGTCTGGTTCCTCTCAAGGTTTCTTCCTATTACCATCTCAGGGAGTTTTTCCTTGCCACTGTCGCCGTCGTCCTAGGCTTGCTCATCAGGGACAATCAGTGACAATCATATCATTTTGATTCATACACATTCACATTTCATACAAACTTAGTTCTTTTGATTGTGTAAAGCTGCTTTGTGATGATGTAAATCGTTAAAAGCGCTATACAAATAAAATTGAATTGAATTGAATTGAATTGAATTGAATTGAATTGAATATACTGCTTTTATTAATGGAGAGAGGGAAAGGAAAAGGCATCATTTAATTGATGCAATATCCAAAATCGATAGTCAATACTCTACCTCCCCTACACCAGAACTCTATAAGGAAAGGATTGATCTTCAGACTCAGTATAATTTAATTTCATCAAATCAAGCAGATCTTCGGTCACGAGGTTTTTTTTATGAACATGGTGATAAGGCTAGCCGATTCTTAGCCCATCAGCTTAAGTCCAGGTCATCAGCACAATATATTTCCGAAATTGAGAGTGATGCAGGGGACTTAACAATTGATCCCCTTACAATTAATAATATTTTTATGAACTTTTATTCTAACCTTTATAGATCAGAAACATCTAAGGATCGATCTAAACTGGTAGAGTTCTTTGACAAAATAAATGTCCCCACTATCTCTTTGGATCATAAAAAAGACTTAGATCATCCTCTTCAGTTGCAAGAAATATCTGAGGCCATATCAGCTCTGCAGAGTGGCAAGACTCCGGGGCCCGATGGCTTTCCAATTGAATTCTATAAGAAAGTTTTCAGTTAAATTATCCCCACTCCTTCTTAGTATGTTTGAACATTCTTTATCTCAAGGAACTTTGCCAAAGTTCCTTAGTGAAGCACTGATTACTCTTTTACTGAAGCCCCAAAAAGATCCAACAAAATGCAGCTCATATCGACCAATTTCTCGGTTAAACGCGGATATCAAAATTTTAGCTAAATTATTGGCAATTCGTTTGGTGTCTCCTTTAGTTAATATCATCTCAGTTAACCAGACTGGTTTTAAAACAGGTCGGCACATATTTTTTTAACATCCGTCACCTTTTAAATGTTCTTTACACTCCCTCATCTCAAGACACCCCTGAAATTGTAGCATCATTAGATGCCGAAAAGGCATTTGATCGGGTGGAGTGGGATTACCTTTTTTTTGCTATGGATAGGTTCGGCTTCGGCCCGAAATTTATAAAGTGGGTTCGTCTGCTTTATACTTCTTCAGTTGCTTCAGTAGTTACGAATAAATGGAGATCAAAAAATTTTCCTTTGTCAAGGGGCACTCGGCAAGGGTGCCCTTTAAGTCCCCTTTTGTTTACAATTGCAATTGAGCAATTATCGCTGGCATTAAAATCTATATCCTCTTTCCATGGCATAGTTAGGTGGGGTGTTGAACATAAGCTCTCATTATATGCTGATGACCTGCTTCTTTACATTTCAGATCCTTTATCATGCATCGATGACACTATCAAAATTTTGCACAATTTTGGGACCTTTTCTGGCTATAAGCTGAATATCTCCAAAAGTGAATGTATGCCTGTTAACTCACTCGCCAGACATATGCCTGACTCCATGCTTCCCTTCTGCATGGCAAGGGCCCTGACGTAGCTTCCTGTTTTCGTATCGTTGCCGCGAAAGTTTGCGTTTGTGTTAGCGTTTAAATTACATACTTTTTTTTCATTTATACAATAATAATATTAATAGCAACTAGTTTTTACAATCTCACACTATTTGGCTTCGACTTTTTCTGCGCTTTTTGGAGAACGCGCGAGTTTCTTTGTCTAAAAACAACAAACGGAATTCAGCTCCAAACAACTACAACTCCGACTCAGGTACGTTATCATGTCTAACATTCAGCTCGTTCAGTGTGTAGAATGCAGGATGTTTAGACATTCTTCCTCCGTCGTTAGTAATAATTTTATTTGTGATAGGTGTGTGTTAGTGAGCACTCTGACGGAGAAGATATCAGCGTTAGAGGAGCGCATCCAGACTTTAGAGAGGGTTAGAGAGCGCAAGAGCAGTGTTATTCCCGTAGCAAACAGTCTGGGTGCCACAGGCGGAGATAACCAGCCCCCGACTCCGGCATTAGAGCCCTCACAGCGGGGCGAGTGGGTGACGACTCGGCGGCATACTCGTTCAGCCAAAGCTAACGCTAAGGCTAGCCCACCGGAGCACACCTCTGCGCTTCACGTGTCCAACAGGTTTGCTCTCCTCAGTGATGCACCTGCTGAGAAACCTGAAAGAGCTCTGGTTATAGGAGACTCTATAATGAGACACGTGAAATTAGCTAGACCTTTAGGGGCGCCAGCGGCAGTGGTTAGGTGTATCCCGGGAGCCAGAGCACCGGACATAGCAGGTAATTTTAGGGCTCTAGGACAGCACAGGTTCTCCAAGATAGTAGTACATGCTGGAGCTAACGATATACGCCTTCGTCAGTCAGAGGTTAGTAAGAATAACTTTATAGAGGTGTTTAAATTAGCGAAGGCGATGTCCGATGGAGTGGTATGCTCTGGTCCCATCCCAATGAGACGTGGTGACATAACTTACAGCAGGTTATGGTCGCTGAACCGCTGGATGTCCAGGTGGTGCTCCGAAAACAACGTGGGCTTCATTGATAATTGGAAGACCTTTGAGGGCAAAGCTGGCCTGTTAGGGCGGGACGGTGTCCATCCCACTCGGGAAGGTGCTGCTCTCATTTCTTGTAGTATAGCTCATAGTCTTAGAAAAGGCCTAGTTAATCGGTGACAATCCAGAGCCCAGGCCAGGGAGCAGACAGACAGGCTAAACCAACCGTCTGCTAGCTGCATAGAGTCGTCACTCAGGGTTCACTCTATTGAGACTGTGTCTGTTCCCCGAGCTAAAATCAAATTTAGAAAGACTCAGAAAGTCTGTTTTAGTAATTTAATTAACATAAAGACCACAAACTTGGATCAGACTGAATGCGTAGCCGGCACCTCTGATCTGAAGCTAGGACTGTTAAATATTAGATCTCTCGCATCTAAAGCAGTTATAGTTAATGAAATTATCACAGATCAGGAGTTTGATATACTCTGTTTAACAGAAACCTGGATTAAACAGGACGAGTATGTAGCTCTAAATGAAGCTAGTCCTTTTGGATACAGCTACATACACCAGCCTCGGTTAACTGGTAGAGGAGGAGGCATTGCAGTTATTCACAATGATAATTGGCTATTGTACAAAAACACGGACACAAATTTAATTCATTTGAAATTCTTTATAGTAACATAAGTGTATTTAACTATATAAAGTCAGCTCAGTCGATCCCGCTAATTGTCATTTACAGACCTCCAGGGCCGTACTCGGAATTTCTTAGTGAATTTCCAATTTCCTTTCAAATCTAGTCGTTTCTGTAGACAAAGTGTTAATTGCTGGAGATTTTAATATTCATTTTAAAACCCAGAAGACCCTCTGAGAACTGCATTTATGTCTATAGTGGACTCGATAGGAGTAAATCAGTGTGTAGTAGGACCCACTCATAAAGCAGGTCACACTTTAGATTTAATAATATTATTTGGATTAAGTATAAGAAATTTATTCACAATACCACTATCTGAAGTTATCTCAGATCACTATCTTGTCTCAATTCAAGTGTGTCACAATAATAATGTACACACAGCGCCGCGCTACCGTATGAAACGTACATTCACATCAACTACCAAACAGAGTTTTATCAGTAATCTCCCAGAGTTCCCAACTTTGATTAGGTCACCGTCTGACCCCACAGAACTCGATCAGGCGACTGAATATTTAGAGTCGACATTTCGCTATACCTTAGATAATGTAGCTCCAGTCAAAAGAAAAATTATTAGAGATAAAAAAACTTGCTCCCTGGTATAACGATCACACGCGCACTTTAAAACAGACCGCTCGGAAATTAGAACGTAAATGGCGTCAAACTAAATTACTAGTATTTCAAATAGCATGGAAGGAGAGCATCCTGAACTATAGAAAAGCTCTTAGTGTAGCTAGATCAACATATATCTCCACTCTTATAGAAAATAACAAAAATAATCCTAGATTCTTATTTAATGCTGTAGCCAAATTAACCAGAAATAAGACCACTGCAGAAATCTCCACAACAACATCATGCAATAGTGAGGACTTCATGAACTTTTTTAATAATAAAATTGTAAATATTAGGCATAAAATTGAGGTTTTGAAACCGAACAATGTAATTGATGCAGATGTTAATCTAGCCATGTCAGATCAGAACCTAGAATACTTTACTCCCCTTGAAGAGAATGAACTAATTTCACTCATCTCTTCTTCAAATTCATCAACCTGTATATTAGATCCTGTACCGACACATTTTCTTAAACAGATAGTACCAGCAATAATAGAACCCCTGTTGAGAATAATTAATTCTTCACTCAGCATTGGATATGTTCCAAAATCTTTTAAATTAGCAGTTATCAAACCAATAATTAAGAAACCTGACCTCGACCCCTGTCAGCTGTCCAGTTACAGACCAATATCAAACCTCCCCTTTATCTCTAAGATTCTGGAAAAGATAGTAGCGGAGCAGCTATGCTCATATATACATAGAAATGGCATACATGAACTGTATCAGTCAGGATTTAGGCCTCATCACAGTACAGAGACAGCGCTCGTTAAAGTAGTAAATGACATTCTATTGGCCTCTGATCAGGGTTGTGTAACTATGCTTGTACTACTTGACCTCAGTGCAGCTTTTGACACCGTTGATCACGCTATTCTTCTTCACAGATTAGAAAATGTAGTGGGAATTAAGGGTACAGCCCTCTCCTGGCTCAGATCCTATCTGACCCATCGTTATCAGTATGTAGACTTAAATGGTGATTATTCTGCATGTTCTCTAGTGGAGTTTGGCGTTCCGCAGGGTTCAGTTTTAGGTCCACTGCTTTTTTCCCTTTACATGCTTCCTCTGGGCAACATAATCCGTAAGCATGGTATTAGTTTTCATTGTTATGCTGACGATACACAGTTATATGTCTCAGCAAAACCTGATGAGAAAAAACAGCTTACTAAAATTGAGCAATGTGTGCAGGACATAAGAAATTGGATGCTAATTAACTTCCTCCTGCTAAATCCGGATAAGACAGAAGTTCTAGTCATAGGACCGCATACAGCTAGGAGTAAAATTTTAGATCACACCGTAACTTTAGATGGCCTTTCTGTTCCATCAAATGCAACAGTGAAAGACCTTGATGTGATTATTGATTCCAGCCTTTCATTTGAAGCACATGTAGATAATATTACCAGGATAGCATTCTTTCATCTCAGAAATATTGCCAGAATAAGAAATTTATTGTCGCTAAACGACGCAGAAAAACTAGTTCATGCTTTTATCACCTCTAGGTTGGACTATTGTAATGCCTTACTGTCTGGTTGTTCAGCTAGATGCATAAATAAGCTTCAGCTAGTCCAGAATGCAGCAGCGAGAGTCCTCACCAGAACCAAAAGATATGAGCACATCACCCCTATCTTATCTTCACTCCATAGGCTCCCTGTGAAATTTCGCATTGATTTTAAAATACTACTCTTGACATATAAAGCATTAAATGGTCTCGCGCCGCAGTACCTGAGCGAACTGCTAGTGTCTTACGATCCGCCACGCCTACTTCGATCAAAGGTCTTGCTGTCTTCCTCACTCTCATTGATCACTCAGGTTTGCTGACGGTGAGGTGATTGTTTGCTTTACATGTCAGAAAGCCCTCATGTTTGTGTTTCCTTCTGGCTCTCCCTTTTAGTTATGCTGTCATAGTTAGTCCTGCCGGAGTCTCTGCTTGCACTCTACAGTTAATATACATTCACATTATACATTGTGTGACTGTGACCATACCTAACTGCCATCTCTCCTCTTCTTCTCTTTCCCCCCCTCTTTCATTTTCCTCTCTCCTCCTGTCTCCCCCTTTCACTTTTTCTTTCTCTCTCTGTCGAGCTACACATGTCGTTCCTGAGCTGCCAGTGATCCAGACTCCCTCTGCCCTCCGGACCTGTCCGACCCATCCTGGTGCCCCGCTTCTGGCTGAAGATCTCGTCACATGGATGCCCCGTGTGTCTCTCTGGGATGCGTCTGGTGTCTGGGAATGATTCTCTCTACCTAGAAAATGGTTCTGGCCTTGACTGGTGTTGGCAACTGTTTCTCTGGGGACTTGACAGCTTGATAGTTCATGACTGGAACTTCTTACAAGTCTACCTGGGTCTTCAATAACTACCTGGACTCCATATTAACATCAATTAACATCAGCTATTATAGCTGAACTGCCTCCCACCCTACACACTGTATAAATGCAGATCATTTACTGCTTTCTGTTTCACCCAAATGAGGATGGGTTTCCTGTTGAGTCTGGTTCCTCTCAAGGTTTCTTCCTATTATCATCTCAGGGAGTTTTTCCTTGCCACTGTCGCCCTCGGCTTGCTCACCAGGGACAAACTGACCATTTTGATTCATACAAATTCACATTTCATACAAACTTAAATAATTCTTTTGACTGTGTAAAGCTGCTTTGCGGCAATGAAAATTGCTAAAAGCGCTATACAAATAAAAAATTAAATTGAAGATCTAAGTTTAAATATCTAGGCATCAATATTACTCAGAACTTTAAAGGACTATATGAAAATAACTTCACTTCTCTATTGACTAAACTCAAATCTGATCTTCAAAAATGGAGGCCTCTCCACCTATCTTTGGTTGGCAGAGTGAACTGTGTTAAGATGACAGTTTTTCCAAGATTCTTATATTTATTTCAGTGCCTCCCTATCTTTCTATCTAAAGTTTTTTTCAATACATTGGATAAACATATCTCCAATTTTATCTGGGATGGGAAAATCCCAAGAATTAGTAAAGAGTTTCTTCAGAAAAATAGAATTGACGGAGGTTCAGCTCTTCCTAACTTCGTTTACTATTATTGGGCAGCCAATGTCCAAAAGATAATTTACTGGATGCACTCATCAGGGGGCACTGATTGGCTTAAAACTGAATCTAAATCTTGCACAGCAACCTCTTTACAAGCTCTTGTAACATGTAGCTAACCTATTAAAATAGTTAAATATACATCAAATCCAATTGTTTATTTCACTCTTAAAATATGGACTCAACTACATCAGCATTTGAAGTTAAGACAAGCACTTTTGTTTCAGAGTCCAATATGCAATAATCATGCTTTCAACAGGCACAAGTTGCCTGTTTAAAGGCTATGTTACGACCTCTATCGGAATCATAACAGGCTAATATTAAACGCTATTGTTCTTTTTAATGCGTTTTAGTAATGCAGCCAACATAATCCACCTAAAGTATCACAATGTCTTCGGGATCTGATGTTATACCTACATCTAGAAAAGATTAAATATTCAATCAGAGGTTCCCATAAATTCTCTTATGTCTGGCAACCCTTATTATCATATTTTACTGCCATAAAGGTACTTACTTGACATTGTTATATTCCTGATTATGGTATCCAGTTTAATTTATCTATTCATGTATTTATTCATTTATTTATTTTATTTTAACTTTTTCCATTTGTAATTATGTCTATTTATTTATTTTTTTATTTATTTATTATTATTTTTTATTATTATTATTTTTCATTTTTATTCAACTATTGCATATCCATCTTTGCTATATTCTAATCAATGTCATCATTAATATTAGGCAGTATGTTCGGGGTTGGTTGGGGAGGGTTTGAGAATGTAAAAAATACAGTCTCTGTACAAATAATAGCATTTGTCTTTGGAATAATATATATATATCCCAATTACTCCCAGGTACCATTGTAAAGAGATGTTGAAAATGAAGCTATTGTTAGAAGGGCCTCTTCCATTAAACAGTTGGAACCAGTCAAACAACAAATCAATCCACTCCTCCGGGGAAAAAAGAGGTGTCTTGGCCATCATCAATCAGCCTGATTATTCCTAGAGGTTGGTTGCTTAACATTCAAATTTAAGCACATACTAAAACAAATTAGGATCCTTTGTACAAGTACAGATAAGACAACATGCAAGGTTTCCCTGTTCTTTAGATTGAGAGAGGCCAAACTGGCTTTTTTAGAGTCAGCCTTATTCCCAAGTCTAAGGTAAAATTTATTTATGCCTGGACAATTTATTTAACATATACTACTTTCTGTCATAGGATAGCAGTTCTGTTATAGCAAATAACAGTCTTGTCATCTTTTTAAAATCCTGCAGCTATTTAAGGAAATTCAGAGGAAATATAAGCATGGCCATTTGAATGATGGCTTTGAAACAGGTCCTCAAAAAGACAGCCCAGTTACTCACACAGACTTTAAAACAGATTCAGGTCAATCTGACTTGTTGAGATCAGTAGACCTTAGCCAAAATACCAACAATGAGGATAAACATTAATTATAGAGCTGACCTCTATATCTAGAGCTTTAAGCATGTTAATAAAAGCCTGTAAATATCTTATTTTATATTGTACCCGTATAGACAATAAAGAAACCACCCAAATACAATGAAACTAAATTAAATGTAATATAGACTAATTTAAACAGTTTAACTGTTGACAAAAATTTCATGGAACTGTACACAATATCATTTTTGAGTATAGACATTGCACATGAGGGCGATATGTTAGTCACCAAACACAAATCTCGAGCAACAATCACAGCAAATGATTTTCTAGTTTTATGCACAGGTTTAAATTATTTCATATGACAAAATGGCCAAATATTCATGGACAACTATATTTTCAATATTTTAATTATTTATGGTTCCAGCATTAGTTACTGTATTTGTTTTGTATTTTTTTTTCACGTTGTACTTGTAAAATATACGCAATTTAAGAATGCATCTAATAAAATGCAAATGCATTTGTAATAGTAGGCATAAAAAAGCCAGATGTGCTTTCACTGTATCATTTTGTGTGACATTGCCTTAATTGTGTGACACTGCTACCTAATGTCAGCCTTTCGTTCCTCCTGTAGTTTGTCCCCAGGCCTCTAGAGGTCATTTGTGTTCCCCTTATCTTTAGTTCTTTCTTGTGTTTCCTCATTAGTTTTTCAGATCACCTGTCTCATTTTCCCCCCAGTGTATTTAAGCTGTTCATTTTCTCTCCTCTTATTCACTCGGTTTTTGAGTCCCTGCCCTGTGTCTCCTGCTGAACCTACGGTAATGATTCAGAGTTCCCTGTTTTAAGTTCCTTAGTCCTTTTATTTTTGATTGGTAATTCCCTGGCTATTTTCTCCCCTTGTGGAAGCTTTTGTTTGAGGGTTTGTTTTTGTCTATTTTCATTAATTCCTCTAAGTGAGAAGAACCTTTGTTGATTATTAACCGCCTGTTTATATTTTTTCCTTTTTATTTAAATAAATCTACTCTACCTGAAACTTCTGCTTTGAGTGCTTTCAGTTGGGTCCAAACCTATCACGCTTGTGGCACAGTGGTAAACTCTTTGGCTACCACACCAGAGATCCGCGTTCAAGGCCCGAGCCTGACAGAAAAACCGAGTCAGTCATGGACCCAGAAACACTCTGTACCAGGAATCTAATGAGAGTGGTTGCTCAACATGAATCATCCTTCCAGCGCCACGAGGCCGTTCTCAGCTGACAGGAGGAGCTGATGGCTAAGCATTCTCAACTCCTGGCAGAGGTGACAAGTTCCATCCACCAGATTGCTGAACGGCTCCCTGGCCCCCCACAATCCCTGACCTTTGAGCTCCAGCCCTCAAGTTTCCCCACTGACCGCTCAAAGATTGCTTACATGATTACCCTTCTCTCAGACAAAGCACTTTCCTGGGCCTCTGCAGTCTGGCAATCCCAGGGTGCCTGTTGTGACTCATATGTGACTTTTAAGGAGGAGTTCAAGCGAGTCTTTGATCATCCAGTCAGTGGTCAAGAGTCTTCCAAGCGCCTGCTTACCCTCCAACAGGGCTTCCGTAGTGCAGCAGACTTCGCCATAGAGTTTCGGACCATCGCAGCGACGAGTGGATGGAATGATGAGGCGCTGATGGTCTGTTTTCAGAGAGGGTTGTCGGAGTCCCTACAAGATGAGTTAGCCCCCCGTGAGCATACTGTTGATCTCGAGTCTCTCATTACCCTGGCCATCCGTCTGGACAATCGTCTAAGAGAGCGGAGGTTGGCTCGCCGTAAGGCACCTCTACCTCAAGTACCTATGAGCAGATCTGTTTCGCCAGTTGGTATGCCCCCTAGAGCGCCCCTTGTCCCTGAATAGCATTGTGACTTCCCAGAGAACATGCAGTTGGGTCACTCCAGGCTCACTCCTAAGGAGAGGGAATGCCGCATGAGGGAGCGGCTTTGTCTTTACTGTGGATCTTCTGGCCACTTTCGCTCTTCTTGTCCTGAGCTTTCGGGAAATGGGGGCATCCGCCCAGGTGTGGGAGGGCTGTGATGGGGAAAATTAGAGATCCTCCTACTAACGTCGTCCTAGCCATTCCAGCCACTCTGTCCTGGGAGGGTCACCAGCTTTCGATCCAAGCCATGATCGATTCGCGTGCTGCGAGCAATTTCCTGGACCTGTCAATGGCTAAACAACTCAAGAACCAAGATTTGCTGGGGTCCAGAAGCATCCCTACTATCCAGGATCTCAAACGCCGTTTCACTTCTGCTCCCATCCTTTCTATCCCTGACCCAGAAAAATCTTTTGTGGTGGAAGTAGATGCATCGGAGGTAGGCGTAGGGGCCATCCTGTCACAAAGAGGTGAGGACAGTAAATTGCATCCCTGTGCTTTTATGTCTCATCGTCTTTCAGATGCAGAGCGCAACTACCATGTGGGGGATTGAGAGCTGCTAGCGGTAAAACTGGCTCTCGAGGAATAGCGCCATTGGCTTGAGGCGGCTCTGCATCCGTTCCAAGTTCTCACGGACCACAAGAACCTGGAGTATCTCCAGCAAGCTAAGCGGCTCAATCCTTAGCAGGCTCGATGGTCATTGTTTTTTAATCGCTTTCAATTTATTCTGTCTTACAGACCCGGCACCAAGAACGTCAAACCGGATGCCCTGTCCCGAGCTTACTTTCCCGAGACGAAGGAGAAACTGCTGGCCCAGATTTTCCCGAAGTCAAAGATCATTGCACCCCTTCAGTGGGATCTAGAGCGGGAGGTGCAGGGGGCTCAAGCTCATGAGCCAGACCCAGGAGGCGGTCCAGCGGGACGCCTATACGTCCCTCATTCTGCTCGGGCCCGGGTCTTGCAGTGGGGCCATGGGTCCTCCTTGACATGCCACCCAGGAACTGCACGTACACTCGAGTTCCTGCAGCTTTTGGTGGCCATCCATCAAGGTGGATGTACAGTAAAGGGCTACGTGAAGGCCTTTACTGTGTGCAGCCAGGGTAAGTCCACTCGTCAGCGACCCCAGGGCCTACTCCATCCCTTACCCATTCCCTGCAGGCCATGGTCACACCTGTCTCTGGACTTTGTTACAGGACTCCCACCATCCCAAGGTAACTCTGTCATCCTGGTAGTGGTGGACCCGTTCTCTAATCCCGCCCGATTCATTCCTCTGCCCAAGCTGCCATCTGCTAAGGAGACAGCTGAACTCCTTATAATTCATGTCTATCAGATTTTTGGTATGCCATTAGATATGGTCTCTGATCGGGGGCCTCAGTTTTCATCCCGGTTCTGGAGTGCCTTCTGCAGGCTGATTGGGGCCACAGCCAGCCTTTCATCGGGGTTCCAGCCTGAGTCCAATGGCAAAACAGAACGGATTAATCAGGATCTGGAGACCACCCTGCGGTGCATGGCAGCCCATAACCCCACTTCTTGGGCAACCTACATCCAGTGGGCGGAATACGCACACAACACCCTCCAGTCTTCGGCCACTGGACTGTCCCCCTTCGAATGTCAGTTTGGGTATGCCCCCCCATTGTTTCCTGAGGAAAAAGCACAGGTGGGCGTTTCATCTGCCCAACGCTTTGTTCAGCGCTGTCGACAAACCTGGAGGAAGGCTAGGCAAATCCTTCTTCGATCCTCCCAAAGATACCAAAGGTAGGCCAACCGCCACCGCCGGTCAGCGCCCAACTTCCGACCTGGTCAAAGAGTCTGGTTATCCACCAAGAACCTGCCCCTCCGGGTTGAATCGAGGAAGTTGTCTCAGAAGTTCATTGGCCCTTTTCGCATTGCCAGGAAAGTTAACCCTGTTTCTTATCGTTTATTTCTTCCTTATTCTCTTAGAATTAACCCAACGTTTCATGTCTCTTTGTTAAAACCTGTTTTGTCTTCTCCCTTTGCCCCCCCACGCAGAACCCCTCCACCTCCCAGAGTCATTGACGGCCAGCCAGCCTACACAGTCCGCCAGATACTGGACTCCCGGAGGATCCGGAACTCACTACAGTATCTGGTGGACTGGAAGGGTTACGGGCCGGAGGAGCGCTCTTGGGTCCCAGCCAAGGAACTTCCTGGATCCAAGTTTAATCCAGGAGTTCCGCCCACGGCAATCGGGAGATGCTAAAAGGAACGCCAGGAGTCGTTCCTAGAGGAGGGTCGTTCCTTCAGTTGGGTCCAAACCTATCACGCTTGTGGCTCAGTGGTAAACTCTTCGGCTACCACACCGGAGATCCGGGCTCAAGGCCCGAGCCTGACCCCTAAGGCTCTATCTAGGTGAAGATCCTGCATAACATGCTATTTTAAGGTATGACACATCAAGTTTGGACATTACAGATAGAAAAACTGTGACAGTGAATTAGATAAAACTTAAAGATTTCTTAAAATGTCCATACTTTAAATGTCAAAAAAGTCTACACTTTCAATTTATATTATGCAAATATGAACACTTTTAGAAAACTGGATTTTTTTGCACACTAGACAAAAAAAAATCAGTTATTGTTTGATTTCATGACAGTTTCTTATTTTCTTTTCTCTAAATCTCACAAAATAATTATCAAATGTTAAATATGTGAGTTAAATCTTAAAATAAAACTCTGATCAGCCACAATTTTAACGCTACCAGCGGGTGAATTGAATAACACCAGGAAATTGGTGTATTGTGGGCATCCAAATCTCATCTATGCATGTGGGGACCAAAGGCCAGCCCATGTGATTCAATCCCACAGAAAAGATAATGTCGCACTTAATTTGCCTGTGGTGCCACCCATGCGTAAAATCTGTTACAACACGAAATGATGATACCTGTCTCACAACCAGTGTTTCCTGGAGAGAACCCGGAACCCAGCATGACCCTGATAAAGATAAAGTCAGTGAACAATTGAGCGAGTGAGTAAATGTATGTATGAGAAGATGAGTGGTTTAATTTACTTTTTTACAAAGCTGTATAAAAAAAGAGCATTTTAAAATTATTTTTTTTCACCAAGGCCAAAGAAATAGAATTTCCACCTGTTTTGGAGGTTCCTGTCTTCAGGATTGAACTTATTTGTGATGATGCTTCACATGTCAGTGGATAATGGCTTATATGAAAAGTAGACATTCTGGGCTTTAAATGAGACCTAGTGTGCAAAAATCACTTTTTACGGGCATTGGGTCTATAGGATTTGTGAAAAAAAACATTCCCTGCTGTCCTTTGTCCATTTTTGTATTGTTCAGGGCTAGAAACAAGCAGATAAAATTTTCCCCCTGTTGTGACCTCATATACCAAGAGGCCCTCCTTCGCCTTGATGCTTAGTCTAGCTCTGCTTAAATCCATCCAGCTCTGCCGTTATATACTGTAGTGCCATGTTTAAAAGCTACATGAAATAGGCTGGTGGTTCTTTTGTACTTCTTCTGCAGTTAGCCTTCATGTCTCTTTATTTCTTAGACTTCTTTAGCTCTTAAGTTAGCAGTTAGCAGCTAATTGCTTGGAAAAGGAGAGAAACTGAAAAAAAAAAAATGCATATTCAAATGTATGAGGAGACTTGAAATGAAGCTGGAAAATTAACATACACATTTTGAAGCTCTCTAAGACTTATTTAAAATTTTTAAGTATAATATGTGAACTTTAAGAATTAATGTTTCCCATTTGGTGGTCGCCAGAGGTATTGTGTAGTAAATTGCTAAATCCTATCAGATGAAAAAAGTGATATAGTTTTGATTTACCTGATGCGATAGGAAATATGTATATACAAATTGAGGTATCAGTTATCAGTGTGTGTGGGGTGTGTGTGTGTGTGTGTGTGTGTGTGTGTGTGTGTGTGTGTGTGTGTGTTCGTGCATGTGTGTATGTGTACTTGATATTTACAATTTACCAATATTAAAATACAATAAAACACACAATACCTGTTTCTTTGAAACCACACAAACAAGTCTTACAAGTCTACTAGCTGATGTTCAGTTCCATGGGAAACCTAGTCAAGTGGCTATAAATGTGTTATAAATTGTGTTCAATGTGCTAGCATTTCTCCTGCGGTGTTGCTATTAGTGTGTGAAGAGTGGGAGAAGAGGGTTGCATTGACAATCCAACACAGTGGGCAGCACATTGAACACATTTTATAACACATTTATAACACATTTTATAAGTTGTCAGAAACTTAAATAGTATAGTAAATAAATAACTCATGAAAGAAAGTTTTGTTAAAACCAAGCACACTATTGTTTTTCTTGTGAAATTCCCAATAAGATTGATGTGCCACATGACCCTCTTTTTATTGAAAAAACAAAAGTTGGTTTCAAAATGGCCACCATGGTCACCACCCATCTTGAAAAGTTTTCCCCCTCACATATACTAATGTGCCACAAACAGGAAGTTAATATCAACAACCATTCTCATTTTGTTAAGGTGTATCCATATAAAAGGCCCACCCTGTACTTTCTCCACTTTCAGTCATGGGCTATGTGTATAAACCTTGTGCAACCCAAAAAAGCCCTAAACAAAAATAACATGTGGCATGGGACTGGAAACATTTGTGACACAAGTATCATTATTCATAGTGAATAGAATCCGTGAGAATTTAGCTATTGTCTTTTTTATGTATGTTTATGTTTGGCATCCAATTAACCAATAAGAATTTTTTTTTTCATGGATAAATAATTCTAAGAAGAAGATCCATACTCCCAAGTAATTTATCATGCACACTAACTCACTCACTCATCTTCTATACCACATCATTTACATTTACATTTACATTTAGGCATTTGGCAGACGCTCTTATCCAGAGCGACTTACATTTTTTTTTTTTTTATTTCATTACACATCTGAGCAGTTGAGGGTTAAGGGCCTTGCTCAAGGGCCCAACATTGGCAACTTGGTGGTTGTGGGGTTTGAACCTGGGATCTTCCGAACCGTAGTCCAATGCCTTAACCACTGAGCTACCCCTGGCCCATCATCCTGTATTAAGGGATAGGAGCCTATCCCACGAGATTTAGTACACGAAGCAGGGTACATCCTGGACAGGGTGTCAATCTATCGCAGGGCACACACATACACTACGGGCAATTTTTTTGGGGAACGGCAATTAGCCTAACTTGCATATCTTTGAACTGTGGAAGGAAACCCACCAAGCACAGGGAGAACATGCAAACTCCATGCACACAGAGAATGGATTCGACCCTGGCCAGGAATTGAACCCAGACCCTGAAGGTGCAAGGCGACAGTGCTAACCACTACACCAATGCATCATGCACACATTTTCTATAAAAACTAAAGTTTTAGGTCAGTATATTACATTTATAATGCCAGACATTCCTTCTGTATAATCACACGTACTGGATATTATCAGGAAAAACATACAAAATTGAGGTATCAGTTAATTAAAAACCAAGGTGTGGTAATGTAAGATGACACTGTGAACTCTCAAGTCAGATGATGGGATAAAATTCCCCAACTTGTTATTTCTCCTCATATATAAAATGTTTATAATATAAGAATATAATTGTAAAACATATAATAAGGGAAAGCATTTTAAACACATTTTATAGAAGTTTACTGTATTGAATTTAAATAAATTTTATTTGCTTGTTATTTGTTGTTTATTTTTATTGTTGTTAATTTGTTACATACTATAGGGGTGTAAAACATAGGTTATAGGAATTACACATTACTCATTACACAAAAGCAACACACATAAAAGAGCATGATTGAAAGAATTACAAAGAATTTAACAAGTGTTAAACAATGTTCAACTATACAGTATGTTGTGTGTGTGTGTGTGTGTGTGTGTGTGTGTGTGTGTGTGTGTGTGTGTGTGTGTGTGTGTGTTTATTTAACAAAATAAAAATTAAATAAATGTTGTAAAACAAATGTCATTATGGTTTGTTATAAAACGTAAATGGAATCCTCTGTAGGTTTTCTATACAGGTAGTTGTCTTTTTTTAAATGCTTTATTTGTTATTTACATGTAGGGTGTGTCAACAATGAGTTTCATGCGACCGGAATCCCCAAACTGTTACAGATTACATACAGTCTGCATGATTTTAGGGGTGAAACTAGAGGTTTGGCAGGTTTAAAAAAACAATTGTTTTAATGTGTGTGTATGTGTGTGTTGATTCTCCATCTGGATTACCCCACAGAAAATGCTTTTAAATGCCACAAATTCTTATTCAAATCCACACTTTCCAGCTGTAAACAAGACCTCTGCTCTGCCAGAGAACAGCAAACCTGAGCAACAAGCCCAGGGAGTGTATATTTTTGTATGAGGTTACATTAGGGAGAAATCTTGTTTGAACCGTGACCTACAAGTGTGGAAGAAGGAGTAAAAGCAGGCACATGATAAAACTGTTTTTCACTGTTTATGGTAGTAGTAAGGTATGCTTGTAGCACAATAAAAGACCTGGTGAAATATAAGCATGTTCATAATGGTCTGCAGTTATTTGGACTGTTACAAACAAAGTAATGATTAAAAAGACATTACAGTAAACTGTAACAAAATAAGAGATAAGTATTAACAGGTGGCAGGTGTGTGCTGCCTCACTGAAGTGTATATTAGTTCAATAGATCAAATTTCCTGATTTTAAACTGTCGCACACAAAATTCAATGTCTAGGGAATAAGAGGTGTTTCTGTGAAAAGAGAAGTTTAGCAAGGTTAATAAAACAAGTATATATATATATATATCAATTCACTTGATATTTTTGAAAAGGCAGCCTTGTAAAAAAAAAAAAAAAAAGGAACAGTGTTCCACATTGTAAACTTTATAATTGGCTGCTTCTTTTTAAATACAGTGGAACCTCAGTTCACAAATGTAATTCATTCCTAAGTTTTGTTCGTAACCTAATTTGGTCGTACAGTGGTTCAGTCTTTGTTCATAGGAATATATGTAAATAGAATTAATCTGTTCTCCATCACTATAAACTATGTTTAATTTTTTATTTGTTTTGTTTATATCACAAAATATAAAACAAAGTATGAAAAAGCCTTAATTATACAAAAATATTAAAACACTAAATATAAATATAAACTGTACAGGAGAAAGTGAACACTTGATTTTTACATGTAATGTACATATATTGGTCCCGCACCTTTCTTAGGGATGTAAAGGGATGGAAGAAAAAATGGGTAGGGATGAGATTAGTGTTTGGAAGGAAAGTCCCCTTCCATAATAATTATTTTATTTGCGTTTTACAATTGTTATTGTTCATAAAGTGTAGCATTCTATTCTACACAGTTTTGTTCGGATGATACTTCTCGGCAAAGGCTTGGACGGCAGTCCACTTTGAACAAAGTTATTTTATCATGTGCACAATCCGCGACCGCAGACTGAGCAAAACTGATGCTGGGAGTCGCCCTCATACCTTTGTTCAGCTTATGGTGGCAGTCCTGGGTCATATTCCGAGTTCAAATTTAAATTCAAATTCAAATTCAAATTTTATTTGTCACATACACAGTCATACACAGTACGATATGCAGTGAAATGCTTAGACAACTGCTTGTGACCTAAGAATAAAAGAATATGAATAGGAATAGGAAATAAATATGGAAATTAAAATAAAGGGTAAGTTTAACTAGGGAAGAATAAAATAAAAATATACAAATATGCTTCAAGTGATTTATTTAAAGTGACTTGTGATGGAGTGATTGGTGTGATTTGATTTGATTTGATGACCACGAAGTGTAGTTGTGCAGTGGCCAATAGTGTAAACAAATGTCCAGAATGTCCAGTGTGTGTGTAAAAAACATATGTGTGGGTCAGTACTGTGTGGTGGTGTGATTGTGATATTGAGACAGTATTGCCTGCGGGAAAAAGTTCCTCCTCAGTCTTTGACTGTGTTGGCCTTCAGGGAGCGAAATCGCTTTCCTGACCTCAACAGAGAGAACAGTCCATTGTTGGAATGGCTGAGATGGCTGATGTTCCTGAACAGAGACAAATTTTAGGCAAATGTTTTGGTCGTAAGCCAAATTGTTCATAGTCCTGGGCTTTCCGGGGCCAACATTCTTAGTCAAATCTTCCATTTTTATGTAATCTAGAGCAGTGGTTCAAACTCCTTTCCTAATGGACACCCTGCACAGCAAATTTGGTGTTTTCTCTGCTTCCAATGCACCTGATTTAACTAGATGGCTAATTAGCAGCCCTTTTTGAATGCATCCAGGACCCCTTACCCAACATCAGTGCTTCATCTCACTAATGTGGTTGAAATGGGGAAATCCCCACAACCTTGCCCAAAATCTTGTTGAAAGCCTTCCTGAAAGAGTCGCGGTTACTACAAGATCAAAAGAAGGACCAACCCTTTATTAATTGAATGGGATTATACAAACTGTACTGTAGGTGTGATGGATGGTTGTGATATGAATTTGGCCACATAGTGTACTTGGACTAATAATAGTGTTATTGGCAATCATTTGTAGACATATGAAATCTGTTGTTTGAATTGCTGGGTATGCCAGCATAAGTAAACATTTTTTATATTATTTATTTTTAATTAGTTTTTTTTTCCTGTGTTCTCGCATATAAAAGTTCATAATAATTTTAACAATTGGATAGCTTCACTCACAATAAATAGTTGATTGTAAAATATTGAAAGACATTGGAGTGATTGTACTGTGGTCACTTCAGATATTATGATCTTTTTAAGTGCTTTGTGTAAAGATTTTATTTTAATTACCCTTTTGTAGTAACACATGCTTTTATTAAAATACCATGAAAAAGAAATTGGTCAAATAACAAAAATACAAGAAGAGGAAGAAGAAGAATGATTTCTTTCGTGATTTATTTATCTTACACTTTAGGCAAGAAATTACAACAAAAAAAAATGGAGATACTATTAACATACATGCCAGCATATAATTTAGTGTCAATGTTTATAAATGGTAACATGTTTATATTTACAATCAACATTTTCACATTTAGAAAAATATATATTCACATATCATATATAGACACCTACAGTATATACTATCATCCATCTAAAGTATATAATATCATCCATCTCTCCTGGGCATGTTTATTCCACAATGTTTTTTACAACAACAAAACATTAATAGTTTATATAGTTATTTTACCATCATGCTCTCACTTTTAAATTTATTACCAATAATCTGTCAGACATTTTGCCTTTTTATCACCATAGTTTTTACACTGTAGTTAAATTAAAGTTTGTATGCTTTGATGCTGTAGCTTAATTTCTTATAACATGCTGTTTTTCACCCTCTCAAAAATTTGCTGCACCTTTGTTGCAGGGACACAACCTTCCCGCAGGAAATGTATGGTACCTAAAAAGCAACGTCTATTAGTAGGGACATTAAAAAGGTAAACAATGTAGAAATACTGTATCTTTGGTAAACTCATTTTTGGATTACCTTCATCAATTTTCAGGCAGTTGACCACAGTTGAGCCTACCAGCTCATTGGACTGCCCATCACACAGTACTCCTTGGATCTTGTGTCCAAGGCGCCTGGTAGACATTTAAAAGTTCTTCTGTTATGCCTTAATATTAAAACCTTTATTTACTACCAAAAATGTTTGGTTACACAGTGGTTTCTTTTTTTTACCATAAACAGTAAGGATCATTACAAAATCTATAAGTGAATTTCAGTGCACAAATAATTACAAAGTCTCCGCTCTATAAATAAATAAAATAGGAAGCAATATTAATTTGGACTACGAACAGGGTTGATGATTTTTTAACAAACCTTAGTGTACATTGCAAGTTTATTGCAACAGTCATGAGTCATGAAATACAACTTACTTAATAACCATGTCATGATGTGTGCTGTCAGGTTCACCACTTGGATTTGCAGATGTGATAGCCAAAGGCCCAGTGATGTCACACAGATGGGCAGTGACTGTGTGGTCAGGGACACGAATCATTATGCTGTCCTTGGTCCCCACACGATCGTATGCAGCCCCCACACCTTAAAACAATAGGTTTATGCAAGTTACACAATAATAAAATGAAAATGTTTGATCAGACATTCTAATGCTGCTGTCTTACCAAGTTTGAGGAGCCAGTCTCCTTTTGGGACAATACAGCTGATCCCTCCTGGATATACATTTCTCATGAACTTCCAGAGCAATGGACTAAATGGTGGTTTTGTTGGAACAAGCTGCTCCAAACTAGAAATGCAGATGCAGATGGGCTTCTCTGCAGGACGTTCCTGTGGAGGATAATTTAAGAAAATGATTACAAGTTAAATTTTTCTCAAACAGGTTAGTACATCAAATATAAATGAAGAATTGCATGGTACTCACTTTAATATTGTAGATTTTCTCTATTGCACTTGGATGCTTGCAAGAAGCGGCCAAAGCATATACAGTATCTGTTGGTATACCACATACACCTTTGCTTTCCAGCAATTTCGCAATCTCTAGCAGTCCACTGGTCCCACGAGAAGATGAGATTGGACATGGAGCTGTAGCAGCAGATTTTTTCTTCTTATCATTATTCTATGAAAAGTACAAGACAAAATGACATTCAAATCATTTAAGTACTTTTAACAACTTAAATTTCCCATGTTGTAGCAATTTAAAAATACCTTTATGAGTGCGGGTCCAACTGGTATTATGGTCTTGGAGTATATGGAATTAACAAGTGATGCCAGAGTTCCATATAAACAAATTATGGTAAATATTGAAAGAGTAGCAACTGAAAAGGAGTATTTAAAAATAGTTATTGAATATAAAGTCATTTTTAAAGATTTATAAATTATTATTTCTGATTGTCCACTGTGAAGCAAACTTTACCTTCCAACTGGTATGGAAGTCTATTAAAAGTGGAAAGAAGAAGACACACCACTATGACCTCCATAATAATGGTTAATGCCAGCAAACAAGATTGTCATAAGCAGCTGCAAATCATAAAAAGGAATGAAATTAAGCATATTATTGTAAATATCCATTAGAAATTCCATCAAAATTAATAAAATTCAAATCAGAACTAGGATAGAATTAATAACCAAAAATGCTATTGCTCCTGCAGTAAACTAAATGATTCTGTTGAAAACTGCAGCTGTTGTCCTGTAAGAACACAGTTTAATATTATAAGATTATTAAAGTTTATTTAAGATTATATGTAAATCTTGTGAAATGTTATGTAAGCTAATATTGTAATTCTAAAATAAGTTCAAGATTTACAATATAACATTAACATCCCTGCAAATCTGAGCCATGTCCAGGTGGCCCAAATGGCCAAATAGAAGAAACATTAAGAAATCATATAAAGTATGTAACAACTTCACTTACCTGCTGTAAATCTGTAGTATAAGTACTATTGGATGGCAGTGGAAGGATTCTCTTTTAATAGAAATGTGCTTAAGTGAAGTAGATGGAGCTTTAAGGCTCCCAACCAACCTGTTGCCTCAACTTGAAGGATGACATAATTAGTCAAATGCTAGGACTTTAAAGTTTCTACTCAAATGATGAAATATCCCACCCCTGTTGCGTAAAAAGGTTTTGGAAGTTCCAGTCTTGCGATTGGTGAGTGTTTCGTGCTATATAAAAAGAACATGAGGACTCACCTGAGAAGCAAGAGCATCAGCTACAAAGACATTGTGTGCAGAGACAAAGAAAAACCTACTGTAGGCTCCTTCAGTTTGACATCCACATAAATATCCTCAACCATACAGAGATACAATATGCTTCCCACAGTACAGGTAATGATGCTTTTTTAGAATTTTCATATTAATGAATGACAATGTTGCTGTGGAAAGTGTCTTTTCAGCTTTCTTTGCTTCTTTACTATTTTTATATGACAACTTGGACCGTGGTATACGTTACTCCTGATGCTCCTAACCTTAACTATTTCTATAATCTAGTAAAATATAGCTGGATTATTTAGAATAAAGAATCATGAACTCATGCTTGTTAAAAAAACATGACATATATCTTGTGTTATGTTAATACTAATACATTCTATGATACAAATTTTTCAATTATCTAGAGATCATTCAGACAAGTGTCCACCCTATCTACAATCAGAGGACTCCATAAACCCGCACTAGATGGTGAGCTAACTCTACTACTCTTAACACACTCTTATATTGATCAAATTGGACAAAGATTTAAAGTAACCTGGTGTACCAAAACATATTTAGCAGGTTACTTGGTTGCTGAAAAAGCAGTCACAGCAGAAATCTCTCATTTATTCCTTTCTTCCTCCTGTGTTTTTAGTCATGGACCGACCCAACCCCGAGGAGACTGTAACCAGCAGCTTTGGTCGATTCATCCAGAGAGTGCAGCCAAGTCATCTGTCACCAGTCGTACTCCAAAGAAGCAAACGCATGGTGCTGGACAGCATTGGTGTAGGTCTGCTGGGTAGCACCACTGAAGTGTTTGAACTTGCACTTCAGCATTGCCAGGTAATGGCACAAAACAGCAACATGTTAACAATAAACTAATAAGGGAGTACGAAAATGCACCAAATGCTGACCCTAGAACAATGGCATGGGCTTATAGAATATACTTCACCCCTAACACCCCTTTCAAATTTATTTTGTGTGTGTTTTGTCTACACTGTCAAGTTTTTCCAATCTTTCAAACCTTAACTCCTGTTTGTACAAAAGCAATGCTGTATCCAATGCTAAAATAAAGCCTGTCCACAGGCTACTTTGGCAGAGCTCATTGTATGTAACAGCAAGTGACCCATCTTTCCTCTTTTCTCTCAAAGCACATGTACGCTCCCGATGACATCAGCTTTGTTTATGGGCGCAGTGGAACCAAGCTTTCCCCAACCCTAGCTGCCTTAGTCAATGGAGTAGCAGTGAGTATTCCTTTTCATACTTGAAATAAGGGACTGAAAAAAAAAATTCTCCCCATAGCATCATTGGCAAATAAGAGAAAATGGAACTCTTATTAAGCCTTTCTCATATTGTCCTGTGGTCAAATGTTGATCCATTCATGTGATATTGTTTAACTAGGGTAAAGAGCTAAAAGCTACATCTTGACCTTTATAAAGGAATTGTTATACTTCTAAAGTATATGTAGCAGACAGCTTGCATTGCCAGTAATAAGCCAAATTGTGTACTTACTAGGCACCATTTGATGATTAGCATGTCTTCTTCAGGTTCATTCTATGGACTTTGATGATACTTGGCACCCTGCAACTCATCCCTCTGGTGCAGTGCTTCCTGCTCTTCTTGCCATTTGTGACATGTTTCCCAAAAACAGCAAGCCAAGTGGTCTGGACCTCCTAATGGCCTTTAACATTGGCATTGAGATGCAAGGTCGCCTGATGAGATTTTCCAATGAAGCCCACAACATTCCTAAGAGGTAAGAATTGTCTCTATAACAAAAGTAATTCTCTACACATCACCGTAAAACAAGGTTGAGCAACCATCATAACACGATACCTCATCGTTCTAATATAGTCCTAAAATTAGTAATAATAGTATTAAAATAAGTAATATTTTGAGGGCAGTTTAAACAGAACTGCCACTGTAGTAAACAAATTCAACTGAACAATGTGAGTGTGGTTGAATTTACATAAACCTTAAGCAAGAATGCTAGCCTTACCTTTAAACATAACCTTAACCTATGTACTGTAGGTCGGTCCATGGCTAAAAACACAGATGGATGAATAGAATAAATGAGACATTTCTGCTGTGACTGATTTTTCAGCAACCGATATGATATGTTTTAAGTTATGCCATAAATATGATCTGTAATGTCTGACTTGAAGACTATGATTTTGTAATTGTATGCAAACTTTTCGGAATAGTTTTTAATAAATGCATTAAAAGGCATAAATTAAATATCCTTTTTAATTATTTTTTTAAGGTTCCATCCCCCTAGTGTCGTGGGGACACTGGGAAGTGCTGCTGCCTGTGCCCGGCTCCTTTCCCTCGACCATTCTCAGTGCAGCCATGCCTTGGCCATCGCTGCCTCATTAGCAGGGGCGCCAATGGCCAATGCTGCCACTCAGTCCAAGCCTCTGCACATTGGTAATGCCTCTCGTTTGGGCCTTGAAGCTGCCCTGCTAGCCTAACGTGGGCTGGAGGCAAGTCCTTTAGTTCTGGATGGAGTTCCTGGGGTAGCTGGTTTTAGTGCATTTTATGAAGACTATAGCCCAAGGCCGATGGTGTTGCCCGAAGAGGCAGAGCACACATTCCTTTTGGAGACACAAGATATTGCCTTTAAGCGATTTCCAGCACACTTGGGCATGCACTGGGTTGCTGATGCTGCTGCCCATGTCCACAAGGCTTTGCTGCATCTTTCTGATGGAGTCATCTCCCCAAACTCAGTGCAGGAAATCCTACTACGGGTGCCACATTCAAAGTATATAAATCGGCCCTTCCCAGAGTCAGAGCACCAGGCACGTCAATCCTTCCAGTTCAATGCTTGCACCACTCTGCTCGATGGCCAGGTAACAGTGCAGTCCTTCCAGCCTGAAGCACTACTGAGGCCAGAGCTTCATGCCCTGCTCTCCCGCGTCCGTGTAGAGCACCCCCAGGACAATCCAGCCAACTTTGACCGCATGTATGGTGAAGTGCAGGTCACTTTAGTGAATGGCATTGTGTTACAAGGTCATTGTGACACCTTCTATGGCCATTGGAGGAAGCCACTGAGTGATGAGAGCCTGCAGAAAAAGTTCCGCAATAATGCAAGTGTAGTGCTGCCACCAGAGAAAGTGAATGGCCTTATAGAAGCTGTGGAGGGGTTGGAGTTTCTGTCTAACTGCGAACCACTGCTAGCTCAGCTGCAGTAAACAGCTTGTTTATGTTCATGTCTAAATCAACTACTTTTGTACTGAAGGACAGTTACTTTGAAGGAAAATCTTGTGAAAATAATGGTTATTTATAGAATTATTTCTTTTTCTTTTAATTAGTTGTAGCTGTTTCTCTGAAAAAACAGTAGCACTGAGACATACAATATGGTAATTTATTATAAAGTGAAATTAGTTGTAGACAACTATATTTCTATACTGTAATACATATACTCCCTTTTCCTTTTGTAGACATTTGCTGTGTTGATATTAAATTTTTGTGCAAAATGCCTACAGAAGTGTGAATAAAAGAAATTATTTAAATCTATCCTTTGCTTTTTAGTAGATTTACTACATTATAATATGATCATTGGTATATAATAAAAAAATAGATAATTTTATAAAAATCTGAAAACAAACATTTAAAAAACGACTATTATTGTAAATAATAAATAATAAATATTTATCCCTAATAAAATCTTTATAATGGGCTGATTCAGACAAGTGCACAAGTACATAGACATGGCACTTATGGCATAGTACAAGCCCTACTGTATGAGTTAATGATTTGCTTTTAAAGGCCATCGTATTTGTCAGATTACAAATATTTTTCTTTACATTTTAAGCATAGAGCAGTGACCAAAGATGAGAGAAGGAAATGTGTTTCATTGAGATTCCAAGATTTGTGGAATAATAAGAGACCTTGGTTTATTGGAAGAGGAATAAAGAGACCCCTTTGTATTTGTATTTACTCAACTATTTCATTTATTTACAACTTTTTTCTTTCTTTCAGTGTTTTTTGCTATTTCTTACTTGTTTTCGTTTAGTGTGTGCCCTGTTTTGGTATATGTTTATCCAAACATATTGGTGCTATTTTAAATGTATATTTTGTTTTGGTTTTGTTCAATAAAAATAAACTAAATATAATTTCTTCAACAGAAGATTAGCATGGCTTAAGGAAATTAAGTAATTTTAAGTAATTTTCCTTGTGGAAAAAGTTTTTTTTTTTTTAGTTTTGTTTTCCATGGGATGTGTAAACTGTTAGAATGGCTCAGTGACATATTGTGCAAGCCACGAAAGTTGGGAGTACTCTAAAAAGGACAAGTTAATGTTATTGACAGATCATTGTATGTTTTTTCTTCCTGCAGGAAGTTTAAAACCAGTTTATCTCATATGCTCCCAAAACCATGGTGCTAATAAAATACCTACTCTTATATGCATGTTGAGAAAAAGTGATGTTATGAACAGCCGGATTTAATGATCCTAGATTTCTAGGCGTTTAGGTAGGGTGAGTTTGCTGGTCTATCAAGCACAGCAATACCATGGTACTTAAACCAGATATTAGTACTTTTGGCAGTGTGGGCAGGTGCCACGTCCTGCTGAAAAATAAAATCAGCATCTCCATAAAGCTGGTCAGCAGAGGAAAGCATAAAATATTCTAAAACGTCCAGGTAGACGGCTGCGCTGACCTTGAACGTGATAAAGCACAGTGGACCAACACCAGCGGAAGACGAGGCTCCCCAAACCACCACTGACTGCAAACTTTACATTGGACTTCAAGCAACCTTGAAGTGTGATTTTGTGCCTCTCCTCTCTTCCTTCAGACACAGGTACCTTCATTTCCAAATGAAATAGACAATTTACTTTCATCTGAAAGTAGGACTTTGAGCAACAGTTCAATCCTTTTTGTTCTTAGCCCATGTGATGTTGTCTCTGGTTCAAGAGTGGTTTGACACAAAGAATGTGACAGTTGTATCCCATGTCCTGGATACGTCTTTGTGTGGTGGCTCTTGAAGCACTGACTTCAGCTGCTGTCTACTCCTGTTGAATCTTCCCCAAATTCTTGAATAGGCTTAGATTCACAATCCATTTAAGGCTGTGGGTATCCCTGTTACTTTTGTACATTTTTCTGCCACATTTTTCTTTCCATTCAACTTTCCATTAAGGAGTTTGGATACAGCAGTCTGTAAATAGCCAGTTTCTTTATCAATGACCTTTTGTGACCCACTGATCCAGACTAGGAGACTATTTAAAGGCTCAGGAAACCTTTGCAGGTGTTTTGAGTTAATTAGCTAATTAAAGTGTGACCACATTAGTCTCCAATATTAAACTTTTTCACAATATTCTTATTTTCTGAGATACTGAGTTTTGGGTTTCTATTAGCTGTAAGCCATAATCATCAGAATTTAAAAAAATAAACACTTAAACTATGTCAGCCTGTGTGTAGTGAATTTTCACTTTTTGAATTGAATTACTGAAATAAATCAACTTTTTTCGATGATATTTTAATTTATTGAGAAGCACCTGTATTTATTTAACAAAAATGTGGCCAATACTAAGTAGCCCTTTGCTGCTTCCACAGGATTTAAGATGGTAAGTTGCAATCAGGTTTTAATTTTAATTTATCGTTAGCAGGGCTACAGACCTCTATGGTAACAGAAGTTTTGACATTTTTCTGGTCTGGAGGATTCAGGTGTGTGGCAACACAATGCCAAGAGGGGAAGAAATAAACAATGGGCTTTGAGAAGCAATTGTTGCTGCACATCAATCTGGAAAGGGTCATAAAACCAATTCCAAACAATTTGGGGTTCAACATTTTACAGTAAGAAAGATTATTCACAAATGGAAAGCACTCAAGACAGTTGCCAATCTTCCCAGGTGTAAATGACCAAGCACATTGACCCCAATCTCAGACCGAGCAATGACCAGAGAAATATATTTTTAAAAGAAGCTACATCTCAGACCCAACAGGCCTCACTGAGCATGTTAAATGTTAGCACAATTACAAGAAGACTGAGCAAGTACAGTTTGTTGTTGGATAGGTCTGCCAAAAAAATACATGACTGAGGTTTGCAAAACTACATTTGATCAAACCACAAGGCTTCTAGAACAATGTCCTCCGGACAAATGGAGCAAAGTGGAGTTGTTTGGCCTTTACCAAACAGCATTTCGGCAAAAATTCCTCAAACCCACTGTCAAGCAAGGTGGTGGATAGGTGATGATTTGGTCTAAGGTTGCTGCTGCAGGACCTTCTCAGCTTGCAGACATTGAGTTGATCATAAACTCATCCGTATACTAGAGTATTCTAGAGGCAAATTTAAGGCCATTTGTCCAGCAGCTTAAGCTTGGTCTAAACTTGGTCATGCAACTGGACAATAATCTCAAGCACACGTGTAAATCAGATTTTCCGAAGAAAAAAAAAAATTTAAGTTTGCCCAAAAACTTTAATGTACTGAAGCAATGTTTAAAAAAATTTTGCGCCAAAATTCCTCCACAGCAGTTTGAAAAAGTGTTGAAGTCATACAGGAAACAATTACTTTAATTCATTGCTGCTAAAGGTGGATCTACAAGCTACTGTATTAAATCATGGGGGGTACTTGGTAATACAAAAGGTCTTTTCTTTTTGACTTCATTTTCATTAAAAACATACAGGGACTATGAAAAATGTCTTCTTTAAGAGGCTCCTCTGTCACCACTTGTTTAATTGTATTATTGGCATCTGTTATCAGTATAAAAGACAACTCTCCACAACCTCAAACAGTTACACTCCAAACTCCACTATGGCTAAGACCAAAGAGCTGTTAAAGGACACCAGAAACAAAATTGTAGGCCTGCACCAGGCTGGGAAGACTGAATCTGCAATAGGTAAGCAGCTTGGTGTGAAGAAATCAACTGTGGGAGCAATTATTAGAAAATGAAAGACATACAAGACCACTGATAATCTCCCTCGATCTGGGGCTCCACGCAAGATCTCACCCCATGGGGTCAAAAAGATCACAACTGTGAGCAAAAATCCCAGAAATCACATGGAGGGACCTAGTGAATGATCTGCAGAGAGCTGGGACCAACTAACAAAGGCTACCATCAGTAACACACTGCGCCGCCAGGGACTCAAATCCTGCAGTGCCAGATAAGTTCCCCTGCTTAAGCCAGTACATGTCCAGGCCCATCTGAAGTTTGCTAGAGAGCATTTGGATGATCCGGATGAGGATTGGGAGAATGTCATATGGTCAGATGAAACCAAAATAATACTTCATGTTTGGAGGAGAAAGAAATGAGTTGCATCCAAAGAACACCATACCTACTGTGAAGCATGGGGGTGGAAACATCAGACTTAGAGAAAACGTTTGACCTCTGTCATTCCCAACAAAGGGTATATAACAAAGTAGTGAGATCAAAGTTTGTTACACAATAATTTGCAAATAAATTCTTAAAAAATCGTACAATGTGATTTTCTGGATTTTATTTTTCTTATTTTGTCTTACATAGTTCAGGTATACCTATGATTTAAATTACAGGCCTCTCTCATCATTTTAAGTGGGAGAACTTGCACAATTGGTGGCTGACTAAATACTTTTTTGCCACACTGTATGTTCTATATATGAGGTTGTATTTGCTTAATACTGAGACCCGCTACAATCAGTGATGTTTTTACACACAAACAAAAAATAACATAAAAATTATTATAGAAGGGGCTAACAAACTAAGTTTTGAACATGACTATGTATCTATCTAGTATCTGTCTACAAGTTTGAGTCAAAAACGATCAGCACTGATCTGTAAATTCAATTCAATTCAATTTTATTTGTATAATGCTTTTAACAATTATCATTGTCTCAAAGCAGCTTTACACAATCAAAATAATTATTTAAGTCTGTATGGAATATGAGTGTGCTGAATCAAGGTGAGCAGATCAGCCCTGGTAAGCAAGCCACGGGCGACAGTGGCAGGGAAAAACTCCCTGAGATGGTAATTGGAAGAAACCTTGAGAGGAACCAGACTCAACAGGGAACCCATCCTCATTTGGGTGAAACAGAAAACAGGAATTGATCTGCATTTATACAGTGTGTTAGGTAGCAGCCAGTTCAGCTATAACAGTTGATGTTAATTAATGTTAATATTGGGTCCAGGTAGTTATTGAAGACAATTGCCAGAAGTCTCACTTGAGGCCAGAACCGTCTTTATGGTAGAGTGAAACCATCCCCTGACACCAGACACATCCCAAAGAGATACACAAGCGACGACATCTCCAACCAGAAGCGGGGCACCAGGATGGGTCCGACAGGATTGAAGGGCAGAGGGAGTCACTGGCAGCTCAGGAATGACATGTGTAACTCGACAGAGAGAGGGAAGAGAGAAAGGGGGAGAGAAAACAAGAGGGGAGAGCGGAAGAGGAGAGATATGGCTGTAGTTTTAATATAAAATACATACACTCTAAAAAACGCTGGGTTGTTTTTTGTACCCAAGCGCTGGGTTGCCTCTGTTGGGTCATTTTTCTGGGTTATTTACAGAGAGTTGGGTAGTTTTTGTGTAACCCAGCTGCTGGGTTGAAGTTTGATTGGCTCCTCCCCCCAAAGTTCACCGGTGAATTCAGCGGCTGTCAGTCAGAGCTTAGTGTCTCAGAGCTTCGTGTCTCTCTTGAGCTCCCACACCGCTGATGACGGTTCATTTAAGGGAAAATGACGTTAAATACAAGGTCTGTATACACATGTTCACTCACCTAAGTCACATATGACTGAAAAATTATTACTATATATAACATTTATTACTGTTACCGTGTTAAGGTTACACTCAAACTTTCAGGCTGGTCTGAGGAAAGATAATTTAGCTGAAACCTGCTAGTTAGCCAAAGAACCCCACCTGTGTGTGAAAGAAACGGATAAGATGTCTGAGCTTTTTATCTTTCTCTGTAGAATGTTTGCAGGGTGACGAAATTGTAACTGTAGTATTAGCATGACGCTAGCATTTAGTTAACATTAGAACTTTATTAATCTCACTGAGACAATAAAATGCTGGGGTGTTACAAAACACTGACCCTCTCACAAATATACACACCTGCTAACCCTCCCGTTTTTCACTAGCTAGTAATTTACTCCGCGGTCAAAATTCGTCCGCGTTTCTCCCGAGTTATAACAATATTTTACACCTTTCCCCCTTTGGCAAGTAGTATGCAAATATGACTGCTGCATGTAAGCTAACCAGGTAGCCCTCTTTAACCAAAGTTGCTTGTGACTCAGACTAAATTAACTATCAGTCAGCTGTACAGATAACTACTAGATGGAAGTATTAATATTTGGGTAATTGTAATGTGCCAGTATGACCCCAGCTATGACAATGCATCTCCTCGGTAATTAGCTTAAAATCAACACAGCCCACAAGATCAACTAGTCTGACTAATATATATATATATGAGCTTTATCCCAAAAGCCATGCTTATTTTGCTTATTTTATTTTTGGTAGTAGCTGTCTACATGTTTTTGTTTCAGGTTACCTATACCCTAGCTTTGTCATTTTTTTATTTAGTATAAATCCTATTACACATTGAATTGATAGTCTTGTTCAGTTTAATCTTTGTTATTCAACCAATTTTTTGCTTTCTTTCATTTCTTTCTAAGGTTGGCACCAACATGGTGGAATACCTCAAGCAGGCTGAAGTGTCAAGGCCGTACCCTACATCCTGACGTTGGGAGATAATGACCAGCGCTACTCTCAGGCATTCGTCATCCTGGTGGGACAGGGTCTGGAGCAATGCACACTACTTGGGGCGGTTGATGTGTGCTTCAAGGCATTTTATATTTTTGACATTAACTATTTAAAGTAGTGTGCACCTGTATAGGACTTTTTGTAATGTTGCTATGAAATAGCAAGGCCTACTGGAAAAGTCATAGAAAGTGTTTGTATGTTAAAACGGAACCAGGGCTGGATAGTTTTGTTCTGCAGAAAAGATATCTAAAGTCACAGACATCCTGCTCTGTAGAAGCTGCCTCAGCCTATTTGTGTTATTACTCCATTCTGCCCTTGTGGATAATAGTATGGTAATGATGTTGCTGTTGATTATCTGTTCTTGTGCTTTTGAAAAATAAATGTTTTTTCTATGAACATTTAATAGGATGTTTATTGCATATATGTATGGTTTGCAAAACTTTTAATTTTTTTTTTGTAATAAACCAGTATATCAAAGTAATTTAACTGTTTAATAGACGTAGGTAGTTTTTTTTTTACAGATTCACTGTAAAACATGAAAATAATAATAACCTATTTGTGAGGTAGAATTACTGTAACTCAACATTCCAGTTAAAATGAACCAACATCTGGGTAGAACATTTAACCAATTTATGTGGTAGAATTAACCCAGCATTATAGTTAAATATGACCCAGCATTTGGGTTAAATATTTAACCCATTTTGCTGGGTTAAATTAACCCAGCATTTAGTTAGTCCAATAGTTACCCAGCAGCTGGGTTAAAAACAACCCAGATTGGGTTGTTTTTAACCCAGCATTTTTTAGGGTGTAGTTTTTGACATAATCTTCATACTTTTCAATACACTGTTCATCTGTCAACAAGCTTTCATATTAGCTCATAAAAAAATTTCAGCCTGGGCCGTGAGCCACAAATGCATTGCTGTCTTGACTTCTTCATCAGGGCTGCTTTCAGGGAACCAAACAGGTAACGGTTCGATGGTTCAACTCAATGGCGCCATCAGCTGTGAACATGGATGTGTTTCTGGCTTCTTCTTGATGGCAAACACAATCAAACTTCCTTGAAGTTTTCTATCCTTTTATATACACTACTTTGTGGCAAGATGCTTTATCTAAACACAAAAAAAAACACTGAACATGAATTACTGCATGTTGCTTTTTGTGCAACTTTAACAAGGAAGCTATCCAATGACACTTGCTTCTTCCTCCTTTGGAAAATTTCGTGGAAAAGTGACCTTGCCGTTTTAATTAAACAGATTCATCTCCCGCACTTCTACAGCCTTTTAAATTTTTTCTTTCTTTGGGTTTTTATGTCTTAACATTATTATTATTATTATTATTATTATTGACAATAAATGTAATTGTACCTAGGTGAAAAAACAGGATCAGGTGTTAATTAATAAATAAAAAATGGAAACGGTTGGTAAATTGCTGTGATTTAAAAGGACTGCTGTCCCAAATATAATACACATATACAGTAAAACTGTCAGGGGTGGTCTGTGTGAGGCAGGCTTGGAGGACCCAAGAGCAGACACAACAGAAAATGTTCAATATAACTGATTTTAATGCACAATGTCAAGGTCAAAACAGATTAATTATAATCAAAAGGAAAGTTACTTTATTTAAATACCACCAATTTAACGCAGAAAATGAAAGTCAAAAGGAGGAGATTGAAATTAAAAAAAACATTACTTTGAAGTGAGCTGTGGCGTGGCTGAGCAGGGGCTGTAGATAGGAGCAAAGGAGCGAGTGGCACAGAGCATGCGCGGTGGCCAGCAGAGCGCGCGCTGCTGAGAACGCGCAGGCTGGACAAAAGCTGCAGCAGAGTGAGCGCGGCTGTGTGGAGAGATGAAGTCCGCTGCGCGCGTACTGAATCCGGCGCGCCGGTAGAGGGAGAGCAGCAGCAGCCGAGCGAGATCAGAGCTGCAGTGATCCCAAGGGTTTAGACAGAGTCGCAGTCGAAAGGGAAAGCAAATGTTCAAAGCCGGGTTATCAGTCAACGACGCAAACAATTCCAAATCGTGAAGCAAAGGCGTCACTAGGGGAGAAAAAGGTCAACAACGTGAAAGGCAAAAAATGTATATTTTAGTAAAACACGACACAAAAACACTTGGCTTGGAGCACGCAATAATTCGGCAAGAGTTCGCTGTCTGAGAAAGAATTATATAGAGTGCGAGTGATGAATGAGATGAGGCGCAGGTGTGCTCGAGCATGAATGAATGAGGCGGCAAAATGGAAGCAACGGAATGGAGTGTGGAAAGGAGTCGCTGGAGATCATGACCTGGCTTGAGCAGAGGGCGTGACTTGGCGTACCGTTACAAAAACAAGACTGACTATAAAAGGAACCAGTGAAAATGCAGGTTTTTCTAGTAAACCTCTGCTTTGCTCACCTGACCAATTCCTGTACTGATGCACTTACTCACATGGCCTGCTATTTTCTGTAATCATGCAACAACAAATATGTAAAATACAATACATTAATCATACAACGACACTCTTTTGTCCTTTGTCCAACTCCTTTTGATTTTTTCTGGTTCTGAATGATAAAATAGTATAAGGAAATAATATATATACAAGTGTGTTCACACAAAGAACAAAACTGCCTGTCTTTAAAAAGGGGGAGTTTATGAGCAGAATGTTTCCTCATACTTTTGCCTTGAGTGATGTAGTTTCTTTCAGGGCACAATACTGTTATCATTAATTATTTCTTAAACACAGCCATATTAAGTCAGGATTCATGCAGTGTTATTTCAAAATCATTAAAGTCAACATAACCGACATACTATTTATGTAAGTATTCAGTATATATAGTATGAACTTTTAATCATGAAATACATTGTATTACTTTAATGCTCAAAATTTCATTATAGTGTAAAAATGGCAAGTTCAAGCAAATGTCTTGTCACTATAATAATACATGGAAGTGGGACCACATACTTTCCTTGAAATGAATCTGATTCACAATGACATTAATATCTTACAAAATAATAATTTATTATAATTAAGCAAAGTATGTCAGATGTCTCTCTTCATTTGTTTAGAATGTCATAATTTATTTACCAACTTTTTGTGAAGCTTTTAAGTCCATCATTTGTGTTATTCATGTGATAATTATTAAATAAATTATTGATCTCGAAATAATGAAAAACCATGTGGTCTTACATAAAGCAATAAACAAGTCTATATCATGGAAGCCATTTTGTAAATAGTGCAATTAAAATGGAAGTAGTAAATAATTTTTCTCTAAATTGTCATTGGTGTTACTTTCATTTATCAGGAAGAGAAGTAACATCAGTTATTAAATATATAAAAATGCATTATGCTCTACTTTTTGTGGATTCATAAACCTAAAAATAAGGTTAATTCTTATTAAGAAGTTCTAGGTTTAAAAGAAGAAATACATTTAAGGAAATTTTTATGATTCAAATTTTTAAACCAAGAACCAAAACTGCCTGTATTTAAAAAGGGGGAGTTTATGAGCAGAATGTTTCCTCATACTTTTGCCTTGAGTGATGTAGTTTCTTTCAGGGCACAATACTGTTATCATTAATTATTTCTTGAACACAGCCATAGTTAAATATTAGGTCAGGGTTCATGCAGTGTTATTTCTGTTTATTCCGTAAATATCAGTTTCATTTGACAGGTTGCATTAACCAATTTACTTTGGTTTGGTTATTATGAAAAAATTCCAAAATTCCACCTTTTTTGTAGAATGAAGGATTAGGATGAAAAGCATGAAGCATGAAACGGTGGGCTGCAGCCATAGTGAGCCCTGTAGGTAGTGCAGGTGAACCGCAAGTGACCTTTCACCATAGCTGATTAAGTAAAATTATTTGATAGTATTTTCTTATAACAACATGAGTTCATGTGTTGTTTAATTTCTTACTTAGATAGCAACTTACTTATACTCATGGTCACTAATTTTTTTATGTTAATTGTCTGGCATTAGGGCAGGACAGTGGTGTAGTAGCTAGCACTGTCGCCTTGCATCTCCAGGGTCCGTGGTTGATTCCCGGCCAGGCTCGATTCCTGTCTCTGTGTGCATGGAGTTTGCATGTTCTCCCCGTGCTTGATGGGTTTCCTCCGGGTCCTCGGGTTTTCTCCCACAGTCCTAAGTCCTGCGGATTAGGCTAATTGGCATTCCCAAATTGCCCATAGTGTGTGATGAGTACACACTGGCCAGGGTGTACCCCGCCTTGTGCCCTAAGTCTCCTGGCATAGGATCCATACCCCCGCTACCCTGAATACAGGATAAAGTGGTATAGACAATGAGTGAGTGAGTAATGTAATGGGTCATAGACATTTGCTGTAATATTAACTGAAATTGTAAATTGTTTTTATTTTATTGCATTTACTTTAAGGTGTTTTGTTATATATATATACACAAGTAAATTTACAAAGAAAAAGGTTCACAATTATTTTGCATAATTTTGGCCCAAATATTACTGTTAAGAGAGTAACAGTCCCCTCCACAATTTAACCTTAAGTCTTAATTAATATAGTTGGAAACTTCAATCAGGTTGTGGTCAGGGTCTCTAAAGTACAGAGACTTGATTGGGCCTACTGCTCCTGTCCTCTCAACTGGCCCTTCCTCAATCTTCACACCACATTTCTGTTTAAATGAAAACAATAGATAAGCAAATTGTTTATAAAAACACAAGTCAATATTAGGGTTCTTCGGCAGTCTGAAAAACTAGATTGTTCTGAAGTTGACACACCTTCAGATGGGCAGCAACTGTTTCCAGCGGGGTCTTCGTGATGAGACAAAGATCTGCTGAGCCTGGCATAGGATTATTGGCCTTTGGCTCAAACTCTTTGCCAACTTCATGTAGATAAAATTTTTGCTCTCCAAAGCTTAAGGCCTTACGGTCTCCCTAAGATATAAAGCAGAGTAAAGCCGTAGTTTAGACAAAAGCTGACCAATCTGTTACATTTACACTGAACACCACAGTACAATGTAGTAAAAAAAAAATAGCAAATGAACACATATATTTTATCCTATTCTGTTAAAGATGCTTAATGTTATTAAACAGCTGCTGTTCATGAGGGTGCTACTATATCTTGAGTTGATTTGGAAGTGCATTATTTGTACAATGCTGCCACCGTGTGGTACTTCTGGTATTACAATGTCATAATATTTTTGCCCCTAATAGAGAAGCCTGAAAAGGCCACTGATGTATGGGTTATCAGGGTGCTACAGGTGGTTTAGGTGTACCTTAAATGTAACCACCCCCATTCCCAAGACTGAGGAGTAGAAAACTTTGTTTCTCTTTAAATCTCAGACCGTCAGAACAAGGTGATCTAGACGGCTGATTTCAACCTATTAGATCGGACTATACAGGCCAGCCTACACTCCCCGTGTGCATTATTGAGTCTTGGCCAATAACCCTGTCACCAGCTTCCCAGTTTTACTCCCTTGGAGTATATTTGGTAGATCATAACCACTGCAGACCAGGAACATCCCACAAGAGCTGCAGTTTTGGAGTTGCTCTGACCCACTCCTCTAGCCATCACAATTTGGTCCTCGTCAAAGTCACTCAAATCCTTATGCTTGTCCATTTTTTCTGCTTCCAACATATGAACTTCTGGAAAACAAAGTTTCTCTTGCTGCCTAATATATCCCAATTAGACTTCCGGTTTGAGCAATGTAGAGAGCGGACGCGTGCGTCTGAGTCTCCCGACAACTTAAACAATAGTAATTGTTACTGATAACAGATTAGGCAAGCAGTAGTGAACGGCGATACAGGTTTGGCGTCAAAATTGCCTCACTATAAAATGAAAACAGCTGATCAAGATCCAAAGAGAACTTCGATAAGTAGCAAGCTAGCTAAAATGGCGACGGCTGCTTCAGTGGCTAACGAGGAATTCTCTTTAAATATGCTGACTGCGGAGCTGGAAAAACAACGCGAACATCTTAAAGAAGATATGAGTGCGCTAATCAAGGCTTCCCTTGCACCAATACAGCTTTCCATAGAATCGTTTCAGGAGACTGTGGATGCGTTTTGGTAAACGTCTCGCAACCGTGGAAACAACGGCCGGGAAAAACTTCGAAGCTCTCAGTAAAGCGGAGGCAGACATCGCTGCGTTGAAAGGTACCAATGAAGCACTGTTAGACCATCTGGATGACCTCGAAAATCGTTCACGTAGGGCGAACCTGCGGATCATAAATGTTCCCGAAGTCAGCAAAATTCGAACGGACATGGTCAAGTTTACTTTGGATCTGCTGAAAGACGTCATGGGGGTTCAGGTGTTTGAGAAATCGCCAGAGCTGGAAAGAGCGCATCGTGCATTGGCGACTAAACCCAGGGATGGTCAACCTCCAAGACCCATTATCGTTTGTTTTCATCGATACCAGGAGAAGGAACAAGCTCTGTGCTGGGCCAGGCAACACGAACTGCAGTATCGAGGAAAAACTCTCAGATTCTACCCTGACCTAAGTGCGGCACTCTCCAAGAAGCGCGCTACTGTACCTTCAAGAACATCAAAATGATGCTCTATCAAAATGGGATACATTTCAGATTCCTCTATCCTGCCCACTAGCGATTTACTCACAATGGGGAGACCTTCACCTTCGAGTCAGCACCCGAAGCCGAAGCCTTCTTTGAGCCTTCGGATCGACGTGACCGCTGCTGGAGGGAGTAATACCCGGTAAACTCAAATAGTTTCTGAACGACAAATTTAAGGGTGTACACACATCTATTACAAAAACTGTTCTTATTTTGTATTTTCTTTTTTCTTCTACCGCGACGGTTCACATTTTTGTTTGAGAGGGTACTGTCAAAATACCAGCGAACGGACTAGTCGTCATGACGACTTGCGTCCTTGGAAAGGTACTGTAATGAAGCACTGGAAGATGGACCATAATTAACCCTCCAGATTTTAGTTTTATTATTCTTATTGTTATTATTCTATTCTGTTTTGCTGAATGCCTGTCTGAATGCAATATTTACAAATTGCTGTGATGTATAGAAGACAGGGTGTCGGGAGCTCAACAGTTGAGTAGTTAATGGGTAGCTGGGAGTGCAACAGGTTTAGTGGAGTCCTGCAGCTTATCTCATTTGGGGAGGTAAACATAGGAAAGGGTGTTGTAATGTTAATGGCGTGGTTTACTGCCTCAGTAACTTTTTTTTTTTTTTTACTTTTATTTTTATTATCTTTATTTTTTCTGGATACTCAATTTGTTTTTGGGCTGTTTTCATTCAGTGCCAGAGATATTGAGAAACTTAGCTGGATACCAGGTTTATCTATGCCAGGTGCAGTGTTCATCCTTCTATGCTGTACTGATGTCTGGAATGTTAAAGGTCTTAACGGTCCTATAAAAAGGTCAAGAATTTTCTCTCATCCTAAACGTCTTAATTCCGATATAATCTTCCTTCAAGAGACACATTTACTTAATTCAGACAGAAACCATGGGTTGGGCACATTTACCATTCTAAATTTAATGCAAAGGGAAGAGGAACGGCAATATTAAGACATAAAAAAAGTCAGTTTTCTGCTTCTAATGTTATTGCTGATCCTCAGGGTCATTATATTATGGTGACAGGTAGGCTGTTTCAAACCCAGATCTTGCTGGTGAAAATTTATGGCCCCAATTGAGATGATAAAAATTATATAAGAAAACTGATTGCGTCTTTACCCAGCTTTAATTTATATTATCTGATTTTAGGCGGTGACTTTAACTGTGTAATGAACCCAAATTTGGATCGCTCAAATCCAAAACCACAAGTTCCTTCTAAAATGCCATGCGATGTTTCAGCATTTTTAAGCCAGACAGGCTGCGTAGACCCCTGGCGATTCTTCAACCCTCACAGTAAGGCCTTTTCTTATTTTTCTCATGTACATCAAGGTAGAATCAATAGAATTGATTATTTTTTTATAGACAAAAGTCTCCATCCCTCAGTAAAGGGAGTGGAGTATTCTGCTATCGTAGAGTCTGATCATGCTCCCTTATTACTGGATATCTCCTTTCCATCTAATTTTACAAGTTATACATGGCAATTAAATTCATTGCTGTTGCCCGATGAATCATTTTGCAAACATGTGTCTTCCTCAATTGACAATTTTTTAGAATTTAATTCAACGGAGCATGTCTCCTCTTCTCTCCTTTGGGAGACTCTAAAAGTGGTGCTTAGAGGAGACATTATATCATATATATGAGCACATCACCCCTATCTTATCTACATTGCATTGGCTTCCTGTGAAATTTCGCATCGATTTTAAAATACTACTCTTGACATATAAAGCATTAAATGGTCTCGCGTCGCAGTATCTGAGTGAACTGCTAGTGTCTTACAATCCGCCACGCCTACTTCGATCAAAGGATACAGGCTGCTTGTCAGTACCGCGTATTATTAAAACTACAGCAGGGGGCAGAGCTTTTTCTAACAAAGCCCAAAAATTATGGAATAGTCTTCCAAATAGTGTTCGGGACTCAGACACAGTCTCAGTGTTTAAGTCCAGGCTAAAAACCTATTTATTTAGCCAAGCATTTTTATAAATAGATTAGCCTTAGGTAAAGGAGCAGGTCTGGGGGACTCATGGACGTAGAGTATTAGGTGAACTGGTATGTTTAGATGCTGTCTTCCCCACTCTCATTGATCACTCAGGTTTGTTGACGGTGAGGTGATTGGTTGCCTTACATCTCTGGAAGCCCTCATGTCTGTGTTTCCTTCTGGCTCTCCCTTTTTAGTTATGCTAACATCCGTCGCCTTTTAAATGTTCTTTACACTCCCTCATCCCAAGACACCCCTGAAATTGTAGCATCATTAGATGCCGAAAAGGCATTTGATCGGGTGGAGTGGGATTACCTTTTTTTGCTATGGATAGGTTTGGCTTCGGCCCCAAATTTATAAAGTGGGTTCGTCTGCTTTATACTTCTCCAATTGCTTCAGTAGTTACGAATAAATGGAGATAAAAAAAATTTCCTTTGTCAAGGGGCACTCGGCAAGGGAGCCCTTTAAGTCCCCTCCTGTTTACAATTGCAATTGAGCAATTATCGCTGGCATTAAAATCTATATCCTCTTTCCATGGCATAGTTAGGTGGGGTGTTGAACATAAGCTCTCATTATATGTTGATGACCTGCTTCTTTACATTTCAGATCCTTTATCATGCATCGATGACATTATCAAAGTTTTGCACAATTTTGGGACCTTTTCTGGCTATAAGCTGAATATCTCCAAAAGTGAATGTATGCCTGTTAACTCACTCGCCAGACATATGCCTGACTCCATGCTTCCCTTCTGCATGGCAAGATCTAAGTTTAAATATCTAGGCATCAATATCACTCAGAACTTTAAAGGACTATATGAAAATAACTTCACTTCTCTATTGACTAAACTCAAATCTGATTTTCAAAAATGGAGGCCTCTCCACCTATCTTTGGTTGGCAGAGTGAACTGTGTTAAGATGACAGTTTTTCCAAGATTCTTATATTTATTTCAGTGCCTCCCTATCTTTCTATCTAAAGTTTTTTTCAATACATTGGATAAACATATCTCCAATTTTATCTGGGATGGGAAAATCCCAAGAATTAGTAAAGAGTTTCTTCAGAAAAATAGAATTGGAGGTTCAGCTCTTCCTAACTTTGTTTACTATTATTGGGCAGCCAATGTCCAAAAGATAATTTACTGGATGCACTCATCAGGGGGCACTGATTGGCTTGAAACTGAATCTAAATCTTGCACAGCAACCTCTTTACAAGCTCTTGTAACATGTAGCTAACCTATTAAAATAGTTAAATATACATCAAATCCAATTGTTCATTTCACTCTTAAAATATGGACTCAACTACGTCAGCATTTGAAGTTAAGACAAGCACTTTTGTTTCAGAGTCCAATATGCAATAATCATGCTTTCCTCCCTGCAAAACTAGACTCTGCTTTCAAACAGTGGCAAGATAAGGGAAATTTTCGGTTCAGTAATCTTTATATTTTTGCAAGTTTTAATGATTTGCGTTCCAAATTTACTCTTAATTCAGTTGACCTTTTCCGTTATTTTCAGATACATGTATTGCACCGTATGCACTTAAGCGGAACACTGATGAGACAGGGGTAGCTGCAGCTCGGAGTAATGGGCGTGTTGAAAGGTTGGGGCGTGCTGAAAGGTAGGGGACGTGCCGAAAGCTCTTCATGATTGGTTGCACAAGTTGCCTGTTTAAAGGCTATGTTACGACCTCTATCGGAATCATAACAGGCTAATATTAAATGCTATTGTTCTTTCTAATGCGTTTTAGTAATGCAGCCAACATAATCCACCTAAAGTATCACAATGTCTTCGGGATCTGATGTTATACCTACATCTAGAAAAGATTAAATATTCAATCAGAGGTTCCCATAAATTCTCTTATGTCTGGCAACCCTTATTATCATATTTTACTGCCATAAAGGTACTTCCTTGACTTTGTTATATTCCTGATTATGGTATCCAGTTTAATTTATCTATTCATGTATTTATTCATTTATTTATTTTTATTTTAACTTTTCCATTTGTAATTATTTCTATTTATTCATTTTTTATTTTTTTTAATTTATTTTTTTATTATTATTTTTTTTTTATTTTTATTCAACTATTGCATATCCATCTTTGTTATATTCTAATCAATGTCATCATTAATATTAGGCAGTATGTTCGGGGTTGGTTGGGGAGGGTTTGAGAATGTAAAAAATACAGTCTCTGTACAAATAATAGCATTTTCTCTTTGAAATAATATATATATATCCCAATTACTCCCAGGTACCATTGTAAAGAGATGTTGAAAATGAAGCTATTGTTAGAAGGGCCTCTTCCATTAAACAGTTGGAACCAGTCAAACAACAAATCAATCCACTCCTCTGGGGAAAAAAGAGGTGTCTTGGCCATCATCAATCAGCCTGATTATTCCTAGAGGTTGGTTGCTTAACATTCAAATTTAAGCACATACTAAAACAAATTAGGATCTTTTGTACAAGTACAGATAAGACAACATGCAAGGTTTCCCTGTTCTTTAGATTGAGAGAGGCCAAATTGGCTTTTTTAGAGTCAGCCTTATTCCCAAGTCTAAGGTAAAATGTATTTATGCCTGGACAATTTATTTAACATATACTACTTTCTGTCGTAGGATAGCAGTTCTGTTATAGCAAATAACAGTCTTGTCATCTTTTTAAAATCCTGCAGCTATTTAAGGAAATTCAGAGGAAATATAAGCATGGCCATTTGAATGATGGCTTTGAAACAGGTCCTCAAAGAGACAGCCCAGTTACTCACACAGACTTTAAAACAGATTCAGGTCAATCTGACTTGTTGAGATCAGTAGACCTTAGCCAAAACACCAACAATGAGGGTAAACATTAATTATAGAGCTGACCTCTATATCTAGAGCTTTAAGCATGTAAATAAAAGCCTGTAAATATCTTATTCTATATTGTACCCGTATAGACAATAAAGAAACCACCCAAATACAATGAAACTAAATTAAATGTAATATAGACTAATTTAAACAGTTTAACTGTTGACAAAAATTTCATGGAACTGTACACAATATCATTTTTGAGTGTAGACATTGCACATGAGGGCGATATGTTAGTCACCAAACACAAATCTCGAGCAACAATCACAGCAAATGATTTTCTAGTTTTATGCACAGGTTTAAATTATTTCATATGACAAAATGGCCAAATATTCATGGACAACTATATTTTCAATATTTTAATTATTTATGGTTTCAGCATTAGTTACTGTATTTGTTTTGTATTTTTTTTTCACGTTGTACTTGTAAAATATACGCAATTTAAGAATGCATCTAATAAAATGCAAATGCATTTGTAATAGTAGGCATAAAAAAGCCAGATGTGCTTTCACTGTATCATTTTGTGTGACATTGCCTTAATTGTGTGACACTGCTACCTAATGTCAGCCTTTCGTTCCTCCTGTAGTTTGTCCCCAGGCCTCTAGAGGTCATTTGTGTTCCCCTTATCTTTAGTTCTTTCTTGTGTTTCCTCATTAGTTTTTCAGATCACCTGTCTCATTATCCCCCCAGTGTATTTAAGCTGTTCATTTTCTCTCCTCTTATTCACTCGGTTTTTGAGTCCCTGCCCTGTGTCTCCTGCTGAACCTACGGTAATGATTCAGAGTTCCCTGTTTTAAGTTCCTTAGTCCTTTTATTTTTGATTGGTAATTCCCTGGCTATTTTCTCCCCTTGTGGAAGCTTTTGTTTGAGGGTTTGTTTTGTCTATTTTCATTAATTCCTCTAAGTGAGAAGAACCTTTGTTGATTATTAACCGCCTGTTTATAGTTTTGCCTTTTTTTTTTAAATAAATCTACTCTACCTGAAACTTCTGCTTTGAGTGCTTTCAGTTGGGTCCAAACCTATCACACTTGTGGCTCAGTGGTAAACTCTTTGGCTACCACACCGGAGATCCGCGTTCAAGGCCCGAGCCTGACAGAAAAACCGAGTCAGTCATGGACCCACAAACACTCTGTACCAGGAATCTAATGAGAGTGGTTGCTCAACATGAATCATCCTTCCAGCGCCACGAGGCCGTTCTCAGCCGACAGGAGGAGCTGATGGCTAAGCATTCTCAACTCCTGGCAGAGGTGACAAGTTCCATCCACCAGATTGCTGAACGGCTCCCTGGTCCCCCACAATCCCTGACCTTTGAGCTCCAGCCCTCAAGTTTCCCCACTGACCAATCAAAGATTGCTTACATGATTACCCTTCTCTCAGACAAAGGAGGAGTTCAAGCGAGTCTTTGATCATCCAGTCAGTGGTCGAGAGTCTTCCAAGCGCCTGCTTACCCTCCAACAGGGCTCCCGTAGTGCAGAAAACTTCGCCATAGAGTTTCGGACCATCGCAGCGACGAGTGGATGGAATGATGAGGCGCTGATGGTCTGTTTTCAGAGAGGGTTGTCGGAGTCCCTACAAGATGAGTTAGCCCCCCGTGAGCCTACTGTTGATCTCGAGTCTCTCATTACCCTGGCCATCCGTCTGGGCAATCGTCTAAGAGAGCGGAGGTTGGCTCGCCGTAAGGCACCTCTACCTCAAGTACCTATGAGCAGATCTGTTTCGCCAGTTGGTATGCCCCCTAGAGCGCCCCTTGTCCCTGAACAGCATTGTGACTTCCCAGAGAACATGCAGTTGGGTCACTCCAGGCTCACTCCTAAGGAGAGGGAACGCCGCATAAGGGAGCGGCTTTGTCTTTACTGTGGATCTTCTGGCCACTTTCGCTCTTCTTGTCCTGAGCTTTCGGGAAATGGGGGCCCCCGCCCAGGTGTGGGAGGGCTGTGATGGGGAAAATTAGAGATCCTCCTACTAACGTCGTCCTAGCCATTCCAGCCACTCTGTCCTGGGAGGGTCACCAGCTTTCGATCCAAGCCATGATTGATTCGCGTGCTGCGGGCAATTTCCTGGACCTGTCAATGGCTAAACAACTCAAGAACCAAGATTTGCTGGGGTCCAGAAGCATCCCTACTATCCAGGATCTCAAACGCCGTTTTACTTCCGCTCCCATCCTTTCTATCCCTGACCCAGAAAAATCTTTTGTGGTGGAAGTAAATGCATCGGAGGTAGGCGTAGGGGCCATCCTGTCACAAAGAGGTGAGGACAGTAAATTGCATCCCTGTGCTTTTATGTCTCATCGTCTTTCAGATGCAGAGCGCAACTACCATGTAAGGGATCATCGGCAGGCTCGATGGTCATTGTTTTTTAATCGCTTTCAATTTATTCTGTCTTACAGACCCGACACCTAGAATGTCAAACCGGATGCCCTGTCCCGAGCTTACTTTCCCGAGACAAAGGAGAAACCGCTGGCCCAGATTTTCCCGAAGTCAAAGATCATTGCACCCCTTCAGTGGGATCTAGAGCGGGAGGTGCGGGGGGCTCAAGCTCATGAGCCAGACCCAGGAGGCGGTCCAGCGGGATGCCTATACGTCCCTCATTCTGCTCGGGCCCGGGTCTTGCAGTGGGGCCATGGGTCCTCCTTGACATGCCACCCAGGAACTGCACGTACACTCGAGTTCCTGCAGCAGCGGTTTTGGTGGCCATCCATCAAGGTGGATGTAAAGGGCTACGTGAAGGCCTATACTGTGTGCAGCCAGGGTAAGTCCACTCGTCAGCGACCCCAGGGCCTACTCCATCCCTTAACCATTCCCCGCAGGCCATGGTCACACCTGTCTCTGGACTTTGTTACAGGACTCCCACCATCCCAAGGTAACACTGTCATCCTGGTAGTGGTGGACCCGTTCTCTAATCCCGCCCGATTCATTCCTCTGCCCAAGCTGCCATCTGCTAAGGAGACAGTTGAACTCCTTATAATTCATGTCTTTCAGATTTTTGGTATGCCATTAGATATGGTCTCTGATCGGGGGCCTCAGTTTTCATCCCGGTTCTGGAGTGCCTTCTGCAGGCTGATTGGGGCCACAGCCAGCCTTTCATCGGGGTTCCAGCCTGAGTCCAATGGCCAAACAGAACGGATTAATCAGGATCTGGAGACCACCCTGCGGTGCATGGCAGCCCATAACCCCACTTCTTGGGCAACCTACATCCAGTGGGCGGAATACGCACACAACACCCTCCAGTCTTTGGCCACTGGACTGTCCCCCTTCGAATGTCAGTTTGGGTATGCCCCCCTATTGTTTCCTGAGGAAGAAGCACAGGTGGGCGTTTCATCTGCCCAACGCTTTGTTCAGCGCTGTCAACAAACCTGGAGGAAGGCTAGGCAAATCCTTCTTCGATCCTCCCAAAGATACCAAAGATACCAAAGGCAGGCCAACCGCCACCGCCGGTCAGCGCCCAACTTCCGACCTGGTCAAAGAGTCTGGTTATCCACCAAGAACCTGGCCCTCCGGGTTGAATCGAGGAAGTTGTCTCAGAAGTTCATTGGCCCCTTTCGCATTGCCAGGAAAGTTAACCCTGTTTCTTATCGTTTATTTCATTTTCATTCTCTTAGAATTAACCCAACGTTTCATGTCTCTTTGTTAAAACCTGTTTTGTCTTCTCCCTTTGCCCCCCCACGCAGAACCCCTCCACCTCCCAGAGTCATTGACGGCCAGCCAGCCTACACAGTCCGCCGCATACTGGACTCCCGGAGGATCTGGAACTCACTACAGTATCTGGTGGACTGGGAGGGTTACGGGCCGGAGGAGTGCTCTTGGGTCCCAGCCAAGTTTAATCCAGGAGTTCCGCCCACGGCAATCGGGAGATGCTAAAAGGAATGCCAGGAGTCGTTCCTAGAGGAGGGGGTCCTGTCAGCCTTTCGTTCCTCCGGTAGTTTGTCCCCAGGCCTCTAGAGGTCATTTGTGTTCCCCTTATCTTTAGTTCTTCCTTGTGTTTCCTCATTAGTTTTTCAGATCACCTGTCTCGTTTTCCCCCCAGTGTATTTAAGCTGTTCATTTTCTCTCCTCTTATTCACTCGGTTTTTGAGTCCCTGCCCTGTGTCTCCTGCTGAACCTACGGTAATGATTCAGAGTTCCCTGTTTTAAGTTCCTTAGTCCTTTTATTTTTGATTGGTAATTCCCTGGCTATTTTCTCCCCTTGTGGAAGCTTTTGTTTGAGGGTTTGTTTTTGTCTATTTTCATTAATTCCTTTAAGTGAGAAGAACCTTTGTTGATTATTAACCGCCTGTTTATATTTTTGCCTTTTTTTTTTTTTATAAATCTACTCTACCTGAAACTTCTGCTTTGAGTGCTTTCAGTTGGGTCCAAACCTATCATGCTTGTGGCTCAGTGGTAAACTCTACCACACCGGAGATCCGGGCTCAAGGCCCGAGCCTGACCCCTAAGGCTCTATCTAGGTGAAGATCCTGCATAACATGCTATTTTAGGGTATGACACATCAAGTTTAGACAATACAGATAGAAAAACTGTGACAGTGAATTAGATAAAACTTAAAGATTTCTTAAAATGTCCATACTTTAAATGTCAAAAAAAGTCTACACTTTCAATTTATATTATGCAAATATGAACACTTTTAGAAAACTGGATTTTTTGCACACTAGACAAAAAAAAATCAGTTATTGTTTGATTTCATGACAGTTTCTTATTTTCTTTTCTCTAAATCTCACAAAATAATTATCAAATGTTAAATATGTGAGTTAAATCTTAAAATAAAACTCTGATCAGCCACAATTTTAACGCCACCAGCAGGTGAATTGAATAACACCAGGAAATTGGTGTATTGTGGGCATCCAAATCTCATCTATGCATGTGGGGACCAAAGGCCAGCCCATGTGATTCAATCCCACAGAAAAGATAATGTCGCACTTAATTTGCCTGTGGTGCCACCCAGGCGTAAAATCTGTTACAACACGAAATGATGATACCTGTCTCACAACCAGTGTTTCCTGGAGAGAACCCGGAATCCAGCATGACCCTGATAAAGATAAAGTCAGTGAACAATTGAGCGAGTGAGTAAATGTATGTATGAGAAGATGAGTGGTTTAATTTACTTTTTTACAAAGCTGTATAAAAAAAGAGCATTTTAAAATTAATTTTTTTCACCAAGGCCAAAGAAATAGAATTTCCACCTGTTTTGGAGGTTCCTGTCTTCAGGATTGAACTTATTTGTGATGATGCTTCACATGTCAGTGGATAATGGCTTATATGAAAAGTAGACATTCTGGGCTTTAAATGAGACCTAGTGTGCAAAAATCACTTTTTACGGGCATTGGGTCTATAGAATTTGTGAAAAAAAACATTCCCTGCTGTCCTTTGTCCATTTTTGTATTGTTCAGGGCTAAAAACAAGCAGATAAAATTTTCCCCCTGTTGTGACCTCATATACCAAGAGGCCCTCCTTCGCCTTGATGCTTAGTCTAGCTCTGCTTAAATCCATCCAGCTCTGCCGTTATATACTGTAGTGCCATGTTTAAAAGCTACATGAAATAAGGCTACGCTTGTGGTTCTTTTGTACTTCTTCTGCAGTTAGCCTTCATGTCTCTTTATTTCTTAGACTTCTTTAGCTCTTAAGTTAGCAGTTAGCAGCTAATTGCTTGGAAAAGGAGAGAAACTGAAAAAAAATTATGCATATTCAAATGTATGATGAGACTTGAAATGAAGCTGGAAAATTAACATACACATTTTGAAGCTCTCTAAGACTTATTTAAAATTTTTAAGTATAATATGTGAACTTTAAGAATTAATGTTTCCCATTTGGTGGTCGCCAGAGGTATTGTGTAGTAAATTGCTAAATCCTATCAGATGAAAAAAGTGATATAGTTTTGATTCACCTGATGCGATAGGAAATATGTATATACAAATTGAGGTATCAGTTATCAGTGTGTGTGTGTGTGTGTGGGAGGGGGGGTTGCGTGCATGTGTGTATGTGTACTTGATATTTACAATTTACCAATATTAAAATACAATAAAACACACAATACCTGTTTCTTTGAAACCACACAAACAAGTCTTACAAGTCTACTAGCTGATGTTCAGTTCCATGGGAAACCTAGTCAAGTGGCTATAAATGTGTTATAAAATGTGTTCAATGTGCTAGCATTTCTCCTGCGGTGTTGCTATTAGTGTGTGAAGAGTGGGAGAAGAGGGTTGCATTGACAACCAACACAGTGGGCAGCACATTGAACACATTTTATAACACATTTATAACACATTTTATAAGTGGTCAGAAACTTAAATAGTATAGTAAATAAATAACTCATGAAAGAATTAAGTTTTGTTAAAACCAAGCACACTATTGTTTTTCTTGTGAAATTCCCAATAAGTTTGATGTGTCACATGACCCTCTTTCTATTGAAAAAACAAAAGTTGGTTTTAAAATGGCCACCATGGTCGCCACCCATCTTGAAAAGTTTTCCCCCTCACATATACTAATGTGCCACAAACAGGAAGTTAATATCAACAACCATTCTCATTTTGTTAAGGTGTATCCATATAAAAGGCCCACCCTGTACTTTCTCCACTTTCAGTCATGGGCTATGTGTATAAACCTTGTGCAACCCAAAAAAAGCCCTAAACAAAAATAACATGTGGCATGGGACTGGAAACATTTGTGACACAAGTATCATTATTCATAGTGAATAGAATCCGTGAGAATTTAGCTATTGTCTTTTTTATGTATGTTTATGTTTGGCATCCAATTAACCAATAAGAATTTCTTTTTTCATGGATAAATAATTCTAACAAGAAGATCCATACTCCCAAGTAATTTATCATGCACACTAACTCACTCACTCATCTTCTATACCACATCATCCTGTATTAAGGGATAGGAGCCTATCCCACGAGACTTAGTACACGAAGCAGGGTACATCCTGGACAGGGTGCCAATCTATCGCAGGGCACACACATACACCAGTGCAATTTTTTTGGGGAACGGCAATTAGCCTAACTTGCATATCTTTGAACTGTGGGAGGAAACCCACCAAGCACAGGGAGAACATGCAAACTCCATGCACACAGAGAATGGATTCGACCCTGGCCAGGAATTAAACCCAGACCCTGAAGGTGCAAGGCGACAGTGCTAACCACTACACCAACGCATCATGCACACATTTTCTATAAAAACTGAAGTTTTAGGTCAGTATATTACATTCATAATGCCAGACATTCCTTCTGTATAATCACACGTACTGGATATTATCAGGAAAAACATACAAAATTGAGGTATCAGTTAATTAAAAACCAAGGTGTGGTAATGTAAGGTGACACTGTGAACTCTCAAGTCAGATGATGAGATAAAATTCCCTAACTTGTCATTTCTCATCATATATAAAATGTTTATAATATAAGAATATAATTGTAAAACATATAATAAGGGAAAGCATTTTAAACACATTTTATAGAAGTTTACTGTATTGAATTTAAATAAATTTTATTTGCTTGTTATTTGTTGTTTATTTTTTTTGTTGTTAATTTGTTACATACTATAGGGGTGTAAAACAAGGTTATAGGAACTACACATTACTCATTACACAAAAGCAACACACATAAAAGAGCATGATTGAAAGAATTACAAAGAATTTAACAAGTGTTAAACAATGTTCAACTATACAGTATGTTGTGTGTGTGTGTGTGTGTGTGTGTGTGTGTGTGTGTGTTTATTTAACAAAATAAAAATGAAATAAATGTTGTAAAACAAATATCATTATGGTTTGTTATAAAACGTAAATGGAATCCTCTGTAGGTTTTACTATAGTTGTCTTTTTTTAAATGCTTTATTTGTTATTTACATGGAGGGTGTGTCAACAATAAGTTTCATGCGACCGGAATCCCCAAACTGTTACAGATTACATACAGTCTGCATGATTTTAGGGGTGAAACTAGAGGTTTGGCAGGTTTAAAAAAACAATTGTTTTAATGTGTGTGTATGTGTGTGTTGATTCTCCATCTGGATTACCCCACAGAAAATGCTTTTAAATGCCACAAATTCTTATTCAAATCCACACTTTCCAGCTGTAAACAAGACCTCTGCTCTGCCAGAGAACAGCAAACCTGAGCAACAAGCCCAGGGAGTGTATATTTTTGTATGAGGTTACATTAGGGAGAAATCTTGTTTGAACCGTGACCTACAAGTGTGGAAGAAGGAGTAAAAGCAGGGACATGATAAAACTGTTTTTCACTGTTTATGGTAGTAGTAAGGTATGCTTGTAGCACAATAAAAGACCTGGTGAAATATAAGCATGTTCATAATGGTCTGCAGTTATTTGGACTGTTACAAACAAAGTAATGATTAAAAAGACATTACAGTAAACTGTAATAAAATAAGAGATAAGTATTAACATGTGGCAGGTGTGTGCTGCCTCACTGAAGTGTATATTAGTTCAATAGATCAAATTTCCTGATTTTAAACTGTCGCACACAAAATTCAATGTCTAGGGAATAAGAGGTGTTTCTGTGAAAAGAGAAGTTTAGCAAGGTTAATAAAACAAGTATATATGTATATATATATATATATATATATATATATATATATATATATATACATACATACATACACTGTTCTTTTGTCTTTTTCTTTACAAGGCTGCCTTTTCAAAAATATCAAGTGAATTGATATATATATATTCACTTGATATTTTTGAAAAGGCAGCCTTGTAAAGAAAAAGACAAAAGAACAGTGTTTCACATTGTAAACTTTATAATTAGCTGCTTCTTTTAAAATACAGTGGAACCTCAGTTCACAAATGTAATTCATTCCTAAGTTTTGTTCGTAACCTGATTTGGTCGTACAGTGGTTCAGTCTTTGTTCATAGGAATATATGTAAATAGAATTAATCTGTTCTCCATCACTATGAACTATGTTTAACTTTTGATTTGTTTTGTTTATATCACAAAATATAAAACAAAGTATGAAAAAGCCTTAATTATACAAAAATATTACAACACTAAATATAAATATAAACTGTACAGGAGAAAGTGAACACTTGATTTTTACATGTACTGTACATATATTGGTCCCGCATTTTTCTTAGGGATATGAAGGGATGAAAGAGAAAATGGGTAGGGATGAGATTAGTGTTTGGAAGGAAAGTCCAGCACATTTTGGTGTTTTCTCTGCTCCCAATGCACCTGATTTAACTAGTTGGCTAGTTAGCAGCCTTTTTTGAATGCATCCAGGACCCCTTACCCAACATCAGTGCTTTATCTCACTAATGTGGTTGAAATGGGGCAATCCCCACAACCTTGCCCAAAATCTCGTTGAAAGCCTTCCTGAAAGAGTCGCGGTTACTACAAGATCAAAAGAAGGACCAACCCTTTATTAATTGAATGGGATTATACAAACTGTACTGTAGGTGTGATGGATGGTTGTGATATGAATTTGGCCACATAGTGTACTTGGACTAATAATAGTGTTATTGGCAATCATTCGCAAATATAAGAAAGCTGTTGTTTGAATTGCTGGGTATGCCAGCATAAGTAAAAAAATATATATATATTATTTATTTTTAATTAGTTTATTTTTTCCCTGTGTCCTTTCATATAAAAGTTCATAATAATTTTAACAATTGGATAGCTTCACTCACAATAAATAGTTGATTGTAAAATATTGAAAGACATTGGAGTGATTGTACTGTGGTCACTTCAGATATTATGATCTTTTTAAGTGCTTTGTGTATAGATTTTATTTTAATTACCCTTTTGTAGTAACACATGCTTTTATTAAAATACCATAAAAAAGAAATTGGTCAAATAACAAAAATACAAGAAGAGGAAGAAGAATGATTTCTTTCTTGATTTATTTATCCTACACTTTAGGCAATAAATTACAAAAAAAAAATGGAGATACTATTAACATACATGCCAGCATATAATTTAGTGTCTGTGTCAATGTTTATAAATGGTAACACATTTAGAAAAATATATATTCACATATCATATATAGACACCTACAGTATATACTATCATCCATCTAAAGTATATAATATCATCCATCTCTCCTGGGCATGTTTATTCCACAATGTTTTTTACAACAACAAAACATTAATAGTTTATATAGTTATTTTACCATCATGCTCTCACTTTTAAATTTATTACCAATAATCTGTCAGACATTTTGCCTTTTTATCACCATAGTTTTTACACTGTAGTTAAATTAAAGTTTGTATGCTTTGATGCTGTAGCTTAATTTCTTATAACATGCTGTTTTTCACTCTCTCAAAAATTTGCTGCACCTTTGTTGCAGGGACACAACCTTCTCGCAGGAAATGTATGGTACCTAAAAAAGCAACGTCTATTAGTAGGGACATTAAAAAGGTAATCAATGTAGAAATACTGTATCTTTGGTAAATTCATTTTTGGATTACCTTCATCAATTTTCAGGCAGTTGACCACAGTTGAGCCTACCAGCTCATTGGACTGCCCATCACACAGTACTCCATGGATCTTGTGTCCAAGGCGCCTGGTAGACATTTAAAAGTTCTTCTGTTATGCCTTAATATTAAAACCTTTATTTACTACCAAAAATGTTTGGTTACACAGTGGTTTCTTTTTTTTACCATAAACAGTAAGGATCATTACAAAATCTATAAGTGAATTTCAGTGCACAAATAATTACAAAGTCTCCGCTCTATAAATAAATAAAATAGGAAGCAATATTAATTTGGACTACGAACAGGGTTGATGATTTTTTAACAAACCTTAGTGTACATTGCAAGTTTATTCCAACAGTCATGAGTCATGAAATACAACTTACTTAATAACCATGTCATGATGTGTGCTGTCAGGTTCACCACTTGGATTTGCAGATGTGATAACCAAAGGCCCAGTGATGTCACACAGATGGGCAGTGACTGTGTGGTCAGGGACACGAATCATTATGCTGTCCTTGGTCCCCACACGATCGTATGCAGCCCCCACACCTTAAAACAATAGGTTTATGCAAGTTACACAATAATAAAATGAAAATGTTTGATCAGACATTCTAATGCTGCTGTCTTACCAAGTTTAAGGAGCCAGTCTCCTTTTGGGACAATACAGCTGATCCCTCCTGGATATACATTTCTCATGAACTCCCAGAGCAATGGACTAAATGGTGGTTTTGTTGGAACAAGCTGCTCCAAACTAGAAATGCAGATGCAGATGGGCTTCTCTGCAGGACGTTCCTGTGGAGGATAATTTAAGAAAATGATTACAAGTTAAATTTTTCTCAAACAGGTTAGTACATCAAATATAAATGAAGAATTGCATGGTACTCACTTTAATATTGTAGATTTTCTCTATTGCACTTGGATGCTTGCAAGAAGCGGCCAGAGCATAGACAGTATCTGTTGGTATACCACATACACCTTTGTTTTCCAGCAATTTCGCAATTTCTAGCAGTCCACTGGTCCCACGAGAAGATGGAATTGGACAGGGAGCTGTAGCAGCAGTTTTTTTCTTCTTATCATTATTCTATGAAAAGTACAAGACAAAATGACATTCAAATCATTTCAGTACTTTTAAAAACTTAAATTTCCCATGCTGTAGCAATTTAAAAATACCTTTATGAGTGCGGGTCCAACTGGTATTATGGTCTTGGAGTATATGGAATTAACAAGTGATGCCAGAGTTCCATATAAACAAATTATGGTAAATATTGAAAGAGTAGCAACTGAAAAGGGGTATTTAAAAATAGTTATTGAATATAAAGTCATTTTTAAAGATTTATAAATTATTATTTCTGATTGTCCACTGTGAAGCAAACTTTACCTTCCAACTGGTATGGAAGTCTATTAAAAGTGGAAAGAAGAAGACACACCACTATGACCTCCATAATAATGGTTAATGCCTGCAAACAAGATTGTCATAAGCAGCTGCAAATCATAAAAAGGAATGAAATCAAGCATATTATTGTAAATATCCATTAGAAATTCCATCAAAATTAATAAAATTCAAATCAGAACTAGGATAGAATTAATAACCAAAAATGCTATTGCTCCTGCAGTAAACTTAATGATTCTGTTGAAAACTGCAGCTGTTGTCCTGTAAGAACACGGTCCAATATTTTAAGATTATTAAAGTTTATTTAAGATTATATGTAAATCTTGTGAAATGTTATGTAAGCTAATATTGAAATTCTAAAATAAGTTCAAGATTTACAATATAACATTAACATACCTGCAAATCTGAGCCACGTCCAGGTGGCCCAAATGGCCAAATAAAAGAAACATTAAGAAATCATATAAAGTATGTAAAAAACTTCACTTACCTGCTGTAAATCTGTAGTATAAGTACTATTGGATGGCAGTGGAAGGATTCTCTTTTAATAGAAATGTGCTTAAGTAAAGTAGATGGAGCTTTAAGGCTCCCAACCAACCTGTTGCCTCAACTTGAAGGATGACATAATTGGTCAAATGCTAGGACTTTAAAGTTTCTACTCAAATGATGAAATATCCCACCCCTGTTGCGTAAAAAGGTTTTGGAAGTTCCAGTCTTGCGATTGGTGAGTGTTTTGTGCTATATAAAGAGAAGATGAGGACTCACCTGAGAAGCAAGAGCATCAGCTACAAAGACATTGTGTGCAGAGACAAAGAAAAATCTACTGTAGGCTCCTTCAGTTTGACATCCACATAAATATCCTCAACCATACAGAGATACAATATGCTTCCCACAGTACAGGTAATGATGCTTTTTTAGAATTTTCATATTAATGAATGACAATGTTGCTGTGGAAAGTGTCTTTTCAGCTTTCTTTGCTTCTTTACTATTTTTATATGACAACTTGGACCGTGGTATACGTTACTCCTGATGCTCCTAACCTTAACTATTTCTATAATCTAGTAAAATATAGCTGGATTATTTAGAATAAAGAATCATGAACTCATGCTTGTTAAAAAAACATGACATATATCTTGTGTTATGTTAATACTAATACATTCTATGATACAAATTTTTCAATTATCTAGAGATCATTCAGACAAGTGTCCACCCTATCTACAATCAGAGGACTCCATAAACCCGCACTAGATGGTGAGCTAACTCTACTACTCTTAACACACTCTTATATTGATCAAATTGGACAAAGATTTAAAGTAACCTGGTGTACCAAAACATATTTAGCAGGTTACTTGGTTGCTGAAAAAGCAGTCACAGCAGAAATCTCTCATTTATTCCTTTCTTCCTCCTGTGTTTTTAGTCATGGACCGACCCAACCCCGAGGAGACTGTAACCAGCAGCTTTGGTCGATTCATCCAGAGAGTGCAGCCAAGTCATCTGTCACCAGTCGTACTCCAAAGAAGCAAACGCATGGTGCTGGACAGCATTGGTGTAGGACTGCTGGGTAGCACCACTGAAGTGTTTGAACTTGCACTTCAGCATTGCCAGGTAATGGCACACAACAGCAACATGTTAACAATAAACTAATAAGGGAGTACGAAAATGCACCAAATGCTGACCCTAGAACAATGGCATGGGCTTTATAGAATATACTTCACCCCTAACACCCCTTTCGAATTTATTTTGTGTGTGTTTTGTCTACACTGTCAAGTTTTTCCAATCTTTCAAACCTTAACTCCTGTTTGTACAAAAGCAATGCTGTATCCAATGCTAAAATAAAGCCTGTCCACAGGCTACTTTGGCAGAGCTCATTGTATGTAACAGCAAGTGACCCATCTTTCCTCTTTTCTCTCAAAGCACATGTACGCTCCCGATGACATCAGCTTTGTTTATGGGCGCAGTGGAACCAAGCTTTCCCCAACCCTAGCTGCCTTAGTCAATGGAGTAGCAGTGAGTATTCCTTTTCATACTTGAAATAAGGGACTGAAAAAAAAAATTCTCCCCATAGCATCATTGGCAAATAAGAGAAAATGGAACTCTTATTAAGCCTTTCTCATATTGTCCTGTGGTCAAATGTTGATCCATTCATGTGATATTGTTTAACTAGGGTAAAGAGCTAAAAGCTACATCTTGACCTTTATAAAGGAATTGTTATACTTCTAAAGTATATGTAGCAGACAGCTTGCATTGCCAGTAATAAGCCAAATTGTGTACTTACTAGGCACCATTTGATGATTAGCATGTCTTCTTCAGGTTCATTCTATGGACTTTGATGATACTTGGCACCCTGCAACTCATCCCTCTGGTGCAGTGCTTCCTGCTCTTCTTGCCATTTGTGACATGTTTCCCAAAAACAGCAAGCCAAGTGGTCTGGACCTCCTAATGGCCTTTAACATTGGCATTGAGATGCAAGGTCGCCTGATGAGATTTTCCAATGAAGCCCACAACATTCCTAAGAGGTAAGAATTGTCTCTATAACAAAAGTAATTCTCTACACATCACCGTAAAACAAGGTTGAGCAACCATCATAACACGATACCTCATCGTTCTAATATAGTCCTAAAATTAGTAATAATAGTATTAAAATAAGTAATATTTTGAGGGCAGTTTAAACAGAACTGCCACTGTAGTAAACAAATTCAACTGAACAATGTGAGTGTGGTTGAATTTACATAAACCTTAAGCAAGAATGCTAGCCTTACCTTTAAACATAACCTTAACCTATGTACTGTAGGTCGGTCCATGGCTAAAAACACAGATGGATGAATAGAATAAATGAGACATTTCTGCTGTGACTGATTTTTCAGCAACCGATATGATATGTTTTAAGTTATGCCATAAATATGATCTGTAATGTCTGACTTGAAGACTATGATTTTGTAATTGTATGCAAACTTTTCGGAATAGTTTTTAATAAATGCATTAAAAGGCATAAATTAAATATCCTTTTTAATTATTTTTTTAAGGTTCCATCCCCCTAGTGTCGTGGGGACACTGGGAAGTGCTGCTGCCTGTGCCCGGCTCCTTTCCCTCGACCATTCTCAGTGCAGCCATGCCTTGGCCATCGCTGCCTCATTAGCAGGGGCCCCAATGGCCAATGCTGCCACTCAGTCCAAGCCTCTGCACATTGGTAATGCCTCTCGTTTGGGCCTTGAAGCTGCCCTGCTAGCCTAACGTGGGCTGGAGGCAAGTCCTTTAGTTCTGGATGGAGTTCCTGGGGTAGCTGGTTTTAGTGCATTTTATGAAGACTATAGCCCAAGGCCGATGGTGTTGCCCGAAGAGGCAGAGCACACATTCCTTTTGGAGACACAAGATATTGCCTTTAAGCGATTTCCAGCACACTTGGGCATGCACTGGGTTGCTGATGCTGCTGCCCATGTCCACAAGGCTTTGCTGCATCTTTCTGATGGAGTCATCTCCCCAAACTCAGTGCAGGAAATCCTACTACGGGTGCCACATTCAAAGTATATAAATCGGCCCTTCCCAGAGTCAGAGCACCAGGCACGTCAATCCTTCCAGTTCAATGCTTGCACCACTCTGCTCGATGGCCAGGTAACAGTGCAGTCCTTCCAGCCTGAAGCACTACTGAGGCCAGAGCTTCATGCCCTGCTCTCCCGCGTCCGTGTAGAGCACCCCCAGGACAATCCAGCCAACTTTGACCGCATGTATGGTGAAGTGCAGGTCACTTTAGTGAATGGCATTGTGTTACAAGGTCATTGTGACACCTTCTATGGCCATTGGAGGAAGCCACTGAGTGATGAGAGCCTGCAGAAAAAGTTCCGCAATAATGCAAGTGTAGTGCTGCCACCAGAGAAAGTGAATGGCCTTATAGAAGCTGTGGAGGGGTTGGAGTTTCTGTCTAACTGCGAACCACTGCTAGCTCAGCTGCAGTAAACAGCTTGTTTATGTTCATGTCTAAATCAACTACTTTTGTACTGAAGGACAGTTACTTTGAAGGAAAATCTTGTGAAAATAATGGTTATTTATAGAATTATTTCTTTTTCTTTTAATTAGTTGTAGCTGTTTCTCTGAAAAAACAGTAGCACTGAGACATACAATATGGTAATTTATTATAAAGTGAAATTAGTTGTAGACAACTATATTTCTATACTGTAATACATATACTCCCTTTTCCTTTTGTAGACATTTGCTGTGTTGATATTAAATTTTTGTGCAAAATGCCTACAGAAGTGTGAATAAAAGAAATTATTTAAATCTATCCTTTGCTTTTTAGTAGATTTACTACATTATAATATGATCATTGGTATATAATAAAAAAATAGATAATTTTATAAAAATCTGAAAACAAACATTTAAAAAACGACTATTATTGTAAATAATAAATAATAAATATTTATCCCTAATAAAATCTTTATAATGGGCTGATTCAGACAAGTGCACAAGTACATAGACATGGCACTTATGGCATAGTACAAGCCCTACTGTATGAGTTAATGATTTGCTTTTAAAGGCCATCGTATTTGTCAGATTACAAATATTTTTCTTTACATTTTAAGCATAGAGCAGTGACCAAAGATGAGAGAAGGAAATGTGTTTCATTGAGATTCCAAGATTTGTGGAATAATAAGAGACCTTGGTTTATTGGAAGAGGAATAAAGAGACCCCTTTGTATTTGTATTTACTCAACTATTTCATTTATTTACAACTTTTTTCTTTCTTTCAGTGTTTTTTGCTATTTCTTACTTGTTTTCGTTTAGTGTGTGCCCTGTTTTGGTATATGTTTATCCAAACATATTGGTGCTATTTTAAATGTATATTTTGTTTTGGTTTTGTTCAATAAAAATAAACTAAATATAATTTCTTCAACAGAAGATTAGCATGGCTTAAGGAAATTAAGTAATTTTAAGTAATTTTCCTTGTGGAAAAAGTTTTTTTTTTTTTAGTTTTGTTTTCCATGGGATGTGTAAACTGTTAGAATGGCTCAGTGACATATTGTGCAAGCCACGAAAGTTGGGAGTACTCTAAAAAGGACAAGTTAATGTTATTGACAGATCATTGTATGTTTTTTCTTCCTGCAGGAAGTTTAAAACCAGTTTATCTCATATGCTCCCAAAACCATGGTGCTAATAAAATACCTACTCTTATATGCATGTTGAGAAAAAGTGATGTTATGAACAGCCGGATTTAATGATCCTAGATTTCTAGGCGTTTAGGTAGGGTGAGTTTGCTGGTCTATCAAGCACAGCAATACCATGGTACTTAAACCAGATATTAGTACTTTTGGCAGTGTGGGCAGGTGCCACGTCCTGCTGAAAAATAAAATCAGCATCTCCATAAAGCTGGTCAGCAGAGGAAAGCATAAAATATTCTAAAACGTCCAGGTAGACGGCTGCGCTGACCTTGAACGTGATAAAGCACAGTGGACCAACACCAGCGGAAGACGAGGCTCCCCAAACCACCACTGACTGCAAACTTTACATTGGACTTCAAGCAACCTTGAAGTGTGATTTTGTGCCTCTCCTCTCTTCCTTCAGACACAGGTACCTTCATTTCCAAATGAAATAGACAATTTACTTTCATCTGAAAGTAGGACTTTGAGCAACAGTTCAATCCTTTTTGTTCTTAGCCCATGTGATGTTGTCTCTGGTTCAAGAGTGGTTTGACACAAAGAATGTGACAGTTGTATCCCATGTCCTGGATACGTCTTTGTGTGGTGGCTCTTGAAGCACTGACTTCAGCTGCTGTCTACTCCTGTTGAATCTTCCCCAAATTCTTGAATAGGCTTAGATTCACAATCCATTTAAGGCTGTGGGTATCCCTGTTACTTTTGTACATTTTTCTGCCACATTTTTCTTTCCATTCAACTTTCCATTAAGGAGTTTGGATACAGCAGTCTGTAAATAGCCAGTTTCTTTATCAATGACCTTTTGTGACCCACTGATCCAGACTAGGAGACTATTTAAAGGCTCAGGAAACCTTTGCAGGTGTTTTGAGTTAATTAGCTAATTAAAGTGTGACCACATTAGTCTCCAATATTAAACTTTTTCACAATATTCTTATTTTCTGAGATACTGAGTTTTGGGTTTCTATTAGCTGTAAGCCATAATCATCAGAATTTAAAAAAATAAACACTTAAACTATGTCAGCCTGTGTGTAGTGAATTTTCACTTTTTGAATTGAATTACTGAAATAAATCAACTTTTTTCGATGATATTTTAATTTATTGAGAAGCACCTGTATTTATTTAACAAAAATGTGGCCAATACTAAGTAGCCCTTTGCTGCTTCCACAGGATTTAAGATGGTAAGTTGCAATCAGGTTTTAATTTTAATTTATCGTTAGCAGGGCTACAGACCTCTATGGTAACAGAAGTTTTGACATTTTTCTGGTCTGGAGGATTCAGGTGTGTGGCAACACAATGCCAAGAGGAGAAGAAATAAACAATGGGCTTTGAGAAGCAATTGTTGCTGCACATCAATCTGGAAAGGGTCATAAAACCAATTCCAAACAATTTGGGGTTCAACATTTTACAGTAAGAAAGATTATTCACAAATGGAAAGCACTCAAGACAGTTGCCAATCTTCCCAGGTGTAAATGACCAAGCACATTGACCCCAATCTCAGACCGAGCAATGACCAGAGAAATATATTTTTAAAAGAAGCTACATCTCAGACCCAACAGGCCTCACTGAGCATGTTAAATGTTAGCACAATTACAAGAAGACTGAGCAAGTACAGTTTGTTGTTGGATAGGTCTGCCAAAAAAATACATGACTGAGGTTTGCAAAACTACATTTGATCAAACCACAAGGCTTCTAGAACAATGTCCTCCGGACAAATGGAGCAAAGTGGAGTTGTTTGGCCTTTACCAAACAGCATTTCGGCAAAAATTCCTCAAACCCACTGTCAAGCAAGGTGGTGGATAGGTGATGATTTGGTCTAAGGTTGCTGCTGCAGGACCTTCTCAGCTTGCAGACATTGAGTTGATCATAAACTCATCCGTATACTAGAGTATTCTAGAGGCAAATTTAAGGCCATTTGTCCAGCAGCTTAAGCTTGGTCTAAACTTGGTCATGCAACTGGACAATAATCTCAAGCACACGTGTAAATCAGATTTTCCGAAGAAAAAAAAAAATTTAAGTTTGCCCAAAAACTTTAATGTACTGAAGCAATGTTTAAAAAAATTTTGCGCCAAAATTCCTCCACAGCAGTTTGAAAAAGTGTTGAAGTCATACAGGAAACAATTACTTTAATTCATTGCTGCTAAAGGTGGATCTACAAGCTACTGTATTAAATCATGGGGGGTACTTGGTAATACAAAAGGTCTTTTCTTTTTGACTTCATTTTCATTAAAAACATACAGGGACTATGAAAAATGTCTTCTTTAAGAGGCTCCTCTGTCACCACTTGTTTAATTGTATTATTGGCATCTGTTATCAGTATAAAAGACAACTCTCCACAACCTCAAACAGTTACACTCCAAACTCCACTATGGCTAAGACCAAAGAGCTGTTAAAGGACACCAGAAACAAAATTGTAGGCCTGCACCAGGCTGGGAAGACTGAATCTGCAATAGGTAAGCAGCTTGGTGTGAAGAAATCAACTGTGGGAGCAATTATTAGAAAATGAAAGACATACAAGACCACTGATAATCTCCCTCGATCTGGGGCTCCACGCAAGATCTCACCCCATGGGGTCAAAAAGATCACAACTGTGAGCAAAAATCCCAGAAATCACATGGAGGGACCTAGTGAATGATCTGCAGAGAGCTGGGACCAACTAACAAAGGCTACCATCAGTAACACACTGCGCCGCCAGGGACTCAAATCCTGCAGTGCCAGATAAGTTCCCCTGATTAAGGCAGTACATGTCCAGGCCCATCTGAAGTTTGCTAGAGAGCATTTGGATGATCCGGATGAGGTTTGGGAGAATGTCATATGGTCAGATGAAACCAAAATAAAACTTCATGTTTGGAGGAGAAAGAAATGAGTTGCATCCAAAGAACACCATACCTACTGTGAAGCATGGGGGTGGAAACATCAGACTTAGAGAAAACGTTTGACCTCTGTCATTCCCAACAAAGGGTATATAACAAAGTAGTGAGATCAAAGTTTGTTACACAATAATTTGCAAATAAATTCTTAAAAAATCGTACAATGTGATTTTCTGGATTTTATTTTTCTTATTTTGTCTTACATAGTTCAGGTATACCTATGATTTAAATTACAGGCCTCTCTCATCATTTTAAGTGGGAGAACTTGCACAATTGGTGGCTGACTAAATACTTTTTTGCCACACTGTATGTTCTATATATGAGGTTGTATTTGCTTAATACTGAGACCCGCTACAATCAGTGATGTTTTTACACACAAACAAAAAATAACATAAAAATTATTATAGAAGGGGCTAACAAACTAAGTTTTGAACATGACTATGTATCTATCTAGTATCTGTCTACAAGTTTGAGTCAAAAACGATCAGCACTGATCTGTAAATTCAATTCAATTCAATTTTATTTGTATAATGCTTTTAACAATTATCATTGTCTCAAAGCAGCTTTACACAATCAAAATAATTATTTAAGTCTGTATGGAATATGAGTGTGCTGAATCAAGGTGAGCAGATCAGCCCTGGTAAGCAAGCCACGGGCGACAGTGGCAGGGAAAAACTCCCTGAGATGGTAATTGGAAGAAACCTTGAGAGGAACCAGACTCAACAGGGAACCCATCCTCATTTGGGTGAAACAGAAAACAGGAATTGATCTGCATTTATACAGTGTGTTAGGTAGCAGCCAGTTCAGCTATAACAGTTGATGTTAATTAATGTTAATATTGGGTCCAGGTAGTTATTGAAGACAATTGCCAGAAGTCTCACTTGAGGCCAGAACCGTCTTTATGGTAGAGTGAAACCATCCCCTGACACCAGACACATCCCAAAGAGATACACAAGCGACGACATCTCCAACCAGAAGCGGGGCACCAGGATGGGTCCGACAGGATTGAAGGGCAGAGGGAGTCACTGGCAGCTCAGGAATGACATGTGTAACTCGACAGAGAGAGGGAAGAGAGAAAGGGGGAGAGAAAACAAGAGGGGAGAGCGGAAGAGGAGAGATATGGCTGTAGTTTTAATATAAAATACATACACTCTAAAAAACGCTGGGTTGTTTTTTGTACCCAAGCGCTGGGTTGCCTCTGTTGGGTCATTTTTCTGGGTTATTTACAGAGAGTTGGGTAGTTTTTGTGTAACCCAGCTGCTGGGTTGAAGTTTGATTGGCTCCTCCCCCCAAAGTTCACCGGTGAATTCAGCGGCTGTCAGTCAGAGCTTAGTGTCTCAGAGCTTCGTGTCTCTCTTGAGCTCCCACACCGCTGATGACGGTTCATTTAAGGGAAAATGACGTTAAATACAAGGTCTGTATACACATGTTCACTCACCTAAGTCACATATGACTGAAAAATTATTACTATATATAACATTTATTACTGTTACCGTGTTAAGGTTACACTCAAACTTTCAGGCTGGTCTGAGGAAAGATAATTTAGCTGAAACCTGCTAGTTAGCCAAAGAACCCCACCTGTGTGTGAAAGAAACGGATAAGATGTCTGAGCTTTTTATCTTTCTCTGTAGAATGTTTGCAGGGTGACGAAATTGTAACTGTAGTATTAGCATGACGCTAGCATTTAGTTAACATTAGAACTTTATTAATCTCACTGAGACAATAAAATGCTGGGGTGTTACAAAACACTGACCCTCTCACAAATATACACACCTGCTAACCCTCCCGTTTTTCACTAGCTAGTAATTTACTCCGCGGTCAAAATTCGTCCGCGTTTCTCCCGAGTTATAACAATATTTTACACCTTTCCCCCTTTGGCAAGTAGTATGCAAATATGACTGCTGCATGTAAGCTAACCAGGTAGCCCTCTTTAACCAAAGTTGCTTGTGACTCAGACTAAATTAACTATCAGTCAGCTGTACAGATAACTACTAGATGGAAGTATTAATATTTGGGTAATTGTAATGTGCCAGTATGACCCCAGCTATGACAATGCATCTCCTCGGTAATTAGCTTAAAATCAACACAGCCCACAAGATCAACTAGTCTGACTAATATATATATATATGAGCTTTATCCCAAAAGCCATGCTTATTTTGCTTATTTTATTTTTGGTAGTAGCTGTCTACATGTTTTTGTTTCAGGTTACCTATACCCTAGCTTTGTCATTTTTTTATTTAGTATAAATCCTATTACACATTGAATTGATAGTCTTGTTCAGTTTAATCTTTGTTATTCAACCAATTTTTTGCTTTCTTTCATTTCTTTCTAAGGTTGGCACCAACATGGTGGAATACCTCAAGCAGGCTGAAGTGTCAAGGCCGTACCCTACATCCTGACGTTGGGAGATAATGACCAGCGCTACTCTCAGGCATTCGTCATCCTGGTGGGACAGGGTCTGGAGCAATGCACACTACTTGGGGCGGTTGATGTGTGCTTCAAGGCATTTTATATTTTTGACATTAACTATTTAAAGTAGTGTGCACCTGTATAGGACTTTTTGTAATGTTGCTATGAAATAGCAAGGCCTACTGGAAAAGTCATAGAAAGTGTTTGTATGTTAAAACGGAACCAGGGCTGGATAGTTTTGTTCTGCAGAAAAGATATCTAAAGTCACAGACATCCTGCTCTGTAGAAGCTGCCTCAGCCTATTTGTGTTATTACTCCATTCTGCCCTTGTGGATAATAGTATGGTAATGATGTTGCTGTTGATTATCTGTTCTTGTGCTTTTGAAAAATAAATGTTTTTTCTATGAACATTTAATAGGATGTTTATTGCATATATGTATGGTTTGCAAAACTTTTAATTTTTTTTTTGTAATAAACCAGTATATCAAAGTAATTTAACTGTTTAATAGACGTAGGTAGTTTTTTTTTTACAGATTCACTGTAAAACATGAAAATAATAATAACCTATTTGTGAGGTAGAATTACTGTAACTCAACATTCCAGTTAAAATGAACCAACATCTGGGTAGAACATTTAACCAATTTATGTGGTAGAATTAACCCAGCATTATAGTTAAATATGACCCAGCATTTGGGTTAAATATTTAACCCATTTTGCTGGGTTAAATTAACCCAGCATTTAGTTAGTCCAATAGTTACCCAGCAGCTGGGTTAAAAACAACCCAGATTGGGTTGTTTTTAACCCAGCATTTTTTAGGGTGTAGTTTTTGACATAATCTTCATACTTTTCAATACACTGTTCATCTGTCAACAAGCTTTCATATTAGCTCATAAAAAAATTTCAGCCTGGGCCGTGAGCCACAAATGCATTGCTGTCTTGACTTCTTCATCAGGGCTGCTTTCAGGGAACCAAACAGGTAACGGTTCGATGGTTCAACTCAATGGCGCCATCAGCTGTGAACATGGATGTGTTTCTGGCTTCTTCTTGATGGCAAACACAATCAAACTTCCTTGAAGTTTTCTATCCTTTTATATACACTACTTTGTGGCAAGATGCTTTATCTAAACACAAAAAAAAACACTGAACATGAATTACTGCATGTTGCTTTTTGTGCAACTTTAACAAGGAAGCTATCCAATGACACTTGCTTCTTCCTCCTTTGGAAAATTTCGTGGAAAAGTGACCTTGCCGTTTTAATTAAACAGATTCATCTCCCGCACTTCTACAGCCTTTTAAATTTTTTCTTTCTTTGGGTTTTTATGTCTTAACATTATTATTATTATTATTATTATTATTGACAATAAATGTAATTGTACCTAGGTGAAAAAACAGGATCAGGTGTTAATTAATAAATAAAAAATGGAAACGGTTGGTAAATTGCTGTGATTTAAAAGGACTGCTGTCCCAAATATAATACACATATACAGTAAAACTGTCAGGGGTGGTCTGTGTGAGGCAGGCTTGGAGGACCCAAGAGCAGACACAACAGAAAATGTTCAATATAACTGATTTTAATGCACAATGTCAAGGTCAAAACAGATTAATTATAATCAAAAGGAAAGTTACTTTATTTAAATACCACCAATTTAACGCAGAAAATGAAAGTCAAAAGGAGGAGATTGAAATTAAAAAAAACATTACTTTGAAGTGAGCTGTGGCGTGGCTGAGCAGGGGCTGTAGATAGGAGCAAAGGAGCGAGTGGCACAGAGCATGCGCGGTGGCCAGCAGAGCGCGCGCTGCTGAGAACGCGCAGGCTGGACAAAAGCTGCAGCAGAGTGAGCGCGGCTGTGTGGAGAGATGAAGTCCGCTGCGCGCGTACTGAATCCGGCGCGCCGGTAGAGGGAGAGCAGCAGCAGCCGAGCGAGATCAGAGCTGCAGTGATCCCAAGGGTTTAGACAGAGTCGCAGTCGAAAGGGAAAGCAAATGTTCAAAGCCGGGTTATCAGTCAACGACGCAAACAATTCCAAATCGTGAAGCAAAGGCGTCACTAGGGGAGAAAAAGGTCAACAACGTGAAAGGCAAAAAATGTATATTTTAGTAAAACACGACACAAAAACACTTGGCTTGGAGCACGCAATAATTCGGCAAGAGTTCGCTGTCTGAGAAAGAATTATATAGAGTGCGAGTGATGAATGAGATGAGGCGCAGGTGTGCTCGAGCATGAATGAATGAGGCGGCAAAATGGAAGCAACGGAATGGAGTGTGGAAAGGAGTCGCTGGAGATCATGACCTGGCTTGAGCAGAGGGCGTGACTTGGCGTACCGTTACAAAAACAAGACTGACTATAAAAGGAACCAGTGAAAATGCAGGTTTTTCTAGTAAACCTCTGCTTTGCTCACCTGACCAATTCCTGTACTGATGCACTTACTCACATGGCCTGCTATTTTCTGTAATCATGCAACAACAAATACGTAAAATACAATACATTAATCATACAACGACACTCTTTTGTCCTTTGTCCAACTCCTTTTGATTTTTTCTGGTTCTGAATGATAAAATAGTATAAGGAAATAATATATATACAAGTGTGTTCACACAAAGAACAAAACTGCCTGTCTTTAAAAAGGGGGAGTTTATGAGCAGAATGTTTCCTCATACTTTTGCCTTGAGTGATGTAGTTTCTTTCAGTGCACAATACTGTTATCATTAATTATTTCTTAAACACAGCCATAGTTAAATATTAAGTCAGGATTCATGTGTTATTTCAAAATCATTTAAGTCAACATAACCGACACACTATTTATGTAAGTATTCAGTATATATAGTATGAACTTTTAATCATGAAATACATTGTATTACTTTAATGCTCAAAATTTCATTATAGTGTAAAAATGGCAAGTTCAAGCAAATGTCTTGTCACTATAATAATACATGGAAGTGGGACCACATACTTTCCTTGAAATGAATCTGATTCACAATGACATTAATATCTTACAAAATAATAATTTATTATAATTAAGCAAAGTATGTCAGATGTCTCTCTTCATTTGTTTAGAATGTCATAATTTATTTACCAACTTTTTGTGAAGCTTTTAAGTCCATCATTTGTGTTATTCATGTGATAATTATTAAATAAATTATTGATCTCGAAATAATGAAAAACCATGTGGTCTTACATAAAGCAATAAACAAGTCTATATCATGGAAGCCATTTTGTAAATAGTGCAATTAAAATGGAAGTAGTAAATAATTTTTCTCTAAATTGTCATTGGTGTTACTTTCATTTATCAGGAAGAGAAGTAACATCAGTTATTAAATATATAAAAATGCATTATGCTCTACTTTTTGTGGATTCATAAACCTAAAAATAAGGTTAATTCTTATTAAGAAGTTCTAGGTTTAAAAGAAGAAATACATTTAAGGAAATTTTTATGATTCAAATTTTTAAACCAAGAACCAAAACTGCCTGTATTTAAAAAGGGGGAGTTTATGAGCAGAATGTTTCCTCATACTTTTGCCTTGAGTGATGTAGTTTCTTTCAGGGCACAATACTGTTATCATTAATTATTTCTTGAACACAGCCATAGTTAAATATTAGGTCAGGGTTCATGCAGTGTTATTTCTGTTTATTCCGTAAATATCAGTTTCATTTGACAGGTTGCATTAACCAATTTACTTTGGTTTGGTTATTATGAAAAAATTCCAAAATTCCACCTTTTTTGTAGAATGAAGGATTAGGATGAAAAGCATGAAGCATGAAACGGTGGGCTGCAGCCATAGTGAGCCCTGTAGGTAGTGCAGGTGAACCGCAAGTGACCTTTCACCATAGCTGATTAAGTAAAATTATTTGATAGTATTTTCTTATAACAACATGAGTTCATGTGTTGTTTAATTTCTTACTTAGATAGCAACTTACTTATACTCATGGTCACTAATTTTTTTATGTTAATTGTCTGGCATTAGGGCAGGACAGTGGTGTAGTAGCTAGCACTGTCGCCTTGCATCTCCAGGGTCCGTGGTTGATTCCCGGCCAGGCTCGATTCCTGTCTCTGTGTGCATGGAGTTTGCATGTTCTCCCCGTGCTTGATGGGTTTCCTCCGGGTCCTCGGGTTTTCTCCCACAGTCCTAAGTCCTGCGGATTAGGCTAATTGGCATTCCCAAATTGCCCATAGTGTGTGATGAGTACACACTGGCCAGGGTGTACCCCGCCTTGTGCCCTAAGTCTCCTGGCATAGGATCCATACCCCCGCTACCCTGAATACAGGATAAAGTGGTATAGACAATGAGTGAGTGAGTAATGTAATGGGTCATAGACATTTGCTGTAATATTAACTGAAATTGTAAATTGTTTTTATTTTATTGCATTTACTTTAAGGTGTTTTGTTATATATATATACACAAGTAAATTTACAAAGAAAAAGGTTCACAATTATTTTGCATAATTTTGGCCCAAATATTACTGTTAAGAGAGTAACAGTCCCCTCCACAATTTAACCTTAAGTCTTAATTAATATAGTTGGAAACTTCAATCAGGTTGTGGTCAGGGTCTCTAAAGTACAGAGACTTGATTGGGCCTACTGCTCCTGTCCTCTCAACTGGCCCTTCCTCAATCTTCACACCACATTTCTGTTTAAATGAAAACAATAGATAAGCAAATTGTTTATAAAAACACAAGTCAATATTAGGGTTCTTCGGCAGTCTGAAAAACTAGACTGTTCTGAAGTTGACACACCTTCAGATGGGCAGCAACTGTTTCCAGCGGGGTCTTCGTGATGAGACAAAGATCTGCTGAGCCTGGCATAGGATTATTGGCCTTTGGCTCAAACTCTTTGCCAACTTCATGTAGATAAAATTTTTGCTCTCCAAAGCTTAAGGCCTTACGGTCTCCCTAAGATATAAAGCAGAGTAAAGCCGTAGTTTAGACAAAAGCTGACCAATCTGTTACATTTACACTGAACACCACAGTACAATGTAGTAAAAAAAAAATAGCAAATGAACACATATATTTTATCCTATTCTGTTAAAGATGCTTAATGTTATTAAACAGCTGCTGTTCATGAGGGTGCTACTATATCTTGAGTTGATTTGGAAGTGCATTATTTGTACAATGCTGCCACCGTGTGGTACTTCTGGTATTACAATGTCATAATATTTTTGCCCCTAATAGAGAAGCCTGAAAAGGCCACTGATGTATGGGTTATCAGGGTGCTACAGGTGGTTTAGGTGTACCTTAAATGTAACCACCCCCATTCCCAAGACTGAGGAGTAGAAAACTTTGTTTCTCTTTAAATCTCAGACCGTCAGAACAAGGTGATCTAGACGGCTGATTTCAACCTATTAGATCGGACTATACAGGCCAGCCTACACTCCCCGTGTGCATTATTGAGTCTTGGCCAATAACCCTGTCACCAGCTTCCCAGTTTTACTCCCTTGGAGTATATTTGGTAGATCATAACCACTGCAGACCAGGAACATCCCACAAGAGCTGCAGTTTTGGAGTTGCTCTGACCCACTCCTCTAGCCATCACAATTTGGTCCTCGTCAAAGTCACTCAAATCCTTATGCTTGTCCATTTTTTCTGCTTCCAACATATGAACTTCTGGAAAACAAAGTTTCTCTTGCTGCCTAATATATCCCAATTAGACTTCCGGTTTGAGCAATGTAGAGAGCGGACGCGTGCGTCTGAGTCTCCCGACAACTTAAACAATAGTAATTGTTACTGATAACAGATTAGGCAAGCAGTAGTGAACGGCGATACAGGTTTGGCGTCAAAATTGCCTCACTATAAAATGAAAACAGCTGATCAAGATCCAAAGAGAACTTCGATAAGTAGCAAGCTAGCTAAAATGGCGACGGCTGCTTCAGTGGCTAACGAGGAATTCTCTTTAAATATGCTGACTGCGGAGCTGGAAAAACAACGCGAACATCTTAAAGAAGATATGAGTGCGCTAATCAAGGCTTCCCTTGCACCAATACAGCTTTCCATAGAATCGTTTCAGGAGACTGTGGATGCGTTTTGGTAAACGTCTCGCAACCGTGGAAACAACGGCCGGGAAAAACTTCGAAGCTCTCAGTAAAGCGGAGGCAGACATCGCTGCGTTGAAAGGTACCAATGAAGCACTGTTAGACCATCTGGATGACCTCGAAAATCGTTCACGTAGGGCGAACCTGCGGATCATAAATGTTCCCGAAGTCAGCAAAATTCGAACGGACATGGTCAAGTTTACTTTGGATCTGCTGAAAGACGTCATGGGGGTTCAGGTGTTTGAGAAATCGCCTGAGCTGGAAAGAGCGCATCGTGCATTGGCGACTAAACCCAGGGATGGTCAACCTCCAAGACCCATTATCGTTTGTTTTCATCGATACCAGGAGAAGGAACAAGCTCTGTGCTGGGCCAGGCAACACGAACTGCAGTATCGAGGAAAAACTCTCAGATTCTACCCTGACCTAAGTGCGGCACTCTCCAAGAAGCGCGCTACTGTACCTTCAAGAACATCAAAATGATGCTCTATCAAAATGGGATACATTTCAGATTCCTCTATCCTGCCCACTAGCGATTTACTCACAATGGGGAGACCTTCACCTTCGAGTCAGCACCCGAAGCCGAAGCCTTCTTTGAGCCTTCGGATCGACGTGACCGCTGCTGGAGGGAGTAATACCCGGTAAACTCAAATAGTTTCTGAACGACAAATTTAAGGGTGTACACACATCTATTACAAAAACTGTTCTTATTTTGTATTTTCTTTTTTCTTCTACCGCGACGGTTCACATTTTTGTTTGAGAGGGTACTGTCAAAATACCAGCGGACGGACTAGTCGTCATGACGACTTATGTCCTTGGAAAGGTACTGTAATGAAACACTGGAAGATGGACCATAATTAACCCTCCAGATTTTAGTTTTATTATTCTTATTGTTATTATTCTATTCTGTTTTGCTGAATGCCTGTCTGAATGCAGTATTTACAAATTGCTGTGATGTATAGGAGACAGGGTGTTGGGAGCTCAACAGTTGAGTAGTTAATGGGTAGCTGGGAGTGCAACAGGTTTAGTGGAGTCCTGCAGCTTATCTCATTTGGGGAGGTAAACATAGGAAAGGGTGTTGTAATGTTAATGGCGTGGTTTACTGCCTCAGTAACTTTTTTTTTTTTTTTACTTTTATTTTTATTATCTTTATTTTTTCTGGATACTCAATTTGTTTTTGGGCTGTTTTCATTCAGTGCCAGAGATATTGAGAAACTTAGCTGGATACCAGGTTTATCTATGCCAGGTGCAGTGTTCATCCTTCTATGCTGTACTGATGTCTGGAATGTTAAAGGTCTTAACGGTCCTATAAAAAGGTCAAGAATTTTCTCTCATCCTAAACGTCTTAATTCCGATATAATCTTCCTTCAAGAGACACATTTACTTAATTCAGACAGAAACCATGGGTTGGGCACATTTACCATTCTAAATTTAATGCAAAGGGAAGAGGAACGGCAATATTAATACATAAAAAAAGTCAGTTTTCTGCTTCTAATGTTATTGCTGATCCTCAGGGTCATTATATTATGGTGACAGGTAGGCTGTTTCAAACCCAGATCTTGCTGGTGAAAATTTATGGCCCCAATTGAGATGATAAAAATTATATAAGAAAACTGATTGCGTCTTTACCCAGCTTTAATTTATATTATCTGATTTTAGGCGGTGACTTTAACTGTGTAATGAACCCAAATTTGGATCGCTCAAATCCAAAACCACAAGTTCCTTCTAAAATGCCATGCGATGTTTCAGCATTTTTAAGCCAGACAGGCTGCGTAGACCCCTGGCGATTCTTCAACCCTCACAGTAAGGCCTTTTCTTATTTTTCTCATGTACATCAAGGTAGAATCAATAGAATTGATTATTTTTTTATAGACAAAAGTCTCCATCCCTCAGTAAAGGGAGTGGAGTATTCTGCTATCGTAGAGTCTGATCATGCTCCCTTATTACTGGATATCTCCTTTCCATCTAATTTTACAAGTTATACATGGCAATTAAATTCATTGCTGTTGCCCGATGAATCATTTTGCAAACATGTGTCTTCCTCAATTGACAATTTTTTAGAATTTAATTCAACGGAGCATGTCTCCTCTTCTCTCCTTTGGGAGACTCTAAAAGTGGTGCTTAGAGGAGACATTATATCATATATATGAGCACATCACCCCTATCTTATCTACATTGCATTGGCTTCCTGTGAAATTTCGCATCGATTTTAAAATACTACTCTTGACATATAAAGCATTAAATGGTCTCGCGTCGCAGTATCTGAGTGAACTGCTAGTGTCTTACAATCCGCCACGCCTACTTCGATCAAAGGATACAGGCTGCTTGTCAGTACCGCGTATTATTAAAACTACAGCAGGGGGCAGAGCTTTTTCTAACAAAGCCCAAAAATTATGGAATAGTCTTCCAAATAGTGTTCGGGACTCAGACACAGTCTCAGTGTTTAAGTCCAGGCTAAAAACCTATTTATTTAGCCAAGCATTTTTATAAATAGATTAGCCTTAGGTAAAGGAGCAGGTCTGGGGGACTCATGGACGTAGAGTATTAGGTGAACTGGTATGTTTAGATGCTGTCTTCCCCACTCTCATTGATCACTCAGGTTTGTTGACGGTGAGGTGATTGGTTGCCTTACATCTCTGGAAGCCCTCATGTCTGTGTTTCCTTCTGGCTCTCCCTTTTTAGTTATGCTAACATCCGTCGCCTTTTAAATGTTCTTTACACTCCCTCATCCCAAGACACCCCTGAAATTGTAGCATCATTAGATGCCGAAAAGGCATTTGATCGGGTGGAGTGGGATTACCTTTTTTTGCTATGGATAGGTTTGGCTTCGGCCCCAAATTTATAAAGTGGGTTCGTCTGCTTTATACTTCTCCAATTGCTTCAGTAGTTACGAATAAATGGAGATAAAAAAAATTTCCTTTGTCAAGGGGCACTCGGCAAGGGAGCCCTTTAAGTCCCCTCCTGTTTACAATTGCAATTGAGCAATTATCGCTGGCATTAAAATCTATATCCTCTTTCCATGGCATAGTTAGGTGGGGTGTTGAACATAAGCTCTCATTATATGTTGATGACCTGCTTCTTTACATTTCAGATCCTTTATCATGCATCGATGACATTATCAAAGTTTTGCACAATTTTGGGACCTTTTCTGGCTATAAGCTGAATATCTCCAAAAGTGAATGTATGCCTGTTAACTCACTCGCCAGACATATGCCTGACTCCATGCTTCCCTTCTGCATGGCAAGATCTAAGTTTAAATATCTAGGCATCAATATCACTCAGAACTTTAAAGGACTATATGAAAATAACTTCACTTCTCTATTGACTAAACTCAAATCTGATTTTCAAAAATGGAGGCCTCTCCACCTATCTTTGGTTGGCAGAGTGAACTGTGTTAAGATGACAGTTTTTCCAAGATTCTTATATTTATTTCAGTGCCTCCCTATCTTTCTATCTAAAGTTTTTTTCAATACATTGGATAAACATATCTCCAATTTTATCTGGGATGGGAAAATCCCAAGAATTAGTAAAGAGTTTCTTCAGAAAAATAGAATTGGAGGTTCAGCTCTTCCTAACTTTGTTTACTATTATTGGGCAGCCAATGTCCAAAAGATAATTTACTGGATGCACTCATCAGGGGGCACTGATTGGCTTGAAACTGAATCTAAATCTTGCACAGCAACCTCTTTACAAGCTCTTGTAACATGTAGCTAACCTATTAAAATAGTTAAATATACATCAAATCCAATTGTTCATTTCACTCTTAAAATATGGACTCAACTACGTCAGCATTTGAAGTTAAGACAAGCACTTTTGTTTCAGAGTCCAATATGCAATAATCATGCTTTCCTCCCTGCAAAACTAGACTCTGCTTTCAAACAGTGGCAAGATAAGGGAAATTTTCGGTTCAGTAATCTTTATATTTTTGCAAGTTTTAATGATTTGCGTTCCAAATTTACTCTTAATTCAGTTGACCTTTTCCGTTATTTTCAGATACATGTATTGCACCGTATGCACTTAAGCAGAACACGGATGAGACAGGGGTAGCTGCAGCTCGGAGTAATGGGCGTGTCGAAAGGTTGGGGCGTGCCGAAAGGTAGGGGACGTGCCGAAAGCTCTTCATGATTGGTTGCACAAGTTGCCTGTTTAAAGGCTATGTTACGACCTCTATCGGAATCATAACAGGCTAATATTAAATGCTATTGTTCTTTCTAATGCGTTTTAGTAATGCAGCCAACATAATCCACCTAAAGTATCACAATGTCTTCGGGATCTGATGTTATACCTACATCTAGAAAAGATTAAATATTCAATCAGAGGTTCCCATAAATTCTCTTATGTCTGGCAACCCTTATTATCATATTTTACTGCCATAAAGGTACTTCCTTGACTTTGTTATATTCCTGATTATGGTATCCAGTTTAATTTATCTATTCATGTATTTATTCATTTATTTATTTTTATTTTAACTTTTCCATTTGTAATTATTTCTATTTATTCATTTTTTATTTTTTTTAATTTATTTTTTTATTATTATTTTTTTTTTATTTTTATTCAACTATTGCATATCCATCTTTGTTATATTCTAATCAATGTCATCATTAATATTAGGCAGTATGTTCGGGGTTGGTTGGGGAGGGTTTGAGAATGTAAAAAATACAGTCTCTGTACAAATAATAGCATTTTCTCTTTGAAATAATATATATATATCCCAATTACTCCCAGGTACCATTGTAAAGAGATGTTGAAAATGAAGCTATTGTTAGAAGGGCCTCTTCCATTAAACAGTTGGAACCAGTCAAACAACAAATCAATCCACTCCTCTGGGGAAAAAAGAGGTGTCTTGGCCATCATCAATCAGCCTGATTATTCCTAGAGGTTGGTTGCTTAACATTCAAATTTAAGCACATACTAAAACAAATTAGGATCCTTTGTACAAGTACAGATAAGACAACATGCAAGGTTTCCCTGTTCTTTAGATTGAGAGAGGCCAAATTGGCTTTTTTAGAGTCAGCCTTATTCCCAAGTCTAAGGTAAAATTTATTTATGCCTGGACAATTTATTTAATATATACTACTTTCTGTCGTAGGATAGCAGTTCTGTTATAGCAAATAACAGTCTTGTCATCTTTTTAAAATCCTGCAGCTATTTAAGGAAATTCAGAGGAAATATAAGCATGGCCATTTGAATGATGGCTTTGAAACAGGTCCTCAAAGAGACAGCCCAGTTACTCACACAGACTTTAAAACAGATTCAGGTCAATCTGACTTGTTGAGATCAGTAGACCTTAGCCAAAACACCAACAATGAGGGTAAACATTAATTATAGAGCTGACCTCTATATCTAGAGCTTTAAGCATGTAAATAAAAGCCTGTAAATATCTTATTCTATATTGTACCCGTATAGACAATAAAGAAACCACCCAAATACAATGAAACTAAATTAAATGTAATATAGACTAATTTAAACAGTTTAACTGTTGACAAAAATTTCATGGAACTGTACACAATATCATTTTTGAGTGTAGACATTGCACATGAGGGCGATATGTTAGTCACCAAACACAAATCTCGAGCAACAATCACAGCAAATGATTTTCTAGTTTTATGCACAGGTTTAAATTATTTCATATGACAAAATGGCCAAATATTCATGGACAACTATATTTTCAATGTTTTAATTATTTATGGTTTCAGCATTAGTTACTGTATTTGTTTTGTATTTTTTTTTCACGTTGTACTTGTAAAATATACGCAATTTAAGAATGCATCTAATAAAATGCAAATGCATTTGTAATAGTAGGCATAAAAAAGCCAGATGTGCTTTCACTGTATCATTTTGTGTGACATTGCCTTAATTGTGTGACACTGCTACCTAATGTCAGCCTTTCGTTCCTCCTGTAGTTTGTCCCCAGGCCTCTAGAGGTCATTTGTGTTCCCCTTATCTTTAGTTCTTTCTTGTGTTTCCTCATTAGTTTTTCAGATCACCTGTCTCATTTTCCCCCCAGTGTATTTAAGCTGTTCATTTTCTCTCCTCTTATTCACTCGGTTTTTGAGTCCCTGCCCTGTGTCTCCTGCTGAACCTACGGTAATGATTCAGAGTTCCCTGTTTTAAGTTCCTTAGTCCTTTTATTTTTGATTGGTAATTCCCTGGCTATTTTCTCCCCTTGTGGAAGCTTTTGTTTGAGGGTTTGTTTTGTCTATTTTCATTAATTCCTCTAAGTGAGAAGAACCTTTGTTGATTATTAACCGCCTGTTTATAGTTTTGCCTTTTTTTTTTAAATAAATCTACTCTACCTGAAACTTCTGCTTTGAGTGCTTTCAGTTGGGTCCAAACCTATCACACTTGTGGCTCAGTGGTAAACTCTTTGGCTACCACACCGGAGATCCGCGTTCAAGGCCCGAGCCTGACAGAAAAACCGAGTCAGTCATGGACCCACAAACACTCTGTACCAGGAATCTAATGAGAGTGGTTGCTCAACATGAATCATCCTTCCAGCGCCACGAGGCCGTTCTCAGCCGACAGGAGGAGCTGATGGCTAAGCATTCTCAACTCCTGGCAGAGGTGACAAGTTCCATCCACCAGATTGCTGAACGGCTCCCTGGTCCCCCACAATCCCTGACCTTTGAGCTCCAGCCCTCAAGTTTCCCCACTGACCAATCAAAGATTGCTTACATGATTACCCTTCTCTCAGACAAAGGAGGAGTTCAAGCGAGTCTTTGATCATCCAGTCAGTGGTCGAGAGTCTTCCAAGCGCCTGCTTACCCTCCAACAGGGCTCCCGTAGTGCAGAAAACTTCGCCATAGAGTTTCGGACCATCGCAGCGACGAGTGGATGGAATGATGAGGCGCTGATGGTCTGTTTTCAGAGAGGGTTGTCGGAGTCCCTACAAGATGAGTTAGCCCCCCGTGAGCCTACTGTTGATCTCGAGTCTCTCATTACCCTGGCCATCCGTCTGGGCAATCGTCTAAGAGAGCGGAGGTTGGCTCGCCGTAAGGCACCTCTACCTCAAGTACCTATGAGCAGATCTGTTTCGCCAGTTGGTATGCCCCCTAGAGCGCCCCTTGTCCCTGAACAGCATTGTGACTTCCCAGAGAACATGCAGTTGGGTCACTCCAGGCTCACTCCTAAGGAGAGGGAACGCCGCATAAGGGAGCGGCTTTGTCTTTACTGTGGATCTTCTGGCCACTTTCGCTCTTCTTGTCCTGAGCTTTCGGGAAATGGGGGCCCCCGCCCAGGTGTGGGAGGGCTGTGATGGGGAAAATTAGAGATCCTCCTACTAACGTCGTCCTAGCCATTCCAGCCACTCTGTCCTGGGAGGGTCACCAGCTTTCGATCCAAGCCATGATTGATTCGCGTGCTGCGGGCAATTTCCTGGACCTGTCAATGGCTAAACAACTCAAGAACCAAGATTTGCTGGGGTCCAGAAGCATCCCTACTATCCAGGATCTCAAACGCCGTTTTACTTCCGCTCCCATCCTTTCTATCCCTGACCCAGAAAAATCTTTTGTGGTGGAAGTAAATGCATCGGAGGTAGGCGTAGGGGCCATCCTGTCACAAAGAGGTGAGGACAGTAAATTGCATCCCTGTGCTTTTATGTCTCATCGTCTTTCAGATGCAGAGCGCAACTACCATGTAAGGGATCATCGGCAGGCTCGATGGTCATTGTTTTTTAATCGCTTTCAATTTATTCTGTCTTACAGACCCGACACCTAGAATGTCAAACCGGATGCCCTGTCCCGAGCTTACTTTCCCGAGACAAAGGAGAAACCGCTGGCCCAGATTTTCCCGAAGTCAAAGATCATTGCACCCCTTCAGTGGGATCTAGAGCGGGAGGTGCGGGGGGCTCAAGCTCATGAGCCAGACCCAGGAGGCGGTCCAGCGGGATGCCTATACGTCCCTCATTCTGCTCGGGCCCGGGTCTTGCAGTGGGGCCATGGGTCCTCCTTGACATGCCACCCAGGAACTGCACGTACACTCGAGTTCCTGCAGCAGCGGTTTTGGTGGCCATCCATCAAGGTGGATGTAAAGGGCTACGTGAAGGCCTATACTGTGTGCAGCCAGGGTAAGTCCACTCGTCAGCGACCCCAGGGCCTACTCCATCCCTTAACCATTCCCCGCAGGCCATGGTCACACCTGTCTCTGGACTTTGTTACAGGACTCCCACCATCCCAAGGTAACACTGTCATCCTGGTAGTGGTGGACCCGTTCTCTAATCCCGCCCGATTCATTCCTCTGCCCAAGCTGCCATCTGCTAAGGAGACAGTTGAACTCCTTATAATTCATGTCTTTCAGATTTTTGGTATGCCATTAGATATGGTCTCTGATCGGGGGCCTCAGTTTTCATCCCGGTTCTGGAGTGCCTTCTGCAGGCTGATTGGGGCCACAGCCAGCCTTTCATCGGGGTTCCAGCCTGAGTCCAATGGCCAAACAGAACGGATTAATCAGGATCTGGAGACCACCCTGCGGTGCATGGCAGCCCATAACCCCACTTCTTGGGCAACCTACATCCAGTGGGCGGAATACGCACACAACACCCTCCAGTCTTTGGCCACTGGACTGTCCCCCTTCGAATGTCAGTTTGGGTATGCCCCCCTATTGTTTCCTGAGGAAGAAGCACAGGTGGGCGTTTCATCTGCCCAACGCTTTGTTCAGCGCTGTCAACAAACCTGGAGGAAGGCTAGGCAAATCCTTCTTCGATCCTCCCAAAGATACCAAAGATACCAAAGGCAGGCCAACCGCCACCGCCGGTCAGCGCCCAACTTCCGACCTGGTCAAAGAGTCTGGTTATCCACCAAGAACCTGGCCCTCCGGGTTGAATCGAGGAAGTTGTCTCAGAAGTTCATTGGCCCCTTTCGCATTGCCAGGAAAGTTAACCCTGTTTCTTATCGTTTATTTCATTTTCATTCTCTTAGAATTAACCCAACGTTTCATGTCTCTTTGTTAAAACCTGTTTTGTCTTCTCCCTTTGCCCCCCCACGCAGAACCCCTCCACCTCCCAGAGTCATTGACGGCCAGCCAGCCTACACAGTCCGCCGCATACTGGACTCCCGGAGGATCTGGAACTCACTACAGTATCTGGTGGACTGGGAGGGTTACGGGCCGGAGGAGTGCTCTTGGGTCCCAGCCAAGTTTAATCCAGGAGTTCCGCCCACGGCAATCGGGAGATGCTAAAAGGAATGCCAGGAGTCGTTCCTAGAGGAGGGGGTCCTGTCAGCCTTTCGTTCCTCCGGTAGTTTGTCCCCAGGCCTCTAGAGGTCATTTGTGTTCCCCTTATCTTTAGTTCTTCCTTGTGTTTCCTCATTAGTTTTTCAGATCACCTGTCTCGTTTTCCCCCCAGTGTATTTAAGCTGTTCATTTTCTCTCCTCTTATTCACTCGGTTTTTGAGTCCCTGCCCTGTGTCTCCTGCTGAACCTACGGTAATGATTCAGAGTTCCCTGTTTTAAGTTCCTTAGTCCTTTTATTTTTGATTGGTAATTCCCTGGCTATTTTCTCCCCTTGTGGAAGCTTTTGTTTGAGGGTTTGTTTTTGTCTATTTTCATTAATTCCTTTAAGTGAGAAGAACCTTTGTTGATTATTAACCGCCTGTTTATATTTTTGCCTTTTTTTTTTTTTATAAATCTACTCTACCTGAAACTTCTGCTTTGAGTGCTTTCAGTTGGGTCCAAACCTATCATGCTTGTGGCTCAGTGGTAAACTCTACCACACCGGAGATCCGGGCTCAAGGCCCGAGCCTGACCCCTAAGGCTCTATCTAGGTGAAGATCCTGCATAACATGCTATTTTAGGGTATGACACATCAAGTTTAGACAATACAGATAGAAAAACTGTGACAGTGAATTAGATAAAACTTAAAGATTTCTTAAAATGTCCATACTTTAAATGTCAAAAAAAGTCTACACTTTCAATTTATATTATGCAAATATGAACACTTTTAGAAAACTGGATTTTTTGCACACTAGACAAAAAAAAATCAGTTATTGTTTGATTTCATGACAGTTTCTTATTTTCTTTTCTCTAAATCTCACAAAATAATTATCAAATGTTAAATATGTGAGTTAAATCTTAAAATAAAACTCTGATCAGCCACAATTTTAACGCCACCAGCAGGTGAATTGAATAACACCAGGAAATTGGTGTATTGTGGGCATCCAAATCTCATCTATGCATGTGGGGACCAAAGGCCAGCCCATGTGATTCAATCCCACAGAAAAGATAATGTCGCACTTAATTTGCCTGTGGTGCCACCCAGGCGTAAAATCTGTTACAACACGAAATGATGATACCTGTCTCACAACCAGTGTTTCCTGGAGAGAACCCGGAATCCAGCATGACCCTGATAAAGATAAAGTCAGTGAACAATTGAGCGAGTGAGTAAATGTATGTATGAGAAGATGAGTGGTTTAATTTACTTTTTTACAAAGCTGTATAAAAAAAGAGCATTTTAAAATTAATTTTTTTCACCAAGGCCAAAGAAATAGAATTTCCACCTGTTTTGGAGGTTCCTGTCTTCAGGATTGAACTTATTTGTGATGATGCTTCACATGTCAGTGGATAATGGCTTATATGAAAAGTAGACATTCTGGGCTTTAAATGAGACCTAGTGTGCAAAAATCACTTTTTACGGGCATTGGGTCTATAGAATTTGTGAAAAAAAACATTCCCTGCTGTCCTTTGTCCATTTTTGTATTGTTCAGGGCTAAAAACAAGCAGATAAAATTTTCCCCCTGTTGTGACCTCATATACCAAGAGGCCCTCCTTCGCCTTGATGCTTAGTCTAGCTCTGCTTAAATCCATCCAGCTCTGCCGTTATATACTGTAGTGCCATGTTTAAAAGCTACATGAAATAAGGCTACGCTTGTGGTTCTTTTGTACTTCTTCTGCAGTTAGCCTTCATGTCTCTTTATTTCTTAGACTTCTTTAGCTCTTAAGTTAGCAGTTAGCAGCTAATTGCTTGGAAAAGGAGAGAAACTGAAAAAAAATTATGCATATTCAAATGTATGATGAGACTTGAAATGAAGCTGGAAAATTAACATACACATTTTGAAGCTCTCTAAGACTTATTTAAAATTTTTAAGTATAATATGTGAACTTTAAGAATTAATGTTTCCCATTTGGTGGTCGCCAGAGGTATTGTGTAGTAAATTGCTAAATCCTATCAGATGAAAAAAGTGATATAGTTTTGATTCACCTGATGCGATAGGAAATATGTATATACAAATTGAGGTATCAGTTATCAGTGTGTGTGTGTGTGTGGGGGGGGGGGGGTGCGTGCATGTGTGTATGTGTACTTGATATTTACAATTTACCAATATTAAAATACAATAAAACACACAATACCTGTTTCTTTGAAACCACACAAACAAGTCTTACAAGTCTACTAGCTGATGTTCAGTTCCATGGGAAACCTAGTCAAGTGGCTATAAATGTGTTATAAAATGTGTTCAATGTGCTAGCATTTCTCCTGCGGTGTTGCTATTAGTGTGTGAAGAGTGGGAGAAGAGGGTTGCATTGACAACCAACACAGTGGGCAGCACATTGAACACATTTTATAACACATTTATAACACATTTTATAAGTGGTCAGAAACTTAAATAGTATAGTAAATAAATAACTCATGAAAGAATTAAGTTTTGTTAAAACCAAGCACACTATTGTTTTTCTTGTGAAATTCCCAATAAGTTTGATGTGTCACATGACCCTCTTTCTATTGAAAAAACAAAAGTTGGTTTTAAAATGGCCACCATGGTCGCCACCCATCTTGAAAAGTTTTCCCCCTCACATATACTAATGTGCCACAAACAGGAAGTTAATATCAACAACCATTCTCATTTTGTTAAGGTGTATCCATATAAAAGGCCCACCCTGTACTTTCTCCACTTTCAGTCATGGGCTATGTGTATAAACCTTGTGCAACCCAAAAAAAGCCCTAAACAAAAATAACATGTGGCATGGGACTGGAAACATTTGTGACACAAGTATCATTATTCATAGTGAATAGAATCCGTGAGAATTTAGCTATTGTCTTTTTTATGTATGTTTATGTTTGGCATCCAATTAACCAATAAGAATTTCTTTTTTCATGGATAAATAATTCTAACAAGAAGATCCATACTCCCAAGTAATTTATCATGCACACTAACTCACTCACTCATCTTCTATACCACATCATCCTGTATTAAGGGATAGGAGCCTATCCCACGAGACTTAGTACACGAAGCAGGGTACATCCTGGACAGGGTGCCAATCTATCGCAGGGCACACACATACACCAGTGCAATTTTTTTGGGGAACGGCAATTAGCCTAACTTGCATATCTTTGAACTGTGGGAGGAAACCCACCAAGCACAGGGAGAACATGCAAACTCCATGCACACAGAGAATGGATTCGACCCTGGCCAGGAATTAAACCCAGACCCTGAAGGTGCAAGGCGACAGTGCTAACCACTACACCAACGCATCATGCACACATTTTCTATAAAAACTGAAGTTTTAGGTCAGTATATTACATTCATAATGCCAGACATTCCTTCTGTATAATCACACGTACTGGATATTATCAGGAAAAACATACAAAATTGAGGTATCAGTTAATTAAAAACCAAGGTGTGGTAATGTAAGGTGACACTGTGAACTCTCAAGTCAGATGATGAGATAAAATTCCCTAACTTGTCATTTCTCATCATATATAAAATGTTTATAATATAAGAATATAATTGTAAAACATATAATAAGGGAAAGCATTTTAAACACATTTTATAGAAGTTTACTGTATTGAATTTAAATAAATTTTATTTGCTTGTTATTTGTTGTTTATTTTTTTTGTTGTTAATTTGTTACATACTATAGGGGTGTAAAACAAGGTTATAGGAACTACACATTACTCATTACACAAAAGCAACACACATAAAAGAGCATGATTGAAAGAATTACAAAGAATTTAACAAGTGTTAAACAATGTTCAACTATACAGTATGTTGTGTGTGTGTGTGTGTGTGTGTGTGTGTGTGTGTGTGTTTATTTAACAAAATAAAAATGAAATAAATGTTGTAAAACAAATATCATTATGGTTTGTTATAAAACGTAAATGGAATCCTCTGTAGGTTTTACTATAGTTGTCTTTTTTTAAATGCTTTATTTGTTATTTACATGGAGGGTGTGTCAACAATAAGTTTCATGCGACCGGAATCCCCAAACTGTTACAGATTACATACAGTCTGCATGATTTTAGGGGTGAAACTAGAGGTTTGGCAGGTTTAAAAAAACAATTGTTTTAATGTGTGTGTATGTGTGTGTTGATTCTCCATCTGGATTACCCCACAGAAAATGCTTTTAAATGCCACAAATTCTTATTCAAATCCACACTTTCCAGCTGTAAACAAGACCTCTGCTCTGCCAGAGAACAGCAAACCTGAGCAACAAGCCCAGGGAGTGTATATTTTTGTATGAGGTTACATTAGGGAGAAATCTTGTTTGAACCGTGACCTACAAGTGTGGAAGAAGGAGTAAAAGCAGGGACATGATAAAACTGTTTTTCACTGTTTATGGTAGTAGTAAGGTATGCTTGTAGCACAATAAAAGACCTGGTGAAATATAAGCATGTTCATAATGGTCTGCAGTTATTTGGACTGTTACAAACAAAGTAATGATTAAAAAGACATTACAGTAAACTGTAATAAAATAAGAGATAAGTATTAACATGTGGCAGGTGTGTGCTGCCTCACTGAAGTGTATATTAGTTCAATAGATCAAATTTCCTGATTTTAAACTGTCGCACACAAAATTCAATGTCTAGGGAATAAGAGGTGTTTCTGTGAAAAGAGAAGTTTAGCAAGGTTAATAAAACAAGTATATATTTATATATATATATATATATATATATATATATATATATATATATACATACATACATACACTGTTCTTTTGTCTTTTTCTTTACAAGGCTGCCTTTTCAAAAATATCAAGTGAATTGATATATATATATTCACTTGATATTTTTGAAAAGGCAGCCTTGTAAAGAAAAAGACAAAAGAACAGTGTTTCACATTGTAAACTTTATAATTAGCTGCTTCTTTTAAAATACAGTGGAACCTCAGTTCACAAATGTAATTCATTCCTAAGTTTTGTTCGTAACCTGATTTGGTCGTACAGTGGTTCAGTCTTTGTTCATAGGAATATATGTAAATAGAATTAATCTGTTCTCCATCACTATGAACTATGTTTAACTTTTGATTTGTTTTGTTTATATCACAAAATATAAAACAAAGTATGAAAAAGCCTTAATTATACAAAAATATTACAACACTAAATATAAATATAAACTGTACAGGAGAAAGTGAACACTTGATTTTTACATGTACTGTACATATATTGGTCCCGCATTTTTCTTAGGGATATGAAGGGATGAAAGAGAAAATGGGTAGGGATGAGATTAGTGTTTGGAAGGAAAGTCCAGCACATTTTGGTGTTTTCTCTGCTCCCAATGCACCTGATTTAACTAGTTGGCTAGTTAGCAGCCTTTTTTGAATGCATCCAGGACCCCTTACCCAACATCAGTGCTTTATCTCACTAATGTGGTTGAAATGGGGCAATCCCCACAACCTTGCCCAAAATCTCGTTGAAAGCCTTCCTGAAAGAGTCGCGGTTACTACAAGATCAAAAGAAGGACCAACCCTTTATTAATTGAATGGGATTATACAAACTGTACTGTAGGTGTGATGGATGGTTGTGATATGAATTTGGCCACATAGTGTACTTGGACTAATAATAGTGTTATTGGCAATCATTCGCAAATATAAGAAAGCTGTTGTTTGAATTGCTGGGTATGCCAGCATAAGTAAAAAAATATATATATATTATTTATTTTTAATTAGTTTATTTTTTCCCTGTGTCCTTTCATATAAAAGTTCATAATAATTTTAACAATTGGATAGCTTCACTCACAATAAATAGTTGATTGTAAAATATTGAAAGACATTGGAGTGATTGTACTGTGGTCACTTCAGATATTATGATCTTTTTAAGTGCTTTGTGTATAGATTTTATTTTAATTACCCTTTTGTAGTAACACATGCTTTTATTAAAATACCATAAAAAAGAAATTGGTCAAATAACAAAAATACAAGAAGAGGAAGAAGAATGATTTCTTTCTTGATTTATTTATCCTACACTTTAGGCAATAAATTACAAAAAAAAAATGGAGATACTATTAACATACATGCCAGCATATAATTTAGTGTCTGTGTCAATGTTTATAAATGGTAACACATTTAGAAAAATATATATTCACAGATCATATATAGACACCTACAGTATATACTATCATCCATCTAAAGTATATAATATCATCCATCTCTCCTGGGCATGTTTATTCCACAATGTTTTTTACAACAACAAAACATTAATAGTTTATATAGTTATTTTACCATCATGCTCTCACTTTTAAATTTATTACCAATAATCTGTCAGACATTTTGCCTTTTTATCACCATAGTTTTTACACTGTAGTTAAATTAAAGTTTGTATGCTTTGATGCTGTAGCTTAATTTCTTATAACATGCTGTTTTTCACCCTCTCAAAAATTTGCTGCACCTTTGTTGCAGGGACACAACCTTCTCGCAGGAAATGTATGGTACCTAAAAAAGCAACATCTATTAGTATGGACATTAAAAAGGTAATCAATGTAGAAATACTGTATCTTTGGTAAATTCATTTTTGGATTACCTTCATCAATTTTCAGGCAGTTGACCACAGTTGAGCCTACCAGCTCATTGGACTGCCCATCACACAGTACTCCATGGATCTTGTGTCCAAGGCGCCTGGTAGACATTTAAAAGTTCTTCTGTTATGCCTTAATATTAAAACCTTTATTTACTACCAAAAATGTTTGGTTACACAGTGGTTTCTTTTTTTTACCATAAACAGTAAGGATCATTACAAAATCTATAAGTGAATTTCAGTGCACAAATAATTACAAAGTCTCCGCTCTATAAATAAATAAAATAGGAAGCAATATTAATTTGGACTACGAACAGGGTTGATGATTTTTTAACAAACCTTAGTGTACATTGCAAGTTTATTCCAACAGTCATGAGTCATGAAATACAACTTACTTAATAACCATGTCATGATGTGTGCTGTCAGGTTCACCACTTGGATTTGCAGATGTGATAACCAAAGGCCCAGTGATGTCACACAGATGGGCAGTGACTGTGTGGTCAGGGACACGAATCATTATGCTGTCCTTGGTCCCCACACGATCGTATGCAGCCCCCACACCTTAAAACAATAGGTTTATGCAAGTTACACAATAATAAAATGAAAATGTTTGATCAGACATTCTAATGCTGCTGTCTTACCAAGTTTAAGGAGCCAGTCTCCTTTTGGGACAATACAGCTGATCCCTCCTGGATATACATTTCTCATGAACTCCCAGAGCAATGGACTAAATGGTGGTTTTGTTGGAACAAGCTGCTCCAAACTAGAAATGCAGATGCAGATGGGCTTCTCTGCAGGACGTTCCTGTGGAGGATAATTTAAGAAAATGATTACAAGTTAAATTTTTCTCAAACAGGTTAGTACATCAAATATAAATGAAGAATTGCATGGTACTCACTTTAATATTGTAGATTTTCTCTATTGCACTTGGATGCTTGCAAGAAGCGGCCAAAGCATATACAGTATCTGTTGGTATACCACATACACCTTTGCTTTCCAGCAATTTCGCAATTTCTAGCAGTCCACTGGTCCCACGAGAAGATGGAATTGGACATGGAGCTGTAGCAGCAGATTTTTTCTTCTTATCATTATTCTATGAAAAGTACAAGACAAAATGACATTCAAATCATTTAAGTACTTTTAACAACTTAAATTTCCCATGTTGTAGCAATTTAAAAATACCTTTATGAGTGCGGGTCCAACTGGTATTATGGTCTTGGAGTATATGGAATTAACAAGTGATGCCAGAGTTCCATATAAACAAATTATGGTAAATATTGAAAGAGTATCAACTGAAAAAGGGTATTTAAAAATAGTTACTGAATATAAAGTCATTTTTAAAGATTTATAAATTATCATCTCTGATTGTCCACTGTGAAGCAAACTTTACCTTCCAACTGGTATGGAAGTCTATTAAAAGTGGAAAGAAGAAGACACACCACTATGACCTCCATAATAATGGTTAATGCCTGCAAACAAGATTGTCATAAGCAGCTGCAAATCATAAAAAGGAATGAAATCAAGCATATTATTGTAAATATCCATTAGAAATTCCATCAAAATTAATAAAATTCAAATCAGAACTAGGATAGAATTAATAACCAAAAATGCTATTGCTCCTGCAGTAAACTTAATGATTCTGTTGAAAACTGCAGCTGTTGTCCTGTAAGAACACGGTCCAATATTTTAAGATTATTAAAGTTTATTTAAGATTATATGTAAATCTTGTGAAATGTTATGTAAGCTAATATTGAAATTCTAAAATAAGTTCAAGATTTACAATATAACATTAACATACCTGCAAATCTGAGCCACGTCCAGGTGGCCCAAATGGCCAAATAAAAGAAACATTAAGAAATCATATAAAGTATGTAAAAAACTTCACTTACCTGCTGTAAATCTGTAGTATAAGTACTATTGGATGGCAGTGGAAGGATTCTCTTTTAATAGAAATGTGCTTAAGTAAAGTAGATGGAGCTTTAAGGCTCCCAACCAACCTGTTGCCTCAACTTGAAGGATGACATAATTGGTCAAATGCTAGGACTTTAAAGTTTCTACTCAAATGATGAAATATCCCACCCCTGTTGCGTAAAAAGGTTTTGGAAGTTCCAGTCTTGCGATTGGTGAGTGTTTTGTGCTATATAAAGAGAAGATGAGGACTCACCTGAGAAGCAAGAGCATCAGCTACAAAGACATTGTGTGCAGAGACAAAGAAAAATCTACTGTAGGCTCCTTCAGTTTGACATCCACATAAATATCCTCAACCATACAGAGATACAATATGCTTCCCACAGTACAGGTAATGATGCTTTTTTAGAATTTTCATATTAATGAATGACAATGTTGCTGTGGAAAGTGTCTTTTCAGCTTTCTTTGCTTCTTTACTATTTTTATATGACAACTTGGACCGTGGTATACGTTACTCCTGATGCTCCTAACCTTAACTATTTCTATAATCTAGTAAAATATAGCTGGATTATTTAGAATAAAGAATCATGAACTCATGCTTGTTAAAAAAACATGACATATATCTTGTGTTATGTTAATACTAATACATTCTATGATACAAATTTTTCAATTATCTAGAGATCATTCAGACAAGTGTCCACCCTATCTACAATCAGAGGACTCCATAAACCCGCACTAGATGGTGAGCTAACTCTACTACTCTTAACACACTCTTATATTGATCAAATTGGACAAAGATTTAAAGTAACCTGGTGTACCAAAACATATTTAGCAGGTTACTTGGTTGCTGAAAAAGCAGTCACAGCAGAAATCTCTCATTTATTCCTTTCTTCCTCCTGTGTTTTTAGTCATGGACCGACCCAACCCCGAGGAGACTGTAACCAGCAGCTTTGGTCGATTCATCCAGAGAGTGCAGCCAAGTCATCTGTCACCAGTCGTACTCCAAAGAAGCAAACGCATGGTGCTGGACAGCATTGGTGTAGGACTGCTGGGTAGCACCACTGAAGTGTTTGAACTTGCACTTCAGCATTGCCAGGTAATGGCACACAACAGCAACATGTTAACAATAAACTAATAAGGGAGTACGAAAATGCACCAAATGCTGACCCTAGAACAATGGCATGGGCTTTATAGAATATACTTCACCCCTAACACCCCTTTCGAATTTATTTTGTGTGTGTTTTGTCTACACTGTCAAGTTTTTCCAATCTTTCAAACCTTAACTCCTGTTTGTACAAAAGCAATGCTGTATCCAATGCTAAAATAAAGCCTGTCCACAGGCTACTTTGGCAGAGCTCATTGTATGTAACAGCAAGTGACCCATCTTTCCTCTTTTCTCTCAAAGCACATGTACGCTCCCGATGACATCAGCTTTGTTTATGGGCGCAGTGGAACAAAGCTTTCCCCAACCCTAGCTGCCTTAGTCAATGGAGTAGCAGTGAGTATTCCTTTTCATACTTGAAATAAGGGACTGAAAAAAAAAAATTCTCCCCATAGCATCATTGGCAAATAAGAGAAAATGGAACTCTTATTAAGCCTTTCTCATATTGTCCTGTGGTCAAATGTTGATCCATTCATGTGATATTGTTCAACTAGGGTAAAGAGCTAAAAGCTACATCTTGACCTTTATAAAGGAATTGGTATACTTCTAAAGTATATGTAGCAGACAACTTGCATTGCCAGTAATAAGCCAAATTGTGTACTTACAAGGCACCATTTGATGATTAGCATGTCTTCTTCAGGTTCATTCTATGGACTTTGATGATACTTGGCACCCTGCAACTCATCCCTCTGGTGCAGTGCTTCCTGCTCTTCTTGCCATTTGTGACATGTTTCCCAAAAACAGCAAGCCAAGTGGTCTGGACCTCCTAATGGCCTTTAACATTGGTATTGAGATGCAAGGTCGCCTGATGAGATTCTCCAATGAAGCCCACAACATTCCTAAAAGGTAAGAATTGTCTCTATAACAAAAGTAATTCAAAGTTAAACCAAGTTGAGCAACCATCATAACACGATACCTCATCGTTCTAATATAGTCCCAAAATTAGTAATAATAGTATTAAAATAAGTAATTTTTTGAGGGCAGTTTAAACAGAACTGCCACTGTAGTAAACAAATTCAACTGAACAATGTGAGTGTGGTTAAATTTTATATACATAAACCTTAAGAAAGGAATGCTAGCCTTACCTTTAAACATAACCTTAACCTATGTACTGTAGGTCGGTCCATGACTAAAAACACAGATGGATGAATAGAATAAATGAGACATTTCTGCTGTGACTGATTTTTCAGCAACCGATATGATATGTTTTAAGTTATGCCATAAATATGATCTGTAATGTCTGACTTGAAGACTATGATTTTGTAATTGTATGCAAACTTTTCGGAATAGTTTTTAATAAATGCATTAAAAGGCATGAATTAAATATCCTTTTAAATTATTTTTTTCAAGGTTCCATCCCCCTAGTGTCGTGGGGACACTGGGAAGTGCTGCTGCCTGTGCCCGGCTCCTTTCCCTCGACCATTCTCAGTGCAGCCATGCCTTGGCCATCGCTGCCTCATTAGCAGGGGCGCCAATGGCCAATGCTGCCACTCAGTCCAAGCCTCTGCACATTGGTAATGCCTCTCGTCTGGGCCTTGAAGCTGCCCTGCTAGCCTCACGTGGGCTGGAGGCAAGCCCCCTGGTCCTGGATGGAGTTCCTGGGGTAGCTGGTTTTAGTGCATTTTATGAAGACTATAGCCCAAGGCCGATGGTGTTGCCCGAAGAGGCAGAGCACACATTCCTTTTGGAGACACAAGATATTGCCTTTAAGCGATTTCCAGCCCACTTGGGCATGCACTGGGTTGCTGATGCTGCTGCCCATGTCCACAAGGCTTTGCTGCATCTTTCTGATGGAGTCATCTCCCCAAACTCAGTGCAGGAAATCCTACTACGGGTGCCACATTCAAAGTATATAAATCGGCCCTTCCCAGAGTCAGAGCACCAGGCACGTCACTCCTTCCAGTTCAATGCTTGCACCACTCTGCTCGATGGCCAGGTAACAGTGCAGTCCTTTCAGCCTGAAGCACTACTGAGGCCAGAGCTTCATGCCCTGCTCTCCCGCGTCCGTGTAGAGCACCCCCAGGACAATCCAGCCAACTTTGACCGCATGTATGGTGAAGTGCAGGTCACTTTAGTGAATGGCATTGTGTTACAAGGTCATTGTGACACCTTCTATGGCCATTGGAGGAAGCCACTGAGTGATGAGAGCCTGCAGAAAAAGTTCCGCAATAATGCAAGTGTAGTGGTGCCACCAGAGAAAGTGAATGGCCTTATAGAAGCTGTGGAGGGGTTGGAGTTTCTGTCTAACTGCGAACCACTGCTAGCTCAGCTGCAGTAAACAGCTTGTTTATGTTCATGTCTAAATCAACTACTTTTGTACTGAAGGACAGTTACTTTAAAGGAAAATCTTGTGAAAATAATGGTTATTTATAGAATTATTTCTTTTTCTTTTAATTTGTTGTAGCTGTTTCTCTGAAAAAACAGTAGCACTGAGACATACAATATGGTAATTTATTATAAAGTGAAATTAGTTGTAGACAACTATATTTCTATACTGTAATACATATACTCCCTTTTCCTTTTGTAGACATTTGCTGTGTTGATATAAAATTTTTGTGCAATATGCCTACATAAGTGTGAATAAAAGAAATTATTTAAATCTACCCTTTGCTTTTTAGTAGATTTACTACATTATAATATGATAATTGGTATATAATAAAAAAATAGATCATTTTATAAAAATCTGAAAACAAACATTTAAAAAACGACTATTATTGTAAATTCCCTAATAAAATCTTTATAATGGGCTGATTCGGACAAGTGCACAAGTACATAGACATGGCACTTATGGCATAGTACAAGCCCTACTGTATGAGTTAATGATTTGCTTTTAAAGGCCATCGTATTTGTCAGATTACAAATATTTTTCTTTACACTTTAAGCATAGAGCAGTGACCAAAGATGAGAGAAGGAAATGTGTTTCATTGAGATTCCAAGATTTGTGGAATAATAAGAGACCTTGGTTTATTGGAAGAGGAATAAAGAGACCCCTTTGTATTTGTATTTACTCAACTATTTTATTTATTTACAACTTTTTTCTTTCTTTCAGTGTTTTTTGCTATTTCTTACTTGTTTTCGTTTAGTGTGTGCCCTGTTTTGGTATATGTTTATCCAAACATATTGGTGCTATTTTAAATGTATATTTTGTTTTGGTTTTGTTCAATAAAAATAAACTAAATATAATTTCTTCAACAGAAGATTATCGAGGCTTAAGGAAATTAAGTAATTTTAAGTAATTTTCCTTGTGGAAAAAGTTTTTTTTTTTTTGTTTTGTTTTCCATGGGATGTGTAAACTGTTAGAATGGCTCAGTGACATATTGTGCAAGCCACGAAAGTTGGGAGTACTCTAAAAAGGACAAGTTTCATGTTATTGTTGTCTTCTGCATTTGTGCATCCCTCGTATTCTGATTAAAAAGCTGCACTAAGAGTTAACACTCCCGCGGGACTATTCAAGTCTCCCACATGTAGGAGTGCGACTGCTGTATGATGTAGAGACATAACGTTTAGAACACTCAGGATTGCAGAGTGTCTTGCTTCCCTGTCATCCAAGTGACATCTACATTTAATTAATCCCCAGTGCTGCTGCCTGTGCCATCTGTCAATTTATTGTTGAGACATTTGATTTGTGATACGTATTCATCACTTTTTGGGACAAATACAACTTTTGCCCTCAAAGCAGGCGTTCAAAATTTCTATGGACAGATCATTGTATGTTTTATTCTTCCTGCGGGAAGTTTAAAACCAGTTTGTCTCATATGCTCCCAAAACCATAGTGCTAATAAAATACCTACTCTTATATGCATGTTGAGTAAAAGTGATGTTATGAACAGCCGGATTTAATGATCCTAGATTTCTAGGCGTTTAGGTAGGGTGAGTTTGCTGGTCTATCAAGCACAGCAATACCATGGTACTTAAACCAGATATTAGTACTTTTGGCAGTGTGGGCAGGTGCCACGTCCTGCTGAAAAATGAAATCAGCATCTCCATAAAGCTGGTCAGCAGAGGAAAGCATAAAATATTCTAAAACGTCCAGGTAGACGGCTGCGCTGACCTTGGACGTGATAAAGCACAGTGGACCAACACCAGCAGAAGACGAGGCTCCCCAAACCACCACTGACTGCAAACTTTACATTGGACTTCAAGCAACCTTGAAGTGTGATTTTGTGCCTCTCCTCTCTTTCTTCAGACACAGGTACCTTCATTTCCAAATGAAATAGACAATTTACAGTACTTTCATCTGAAAATAGGACTTTGGCCCCCTGAGCAACAGTTCAATCCTTTTTGTTCTTAGCCCATGTGATGTTGTCTCTGGTTCAAGAGTGGTTTGACACAAATTCAATTCAATTCAATTCAATTTTATTTGTATAGCGCTTTTAGCAATTTTCATTGCCGCAAAGCAGCTTTACACAGTCAAAAGAATTATTTAAGTTTGTCTGAAATGTGAATTTGTATGAATCAAAATGGTCAGTTTGTCCCTGGTGAGCAAGCCGAGGGCGACAGTGGCAAGGAAAAACTCCCTGAGATGGTAATAGGAAGAAACCTTGAGAGGAACCAGACTCAACAGGGAACCCATCCTCATCTGGGTGAAACAGAAAGCAGTAAATGATCTGCATTTATACAGTGTGTAGGGTGGGAGGCAGTTCAGCTATAATAGCTGATGTTAATTGATGTTAATATGGAGTCCAGGTAGTTATTGAAGACCCAGGTAGACTTGTAAGAAGTTCCAGTTATGAACTATCGAACTGTCAAGTCCCCAGAGAAACAGTTGCCAACACCAGTCAAGGCCAGAACCATTTTCTAGGTAGAGAGAATCATTCCCAGACACCGGACGCATCCCAGAGAGACACACGGGGCATCCATGTGACGAGATCTTCAGCCAGAAGCGGGGCACCAGGATGGGTCAGACAGGTCCGGAGGGCAGAGGGAGTCTGGATCACTGGCAGCTCAGGAACGACATGTGTAGCTCGACAGAGAGAGAGAGAAAGAGTGAAAGGGGGAGACAGGAGGAGAGAGGAAAAAGAAAGAGGGGGGGAAAGAGAAGAAGAGGAGAGATGGCAGTTAGGTATGGTCACAGTCACACAATGTATAATGTGAATGTATATTACCTGTAGAGTGCAAGCAGAGACTCCGGCAGGACTAACTATGACAGCATAACTAAAAGGGAGAGCCAGAAGGAAACACAAACATGAGGGCTTCCTGACATGTAAAGCAAACAATCACCTCACCGTCAGCAAACCTGAGTGATCAATGAGAGTGAGGAAGACAGCATCCAAACATACCAGTTCACCATAATACTCTACGTCCATGAGTCCCCCAGATCTGCTCCTTTACCTATGGCAAATCTATTTATAAAAATGCTTGGCTAAATAAATAGGTTTTTAGCCTGGACTTAAACACTGAGACTGTGTCTGAGACCCGAACACTATTTGGAAGACTATTCCATAACTTTGGGGCTTTGTAAGAAAAAGCTCTGCCCCCAGCTGTATTTTTCGTAATACGCGGTACTGACAAGCAGCCTGCATCCTTTGATCGAAGTAGGCGTGGCGGATCGTAAGACACTAGCAGTTCGCTCAGGTACTGCGGCGCGAGACCATTTAATGCTTTATATGTCAAGAGTAGTATTTTAAAATCAATGCGAAATTTCACAGGGAGCCAATGGAGTGAAGATAAGATAGGGGTGATGTGCTCATATCTTCTGGTTCTCGTGAGGACTCTCGCTGCTGCATTCTGGACTAGCTGAAGCTTATTTATGCATCTAGCTGAACAACCAGACAGTAAGGCATTACAATAGTCCAACCTAGAGGTGATAAAAGCATGAACTAGTTTTTCTGCGTCGTTTAGCGACAATAAATTTCTTATTCTGGCAATATTTCTGAGGTGAAAGAATGCTATCCTGGTAGTTTTATCTACATGTGCTTCAAATGAAAGGCTGGAATCAATAATCACACCAAGGTCTTTCACTGTTGCATTTGATGGAACAGAAAGGCCATCTAAAGTTACGGTGTGATCTAAAATTTTACTCCTAGCTGTATGCGGTCCTATGACTAGAACTTCTGTCTTATCCGGATTTAGCAGAAGGAAGTTAATTAGCATCCAATTTCTTATGTCCTGCACACATTGCTCAATTTTAGTAAGCTGTTTTTTCTCATCAGGTTTTGCTGAGACATATAACTGTGTATCGTCAGCATAACAATGAAAACTAAAACCATGCTTACGGATTATGTTGCCCAGAGGAAGCATGTAAAGGGAAAAAAGCAGTGGACCTAAAACTGAACCCTGCGGAACGCCAAACTCCACTAGAGAACATGCAGAATAATCACCATTTAAGTCTACATACTGATAACGATGGGTCAGATAGGATCTGAGCCAGGAGAGGGCTGTACCCTTAATTCCCACTACATTTTCTAATCTGTGAAGAAGAATAGCGTGATCAACGGTGTCAAAAGCTGCACTGAGGTCAAGTAGTACAAGCATAGTTACACAACCCTGATCAGAGGCCAATAGAATGTCATTTACTACTTTAACGAGCGCTGTCTCTGTACTGTGATGAGGCCTAAATCCTGACTGATACAGCTCATGTATGCCATTTCTATGTATATATGTGCATAGCTGCTCCGCTACTATCTTTTCCAGAATCTTAGAGATAAAGGGGAGGTTTGATATTGGTCTGTAACTGGACAGCTGACAGGGGTCGTGGTCAGGTTTCTTAATTATTGGTTTGATAACTGCTAATTTAAAAGATTTTGGAACATATCCAATGCTGAGTGAAGAATTAATTATTCTCAACAGGGGTTCTGTTATTGCTGGTACTATCTGTTTAAGAAAATGTGTCGGTACAGGATCTAATATACAGGTTGATGAATTTGAAGAAGAGATGAGTGAAATTAGTTCATTCTCTTCAAGGGGAGCAAAGTATTCTAGGCTCTGATCTGACATGGCTAGATTAACATCTGCATCAATTACATTGTTCGGTTTCAAAACCTCAATTTTATGCCTAATATTTACAATTTTATTATTAAAAAAGTTCATGAAGTCCTCACTATTGCATGATGTTGTTGTGGAGATTTCTGCAGTGGTCTTATTTCTGGTTAATTTGGCTACAGCATTAAATAAGAATCTAGGATTATTTTTGTTATTTTCTATAAGAGTGGAGAGATATGTTGATCTAGCTACACTAAGAGCTTTTCTATAGTTCAGGATGCTCTCCTTCCATGCTATTTGAAATACTAGTAATTTAGTTTGACGCCATTTACGTTCTAATTTCCGAGCGGTCTGTTTTAAAGTGCGCGTGTGATCGTTATACCAGGGAGCAAGTTTCTTATCTCTAATAATTTTTCTTTTGACTGGAGCTACATTATCTAAGGTATAGCGAAATGTCGACTCTAAATATTCAGTCGCCTGATCGAGTTCTGTGGGGTCAGACGGCGATCTAATCGAAGTTGGGAACTCTGGGAGATTACTGATAAAACTCTGTTTGGTAGTTGATGTAAATGTGCGTTTCATACGGTAGCGCGGCGCTGTGTGTACATTATTATTGTGACACACTTTGAATTGAGAGAAGATAGTGATCTGAGATAACTTCAGATAGTGGTACAGTGAATAAATTTCTTATACTTAATCCAAATAATATTATTAAATCTAAAGTGTGACCTGCTTTATGAGTGGGTCCTACTACACACTGATTTACTCCTACCGAGTCCAGTATAGACATAAATGCAGTTCTCAGAGGGTCTTCTGGGTTTTCAAAATGAATATTAAAATCTCCAGCAATTAGCACTTTGTCTACAGAAACGACTAGATTTGAAAGGAAATCTGCAAATTCACTAAGAAATTCCGAGTACGGCCCTGGAGGTCTGTAAATGACAATTAGCGGGATCGACTGAGCTGACTTAATATAGTTAAATACACTTATGTTACTATAAAGAATTTCAAATGAATTAAATTTGTGTCCGTGTTTTTGTACAATAGCCAGATTATTATTGTGAATAACTGCGACGCCTCCTCCTCTACCAGTTAACCGAGGCTGGTGTATGTAGCTGTATCCAGGAGGACTAGCTTCATTTAGAGCTACATACTCGTCTTGTTTAATCCAGGTTTCTGTTAAACAGAGTATATCAAACTCCTGATCTGTGATAATTTCATTAACTATAACTGCTTTAGATGCGAGAGATCTAATATTTAACAGTCCTAGCTTCAGATCAGAGGTGCCGGCTGCGCATTCAGTCTGATCCAAGTTTGTAGTCTTTATGTTAATTAAATTACTAAAACAGACTTTCTGAGTCTTTCTAAATTTGATTTTAGCTCGGGGAACAGACACAGTCTCAATAGAGTGAACCCTGAGTGACGACTCTGTGCAGCTAGCAGACGGTTGGTTTAGCCTGTCTGTCTGCTCCCTGGCCTGGGCTCTGGATTGTCACCGATTAACTAGGCCTTTTCTAAGACTATGTGCTATACTACAAGAAATGAGAGCAGCACCTTCCCGAGTGGGATGGACACCGTCCCGCCCTAACAGGCCAGCTTTGCCCTCAAAGGTCTTCCAATTATCAATGAAGCCCACGTTGTTTTCGGAGCACCACCTGGACATCCAGCGGTTCAGCGACCATAACCTGCTGTAAGTTATGTCACCACGTCTCATTGGGATGGGACCAGAGCATACTACTCCATCGGACATCGCCTTCGCTATTTTAAACACCTCTATAAAGTTATTCTTACTAACCTCTGACTGACGAAGGCGTATATCGTTAGCTCCAGCATGTACTACTATCTTGGAGAACCTGTGCTGTCCTAGAGCCCTAAGATTACCTGCTATGTCCGGTGCTCTGGCTCCCGGGATACACCTAACCACTGCCTCTGGTGCCCCTAAAGGTCTAGCTAATTTCACGTGTCTCATTATAGAGTCTCCTATAACCAGAGCTCTTTCAGGTTTCTCAGTGGGTGCATCACTGAGGAGAGCAAACCTGTTGGACACGTGAAGTGCAGAAGAGGTGTGCTCCGGTGGGCTAGCCTTAGCGTTAGCTTTGGCTGAACGAGTATGCCGCCGAGTCGTCACCCACTCGCCCCGCTGTGAGGGCTCTAATGCCGGAGTCGGGGGCTGGTTATCTCCGCCTGCGGCACCCAGACTGTCCGCTACAGTAATAACACTGCTCTCACACTCTCTAACCCTCTCTAAAGTCTGGATGCGCTCCTCTAACGCTGATATCTTCTCCGTCAGAATGCTCACTAACACACACCTATCACAAATAAAATTATTACTAACGACGGAGGAAGAATGTCTAAACATCCTGCATTCTACACATTGAACAAGCTGAATGTTAGACATGATAACGTACCTGAGTCGGAGTTGTTTGGAGCTGAATTCCGTTTGTTGTTTTTAGACAAAGAAACTCGCGCGTTCTCCAAAAAGCGCAGAAAAAGGCGAAGCCAAATAGTGTGAGATGTAAAAAACTAGTTGCTATTAATATTGTTATTGTATAAATGAAAAAAAGGGTGTAATTTAAACGCTAACACAAACGCAAACTTTCGCGGCAACGATACGAAAACAGGAAGCTACGTCAGCAACAGCAGCTCTACAGGATCTGGGAAGTGTTAACAAAGAATGTGACAGTTGTATCCCATGTCCTGGATACGTCTTTGTGTGGTGGCTCTTGAAGCACTGACTTCAGCGACTGTTTACTCCTGTTGAATCTTCCCCAAATTCTTGAATAGGCTTAGATTCACAATCCATTTAAGGCTGTGGGTATCCCTGTTGCTTTTGTACATTTTTCTGCCACATTTTTCTTTCCATTCAACTTTCCATTAAGGAGTTTGGATACAGCAGTCTGTAAATAGCCAGTTTCTTTAGCAATGACCTTTTGTGACCCACTGAACCAGACTAGGAGACTATTTAAAGGCTCAGGAAACCTTTGCAGGTGTTTTGAGTTAATTAGCTAATTAAAGTGTGACTACATTAGTCTCCAATATTAAACTTTTTCACAATATTCTTATTTTCTGAGATAATGAGTTTTGGGTTTCTATTAGCTGTAAGCCATAATCATCAGAATTTAAAAAAATAAACACTTAAACTATGTCAGCCTGTGTGTAGTAAATCTATATATTACTATATATGAGTTTCACTTTTTGAATTGAATTACTGAAATAAATCAACTTTTTTCGATGATATTTTAATTTATTGAGAAGCACCTGTATTTATTTAACAAAAATGTGGCCAATACTAAGTAGCCCTTTGCTGCTTCCACAGGATTTAAGATGGTAAGTTGCAATCAGGTTTTAATTTTAATTTATCATTAGCAGGGCTACAGACCTCTATGGTAACAGAAGTTTTGACATTTTTCTGGTCTGGAGGATTCAGGTGTGTGGCAACACAATGCCAAGAGGGGAAGAAATAAACAATGGGCTTTGAGAAGCAATTGTTGCTGCACATCAATCTGGAAAGGGTCATAAAACCAATTCCAAACAATTTGGGGTTCAACATTTTACAGTAAGAAAGATTATTCACAAATGGAAAGCACTCAAGACAGTTGCCAGTCTTCCCAGGTGTAAATGGCCAAGCACATTGACCCCAATCTCAGACCGAGCAATGACCAGAGAAATATATTTTTAAAAGAAGCTACATCTCAGACCCAACAGGCCTCACTGAGCATGTTAAATGTTAGCACAATTACAAGAAGACTGAGCAAGTTTGTTGTTGGATAGGTCTGCCAAAAAAATACATGACTGAGGTTTGCAAAACTACCCACTGTCAAGCAAGGTGGTGGATAGGTGATGATTTGGTCTAAGGTTGCTGCTGCAGGACCTTCTCAGCTTGCAGACATTGAGTTGATTATAAACTCATCCGTATACTAGAGTATTCTAGAGGCAAATTTAAGGCCATTTGTCCAGCAGCTTAAGCTTGGTCTAAACTTGGTCATGCAACAGGACAATAATCCCAAGCACACATGTAAATCAGATTTTCCAAAGAAAAAAAAAAAATTAAAGTTTGCCCAAAAACTTTAATGTACTGAAGCAATGTTTAAAAAAAAATTGCGCCAAAATTCCTCCACAGCAGTTTGAAAAAGTGTTAAAGTCATACAGGAAACAATTACTTTAATTCATTGCTGCTAAAGGTGGATCTACAAGCTACTGTATTAAATCATGGGGGGTACTTGGTAATACTAAAGGTCTTTTCTTTTTGGCTTCATTTTCATTAAAAACATACAGGGACTATGAAAAATGTCTTCTTTAAGAGGCTCCTCTGTCACCACTTGTTTAATTGTATTATTGGCATCTGTTATCAGTATAAAAGACACCTCTCCACAACCTCAAACAGTTACACTCCAAACTCCACTATGGCTAAGACCAAAGAGCTGTTAAAAGACACCAGAAACAAAATTGTAGACCTGCACCAGGCTGGAAAGACTGAATCTGCAACAGGTAAGCAGCTTGGTGTGAAGAAATCAACTGTGGGAGCAATTATTAGAAAATGAAAGACATACAAGACCACTGATGATCTCCCTCGATCTGGGGCTTCACGCGAGATCTCACCCCATGGGGTCAAAAAGGTTACAACTGTGAGCAAAACTCCCAGAAATCACATGGAGGGACCTAGTGAATGATCTGCAGAGAGCTGGGACCAACTAACAAAGGCTACCATCAGTAACACACTGCGCCGCCAGGGACTCAAATCCTGCAGTGCCAGATAAGTTCCCCTGATTAAGGCAATACATGTCCAGGCCCATCTGAAGTTTGCTAGAGAGCATTTGGATGATCCGGATGAGGTTTGGGAGAATGTCATATGGTCAGATGAAACCAAAATAAAACTTCATGTTTGGATGAGAAAGAAATGAGTTGCATCCAAAGAACACCATACCTACTGTGAAGCATGGGGGTGGAAACATCAGACTTAGAGAAAACGTTTGACCTCTGTCATTCCCAACAAAGGGTATATAACAAAGTAGTGAGATCAAAGTTTGTTACACAATAATTTGCAAATAAATTCTTTAAAAATCCTACAATGTGATTTTCTGGATTTTATTTTTCTTATTTTGTCTTACATAGTTCAGGTATACCTATGATGAAAATTACAGGCCTCTCTCATCTTTTTAAGTGGGAGAACTTGCACAATTGGTGGCTGACTAAATACTTTTTTGCCCCACTGTATGTTCTATATGTTGTATATATGAGGTTGTATTTGCTTAATACTGAGACCCGCTACAATCAGTGATGTTTTTACACACAAACAAAAAATAACATAAAAATTATTATAGAAGGGGCTAACAAACTAAGTTTTGAACATGACTATGTATCTATCTAGTATCTGTCTACAAGTGTGAGTCAAAAACGATCAGCACTGTATCAGCACTGATCTGTATATTCAATTCAATTCAATTTTATTTGTATAACGCTTTTAACAATTATCATTGTCTCAAAGCAGCTTTACACAATCAAAAGAATTATTTAAGTCTGTATGAAATATGAGTGTGCTGAATCAATGTGAGCAGATCATCCCTGGTAAGCAAGCTGCGGGCGACAGTGGCAAGGAAAAACTCCCTGAGATGGTAATTGGAAGAAACCTTGAGAGGAACCAGACTCAACAGGGAACCCATCCTCATTTGGGTGAAACAGAAAACAGGAATTGATCTGCATTTAAACAGTGTGTTAGGTAGCAGCCAGTTCAGCTATAACAGTTGATGTTAATTAATGTTAATATTGGGTCCAGGTAGTTATTGAAGACAATTGCCAGAAGTCTCACTCGAGGCCAGAACCGTCTTTATGGTAGAGTGAAACCATCCCCTGACACCAGACACATCCCAAAAAGACACACATGCGACGACATCTCCAACCAGAAGTGGGGCACCAGGATGGGTCCGACAGGATTGAAGGGCAGAGGGAGTCACTGGCAGCTCAGGAACGACATGTGTAACTCGACAGAGAGAGGGAAGAGAGAAAGGGGGAGAGAAAACAAGAGGGGAGAGCGGAAGAGGAGAGATATGGCTGTAGTTTTAATATAAAATACATAGTTTTTGACATAATCTTCATACTTTTCAATACACTGTTCATCTGTCAACAAGCTTTCATATTACCTCATAAAAAAATTTCAGCCTGGGCCGTGAGCCACAAATGCATTGCTGTCTTGACTTCTTCATCAGGGCTGCTTTCAGGGAACCAAACAGGTAACGGTTCGATGGTTCAACTCAATGGCGCCATCAGCTGTGAACATGGATGTGTTTCTGGCTTCTTCTTGATGGCAAACACAATCAAACTTCCTTGAAGTTTTCTATCCTTTTATATACACTACTTTGTGGCAAGATGCTTTATCTAAACACAAAAAAACACTGAACATGAATTACTGCATGTTGCTTTTTGTGCAACTTTAACAAGGAAGCTATCCAATGACACTTGCTTCTCCCTCCTTTGGAAAATTTCGTGGAAAAGTGACCTTGCCATTTTGATTAAGCAGATTCATCTCCTGCACTTCTACAGCCTTTTAAATTTTTTCTTTCTTTGGGTTTTTATGTCTTAACATTATTATTATTATTATTATTATTATTATTATTATTGACAATAAATGTAATTGTACCTAGGTGAAAAAACAGGATGAGGTGTTAATTATAAAATAAAAAATGGAAACGGTTGGTAAATTGCTGTGATTTAAAAGGACTGCTGTCCCAAATATAATACACATATACAGTAAAACAAGACTGACTATAAAAAGAACCAGTGAAAATGCAGGTTTTTCTAGTAAACCTCTGCTTTGCTCACCTGACCAATTCCTGTACTGATGCACTTACTCACATGAGGCCTGCTATTTTCTGTAATCATGCAACAACAAATACGTAAAATACAATACATTAATCATACAACGACACTCTCTTGTCCTTTGTCCAACTCCTTTTGATTTTTTCTGGTTCTGAATGATAAAATAGTATAAGGAAATAATATATATACAAGTGTGTTCACACAAAAAACTAAACTGCCTGTCTTTAAAAAGGGGGAGTTTATGAGCAGAATGTTTCCTCATACTTTTGCCTTGAGTGATGTAGTTTCTTTCAGTGCACAATACTGTTATCATTAATTATTTCTTGAACACAGCCATAGTTAAATATTAAGTCAGGATTCATGCAGTGTTATTTCAAAATCATTAAAGTCAACATAACCGACATACTATTTATGTAAGTATTCAGTATATATAGTATGAACATTTAATCATGAAATACATTGTATTACTTTAATGCTCAAAATTTCATTATAGTGTAAAAATGGCAAGTTCAAGCAAATGCCTTGTCACTATAATAATACATGGAAGTGGGACCACATACTTTTCTTGAAATGAATTGATTCACAATGACATTAATATCTTACAAAATAATTATTTATTATAATTAAGCAAGGTATGTCAGATGTCTCTGTTCATTTGTTTAGAATGTCATAATTTATTTACCAATTTATTTGAAGCTTTTAAGTCCATCATTTGTGTTATTCATTTGATAATTATTAAATAAATAATTGATCTCGACATAATGGAAAACCATGTGGTCTTACATAAAGTAATAAACAAGTCTATATCATGGAAGCCATTTTGTAAATAGTACAATTAAAATAGAAGTAGTAAATAATTTTTCTCTAAATTGTCATTGGTGTTACTTTCATTTATCAGGAAGAGAAGTAACATCAGTTATTAAATATATAAAAATGCATTATGCTCTACTTTTTGTGGATTCATAAACCTAAAAATAAGGTTAATTTTTATTAAAGAAGTTCTAGGTTTAAAAGAAGAAATACATTTAAGGAAATTTTTATGATCCAAATTTTAATACAAAGAACAAAACTGCCTGTGATTAAAAAGGGGGAGTTTATAAGCAGAATGTTTCCTCATACTCATTACTTGAGTGATGTAGTTTCTTTCAGGGCACAATACTGTTATCATTAATTATTTCTTGAACACAGCCATAGTTAAATATTAGGTCAGGATTCATGCAGTGTTATTTCTGTTCATTTTGTCAATTTCAGTTTCATTTGACGGGTTGCATTAAACAATTTACTTTCTACTTTCATTAAGAGAAGATTGGTTATTATGAAAAAAGTGATTAGTTACTGTTAAACGTTGCAACATTTTGAACAGGAACTTCAACAGAAACCTTTTTCTTAAGTTAAATAAAGCATGAATATGGCCATAGATGTGATTACTTGGTCACTGAGTACATTCAGTTCATCAGCTGAGTTCATTTATTAACATTTAATGTTTCTGAGCTTAGACATGACCAACTGAAGCAACTCCAGATCCTAAAACTGTCTATTTGCATGACAATGTGAGGCATGAGACCACACCATGGGACTTACCATACTGGATAAACTTCCTGCACTCTCACTGTCTGTTTAATACAAAGCCAGAGCATAGACCCTGGAGTGTCTCCCATACTGTACGTACACAAACGCAAACGTGACTGTTACTTAAGACATCGGGTTTTCCACGGCACTCCTTAATGATGAAAGTATCAGTTTCTACACTTTACCATTTAAGCCCTGAACAGGTCTGTTTCTGTTACTGACATCGATAGATTTAATAAGCATAATTAGAAACAAATATTTAGACCAAATAAATGACCATTGCAACCACTTATTTACAGTTTGAATTCACCTTTCTTCGTGTTTAAAACATGTCTCATTTACTACACATACCTTTAATAAAAAACTAGTTTTTTACTGGATGTGTAGCAGCGACTTGTCTACAGACGTGATGTCCTATTGACCTAATTAAAATAAAAAATAGAATAGTTGTAGTTTGAACGAAAGTCCATAGTCCTTGGTTTGTGTGACTTTCAGAATGACTAAATTGTAAATAGATAAACAAATAACTAGTTGTTGGAGAAGAATAAGCCGTCTAAACTCACTTAAATCTTTATTTAATATGGTGCTTCACCACAATAATTAATGTCGGGTTATTGAATGTAGTTGGTCATTGACTGCACTTAAGAAGCAAACAACTTCTACTTTAGGTTAAAATTGTTTTTTAGAATTAATTTATAATGGTAGTCAAAGTGTAAGGGACTGCCCCTAGAGGGCACTGTGGCTATGTTTGTTTTTTGTGTGTAGTTTTGTTAGAAGACCCAGTTTCCCAGAAGGCACCTCGGTCAGGTGTTGACGAAGTTCACCTGAGTCGAGGTGGCTCATTAGGGACATTATAAAAAGTTCTGGGTTAGTTCTGGGAAACTGGGTTGCGCATTAATATTGTCTAGTGGGCATTTGTTTTGTTTTGTGTGAATTCAGTTTTTGTGTTGAACTGCCTCTGAGGGCATGTTCGTTATGTTAAATGTGATTAAGTGTATCTTTGGTTTTGCTTTCGTTTGTGAGTATTAAGTATGTGACTAGTGTCCAGTTGTTTTCAGTCACTCCTATTTGTTTCGTCTGTGTGTCTTTAGTGTCTTTCCCCTTTTCTTTAGACTATCTCCCTGTGTTTAATCTAAGCTCTAAGCCTGGGTCTGCTCTACGAGTGCGTGGGTGTGTGTTGTGTATTGCTCTTAGAGGTAGGTATGATGTGCAGAGAAGTGTGTATGATGAGGGGTGCGATGTGTAAGATGTGTATGATGGGCATGAGGTGTGTGTATGATGAGGGGTGCGATGTGTATGATGGGCATGAGGTGTGTGTATGATGAGGGGTGCGATGTGTATGATGGGCATGAGGTGTGTGTATGATGAGGGGTGCGATGTGTATGATGGGCATGAGGTGTGTGTATGATGAGGGGTGCGATATGTATGATGGGCATGAGGTGTGTGTATGATGGGCATGAGGTGTGTGTATGATGAGGGGTGCGATATGTATGATGGGCATGAGGTGTGTGTGTATGAGGTGTGTGATGTGTAAGATGTGCATGAAGTGAGTGGGGGTGAGTGCCGATCATAGGAGCGTGGGTGTGTTGTGTAGTTAGGGGCCGCTTAGACACAGGAGCGAGTGTGTGGGTATTGTTCTGAAGAGCGAGTGAGTGTGTGGGTATTGTTCTGAAGAGCGAGTGAGTGTGCGGCGCTAGTAGTAGCAGACGAGGTTTCATTCCACCAGCAAGGGCTATGGTTGCGTGTATATGAGATGTGTTTTAAGCCTTTGTCACAGCACTATGAGGGTGATATGTCTAGCCTAGAGCTATTGTATGTATGCCTCAGGTATTAGAGCCTGTGTGTAATAGAGCCTGTGTCACAACAGAGCTAGTGTATGTATGTCTCAGGTATTAGAGCCTGGCTGTGAGAGTCTCTGTCCCCACTCTAGGCTAGTGTAAAGTGTTAAAGGTTTCCCGCATCCCTCTGTGAGTTTGTTTTATGGAATCCCTAAGTGTGTGAGTTATTGAGTCCCTGTGTGTGCTGTTTCCTAAACACCCGAGTGTGATGTTTTCCAGAGCCAGTGTTATGTTTGTTTAGTCTTCATGTGATTAGTTTGTCAATAAAAGACCCTTAATTTTGAAAAGAACCCTCTGCGTTTATGCCTGCCCTTCGTAAGCCCACGGCGTACCAACAGCCCGATACACCCGAATCGTGACACAAAGAGCTGATGTTGAATTCTGATTAATTAACATTTCATATAATCAGCTGTCTCATCTGATTTCCAAATTACAACTATTACACTCTAAAAATAGAGGTCAATAGGGAATGAGACAGTGATGAAAGAAAGCCTTCACAAAATCATTCTTATTACGTTTTATTAAACGTTGGGTGATAAAAGTGATTGCCAACATTTGTTGTGTCCAAGCACCCACAAGCACTGGGCTACTGCATGGTAATTACATTAGTAATTTATAAAGCAAAACATTTTATAAATAGCTTGTTCATGTATGTTTATTAGTTTATAAACATATGAAGTCAAAATCATTTAAATCAACATAACTGACATATTAGGGGGAGTTTATGAGCAGAATGTTTCCTCATACTTTTGCCTTGAGTGATGTAGTTTCTTTCAGTGCACAATACTGTTATCATTATTTCTTGAACACAACCATAGTTAAATATTAGGTCAGGGTTCATGCAGTGTTATTTCTGTTTATTTCGTAAATTTCAGTTTCATTTGACGGGTTGCATTAACCAATTTACTTTTTATTTTCTTTAAGAGAAGATTGGTTATTATGAAAAAAGGTGATTAGTTACTGTTAAACGTTGCAACATTTTGAACAGGAACTTCAACAAAAACCATTTTTCTTAGGTTAAATAAAGCATGAATATGGCCATAGATGTGATTGCTTGGTCACTGAGTCACTTAGGGTAAAATATTAAATTAATTTATAGTTAAATATTAGGTCAGGATTCATGCAGTGTTATTTCTGTTCAGTTTGTAAATTTCAGTTTCATTTGACAGGTTGCATTAACCAATTTACTTTTTATTTTCATTAAATAAGAAGATTGGTTGTTATGAAAAAAAACAATAATTCCACCTTTTTTGTAGAATGAAGGATTAGGATGAAAAGCATGAAGCATGAAACGGTGGGCTGCAGCCATAGTGAGCCCTGTAGGTAGTGCAGGTGAACCTTTTACCATAGCTGATTAAGTAAAATTATTTGATAGTATTTTCTTAAAACAACAGTAGTTCATGTGTTGTTTAATTTCTTACTTAGATAGCAACTTACTTATACTCATGGTCACTAGTTTTTTTTTTTTATGTTAATTGTCTGGCATTAGGGCAGGACGGTGGTGTAGTAGCTAGCACTGTCGCCTTGCATCTCCAGGGTCCGTGGTTGATTCCCGGCCAGGCTCGATTCCTGTCTCTGTGTGCATGGAGTTTGCATGTTCTCCCCGTGCTTGATGGGTTTCCTCTGGGTCCTCTGGTTTTCTCCCACAGTCCAAAGTCCTGCGGATTAGGTTGATTGGCATTCCCAAATTGCCCATAGTGTGTGATGAGTACACACTGGCCAGGGTGTACCCCGCCTTGTGCCCTAAGTCTCCTGGCATAGGCTCCATACCCCCGCTACCCTGAATACAGGATAAAGTGGTATAGACAATGAGTGAGTGAGTGATGTAATGGGTCATAGACATTTGCTGTAATATTAACTGAAATTGTAAATTGTTTTTATTTTATTGCATTTACTTTAAGGTGTTTTGTTATATATACACAAGTAAATTTACAAAGAAAAAGGTTCACAATTATTTTGCATAATTTTGGCCCAAATATTACTGTTAAGAGAGTAACAGTCTCCTCCACAATTTAACCTTAAGTCTTAATTAATATAGTTGGAAACTTCAATCAGGTTGTGGTCAGGGTCTCTGAAGTACAGAGACTTGATTGGGCCTACTGCTCCTGTCCTCTCAACTGGCCCTTCCTCAATCTTCACACCACATTTCTGTTTAAATGAAAACAATAGATAAGCAAATTGTTTATAAAAACACAAGTCAATATTAGGGTTCTTCAGCAGTCTGAAAAACTAGATTGTTCTGAAGTTGACACACCTTCAGATGGGCAGCAACTGTTTCCAGCGGGGTCTTCGTGATGAGACAAAGATCTGCTGAGCCTGGCATAGGATTATTGGCCTTTGGCTCAAACTCTTTGCCAACTTCATGTAGATAAATTTTTTGCTCTCCAAAGCTTAAGGCCTTACGGTCTCCCTAAGATATAAAGCAGAGTAAAGCCGTAGTTTAGACAAAAGCTGACCAATCTATTACATTTACACTGAACACCACAGTACAATGTAGTAAAAAAAAAAATAGCAAATGAACACATATATTTTATCCTATTCTGTTAAAGATGCTTAATGTTATTAAACAGCTGCTGTTCATGAGGGTGCTACTATATCTTGAGTTGATTTGGAAGTGCATTATTTGTACAATGCTGCCACCGTGTGGTACTTCTGGTATTACAATGTCATAATATTTTTGCCCCTAATAGAGAAGCCTGAAAAGGCCACTGATGTATGGGTTATCAGGGTGCTACAGGTGGTTTAGGTGTACCTTAAATGTAACCACCCCCATTCCCAAGACTGAGGAGTAGAAAACTTTGTTTCTCTTTAAATCTCAGACCGTCAGAACAAGGTGATCTAGACGGCTGATTTCAACCTATTAGATCGGACTATACAGGCCAGCCTACACTCCCCGTGTGCATTATTGAGTCTTGGCCAATAACCCTGTCACCAGCTTCCCAGTTTTACTCCCTTGGAGTATATTTGGTAGATCATAACCACTGCAGACCAGGAACATCCCACAAGAGCTGCAGTTTTGGAGTTGCTCTGACCCAGTCCTCTAGCCATCACAATTTGGTCCTCGTCAAAGTCACTCAAATCCTTATGCTTGTCTATTTTTTCTGCTTCCAACATATGAACTTCTGGAAAACAAAGTTTCTCTTGCTGCCTAATATATCCCAATTAGACCTCCGGTTTGAGCAATGTAGAGAGCGGACGCGTGCGTCTGAGTCTCCCGACAACTTAAACTTAAACAATAGTAATTGTTACTGATAACAGATTAGGCAAGCAGTAGTGAACGGCGATACAGGTTTGGCGTCAAAATTGCCTCACTATAAAATGAAAACAGCTGATCAAGATCCAAAGAGAACTTCGATAAGCAGCAAGCTAGCTAAAATGGCGACGGCTGCTTCAGTGGCTAACGAGGAATTCTCTTTAAATATGCTGACTACGGAGCTGGAAAAACAACGCGAACATCTTAAAGAAGATATGAGTGCGCTAATCAAGGCTTCCCTTGCACCAATACAGCTTTCCATAGAATCGTTTCAGGAGACTGTGGATGCGTTTTGGTAAACGTCTCGCAACCGTGGAAACAACGGCCGGGAAAAACTTCGAAGCTCTCAGTAAAGCGGAGGCAGACATCGCTGCGTTGAAAGGTACCAATGAAGCACTGTTAGACCATCTGGATGACCTCGAAAATCGTTCACGTAGGGCGAACCTGCGGATCATAAATGTTCCCGAAGTCAGCAAAATTCGAACGGACATGGTCAAGTTTACTTTGGATCTGCTGAAAGACGTCATGGGGGTTCAGGTGTTTGAGAAATCGCCAGAGCTGGAAAGAGCGGATCGTGCATTGGCGACTAAACCCAGGGATGGTCAACCTCCAAGACCCATTATCGTTTGTTTTCATCGATACCAGGAGAAGGAACAAGCTCTGTGCTGGGCCAGGCAACACGAACTGCAGTATCGAGGAAAAACTCTCAGATTCTACCCTGACCTAAGTGCGGCACTCTCCAAGAAGCGCGCTACTGTACCTTCAAGAACATCAAAATGATGCTCTATCAAAATGGGATACATTTCAGATTCCTCTATCCTGCCAGCTAGCGATTTACTCACGATGGGGAGACCTACTCCTTCGAGTCAGCACCCGAAGCCGAAGCCTTCTTTGAGCCTTCGGATCGACGTGACCGCTGCTGGAGGGAGTAATACCCGGTAAACTCAAATAGTTTCTGAACGACAAATTTAAGGGTGTACACACATCCATTACAAGAACTGTTCTTATTTTGTATTTTCTTTTTTCTTCTACCGCGACGGTTCACATTTTTGTTTGAGAGGGTACTGTCAAAATACCAGCGGACGGACTAGTCGTCATGACGACTTATGTCCTTGGAAAGGTACTGTAATGAAACACTGGAAGATGGACCATAATTAACCCTCCAGATTTTAGTTTTATTATTCTTATTGTTATTATTCTATTCTGTTTTGCTGAATGCCTGTCTGAATGCAGTATTTACAAATTGCTGTGATGTATAGGAGACAGGGTGTTGGGAGCTCAACAGTTGAGTAGTTAATGGGTAGCTGGGAGTGCAACAGGTTTAGTGGAGTCCTGCAGCTTATCTCATTTGGGGAGGTAAACATAGGAAAGGGTGTTGTAATGTTAATGGCGTGGTTTACTGCCTCAGTAACTTATTTTTTTTTTTTTACTTTTTTTTTTATTATCTTTATTTTTTCTGGATACTCAATTTGTTTTTGGGCTGTTTTCATTCATTGCCAGAGATATTGAGAAACTTAGCTGGATACCAGGTTTATCTATGCCAGGTGCAGTGTTCATCCTTCTATGCTGTACAGTACTATGTCTGATGTATCAAGCAGAGAAATAACAGGAAAGTCATTTGTTAGGTTTACATTATGGAATGTTAAAGGTCTTAACGGTCCTATAAAAAGGTCAAGAATTTTCTCTCATCCTAAACGTCTTAATTCCGATATAATATTCCTTCAAGAGACACATTTACTTAATTCAGACAAAAACCATGGGTTGGGCACATTTACCATTCTAAATTTAATGCAAAGGGAAGAGGAACGGCAATATTAATACATAAAAAAAGTCCGTTTTCTGCTTCTAATGTTATTGCTGATCCTCAGGGTCATTATATTATGGTGACAGGTAGGCTGTTTCAAACCCAGGTCTTGCTGGTAAAAATTTATGGCCCCAATTGAGATGTTAAAAATTATATAAGAAAACTGATTGCGTCTTTACCCAGCTTTAATTCATATTATCTGATTTTAGGCGGTGACTTTAACTGTGTAATGAACCCAAATTTGGATCGCTCAAATCCAAAACCACAAGTTCCTTCTAAAATGGCATGCGATGTTTTAGCATTTTTAAGCCAGACAGGCTGCGTAGACCCCTGGCGATTCTTCAACCCTCACAGTAAGGCCTTTTCTTATTTTTCTCATGTACATCAAGGTAGAATCAATAAAATTTATTATTTTTTTAAAGACAAAAGTCTCCATCCCTCAGTAAAGGGAGTGGAGTATTCTGCTATCGTAGAGTCTGATCATGCTCCCTTATTACTGGATCTCTCCTTTCCATCTAATTTTACAAGTTATACATGGCAATTAAATTCATCGCTGTTGTCCGATGAATCATTTTGCAAACATGTGTCTTCCTCAATTGACAATTTTTTAGAATTTAATTCAAATGAGCATGTCTCTTCTTCTCTCCTTTGGGAGACTCTAAAAGTGGTGCTTAGAGGAGACATTATATCATATATATGAGCACATCACCCCTTTCTTATCTACATTGCATTGGCTTCCTGTGAAATTTCGCATCGATTTTAAAATACTACTCTTGACATATAAAGCATTAAATGGTCTCGCGCCGCAGTATCTGAGTGAACTGCTAGGGTCTTACAATCCGCCACGCCTACTTCGATCAAAGGATACAGGCTGCTTGTCAGTACCGCGTATTATTAAAACTACAGCAGGGGGCAGAGCTTTTTCTTACAAAGCCCCAAAGTTATGGAATAGTCTTCCAAATAGTGTTCGGGACTCAGACACAGTCTCAGTGTTTAAGTCCAGGCTAAAAACCTATTTATTTAGCCAAGCATTTTTATAAATAGATTAGCCTTAGGTAAAGGAGCAGATCTGGGGGACTCATGGACGTAGAGTATTAGGTGAACTGGTATGTTTAGATGCTGTCTTCCCCACTCTCATTGATCACTCAGGTTTGTTGACGGTGAGGTGATTGGTTGCCTTACATCTCTGGAAGCCCTCATGTCTGTGTTTCCTTCTGGCTCTCCCTTTTTAGTTATGCTAACATCCGTCGCCTTTTAAATGTTCTTTACACTCCCTTATCCCAAGACACCCCTGAAATTGTAGCATCATTAGATGCCGAAAGGCATTTGATCGGGTGGAGTGGGATTACCTTTTTTTGCTATGGATAGGTTTGGCTTCGGCCCCAAATTTATAAAGTGGGTTCGTCTGCTTTATACTTCTCCAGTTGCTTCAGTAGTTACGAATAAATGGAGATCGAAAAATTTTCCTTTGTCAAGGGGCACTCGGCAAGGGAGCCCTTTAAGTCCCCTTTTGTTTACAATTGCAATTGAGCAATTATCGCTGGCATTAAAATCTATATCCTCTTTCCATGGCATAGTTAGGTGGGGTGTTGAACATAAGCTCTCATTATATGCTGATGACCTGCTTCTTTACATTTCAGATCCTTTATCATGCATCGATGACATTATCAAAGTTTTGCACAATTTTGGGACCTTTTCTGGCTATAAGCTGAATATCTCCAAAAGTGAATGTATGCCTGTTAACTCACTCGCCAGACATATGCCTGACTCCATGCTTCCCTTCTGCATGGCAAGATCTAAGTTTAAATATCTAGGCATCAATATTACTCAGAACTTTAAAGGACTATATGAAAATAACTTCACTTCTCTATTGACTAAACTCAAATCTGATCTTCAAAAATGGAGGCCTCTCCACCTATCTTTGGTTGGCAGAGTGAACTGTGTTAAGATGACAGTTTTTCCAAGATTCTTATATTTATTTCAGTGCCTCCCTATCTTTCTATCTAAAGCATTTTTCAATACATTGGATAAACATATCTCCAATTTTATCTGGGATGGGAAAATCCCAAGAATTAGTAAAGAGTTTCTTCAGAAAAATAGAATTGACGGAGGTTCAGCTCTTCCTAACTTCGTTTACTATTATTGGGCAGCCAATGTCCAAAAGGTAATTTACTGGATGCACTCATTAGGGGGCACTGATTGGCTTGAAACTGAATCTAAATCTTGCACAGCAACCTCTTTACAAGCTCTTGTAACATGTAGCTAACCTATTAAAATAGTTAAATATACATCAAATCCAATTGTTCATTTCACTCTTAAAATATGGACTCAACTACGTCAGCATTTGAAGTTAAGACAAGCACTTTTGTTTCAGAGTCCAATATGCAATAATCATGCTTTCCTCCCAGCAAAACTAGACTCTGCTTTCAAACAGTGGCAAGATAAGGGAATTTCTCGGTTCAGTGATCTTTATATTGATGGTATTTTTGCAAGTTTTAATGATTTGCGTTCCAAATTTACTCTTAATTCAGTTGACCTTTTCCGTTATTTTCAGATACATGTATTGCACCGGGAGACAGGGGTAGCTGCAGCTCGGAGTAATGGGCGTGTCGAAAGGTTGGGGCGTGCCGAAAGGTAGGGGACGTGCCGAAAGCTCTTCATGATTGGTTGCACAAGTTGCCTGTTTAAAGGCTATGTTACGACCTCTATCGGAATCATAACAGGCTAATATTAAACGCTATTGTTCTTTTTAATGCGTTTTAGTAATGCAGCCAACATAATCCACCTAAAGTATCACAATGTCTTCGGGATCTGATGTTATACCTACATCTAGAAAAGATTAAATATTCAATCAGAGGTTCCTGTCACGGGGCGCTAGAGGGCGTGATGGATCCAAGCGCAGAGTTAGACCTGTGATTAGTGGTAGTGCTTGTGTAGCAGACTGAGCCGGCCGAGTGGATGAAAGAGAAAGTGCCGGTTAAGCTCTGTGCTGTGGCGTGAGCAGAGTCTCGCTGGAATGCGGAAGCGCGCGTGAGCGCTCTGTGTGCAGCGTGGACCTGTGAGGAATGTTAAAGCGCCGCGAGTCGGCGAGAGCGCCTTGTGTGTCCTGTGCAGGAATGCGGAAGTGCAAAGAGCCGGTGAGGAAACTTGGTGTGCAGCGCGATTCAAGCAGTGTTGCAGAGACGTGGAGAACCGGCGGGCGAATGGAGACGCCGCACAGGTTGGTGGCTGGTTTTGCTAAGCTTTTTCGTGGTCGAAGGTGAGCAAGGTTCAGAGCCAGAGAGACAAGAGAAGGTCCGTGATCCGAATTCGTGGTCGTTGAGGCAAATCCAAGGGTCGATAACAAAACTCCGTGAGCGTGAAATCCAAACGTGAGGCAGTGGCGTGGTCGAGAAGAAACGAAGCGTGGTCGGTAACAGGTAGTCGAGACATGAAACTAACGCTGGAAAATTGGGCTACGAAAGGCACACAATAATCTGGCAACGTGACTGTGGCAGAGCGTGGTTTAAATAGGTAAGGAGGATGATTGGAGATAATGCACAGGTGTGTTGAGAGCGGAAGGTGAGGTGGCAAGAAGCAAGGGGTGGTTGGGAACGTGGAGCAGGAGTGCTTATATGATCATGGCAGAGCTGTAGCTTGACGGGTTGTGACTGTACCCCCTGGCGTTCTAGTAGGCGCCTCAGGGTGAAGTCTATGAAAGTCAGCGATTAGGGAGCGGTCCAGGATGAATTTGGCTGGTACCCAACTCCGCTCCTCAGGGCCATAGCCCTCCCAGTCCACCAGGTACTGGAGACCACGACCGCGGCGGCGGGGGACCAGTCGGCGGATCTGGGAAACGTGGACAGGGGACCAGTCGGCGGATCTGGGAAACGTGAAATGTAGGATTGATTCTGCGCATAGAGAGTGGTAGAGCTAGTCGGACGGAGCATGGATTTATGATCCGGGTGATGGTGAAAGGTCCGATGAATCTTCGTGAAAACTTCTTGGATGTGGTCTTGAGGGGGAGGTCACGTGCAGACAGCATGACCCTTTGGCCGACAAGATATCTAGGGGCTGGTGACCGATGACGATTAGCCTGGCTTTGGAAGGCACTTATTTATTTATTAATTATTTGGAAGACACGGTGCGCCGTAGTTGGTTGCGGGCACGCTGCCATGTTCTCTTGCAGCGCCGGATAAAGGTTTGGGCTGAGGGGACGGCTACCTTCTCTTCCTGGGTCGGAAAGAGGGGTGGTTGATAGCCCAGGCAACAGTGGAAGGGGGACATGCCTGTGGAGGAGGTAGGAAGCGAGTTGTGGGCGTACTCGACCCAGGGTAAAAAGCGGCTCCAGGAGGATGGATCCCGGGTGGCCATGCATCTTAAAGATTTCTCCAGCTCCTGGTTGACTCGTTCCGTTTGGCCGTTAGTTTGGGGATGGAAACCGGAAGAAAGGCTGGAGTTAGCACCGACGAGGTTGCAAAAGGCTTTCCAGAATTGGGCAGAAAACTGGGGGCCTCTGTCCGAGACGATGTCGACTGGGAGTCTGTGAAGTCGGAAGACATGGTTGATTAGCAGTTCAGCTGTTTCCTTCGCAGACGGGAGTTTCGGTAGTGGTATGAAATGTGCAGACTTAGAGAAGCGATCCACAATGGTCAGGATGCAGGTATTGTTTTGGGATGGTGGTAGGCCGGTGACAAAGTCGATGGAGATGTGGGACCAAGGGCGGTGGGGAATGGGGAGCGGTCTAAGGAAGCCCTCTGGAGGGCGGTTGGTGACCTTGTTCCTGACACAGGTGTCACAGGACGCCACAAAGTTCTTGACATCCTCCTTCATCGTGGACCACCAGAAGCGCTGTTGAAGGAGGAAGAGAGTGCGTGCTGCCCCAGGATGGCATGCCAGTCTGGAACTGTGAGCCCAGTCTAACACCTGTGGTCGTACAGAGACTGGAACAAAGAGCTTGTCAGGTGGGACGGTGCTTGGGCCTGGTTCCCGTTCGAGGGTCTGCTGGACAAGCTGCTCCACAGTAAGCCGGGTTATTGCCACAAGACATTGGGGAGGAAGGATAGTCTCCGTTGTGGATGCGTCCTGAGAGGTGGAGAATTGGCGAGAGAGGGCGTCAGGTTTAGCGTTCTTGGAACCAGGGCGATACGACAGCGTGAAGCGGAAACGAGAAAAGAATAACGACCACCGTGAGTTGAGTCTTTTTGCCGTTCTTAGGTATTCTAGGTTTTTATGGTCAGTCCACACAAGAAAGGGGTGGTCGGCCCCTTCCAGCCAATGCCTCCATTCTTCTAGGGCCAATTTGACCGCCAATAGTTCACGGTCCCCAATGTTGTAGTTGCGTTCAGGGGGTGTGAGTCTGCGGGAGAAGAAGGAGCATGGGTGAAGTTTGTTGTCCTCTGTGGACCTCTGGGACAGGATGGCCCCCACCCCAGTTTCGGACGCGTCTACTTCCACGACAAACTGGAGAGAGGGGTCGGGAAAGATGAGGATAGGTGCAGTGGTGAAGCGCTGTTTAAGATCCCTGAAGGCTATGTCTGCCTGGTGGTTCCATTTAAATGAGATCTTGGACGACGTGAGGGTCGTAAGTGGGGCCGCGACCATGCTGTAGCTCCGGATGAAACGGCGATAAAAATTGGCGAACCCTAAGAAGCGTTGGAGTTCGCGTCTTGATGACGGTACTGGCCAGTCGGTGACTGCCTTCACCTTGGTGGGGTCCATCTGGATGCCCTCAGGGGAGATGCAATATCCCAAAAAGGATGTGGACGAGCAATGAAACTCGCATTTCTCTGCCTTGACGTAAAGTTTATTCTCAAGTAGCCGTTGCAGGACCTGGCGAACGTGGGATCTGTGTTCCTTGACTGAGCGTGAGAAAATCAAGATATCGTCCAGGTAGGCAAAGACAAAGACATTGAGAAAATCCCTGAGGACATCATTTATGAGAGTCTGAAACACTGCCGGCGCATTGGTTAGGCCAAAAGGAACCACTAGATACTCATAATGGCCGGTGGGTGTGTTGAAGGCAGTCTTCCACTCATCACCCTCCCGTATCCTGACAAGGTGGTAGGCGTTTCTCAGATCCAACTTGGTGAAGACACGGGCGTCCTGGAGAAGTCCGAAGGCTGATGACATCAGAGGAAGGGGGTAGCGGTTCTTGACAGTGATCTCATTTAGCCCTCTGTAATCAATGCAGGGTCTGAGGGATTTGTCCTTCTTTTCCACAAAGAAGAACCCTGCCCCTGCTGGCGAAGAGGATGGGCGGATGATCCCTGCGGCAAGTGACTCCTTTATGTACTGTTCCATGGCCTCTCTCTCAGGGCGAGAGAGGGAGTAAAGTCGCCCCTTGGGGGAAGAGGTGCCGGGAAGAAGGTCAATCGCACAATCATAAGGGCGGTGTGGAGGTAAAGAGATAGCCCGTGACTTACTGAACACCTGACTTAGGTCATGATAATCTGTGGGAACCCTGGTTAGGTCGGGGATCACCTCTCGTGGCGTAGACAAGGTTTGACCCATAGGGGCGGAGCGTAGACATGAAGAGAGGCAGGTGGGACTCCAATCCAGGACCCTTCTTTTGACCCAGTCAATGTGTGGGTTATGCAGCCTTAACCAAGGGAGGCCTAAAACAATGGGTGCATGAGCATTATGAACAATTAGGAGCGAAATGAGCTCTGTGTGTTTTCCTGAAAACTGTAGGGTGATGGGGGCAGTACGGTGGGTAATCGGGTTTAATTTGCTGCCATCAAGAGCCTGAACCACGAAGGGCTGATGCAAGGGCGTGAGAGGAATATTGAACTTGGAGGCAGTGCAAGAGGAGATTAAGTTCTGATCGGCCCTGGAGTCGACTAGTGCGTAAGTGACGTGGGATTGGTCGTCATGGGTCAAAGTCACGGAAAAACATGATCGTTGGTCCGGGGAAGAAACAGATGCAGGGGCCCCCTGCATCCCCAGAAATACGGGGGGGCCTGCCCTTTTAGTGGGCAGGAGCGCACAGCGTGACCGGTCTGGCCGCAATAGAAGCAGGCGCCGTTATCCCTGCGGCGCTGGCGTTTCTTGGGTGAGATGCGTGTGCGGCCTATCTGCATGGGTTCAGGGGGTGCCTCGGAAGTGTCTAAGGTTGGTGCAGAGGTGCATGGTGGGAAACAAGGCTGCCGTTCAGACCGTCGAATCCGCTTGCGAGCGTCAATACGTGTTGCCAGGTCAATGAGTCCCTGCAGGTCCGAGGGGAGTTCACGAGCTGCAAGCTCGTCTTTCACTGAGTCTGTAAGCCCATGGAGAAAACAGTCAAAAAGAGCTTTCTCGTCCCAGTCACAAGAGGGAGCTAGAGTCCGGAAATCAATGGCATAGTCAGAGACAGAACGTGCTCCCTGGCGTAACTGAAGTATTTGGTTAGCTGCCTGATGTCCTGTGAAGGAACGATCAAAAACCCTCCTCATTTCCTCAGTAAAAGTTCTATAAGTGAAGCAACATGAAACTTGAGCATCCCACAGTGCCGTTCCCCACTCTCTCGCCTTTCCAGAGAGGAGAGTGATGATGTAGGCGACCTTAGAGCGCTCTGTGGGAAATGACGTGGCCTGCAGTTCCAGAACGAGCGAGCATTGGGAGAGAAAAGAGCGACATGTGGCTGGATTCCCATCATAGGTAGGCGGAGCAGGGAGGCGTGGTTCATGGACTGGAGAGAGCACCGGGGGGGGATGTAGCAGAGCGGGTGCAGGAGGTGGCTGATTTTGAATCTGAATGGAAAGAGACTGCAAGGTTTCGGTGATGGTTTGAAGTGTAGTAGTGATTTGTGTGATTTCCTGCTGATGTGTACCTAAGAGGGTTCCTTGGCTCTCTAATGCCCCCCTCAGGCAAGCAGCCTCTGCTGGATCCATTCCTTTTGGCCAGATTATTCTGTCACGGGGCGCTAGAGGGCATGATGGATCCAAGCGCAGAGTTAGCCCTGTGATTAGTGGTAGTGCTTGTGTAGCAGACTGAGCCGGCCGAGTGGATGAAAGAGAAAGTGCCGGTTAAGCTCTGTGCTGTGGCGTGAGCAGAGTCTCGCTGGAATGCGGAAGCGTGCGTGAGCGCTCTGTGTGCAGCGTGGACCTGTGAGGAATGTTAAAGCGCCGCGAGTCGGCGAGAGCGCCTTGTGTGTCCTGTGCAGGAATGCGGAAGTACAAAGAGCCGGTGAGGAAACTTGGTGTGCAGCGCGATTCGCGCAGTGTTGCAGAGACGTGGAGAACCGGCGGGCGAATGGAGACGCCGCACAGGTTGGTGGCTGGTTTTGCTAAGCTTTTTCGTGGTCGAAGGTGAGCAAGGTTCAGAGCCAGAGAGACAAGAGAAGGTCCGTGATCCGAATTCGTGGTCGTTGAGGCAAATCCAAGGGTCGATAACAAAACTCCGTGAGCGTGAAATCCAAACGTGAGGCAGTGGCGTGGTCGAGAAGAAACGAAGCGTGGTCGGTAACAGGTAGTCGAGACATGAAACTAACGCTGGAAAATTGGGCTACGAAAGGCACACAATAATCTGGCAACGTGACTGTGGCAGAGCGTGGTTTAAATAGGTAAGGAGGATGATTGGAGATAATGCACAGGTGTGTTGAAAGCGGAAGGTGAGGTGGCAAGAAGCAAGGGGTGGTTGGGAACGTGGAGCAGGAGTGCTTATATGATCATGGCAGAGCTGTAGCTTGACGGGTTGTGACAGTTCCCATAAATTCTCTTATGTCTGGCAACCCTTATTATCATATTTTACTGCCATAAAGGTACTTCCTTGACATTGTTATATTCCTGATTATGGTATCCAGTTTAATTTATCTATTCATGTATTTATTCATTTATTTATTTTATTTTAACTTTTTCCATTTGTAATTATTTCTATTTATTTATTTTTAATTTATTTTTATTTTATTTTTTTATTATTATTATTTTTCATTTTTATTCAACTATTGCATATCCATCTTTGTTAAATTCTAATCAATGTCATCATTAATATTAGGCAGTATGTTCGGGGTTGGTTGGGGAGGGTTTGAGAATGTAAAAAATACAGTCTCTGTACAAATAATAGCATTTGTCTTTGGAATAATATATATATATATGCCAATTACTCCCAGGTACCATTGTAAAGAGATGTTGAAAATGAAGCTATTGTTAGAAGGGCCTCTTTCATTAAACAGTTGGAACCAGTCAAACAACAAATCAATCCACTCCTCTGGGGAAAAAAGAGGTGTCTTGGCCATCATCAATCAGCCTGATTATTTCTAGAGGTTGGTTGCTTAACATTCAAATTTAAGCACATACTAAAACAAATTAGGATCCTTTGTACAAGTACAGATAAGACAACATGCAAGGTTTCCCTGTTCTTTAGATTGAGAGAGGCCAAACTGGCTTTTTTAGAGTCAGCCTTATTCCCAAGTCTAAGGTAAAATGTATTTATGCCTGGACAATTTATTTAACATATACTACTTTCTGATAGCAGTTCTGTTATAGCAAATAACAGTCTTGTCATCTTTTTAAAATCCTGCAGCTATTTAAGGAAATTCAGAGGAAATATAAGCATGGCCATTTGAATGATGGCTTTGAAACAGGTCCTCAAAGAGACAGCCCAGTTACTCACACAGACTTTAAAATAGATTCAGGTCAATCTGACTTGTTGAGATCAGTAGACCTTAGCCAAAACACCAACAATGAGGATAAACATTAATTATAGAGCTGACCTCTATATCTAGAGCTTTAAGCATGTTAATAAAAGCCTGTAAATATCTTATTTTATATTGTACCCGTATAGACAATAAAGAAACCACCCAAATACAATGAAACTAAATTAAATGTAATATAGACTAATTTAAACAGTTTAACTGTTGACAAAAATTTCATGGAACTGTACACAATATCATTTTTGAGTATAGACATTGCTCATGAGGGCGATATGTTATTTACCAAACACAAATCTCGAGCAACAATCACAGCAAATGATTTTCTAGTTTTATGCACAGGTTTAAATTATTTCATATGACAAAATGGCCAAATATTCATGGACAACTATATTTTCAATATTTTAATTATTTATGGTTTCAGCATTAGTTACTGTATTTGTTTTGTATTTTTTTTTCACGTTGTACTTGTAAAATATACGCAATTTAAGAATGCATCTAATAAAATGCAAATGCATTTGTAATAGTAAAAGCCAGATGTGCTTTCACTGTATCATTTTGTGTGACATTGCCTTAATTGTGTGACACTGCTACCTAATGTCAGCCTTTCGTTCCTCCTGTAGTTTGTCCCCAGGCCTCTAGAGGTCATTTGTGTTCCCCTTATCTTTAGTTCTTTCTTGTGTTTCCTCATTAGTTTTTCAGATCACCTGTCTCATTTTCCCCCCAGTGTATTTAAGCTGTTAATTTTCTCTCCTCTTATTCACTCGGTTTTTGAGTCCCTGCCCTGTGTCTCCTGCTGAACCTAGGTAATGATTCAGAGTTTCCTGTTTTAAGTTCCTTAGTCCTTTTATTTTTGATTGGTAATTCCCTGGCTATTTTCTCCCCTTGTGGAAGCTTTTGTTTGAGGGTTTGTTTTTGTCTATTTTCATTAATTCCTCTAAGTGAGAAGAACCAAAATAACTAAAATAAATCTACTCTACCTGAAACTTCTGCTTTGAGTGCTTTCAGTTGGGTCCAAACCTATCACACTTGTGGCTCAGTGGTAAACTCTTTGGCTACCACACCGGAGATCCGCGTTCAAGGCCCGAGCCTGACAGAAAAAACGAGTCAGTCATGGACCCAGAAACACTCTGTACCAGGAATCTAATGAGAGTGGTTGCTCAACATGAATCATCCTTCCAGCGCCACAAGGCCGTTCTCAGCCGACAGGAGGAGCTGATGGCTAAGCATTCTCAACTCCTGGCAGAGGTGACAAGTTCCATCCACCAGATTGCTGAACGGCTCCCTGGCCCCCCACAATCCCTGACCTTTGAGCTCCAGCCCTCAAGTTTCCCCACTGACCGCTCAAAGATTGCTTACATGATTACCCTTCTCTCAGACAAAGCACTTTCCTGGGCCTCTGCAGTCTGGCAATCCCAGGGTGCCTGTTGTGACTCATATGTGACCTTTAAGGAGGAGTTCAAGCGAGTCTTTGATCATCCAGTCAGTGGTCGAGAGTCTTCCAAGCGCCTGCTTACCCTCCAACAGGGCTCCCGAAGTGCAGCAGACTTCGCCATAGAGTTTCGGACCATCGCAGCGACGAGTGGATGGAATGATGAGGCGCTGATGGTCTGTTTTCAGAGAGGGTTGTCTGAGTCCCTACAAGATGAGTTAGCCCACCGTGAGCCTACTGTTGATCTCGAGTCTCTCATTACCCTGGCCATCCGTCTGGACAATCGTCTAAGAGAGCGGAGGTTGGCTCGCCGTAAGGCACCTCTACCTCAAGTACCTATTAGCAGATCTGTTTTGCCAGTTTGTATGCCCCCTAGAGCGCCCCTTGTCCCTGAACAGCATTGTGACTTCCCAGAGAACATGCAGTTGGGTCACTCCAGGCTCACTCCTAAGGAGAGGGAACGCCGCATGAGGGAGCGGCTTTGTCTTTACTGTGGATCTTCTGGCCACTTTCGCTCTTCTTGTCCTGAGCTTTCGGGAAATGGGGGCCCCCGCCCAGGTGTGGGAGGGCTGTGATGGGGAAAATTAGAGATCCTCCTACTAACGCCGTCCTAGCCATTCCAGCCACTCTGTCCTGGGAGGGTCACCAGCTTTCGATCCAAGCCATGATCGATTCGCGTGCTGCGGGCAATTTCCTCGACCTGTCAATGGCTAAACAACTCAAGAACCAAGATTTGCTGGGGTCCAGAAGCATCCCTACTATCCAGGATCTCAAACGCCGTTTCACTTCCGCTCCCATCCTTTCTATCCCTGACCCAGAAAAATCTTTTGTGGTGGAAGTAGATGCATCGGAGGTAGGCGTAGGGGCCATCCTGTCACAAAGAGGTGAGGACAGTAAATTGCATCCCTGTGCTTTTATGTCTCATCGTCTTTTAGATGCAGAGCGCAACTACCATGTGGGGGATCGAGAGCTGCTAGCGGTAAAACTGGCTATGGAGGAATGGCGCCATTGGCTTAAGGCGGCTCTGCATCCGTTCCAAGTTCTCACGGACCACAAGAACCTGGAGTATCTCCAGCAAGCTAAGCGGCTCAATCCTCGGCAGGCTCAATGGTCATTGTTTTTTAATCGCTTTCAATTTATTCTGTCTTACAGACCCGGCACCAAGAATGTCAAACCGGATGCCCTGTCCCGAGCTTACTTTCCAGAGACAAAGGAGAAACCGCTGGCCCAGATTTTCCCGAAGTCAAAGATCATTGCAACGCTTTAGTGGGATCTAGAGCGGGGGGTGCGGGGGACTCAAGCTCATGAGCCTATACGTCCCTCAGTCTGCTCGGGCCCGGGTCTTGCAGTGGGGCCATGGGTCCTCCTTGACATGCCACCCAGGAACTGCACGTACACTCGAGTTCCTGCAGTGGCGGTTTTGGTGGCCATCCATCAAGGTGGATGTAAAGGGCTACGTGAAGGCCTGTACTGTGTGCAGCCAGGGTAAGTCCACTCGTCAGCGACCCCAGGGCCTACTCCATCCCTTACCCATTCCCCGCAGGCCATGGTCACACCTGTCTCTGGACTTTGTTACAGGACTCCTACCATCCCAAGGTAACACTGTCATCCTGGTAGTGGTGGACCCGTTCTCTAATCCCGCCCGATTCATTCCTCTGCCCAAGCTGCCATCTGCTAAGGAGACAGCTGAACTCCTTATAATTCATGTCTTTCAGATTTTTGGTATGCCATTAGATATGGTCTCTGATCGGGGGCCTCAGTTTTCATCCCGGTTCTGGAGTGCCTTCTGCAGGCTGATTGGGGCCACAGCCAGCCTTTCATCAGGGTTCCAGCCTGAGTCCAATGGCCAAACAGAATGGATTAATCAGGATCTGTAGACCACCCTGCGGTGCATGGCAGCCCATAACCCCACTTCTTGGGCAACCTACATCCAGTGGGCGGAATACGCACACAACACCCTCCAGTCTTCGGCCACTGGACTGTCCCCCTTCGAATGTCAGTTTGGGTATGCCCCCCCCATTGTTTCCTGAGGAAGAAGCACAGGTGGGCGTTCCATCTGCCCAACGCTTTGTTCAGCGCTGTCGACAAACCTGGAGGAAGGCTAGGCAAATCCTTCTTCGATCCTCCCAAAGATACCAAAGGCAGGCCAACCGCCACCGCCGGTCAGCGCCCAACTTCCGACCTGGTCAAAGAGTCTGGTTATCCACCAAGAACCTGCCCCTCCGGGTTGAATCGAGGAAGTTGTCTCAGAAGTTCATTGGCCCCTTTCGCATTGCCAGGAAAGTTAACCCTGTTTCTTATCGTTTATTTCTTCCTCATTCTCTTAGAATTAACCCAACGTTTCATGTCTCTTTGTTAAAACCTGTTTTGTCTTCTCCCTTTGCCCCCCCAAGCAGAACCCCTCCACCTCCCAGAGTCATTGACGGCCAGCCAGCCTACACAGTCCGCCGGATACTGGACTCCCGGAGGATCCGGAACTCACTACAGTATCTGGTGGACTGGGAGGGTTACGGGCCGGAGGAGCGCTCTTGGGTCCCAGCCAAGGACATCCTGGATCCAAGTATAATCCAGGAGTTCCGCCCACGGCAATCGGGAGATGCTAAAAGGAACGCCAGGAGTCGTTCCTAGAGGAGGGGGTCCTATCACGCTTTTTGTATTTTTTTTTCACGTTGTACTTGTAAAATATACGAATACAATTTAAGAATGCATCTAATAAAATGCAAATGCATTTGTAATAGTAAAAGCCAGATGTGCTTTCACTGTATAATTTTGTGTGACATTGCCTTAATTGTGTGACACTGCTACCTAATGTCAGCCTTTCGTTCCTCCTGTAGTTTGTCCCCAGGCCTCTAGAGGTCATTTGTGTTCCCCTTATCTTTAGTTCTTTCTTGTGTTTCCTCATTAGTTTTTCAGATCACCTGTCTCATTTTCCCCCCAGTGTATTTAAGCTGTTCATTTTCTCTCCTCTTATTCACTCGGTTTTTGAGTCCCTGCCCTGTGTCTCCTGCTGAACCTACGGTAATGATTCAGAGTTCCCTGTTTTAAGTTCCTTAGTCCTTTTATTTTTGATTGGTAATTCCCTGGCTATTTTCTCCCCTTGTGGAAGCTTTTGTTTGAGGGTTTGTTTTTGTCTATTTTCATTAATTCCTCTAAGTGAGAAGAACCTTTGTTGATTATTAACCGCCTGTTTATATTTTTTCCTTTTTTTAAAAAATAAATCTACTCTACCTGAAACTTTTGCTTTGAGTGCTTTCAGTTGGGTCCAAACCTATTACGCTTGTGGCTCAGTGGTAAACTCTTCGGCTACCACACCGGAGATCCGAGCTCAAGGCCCGAGCCTGACCCCTAAGGCTCTATCTAGGTGAAGATCCTGCATAACATGCTATTTTAAGGTATGACACAAGTTTGGACATTACAGATAGAAAAACTGTGACAGTGAATTAGATAAAACTTAAAGATTTCTTAAAATGTCTATACTTTTAAATGTCAAAAAAAGTCTACACTTTCAATTTATATTATGCAAACATGAACACTTTTAGAAAACTGGATTTTTTTGCACACTAGACAAAAAAAATCAGTTATTGTTTGATTTCATGACAGTTTCTTATTTTCTTTTCTCTAAATCTCACAAAATAATTATCAAATGGTAAATATGTGAGTTAAATCTTAAAATAAAACTCTGATCAGCCACAATTTTAACGCCACCATAACACCAGGAAATTGGTGTATTGTGGGCATCCAAATCTCATCTATGCATGTGGGGACCAAAGGCCAGCCCATGTGATTCAATCCCACAGAAAAGATAATGTCGCACTTAATTTGCCTGTGGTGCCACCCATGCGTAAAATCTGTTACAACACGAAATGATGATACCTGTCTCACAACCATTGTTTTCTGGAGAGAACCCGGAATCCAGCATGACCCTGATAAAGATAAAGTCAGTGAACAATTGAGCGAGAGAGTAAATGTATGTATGAGAAGACGAGTGGTTTAATTAGCTTTTTTACAAAGCTGTATAAAAAAAGAGCATTTTAAAATTATTTTTTTTCACCAAGGCCAAAGAAATAGAATTTCCACCTGTTTTGGAGGTTCCTGTATTCAGGATTGAACTTATTTGTGATGATGCTTCACATGTCAGTGGATAATGGCTTATATGAAAAGTAGACATTCTGGGCTTTACAGTAAATGAGACCTAGTGTGCAAAAATCACTTTTTACGGGCATTGGGTCTATAGGATTTGTGAAAAAAAAACATTCCCTGCTGTCCTTTGTCCATTTTTGTATTGTTCAGGGCTAGAAACAAGCAGATAAAATTTTCTCCCTGTTGTGACCTCATATACCAAGAGGCCCTCCTTCGCCTTGATGCTTAGTCTAGCTCTGCTTAAATCCATCCAGCTCTGCCGTTATATACTGTAGTGCCATGTTTAAAAGCTACATGAAATAAGGCTAGGCTGGTGGTTCTTTTGTACTTCTTCTGCAGTTAGCCTTCATGTCTCTTTATTTCTTAGACTTCTTTAGCTCTTAAGTTAGCAGTTAGCAGCTAATTGCTTGGAAAAGGAGAGAAACTGAAAAAAAATTATGCATATTCAAATGTATGATGAGACTTGAAATGAAGCTGGAAAATTAACATACACATTTTGAAGCTCTCTAAGACTTATTTAAAATTTTTAAGTATAATACGTGAACTTTAAGAAATAATGTTTCCCATTTGGTGGTCGCCAGAGGTATTGTGTAGTAAATTGCTAAATCCTATCAGATGAAAAAAGTGATATAGTTTTGATTCATCTGATGCGATAGGAAATATGTATATACAAATTGAGGTATCAGTTATCAGTGTGTGTGTGTGTGGGGGGGGGGGGGTGCGTGCATGTGTGTATGTGTACTTGATATTTACAATTTACCAATATTAAAATACAATAAAACACACAATACCTGTTTCTTTGAAACCACACAAACAAGTCTTACAAGTCTACTAGCTGATGTTCAGTTCCATGGGAAACCTATTCAAGTGGCTATAAATGTGTTATAAAATGTGTTCAATGTGCTAGCATTTCTTCTGCGGTGTTGCTATTAGTGTGTGAAGAGTGGGAGAAGAGGGTTGCATTGACAATCCAACACAGTGGCCAGCACATTGAACACATTTTATAACACATTTATAACACATTTTATAAGTGGTCAGAAACTTAAATAGTATAGTAAATAAATAACTCATGAAAGAATTAAGTTTTGTTAAAACCAAGCACACTATTGTTTTTCTTGTGAAATTCCCAATAAGTTTGATGTGTCACATGACCCTCTTTCTATTGAAAAAACAAAAGTTGGTTTCAAAATGGCCACCATGGTCACCACCCATCTTGAAAAGTTTTCCCCCTCACATATACTAATGTGCCACAAACAGAAAGTTAATATCAACAACCATTCTCATTTTGTTAAGGTGTATCCATATAAAAGGCCCACCCTGTACTTTCTCCACTTTCAGTCATGGGCTATGTGTATAAACCTTGTGCAACCCAAAAAAAGCCTAAAACCTAAACAAAAATAACATGTGGCATAGGACTGGAAACATTTGTGACACAAGTATCATTATTCATAGTGAATAGAATCCGTGATAATTTAGCTATTGTCTTTTTTATGTATGTTTACGTTTGCCATCCAATTAACCAATAAGAATTTTTTTTTATGGATAAATAATTCTAACAAGAAGATCCATACTCCCAAGTAATTTATCATGCACACTAACTCACTCACTCATCTTCTATACCACATCATCCTGTATTAAGGGATAGGAGCCTATCCCACGAGACTTAGTACACGAAGCAGGGTACATCCTGGACAGGGTGCCAATCTATCGCAGGGCACACACATACACCAGTGCAATTTTTTTGGGGAACGGCAATTAGCCTAACTTGCATATCTTTGAACTGTGGGAGGAAACCCACCAAGCACAGGGAGAACATGCAAACTCCATGCACACAGAGAATGGATTCGACCCTGGCCAGGAATTGAACCCAGACCCTGGAGGTGCAAGGCGACAGTGCTAACCACTACACCAACGCATCATGCACACATTTTCTATAAAAACTGAAGTTTTAGGTCAGTATATTACATTCATTATGCCAGACATTCCTTCTGTATAATCACACGTACTGGATATTATCAGGAAAAACATACAAAATTGAGGTATCAGTTAATTAAAAACCAAGGTGTGGTAATGTAAGATGACACTGTGAACTCTCAAGTCAGATGATGAGATAAAATTCCCCAACTTGTCATTTCTCATCATATATAAAATGTTTATAATATAAGAATATAATTGTAAAACATATAATAAGAGAAAGCATTTTAAACACATTTTATAGAAGTTTACTGTATTGAATTTAAATAAATTTAATTTGCTTGTTATTTGTTGTTTATTTTTATTGTTGTTAATTTGTGTTACATACTATAGGGGTGTAAAACATAGGTTATAGGAATTACACATTACTCATTACACAAAAGCAACACAAATAAAAGAACATGATTGAAAGAATTACTAAGAATTTAACAAGTGTTAAACAATGTTCAACTATACAGTATGTTGTGTGTGTGTGTGTGTGTGTGTGTGTGTGTGTGTGTGTGTGTGTGTGTGTGTGTGTTTATTTAACAAAATAAAAATGAAATAAATGTTGTAAAACAAATGTCATTATGGTTTGTTATAAAACGTAAATGGAATCCTCTGTAGGTTTTACTATAGTTGTCTTTTTTTAAATGCTTTATTTGTTATTTACATGGAGGGTGTGTCAACAATGAGTTTCATGCGACCGGAATCCCCAAACTGTTACAGATTACATACAGTCTGCATGATTTTAGGGGTGAAACTAGAGGTTTGGCAGGTTTAAAAAACAATTGTTTTAATGTGTGTGTATGTGTGTGTTGATTCTCCATCTGGATTACCCCACAGAAAATGCTTTTAAATGCCACAAATTCTTATTCAAATCCACACTTTCCAGGTGTAAACAAGACCTCTGCTCTGCCAGAGAACAGCAAACCTGAGCAACAAGCCCAGGGAGTGTATATTTTTGTATGAGGTTACATTAGGGAGAAATCTTGTTTGAACCGTGACCTACAAGTGTGGAAGAAGGAGTAAAAGCAGGGACATGATAAAACTGTTTTTCACTGTTTATGGTAGTAGTAAGGTATGCTTGTAGCACAATAAAAGACCTGGTGAAATATAAGCATGTTCATAATGGTCTGCAGTTATTTGGACTATTACAAACAAAGTAATGATTAAAAAGCATTCTAAGACATTACAGTAAACTGTAACAAAATAAGAGATAAGTATTAACAGGTGGCAGGTGTGTGCTGCCTCACTGAAGTGTATATTAGTTCAACAGATCAAATTTCCTGATTTTAAACTGCCGCACACAAAATTCAATGTCTAGGGAATAAGAGGTGTTTCTGTAAAAAGAGAAGTTTAGCAAGGTTAATAAAACAAGTATATATATATATATATATACACTGTTCTTTTGTCTTTTTCTTTACAAGGCTGCCTTTTCAAAAATATCAAGTGAATTGATATATATATATATACAAACTGTACTGTAGGTGTGATGGATGGTTGTGATATGAATTTGGCCACATAGTGTACTTGGACTAATAATAGTGTTATTGGCATAAGTATAACAAGTAAAGAAGCAAAGCATAAGTAAAAAAAAATTATATTATTTATTTATAATTAGTTTATTTTTTCCCTGTGTTCTTTCAGATAAAAGTTCATAATAATTTTAACAATTGGATAGCTTCACTCACAATAAATAGTTGATTGTAAAATATTGAAAGACATTGGAGTGATTGTACTGTGGTCACTTCAGATATTATGATCTTTTTAAGTGCTTTGTGTATAGATTTTATTTTAATGACCCTTTTGTAGTAACACATGCTTTTATTAAAATATCATGAAAAAGAAATTGGTCAAATAACAAAAATACAAGAAGAGGAAGAAGAATGATTTCTTTCTTGATTTATTTATCTTACACTTTAGGCAATAAATTACAAAAAAAAATGGAGATACTATTAACATACATGCCAGCATATAATTTAGTGTCTGTGTCAATGTTTATAAATGGTAACACATTTAGAAAAATATATATTCACATATCATATATAGACACCTACAGTATATACTATCATCCATCTAAAGTATATAATATCATCCATCTCTCCTGGGCATGTTTATTCCACAATGTTTACAACAACAAAACATTAATAGTTTATATAATTTACCATCATGCTCTCACTTTTACATTACCAATAATCTGTCAGACATTTTGCCTTTTTATCACCATAGTTTTTACACTGTAGTTAAATTAAAGTTTGTATGCTTTAATGCTGTAGCTTAATTTCTTATAACATGCTGTTTTTCACTCTCTCAAAAATTTGCTGCACCTTTGTTGCAGGGACACAACCTTCTCGCAGGAAATGTATGGTACCTAAAAAGCAACGTCTATTAGTAGGGACATTAAAAAGGTAAACAATGTAGAAATACTGTATCTTTGGTAAACTCATTTTTGGATTACCTTCATCAATTTTCAGGCAGTTGACCACAGTTGAGCCTACCAGCTCATTGGACTGCCCATCACACAGTACTCCTTGGATCTTGTGTCCAAGGCGCCTGGTACACATTTAAAAGTTCTTCTGTTATGCCTTAATATTAAAACCTTTATTTACTACCAAAAATGTTTGGTTACACAGTGGTTTCTTTTTTTACCATAAACAGTAAGGATCATTACAAAATCTATAAGTGAATTTCAGTGCACAAATAATTACAAAGTCTCCGCTCTATAAATAAATAAAATAGGAAGCAATATTAATTTGGACTACGAACAGGGTTGATGATTTTTTAACAAACCTTAGTGTACATTGCAAGTTTATTGCAACAGTCATGAGTCATGAAATACAACTTACTTAATAACCATGTCATGATGTGTGCTGTCAGTTTCACCACTTGGATTTGCAGATGTGATAGCCAAAGGCCCAGTGATGTCACACAAATGCGCAGTGACTGTGTGGTCAGGGACACGAATCATTATGCTGTCCTTGGTCCCCACACGATCGTATGCAGCCCCCACACCTTAAAGAACAATAAGTTTATGCAAGTTACACAAGAATAAAATAAAAATGCTTGATCAGACATTCTAATGCTGCTGTCTTACCAAGTTTAAGGAGCCAGTCTCCTTTTGGGACAATACAGCTGATCCCTCCTGGATATACATTTCTCATGAACTCCCAGAGCAATGGACTAAATGGTGGTTTTGTTGGAACAAGCTGCTCCAAACTAGAAATGCAGATGCAGATGGGCTTCTCTGCAGGACGTTCCTGTGGAGGATAATTTAAGCAAATGATTACAAGTTAAATTTTTCTCAAACACGTTAGTACATCAAATATAAATGAAGAATTGCATGGTACTCACTTTAATATTGTAGATTTTCTCTATTGCACTTGGATGCTTGCAAGAAGCGGCCAGAGCATAGACAGTATCTGTTGGTATACCACATACACCTTTGTTTTCCAGCAATTTCGCAATTTCTAGCAGTCCACTGGTCCCACGAGAAGATGGAATTGGACAGGGAGCTGTAGCAGCAGTTTTTTTCTTCTTATCATTATTCTATGAAAAGTACAAGACAAAATGACATTCAAATCATTTAAGTACTTTTAACAACTTAAATTTCCCATGCTGTAGCAATTTAAAAATACCTTTATGAGTGCGGGTCCAATTGGTATTATGGTCTTGAAGTATATGGAATTAACAAGTGATGCCAGAGTTCCATATAAGCAAATTATGGTAAATATTGAAAGGGTAGCAACTGAAAAGGGGTATTTAAAAATAGTTATTGAATATAAAGTTATAATTATAAAAGTTTTAAAGATTTATAAATTATCATCTCTGATTGTCCACTGTGAAGCAAACTTTACCTTCCAACTGGTATGGAAGTCTATTAAAAGTGGAAAGAAGAAGACACACCACTATGACCTCCATGATAATGGTTAATGCCAGCAAACAAGATTGTCATAAGCAGCTGCAAATCATAAAAAAGAATAAAATCAAGCATATTATTGTAAATATCCATTAGAAATTCCATCAAAATTAATAAAATTCAAATCAGAATTAGGATAGAATCAATAACCAAAAATTATATTGCTCCTGCAGTAAACTTAATGATTCTGTTGAAAACTGCAGCTGTTGTCCTGTAAGAACACAGTTTAATATTATAAGATTATTAAATTTTATTTAAGATTATATGTAAATCTTGTGAAATGTTATGTAAGCTAATATTGTAATTCTAAAATAAGTTTAAGATTTACAATATAACATTAACATACCTGCAAATCTGAGCCACGTCCAGGTGGCCCAAATGGCCAAATAGAAGAAACATTAAGAAATCATATAAAGTATGTAACAACTTCACTTACCTGCTGTAAATCTGTAGTATAAGTACTATTGGATGGCAGTGGAAGGATTCTCTTTTAATAGAAATGTGCTTAAGTGAAGTAGATGGAGCTTTAAGGCTCCCAACCAACCTGTTGCCTCAACTTGAAGGATGACATAATTGGTCAAATGCTAGGACTTTAAAGTTTCTACTCAAATGACGAAATATCCCACCACTGTTGCGTAAAAAGGTTTTGGAAGTTCCAGTCTTGCGATTGGTGAGTGTTTTGTGCTATATAAAGAGAACATGAGGACTCACCTGAGAAGCAAGAGCATCAGCTACAAAAACATTGTGTGCAGAGACAAAGGAAAACCTACTGTAGGCTCCTTCAGTTTGACATCCACATAAATATCCTCAACCATACAGAGATACAATATGCTTCCCACAGTACAGGTAATGATGCTTTTTTAGAATTTTCATATTAATGAATGACAATGTTGCTGTGGAAAGTGTCTTTTCAGCTTTCTTTGCTTCTTTACTATTTTTATATGACAACTTGGATGCTCCTAACCTTAACTATTTCTATAATCTAGTAAAATATAGCTGGATTATTTAGAATAAAGAATCATGAACTCATGCTTGTTAAAAAAACATGACATATATCTTGTGTTATGTTAATACTAATACATTCTATGATACAAATTTTTCAATTATCTAGAGATCATTCAGACAAGTGTCCACCCTATCTACAATCAGAGGACTCCATAAACCCGCACTAGATGGTGAGCTAACTCTACTACTCATAACACACTCTTATATTGATCAAATTGGACAAAGATTTAAAGTAACCTGGTGTACCAAAACATATTTAGCAGGTTACTTGGTTGCTGAAAAAGCAGTCACAGCAGAAATCTCTCATTTATTCCTTTCTTCCTCCTGTGTTTTTAGTCATGGACCGACCCAACCCCGAGGAGACTGTAACCAGCAGCTTTGGTCGATTCATCCAGAGAGTGCAGCCAAGTCATCTGTCACCAGTCGTACTCCAAAGAAGCAAACGCATGGTGCTGGACAGCATTGGTGTAGGACTGCTGGGTAGCACCACTGAAGTGTTTGAACTTGCACTTCAGCATTGCCAGGTAATGGCACAAAACAGCAACATGTTAACAATAAACTAATAAGGGAGTACAAATGATTATAAATATATGGTTTAATGGACATTCATTTCTATGTATAAGGAGAAAGTACAACATTTCTGAACAGAACAACATGTTAATAATTCTCTTCTCAGCACAGAGTTACCACCAAATGCTGACCCTAGAACAATGGCATGGGCTTTATAGAATATACTTCACCCCTAACACCCCTTTCGACTTTATTTTGTGTGTGTTTTGTCTACACTGTCAAGTTTTTCCAATCTTTCAAACCTAAACTCCTGTTTGTACAGAAGAAATGCAGTATCCAATGCTAAAATAAAGCCTGTCCACAGGCTACTTTGGCAGAGCTTATTGTATGTAACAGCAAGTGACCCATCTTTCCTCTTTTCTCTCAAAGCACATGTACGCTCCCGATGACATCAGCTTTGTTTATGGGCGCAGTGGAACCAAGCTTTCCCCAACCCTAGCTGCCTTAGTCAATGGAGTAGCAGTGAGTATTCCTGTTCATACTGTAGGTCATACAGTAAATACATTTTACATCTTACAAACAATGATTGTCTTTTTCAATATGGTATTTTTTTTTCTTAGAAACAAATATTTGTGATCTCCAGGGCCTGAGAAATAATAAATCACAGTGTTTTATGTCACTTTTATTTTAACTAATTCCTATACTTAGATATTAAAGAAGAAAAGTGGAAAACAAACATGACATGTCCACCTGAGACAGGTGGGGGGGTTGAAATGAAGGACTGAAAAAAAAAATTCTCCCCATAGCATCATTGGCAAATAAAAGGAAATGAAACTGTTATTAAGCCTTTCTCATATTGTCCTGTGGTCAAATGTTGATCCATTCATGTGATATTGTTCAACTAGGGTAAAGAGCTAAAAGCCACATCTTGACCTTTATAAAGGAATTGTTATACTAAAGTATATGTAGCAGACAGCTTGCATTGCCAGTAATAAGCCAAATTGTGTACTTACTAGGCACCATTTGATGATTAACATGTCTTCTTCAGGTTCATTCTATGGACTTTGATGATACTTGGCACCCTGCAACTCATCCCTCTGGTGCAGTGCTTCCTGCTCTTCTTGCCATTTGTGACATGTTTCCCAAAAACAGCAAGCCAAGTGGTCTGGACCTCCTAATGGCCTTTAACATTGGTATTGAGATGCAAGGTCGCCTGATGAGATTCTCCAATGAAGCCCACAACATTCCTAAAAGGTAAGAATTGTCTCTATAACAAAAGTAATTCAAAGTTAAACCAAGTTGAGCAACCATCATAACGCGATACCTCATCGTTCTAATATAGTCCCAAAATTAGTAATAATAGTATTAAAATAAGTAATATTTTGAGGGCAGTTTAAACAGAACTGCCACTGTAGTAAACAAATTCAACTGAACAATGTGAGTGTGGTTAAATTTTATATACATAAACCTTAAGAAAGGAATGCTAGCCTTACCTTTAAACATAACCTTAACCTATGTACTGTAGGTCGGTCCATGGCTAAAAACACAGATGGATGAATAGAATAAATGAGACATTTCTGCTGTGACTGATTTTTCAGCAACCGATATGATATGTTTTAAGTTATGCCATAAATATGATCTGTAATGTCTGACTTGAAGACTATGATTTTGTAATTGTACGCGAACTTTTCGGAATAGTTTTTAATAAATGCATTAAAAGGCATAAATTAAATATCCTTTTTAATTAATTTTTTTAAGGTTCCATCCCCCTAGTGTCGTGGGGACACTGGGAAGTGCTGCTGCCTGTGCCCGGCTCCTTTCCCTCGACCATTCTCAGTGCAGCCATGCCTTGGCCATCGCTGCCTCATTAGCAGGGGCCCCAATGGCCAATGCTGCCACTCAGTCCAAGCCTCTGCACATTGGTAATGCCTCTCGTCTGGGCCTTGAAGCTGCCCTGCTAGCCTCACGTGGGCTGGAGGCAAGCCCCCTGGTCCTGGATGGAGTTCCTGGGGTAGCTGGTTTTAGTGCATTTTATGAAGACTATAGCCCAAGGCCGATGGTGTTGCCCGAAGAGGCAGAGCACACATTCCTTTTGGAGACACAAGATATTGCCTTTAAGCGATTTCCAGCACACTTGGGCATGCACTGGGTTGCTGATGCTGCTGCCCATGTCCACAAGGCTTTGCTGCATCTTTCTGATGGAGTCATCTCCCCAAACTCAGTGCAGGAAATCCTACTACGGGTGCCACATTCAAAGTATATAAATCGGCCCTTCCCAGAGTCAGAGCACCAGGCACGTCACTCCTTCCAGTTCAATGCTTGCACCACTCTGCTCGATGGCCAGGTAACAGTGCAGTCCTTTCAGCCTGAAGCACTACTGAGGCCAGAGCTTCATGCCCTGCTCTCCCGCGTCCGTGTAGAGCACCCCCAGGACAATCCACCCAACTTTGACCGCATGTATGGTGAAGTGCAGGTCACTTTAGTGAATGGCATTGTGTTACAAGGTCATTGCGACACCTTCTATGGCCATTGGAGGAAGCCACTGAGTGATGAGAGCCTGCAGAAAAAGTTCCGCAATAATGCAAGTGTAGTGCTGCCACCAGAGAAAGTGAATGGCCTTATAGAAGCTGTGGAGGGGTTGGAGTTTCTGTCTAACTGCGAACCACTGCTAGCTCAGCTGCAGTAAACAGCTTGTTTATGTTCATGTCTAAATCAACTACTTTTGTACTGAAGGACAGTTACATTGAAGGAAAATCTTGTGAAAATAATGGTTATTTATAGAATTATTTCTTTTTCTTTTAATTTGTTGTAGCTGTTTCTCTGAAAAAACAGTAGCACTGAGACATACAATATGGTAATTTATTATAAAGTAAAATTAGTTGTAGACAACTATATTTCTATACTGTAATACATATACTCCCTTTTCCTTTTGTAGACATTTGCTGTGTTGATATTAAATTTTTGTGCAAAATGCCTACATAAGTGTGAATAAAAGAAATTATTTAAATCTACCCATTGCTTTTTAGTAGATTTACTACATTATAATATGATAATTGGTATATAATAAAAAAATAGATAATTTTATAAAAATCTGAAAACAAACATTTTAAAAACGACTATTATTGTAAATTCCCTAATAAAATCTTTATAATGGGCTGATTCGGACAAGTGCACAAGTACATAGACATGGCACTTATGGCATAGTACAAGCCCTACTGTATGAGGTAATGATTTGCTTTTAAAGGCCATCGTATTTGTCAGATTACAAATATTTTTCTTTACATTTTAAGCATAGAGCAGTGACCAAAGATGAGAGAAGGAAATGTGTTTCATTGAGATTCCAAGATTTGTGGAATAATAAGAGACCTTGGTTTATTGGAAGAGGAATAAAGAGACCCCTTTGTATTTGTATTTACTCAACTATTTCATTTATTTACAACTTTTTTCTTTCTTTCAGTGTTTTTTGCTATTTCTTACTTGTTTTCGTTTAGTGTGTGCCCTGTTTTGGTATATGTTTATTCAAACATATTGGTGCTATTTTAAATGTAGATTTTGTTTTGGTTTTGTTCAATAAAAATAAACTAAATATAATTTCTTCAACAGGAGATTAGCATGGCTTAAGGAAATTAAGTAATTTTAAGTAATTTTCCTTGTGGAAAAAGTTTTAGTTTTGTTTTCCATGGGATGTGTAAACTGTTAGAATGGCTCAGTGACATATTGTGCAAGCCACGAATGTTGGGAGTACTCTAAAAAGGACAAGTTTCAAGTTATTGTTGTCTTCTGCATTTGTGCATCCCTCGTATTCTGATTAAAAAGCTGCACTGAGAGTTAACACTCCCGCGGGACTATTCAAGTCTCCCACATGTAGGAGTGCGACTGCTGTATGATGTAGAGACATAACGTTTAGAACACTCAGGATTGCAGAGTGTCTTGCTTCCCTGTCATCCAAGTGACATCTACATTTAATTAATCCCCAGTGCTGCTGCCTGTGCCATCTGTCAAATTATTGTTGAGACATTTGATTTGTGGAACGTATTCATCACTTTTTGGGACAAATACAACTTTTGCCCTCAAAGCGGGCGTTCAAAATTTCTATGGACAGATCATTGTATGTTTTTTTTCCTGCAGGAAGTTTAAAACGAGTTTGTCTCATATGCTCCCAAAACCATGGTGCTAATAAAATACCTACTCTTATATGCATGTTGAGTGATGTTATGAACAGCCGGATTTAATGATCCTAGATTTCTAGGCGTTTAGGTAGGGTGAGTTTGCTGGTCTATCAAGCACAGCAATACCATGGTACTTAAACCAGATATTAGTACTTTTGGCAGTGTGGGCAGGTGCCACGTCCTGCTGAAAAATGAAATCAGCATCTCCATAAAGCTGGTCAGCAGAGGGAAGCATAAAATGTTTCAAAACGTCCAGGTAGACGGCTGCGCTGACCTTGAACGTGATAAAGCACAGTGGACCAACACCAGCAGAAGACGAGGCTCCCCAAACCACCACTGACTGCAAACTTTACATTGGACTTCAAGCAACCTTGAAGTGTGATTCTGTGCCTCTCCTCTCTTCCTTCAGACACAGGTACCTTAATTTCCAAATGAAATAGACAATGTACTTTCATCTGAAAATAGGACTTTGGCCCCCTGAGCAACAGTTCAATCCTTTTTGTTCTTAGCCCATGTGATGTTGTCTCTGGTTCAAGAGTGGTTTGACACAAAGAATGTGACAGTTGTATCCCATGTCCTGGATACGTCTTTGTGTGGTGGCTCTTGAAGCACTGACTTCAGCTGCTGTCTACTCCTGTTGAATCTTCCCCAAATTCTTGAATAGGCTTAGATTCACAATCCATTTAAGGCTGTGGGTATCCCTGTTGCTTTTGTACATTTTTCTGCCACATTTTTCTTTCCATTCAACTTTCCATTAAGGAGTTTGGATACAGCAGTCTGTAAATAGCCAGCTTCTTTAGCAATGACCTTTTGTGACCCACTAAACCAGACTAGGAGACTATTTAAAGGCTCAGGAAACCTTTGCAGGTGTTTTGAGTTAATTAACTAATTAAAGTGTGACCACATTAGTCTCCAATATTAAACTTTTTCACAATATTCTTATTTTCTGAGATACTAAGTTTTGGGTTTCTATTAGCTGTAAGCCATAATCATCAGAATTAAAAAAAATAAACACTTAAACTATGTCAGCCTGTGTGTAGTGAATCTATATATTACTATATATGAGTTTCACTTTTTGAATTGAATTACTGAAATATTTTTTCTGGTCTGGAGGATTCAGGTGTGTGGCAACACAATGCCAAGAGGAGAAGAAATAAACAATGGGCTTTGAGAAGCAATTGTTGCTGCACATCAATCTGGAAAGGGTCATAAAACCAATTCCGAACAATTTGGGGTTCAACATTTTACAGTAAGAAAGATTATTCACAAATGGAAAGCACTCAAGACAGTTGCCAATCTTCCCAGGTGTAAATGACCAAGCACATTGACCCCAATCTCAGACCGAGCAATGACCAGAGAAATATATTTTTAAAAGAAGCTACATCTCAGACCCAACAGGCCTCACTGAGCATGTTAAATGTTAGCACAATTACAAGAAGACTGAGCAAGTACAGTTTGTTGTTGGATAGGTCTGCCAAAAAAATACATGACTGAGGTTTGCAAAACTACATTTGATCAAACCACAAGGCTTCTAGAACAATGTCCTCCAGACAAATGGAGCAAAGTGGAGTTGTTTGGCCTTTTGCCATGTTTGGCAAAACCCAAACAGCATTTCGGCATAAATTCCTCAAACCCACTGTCAAGCAAGGTGGTGGATAGGTGATGATTTGGTCTAAGGTTGCTGCTGCAGGACCTTCTCAGCTTGCAGACATTGAGTTGATCATAAACTCATCCGTATACTAGAGTATTCTAGAGGCAAATTTAAGGCCATTTGTCCAGCAGCTTAAGCTTGGTCTAAACTTGGTCATGCAACAGGACAATAATCTCAAGCACACGTGTAAATCAGATTTTCCGAAGAAAAAAAAAAAATTTAAGTTTGCCCAAAAACTTTAATGTACTGAAGCAATGTTTAAAAAGATTTTGCGCCAAAATTCCTCCACAGCAGTTTGAAAAAGTGTAAAAGTCATACAGGAAACAATTACTTTAATTCATTGCTGCTAAAGGTGGATCTACAAGCTACTGTATTAAATCATAGGGGGTACTTGGTAATACTAAAGGTCTTTTCTGTTTGGCTTCATTTTAATTAAAAACATACAGGGACTATGAAAAATGTCTTCTTTAAGAGGCTCCTCTGTCACCACTTATTTAATTGTATTATTGGCATCTGTTATCAGTATAAAAGACACCTCTCCACAACCTCAAACAGTTACACTCCAAACTCCACTATGGCTAAGACCAAAGAGCTGTTAAAGGACACCAGAAACAAAATTGTAGGCCTGCACCAGGCTGGGAAGACTGAATCTGCAATAGGTAAGCAGCTTGGTGTGAAGAAATTAACTGTGGGAGCAATTATTAGAAAATGAAAGACATACAAGACCACTGATAATCTCCCTCGATCTGGGGCTCCACGCAAGATCTCACCCCATGGGGTCAAAAAGATCACAACTGTGAGCAAAAATCCCAGAAATCACATGGGGAGACCAAGTGAATGACCTGCAGAGAGCTGGGACCAAAGTAACAAAGGCTACCATCAGTAACACACTGCACAGCCAGGGACTTAAATCCTGCAGTGCCAGATAAGTTCCCCTGATTAAGGCAGTACATGTCCAGACCCATCTGAAGTTTGCTAGAGAGCATTTGGATGATGCGGATGAGGATTGGGAGAATGAAACCAAAATAGAACTTCATGTTTGGAGGAGAAAGCATCCAAAGAACACCATACTTACTGTGAAGCATGGGGGTGGAAACATCAGACTTAGAGAAAACGTTTGACCTCTGTCATTCCCAACAAAGGGTATATAACAAAGTAGTGAGATGAAAGTTTGTTATTGACTAAATACTTATTTTTCACAATAATTTGCAAATAAATTCTTTAAAAATCCTACAATGTGATTTTCTGGATTTTATTTTTCTAATTTTGTCTTACATAGTTCAGGTATACCTATGATGAAAATTACAGGCCTCTCTCATCGTTTTAAGTGGGAGAACTTAATAGAACTGACTAAATACTTTTTTGCCCCACTGTATGTTCTATATGTTGTATATATGAGGTTGTATTTGCTTAATACTGAGACCCGCTACAATCAGTGATGTTTTTACACACAAACAAAAAATAACATAAAAAAATATTATAGAAGGGGCTAACAAACTAAGTTTTGAACATGACTATGTATCTATCTAGTATCTGTCTACAAGTTTGAGTCAAAAACGATCAGCACTGTATCAGCACTGATCTGTATATTCAATTCAATTCATTTTTATTTGTATAACGCTTTTAACAATTATCATTGTCTCAAAGCAGCTTTACACAATCAAAATAATTATTTAAGTCTGTATGGAATATGAGTGTGCTGAATCAAGGTGAGCAGATCAGCCCTGGTAAGCAAGCCACGGGCGACAGTGGCAGGGAAAAACTCCCTGAGATGGTAATAGGAAGAAACCTTGAGAGGAACCAGACTCAACAGGGAACCCATCCTTATTTGGGTGAAACAGAAAACAGGAATTGATCTGCATTTATACAGTGTGTTAGGTAGCAGCCAGTTCAGCTATAACAGTTGATGTTAATTAATGTTAATATTGGGTCCAGGTAGTTATTGAAGACAATTGCCAGAAGTCTCACTTGAGGCCAGAACCGTCTTTATGGTAGAGTGAAACCATCCCCTGACACCAGACACATCCCAAAGAGACACACATGCGACGACATCTCCAACCAGAAGTGGGGCACCAGGATGGGTCCGACAGGATTGAAGGGCAGAGGGAGTCACTGGCAGCTCAGGAATGACATGTGTAACTCGACAGAGAGAGGGAAGAGAGAAAGGGGGAGAGAAAACAAGAAGGGAGAGCGGAAGAGGAGAGATATGGCTGTAGTTTTAATATAAAATACATAGTTTTTGACATAATCTTCATACTTTTCAATACACTGTTCATCTGTCAACAAGCTTTCATATTAGCTCATAAAAAAATTTCAGCCTGGGCCGTGAGCCACAAATGCATTGCTGTCTTGACTTCTTCATCAGGGCTGCTTTCAGGGAACCAAACAGGTAACGGTTCGATGGTTCAACTCAATGGCGCCATCAGCTGTGAACATGGATGTGTTTCTGGCTTCTTCTTGATGGCAAACACAATCAAACTTCCTTGAAGTTTTCTATCCTTTTATATACACTACTTTGTGGCAAGATGCTTTATCTAAACACAAAAAAAACACTGAACATGAATTACTGCATGTTGCTTTTTGTGCAACTTTAACAAGGAAGCTATCCAATGACACTTGCTTCTTCCTCCTTTGGAAAATTTCGTGGAAAAGTGACCTTGCCGTTTTAATTAAACAGATTCATCTCCCGCACTTCTACCGCCTTTTAAATTTTTTCTTTCTTTGGGTTTTTATGTCTTAACATTATTATTATTATTATTATTATTATTATTATTATTATTATTATTGACAATAAATGTAATTGTACCTAGGTGAAAAAACAGGATCAGGTGTTAATTAATAAATAAAAAATGGAAACGGTTGGTAAATTGCTGTGATTTAAAAGGACTGCTGTCCCAAATATAATACACATATACAGTAAAACAAGACTGACTATAAAAAGAACCAGTGAAAATGCAGGTTTTTCTAGTAAACCTCTGCTTTGCTCACCTGACCAATTCCTGTACTGATGCACTTACTCACATGGCCTGCTATTTTCTGGAATCATGCAACAACAAATATGTAAAATACAATACATTAATCATACAACGACACTCTTTTGTCCTTTGTCCAACTCCTTTTGATTTTTTCTGGTTCTGAATGATAAAATAGTATAAGGAAATAATATATATACAGTACAAGTGTGTTCACACAAAGAACAAAACTGCCTGTCTTTAAAAAGGGGGAGTTTATGAGCAGAATGTTTCCTCATACTTTTGCCTTGAGTGATGTAGTTTCTTTCAGTGCACAATACTGTTATCATTAATTATTTCTTAAACACAGCCATAATTAAATATTAAGTCAGGATTCAATCATTTAAGTCAACATAACCGACATACTATTTATGTAAGTATTCAGTATATATAGTATAAACATGTAATTATGAAATACATTGTATTACTTTAATGCTCAAAATTTCATTATAGTGTAAAAATGGCAAGTTCAAGCAAATGTCTTGTCACTATAATAATACATGGAAGTAGGACCACATACTTTCCTTGAAATGAATCTGATTCACAATGACATTAATATCTTACAAAATAATAATTTATTATAATTAAACAAGGTATGCCAAATGTCTCACTTCGTTTGTTTAGAATGTCATAATTTATTTACCAACTTTTTGTAAGTCCATCATTTGTGTTATTAATTTGATAATTATTAAATAAATAATTGATCTCGACATAATGGAAAACCATGTGGTCTTACATAAAGTAATAAACAAGTCTATATCATGGAAGCCATTTTGTAAATAGTACAATTAAAATAGAAGTAGTAAATAATTTTTCTCTAAATTGTCATTGGTGTTACTTTCATTTATCAGGAAGAGAAGTAACATCAGTTATTAAATATATAAAAATGCATTATGCTCTACTTTTTGTGGATTCATAAACCTAAAAATAAGGTTAATTCTTATTAAAGAAGTTCTAGGCTTGAAAGTAGAAATACATTTAAGGAAATTTTTATGATCCCAATTTTAATACAAAGAACAAAACTGCCTGTATTTAAAAAGGGGGAGTTTATGAGCAGAATGTTTCCTCATACTTTTGCCTTGAGTGATGTAGTTTTTTTCAGGGCACAATACTGTTATCATTAATTATTTCTTGAACACAGCCATAGTTAAATATTAGGTCAGGATTCATGCAGGGTTATTTCTGTTTATTTCGTTAATTTCAGTTTCATTTGACGGGTAGCATTAAACAATATACTTTTTATTTTCATTAAGAGAAGATTGGATTTTATGAAAAAAAGTGATTAGTTACTGGAAAACGTTGCAACATTTTGAACAGGAACTTCAACAGAAACATTTTTCTTAACTTAAATAAAGCATGAATATGGCCATAGATGTGATTACTTGGTCACTGAGTACATTCAGTTCATCAGCTGAGTTCATTTATTAACATTTAATGTTTCTGAGCCTAGACATGACCAACTGAAGCAACTCCAGATCCTAAAGCTGATTATTTGCATGACAATTTGAGGCATGAGACCACACCATGGGACTTACCATACTGGATAAACTTCCTGCACTCTCACTGTCTGTTTAATACATAATACAAAGCCAGAGCATAGACCCTGGAGTGTCTCCCATTCACACAGACATGCGTACACAAACGCAAACGTGACTGTTACTTAAGACATCGGGTTTTCCACGGCACTCCTTAATGATGAAAGTATCAGTTTCTACACTTTACCATTCAAGCCCTGAACAGGTCTGTTTCTGTTACTGACATCGATAGATTTAATAAGCATAATTAGAAACAAATATTTAGACTAAATAAATGACCATTGCAACTACTTATTTACAGTTTGAATTCACCTTTCTTCGTGTTTAAAACATGTCTCATTTCCTACCACTGTAAAAAATGATTTTGGTGGGTGGTAAATACTACCCTTGCAAATAGTCTACCATTTACCTAATATTTTCGTCATCAAGTTTAATTATAAAATAATGAGTAAAATTCACCCACACTACCTAATTATTTATAGTAATAACTGCAACCTAAAAAAACATTGTAATATATACCCCAAAACATTGGATCTGTTGTAAGCATGAGCTATTTTAGGCACATGTTCATTTGTCAAGCTTCTGGGCCGAAGGTAAGATATCTTTGTAACATGCTGTCTATTTATCATATCATGAAAGCAAAGGGTAACATTTATTCTTATCTCTCATAAGATTTGTGATCATTGTTGTATGTTTGATGAGGAGTTCACATTTGTAGCTTTCTTTAGGCAAACATTTGTCATAACAAGCTAGCTTAGCTAATGTTAATGTACAGGAGAAAAAGTATTTTCCCCCGCATTAGTTAGGTATAAGTGGTACGGAAAAAAAAAAAAACACGTTTTCAAACGTTTTACCGGGAATATAATATTGTCTCGTATTTTATGCCTGTAAAGTAATAAAGCACAAACTGTTTTAAATTACCGAAACATTAGCTAGTAAGATAGGCAACCCTTATAGCTAGCTAGTGACTGCCTTAGCCAAAGTCTAACAGATAAAGTTAACGAAAAAGATAGAAATAACTTTAATTACAGAAAGCTAACGTTTAAATATAAGTATTTGTGTTTTTTGCTGGTAAAACAAGAAGTTCGGAGTTAAGCTTTAGCTACAGCATTTAAAATATGCACTTGCCTGATATTAAAGATGTGTTTAAGAAATGTTTGTCACTCAAACAAATGCTATTTTTGTGTTGGAAAAATTATAGACATATTAACTTAATTGTAGTTAAATTTTTACTTTAGCAAGCGTGCATAAATTAAAACTACAATTGTCCAGTAAATGATGCTAACAGTGCTGTTGTTGATACTGAGTTTAACATAGTGTTGAAATCTAGAACACTTGTTTTCTAAATTATGTTTTTAATCCATTTCTTCATTAAAATTAAAAAGTTTAATACAAACTACTTAAAATTAGGACAGTCACACAACATTTTCCTTTTGTAACATGAATATAAATGACTTTTAGATGTGCTTTTATGAGCTATGATAAAATCAATGCCATATATGTGTTAATAATAAAGAATCGTTATAATCCTATGTTAAATGAAATATTACAATTTGAAATGTTTATACAAGTGTGCATGTGTCTGTCCGTAGGATTTGGACTTTCCTGTCTTTATGAATTGGACTCATTTGTCTGCATGAGGTGCATTTGTCTGCCTTTGACTGGTAAACTTAGCTAAACTCCACACTGAATGGAATAGAGTGCTTCCTTGCTTTATGTTGGGGACAGTTACACAAGTCTAAATACGGTTATTCAGTGTTATTCTCTTGTTCTGCTATTTTTATAAAAGATAGTTTTGTACCTTGTTTCTTTGTTATTTGATTATTTAATAAAATATATATATAATCATGATACTGTGTCGGGTGAACTTTTTAAATGAAGTTAAACTTTAGCTAGTTAGTCATAAACTACCTATAGAATCTACCCAAAAAATGTGAGGTAACAATTTGCATTAACTTTGTTTGGGTACATTTCACCCCATATTTTTCATACGAAGTGCCTAAATAAATTAGCTATAACATGCCAATTTAAAATAGGTAAAGCCTACTCATTGCATAAACATAATGTTACTTAATTTTAATAAGTAATTCATTATGTGATGATCAGTTATTAAATATATAAAAATGCATTATGCTCTACTTTTTGTGGATTCATAAACCTAAAAATAAGGTTAATTTTTATTAAAGAAGTTCTAGGTTTAAAAGTAGAAATACATTTAAGGAAATTTTTATGATCCAAATTTTTATACAAAGAACAACACTGCATGTATTTAAAAAGGGGGAGTTTATGAGCAGAATGTTTCCTCATACTTTTGCCTTGAGTGATGTAGTTTCTTTCAGGGCACAATACTGTTATCATTAATTATTTCTTGAACACAGCCATAGTTAAATATTAGGTCAGGATTCATGCAGTGTTATTTCTGTTCATTTTGTCAATTTCAGTTTCATTTGACAGGTTGCATTAAACAATTTACTTTTATTTTAAATAAGAGAAGATTGGTTATTATAAAAAAAAAAGTGATTAGTTACTGTTAAACGTTGCAACATTTTGAACAGGAACTTCAACAGAAACCTTTTTCTTAAGTTAAATAAAGCATGAATATGGCCATAGATGTGATTACTTGGTCACTGAGTACATTCAGTTCATCAGCTGAGTTCATTTATTACCGTTTAATGTTTCTGAGCCTAGACATGACCAACTGAAGCAACTCCAGATCCTAAAACTGATTATTTGCATGACAATGTGAGGCATGAGACCACATCATGGGACTTGCCATACTGGATAAACTTCCTGCACTCTCACTGTCTGTTTAATACATAATACAAAGCCAGAGCATAGACCCTGGAGTGTCTCCCATTCACACAGACATGCGTACACAAACGCAAACGTGACTGTTACTTAAGACATCGGGTTTTCCACGGCACTCCTTAATGATGAAAGTATCAGTTTCTACACTTTACCATTCAAGCCCTGAACAGGTCTGTTTCTGTTACTGACATCGATAGATTTAATAAGCATAATTAGAAACAAATATTTAGACTAAATAAATGACCATTGCAACTACTTATTTACAGTTTGAATTCACCTTTCTTCGTGTTTAAAACATGTCTCATTTCCTTCACATACCTTTAATAAAAAATGAGTTTTATACTGGATGTGTAGCAGCGACTTGTCTACAGACGTGATGTCGTATTGACCTAATTAAAACAAAAAATAGAATAGTTGTAGTTTGAACGAAAGTCCATAGTCCTTGGTTTGTGTGACTTTCAGAATGACTAAATTGTAAATAGATAAACAAATAACTATTTGTTGGAGAAGAATAAGCCGTCTAAACTCACTTAAATCTTTATTTAATATGGTGCTTCACCACAATAATTAATGTCGGGTTATTTAATGTAGTTGGTCATTGACTGCACTTAAGAAGCAAACAACTTCTACTTCAGGTTAAAATTGTTTTTCAGAATAAATTTATAATGGTAGTCAAAGTGTAAGGGACTGCCCCTAGAGGGCACTGTGGCTATGTTTGTTTTTTGTGTGTAGTTTTGTTAGAAGACCCAGTTTCCCAGAAGGCACCTCGCTCAGGTGTTGACGAAGTTCACCTGAGTCGAGGTGGCTCATTAAAGACATTATAAAAAGTTCTGGGTTAGTTCTGGGAAACTGGGTCGAGCATTAATATTGTCTAGTGGACTTTTGTTTTGTTTTGTGTGAGTTCAGTTTTTGTGTTGAACTGCCTCTGAGGGCGTGTTTGTTGTGTTAAATGTGATTAAGTGTATCTTTGGTTTTGCTTTTGTTTGTGAGTATTAAGTATGTGACTAGTGTCCTTTTGTTTTCAGTCACTCCTATTTGTTTCCGTGTGTCTTTAGTGTCTTTCCCCTTTTCTTTAGACTATCTTCCTGTGTTTAATCTAAGCTCTAAGCCTGGGTCTGCTCTACGAGTGCGTGGGAGTGTGTATGTTTGTGTGTGTGTGTATTGCTCTTAGAGGTAGGTATGATGTGCAAAAAAGTGTGTATGGTGAGGGGTGCGATGTGTAAGATGTTTATGAGGGGCATGAGGTGTGTGTATGATGAGGGGTGCGAGGTGTATGATGGGCATGAGGTGTAGGATGTGTATGAGGGGCATGAGGTGTGTGTGTGTATGAGGTGTGTGATGTGTAAGATGTGGGGGTGAGTGCCGCTCATAGGAGCGGGGGGGTGTTGTGTAGTTAGGGGCCGCTCAGACACAGGAGCGCGAGCGTGTGAGTCTCGTTCATAGGAGCGTGGGTGTGTGTTGTGGTGTGTTTGTTTGAGGACCGCTCATACACAGGAGCGAGTGTGTGGGTATTGTTCTGAAGAGCGAGTGAGTGTGCGGCGCTAGTAGTAGCAGACGAGGCTTCATTCCACCGGCAAGGGCTATGGTTACGTGTATATAAGATGTGTTTTAAGCCTTTGTCACAGCACTATGAGGGTGATATGTCTAGCCTAGAGCTATTGTATGTATGCCTCAGGTATTAGAGCCTGTGTCACAACAGAGCTAGTGTATGTATGTCTCAGGTATTAGAGCCTGGCTGTGAGAGTCTCTGTCCCCACTCTAGGCTAGTGTAAAGTGCTAAAGGTTTCCTGCATCCCTCTGTGAGTTTGTTTCATGGAATCCCTAAGTGTGTGAGTTATTGAGTCCCTGTGTGTGCTGTTTCCTAAACACCCGAGTGTGATGTTTTCCAGAGCCAGTGTTATGTTTGTTTAGTCTTCATGTGATTAGTTTGTCAATAAAAGACTCTTTATTTTGAAAAGAACCCTCTGCGTTTATGCCTGCCCTTCGTAAGCCCACGGCGTACCAACAGCACGATACACCCGGATCGTGACACAAAGGGCTGATGTTGAATTCTGATGAATTAATATTTCATATAATCAGCTGTCTAATCTGATTTTCAAATTACAACTATTACACTCTAAAAATAGAGGTCAAAAGAGAATGAGACAGTGATGAAAGAAAGCCTTCACAAAATCATTCTTATTACGTTTTATTAAACGTTGGGTGATAAAAGTGATTGCCAACATTTGTTGTGTCCAAGCACCCACAAGCTACTCATGGTAATTCATAAAGCAAGACATTTAAAAAATAGCTTGTTCATGTATGTTTATTAGTTTATAAACATATGAAGTCAAAATCATTTAAATCAACATAACTGACATATTAGGGGGAGTTTATGAGCAGAATGTTTCCTCATACTTTTGCCTTGAGTGATGTAGTTTCTTTCAGTGCACAATACTGTTATCATTAATTATTTCTTAAACACAGCCATAGTTAAATATTAGGTCAGGATTCATGCAGTGTTATTTCTGTTTATTCCGTAAATTTCAGTTTCATTTGATGGGTTGCATTAACCAATTTACTTTTTATTTTCATTAAATGAGAAGATTGGTTGTCATGAAAAAATTCCAAAATTCCACTTTTTTTGTAGAATGAAGGATTTGGATGAAAAGCATGAAGCATGAAACGGTGGGCTGCAGCCATAGTGAGCCCTGTAGGTAGTGCAGGTAAACCTTAAGTGACCTTTCACCATAGCTGATTAAGTAAAATTATTTGATAGTATTTTCTTATAACAACAGTAGTTCATGTGTTGTTTAATTTCTTACTTAGATAGCAACTTACTTATACTCATGGTCACTAGTTTTTTTTTTATGTTAATTGTCTGGCATTAGGGCAGGACGGTGGTGTAGTCGCTAGCACTGTTGCCTTGCATCTCCAGGGTCCGTGGTTGATTCCCGGCCAGGCTCGATTCCTGTCTCTGTGTGCATAGAGTTTGCATGTTCTCCCCGTGCTTGATGGGTTTCCTCCGGGTCCTCGGGTTTTCTCCCACAGTCCTAAGTCCTGCGAATTAGGCTAATTGGCGTTCCCAAATTGCCCATAGTGTGTGATGAGTACACACTGTCCAGGGTGTACCCCGCCTTGTGCCTTAAGTCTCCTGGCATAGGCTCCATACCCGCACTACCCTGAATACAGGATAAAGTGGTATAGACAATGAGTGAGTGAGTGATGTGATGGGTCATAGACATTTGCTGTAATATTAATTTTTATTTTATTGCATTTACTTTAAGGTGTTTTGTTATATATACACAAGTAAATTTACAAAGAAAAAGGTTCACAATTATTTTGCATAATTTTGGCCCAAATATTACTGTTAAGAGAGTAACAGTCCCCTCCACAATTTAACCTTAAACTAGATTGTTCTGAAGTTGACACACCTTCAGATGGGCAGCAACTGTTTCCAGCGGGGTCTTCGTGATGAGACAAAGATCTGCTGAGCCTGGCATAGGATTATTGGCCTTTGGCTCAAACTCTTTGCCAACTTCATGTAGATTAAATTTTTGCTCTCCAAAGCTTAAGGCCTTACGGTCTCCCTAAGATATAAAGCAGAGTAAAGCCGTAGTTTAGACAAAAGCTGACCAATCTGTTACATTTACACTGAACACCACAGTACAATGTAGTAAAAAAAATTAGCAAATGAACACATATATTTTATCCTATTCTGTTAAAGATGCTTAATGTTATTAAACAGCTGCTGTTCATGAGGGTGCTACTATATCTTGAGTTGATTTGGAAGTGCATTATTTGTACAATGCTGCCACCGTGTGGTACTTCTGGTATTACAATGTCATAATATTTTTGCCCCTAATAGAGAAGCCTGAAAAGGCCACTGATGTATGGGTTATCAGGGTGCTACAGGTGGTTTAGGTGTACCTTAAATGTAACCACCCCCATTCCCAAGACTGAGGAGTAGAAATCTGTGTTTCTCTTTAAATCTCAGACCGTCAGAACAAGGTGATCTAGACGGCTGATTTCAACCTATTAGATCGGACTATACAGGCCAGCCTACACTCCCCGTGTGCATTATTGAGTCTTGGCCAATAACCCTGTCACCAGCTCCCCAGTTTTACTCCCTTGGAGTATATTTGGTAGATCATAACCACTGCAGACCAGGAACATCCCACAAGAGCTGCAGTTTTGGAGTTGCTCTGACCCAGTCCTCTAGCCATCACAATTTGGCCCTCGTCAAAGTCACTCAAATCCTTATGCTTGTCCATTTTTTCTGCTTCCAACATATGAACTTCTGGAAAACAAAGTTAACCTTGCTGCGTAATATATCCCAATTAGACTTCCGGTTTGAGCAATGTAGAGAGCGGACGCGTGCGTGTGAGTCTCCCGACAACTTAAACTTAAACAATAGTAATTGTTACTGATAACAGATTAGGCAAGCAGTAGTGAACGGCGATACAGGTTTGGCATCAAAATTGCCTCACTGTAAAATGATAACAGCTGATCAAGATCCAAAGAGAACTTCGATAAGTAGCAAGCTAGCTAAAATGGCGACGGCTGCTTCAGTGGCTAACGAGGAATTCTCTTTAAATATGCTGACTACGGAGCTGGAAAAACAACGCGAACATCTTAAAGAAGATATGAGTGCGCTAATCAAGGCTTCCCTTGCACCAATACAGCTTTCCATAGAATCGTTTCAGGAGACTGTGGATGCGTTTTAGTAAACTTCTCGCAACCGTGGAAAAAACGGCCGGGAAAAACTTCGAAGCTCTCAGTAAAGCGGAGGCAGACATCGCTGCGTTAAAAGCTACCAATGAAGCACTGTTAGACCATCTGGATGACCTCGAAAATCGTTCACGTAGGGCGAACCTCCGGATCATAAATGTTCCCGAAGACAGCGAAATTCGAACGGACATGGTCAAGTTTACTTTGGATCTGCTGAAAGACGTCATGGGGGTTCAGGTGTTTGAGAAATCGCCAGAGCTGGAAAGAGCGCATCGTGCATTGGCGACTAAACCCAGAGATGGTCAACCTCCAAGACCCATTATCGTTTGTTTTCATCGATACCAGGAGAAGGAACAAGCTCTGTGCTGGGCCAGGCAACACGAACTGCAGTATCGAGGAAAAACTCCCAGATTCTATCCTGACCTAAGTGCGGCACTCTCCAAGAAGCGCGCTACTGTACCTTCAAGAAAATCAAAATGATGCTCTATTAAAATGGGATACATTTCAGATTCCTCTATCCTGCCCGCTTGCGATTTACTCACGATGGGGAGACCTTCACCTTCGAGTCAGCACCCGAAGCCGAAGCCTTCTTTGAACGTCGGATCAACGTGACCGCTGCTGGAGGGAGTAATACCCGGTAAACTCAAATAGTTTCTAAACGACAAATTTAGGGGTGTACACACATCCATTACAAGAACTGTTCTTATTTTGTATTTTCTTTTTTCTTCTACCGCGACGGTTTACATTTTTGTTTGAGAGGGTACTGTCAAAATACCAGCGGACGGACTAGTCGTCATGACGACTTACGTCCTTGGAAAGGTACTGTAATGAAGCACTGGAAGATGGACGATAATTAATCCTCCAGATTTTAGTTTTATTATTCTTATTGGTATTATTCTATTCTGTTTTGCTGAATGCCTGTCTGAATGCAGTATTTACAAATTGCTGTGATGTATAGAAGACAGGGTGTCGGGAGCTCAACAGTTGAGTAGTTAATGGGTAGCTGGGAGTGCAACAGGTTTAGTGGAGTCCTGCAGCTTATCTCATTTGGGGAGGTAAACATAGGAAAGGGTGTTGTAATGTTAATGGCGTGGTTTACTGCCTCAGTAACTAATTTTTTTTTTACTTTTATTTTTATTATCTTTATTTTTTCTGGATACTCAATTTGTTTTTGGGCTGTTTTCATTCATTGCCAGAGATATTGAGAAACTTAGCTGGATACCAGGTTTATCTATGCCAGGTGCAGTGTTCATCCTACTATGCTGTACTATGTCTGATGTATCAAGCAGAGAAATAACAGGAAAGTCATTTGTTAGGTTTACATTATGGAATGTTAAAGGTCTTAACGGTCCTATAAAAAGGTCAAGAATTTTCTCTCATCCTAAACGTCTTAATTCCGATATAATCTTCCTTCAAGAGACACATTTACTTAATTCAGACAGAAACCATGGGTTGGGCACATTTACCATTCTAAATTTAATGCAAAGGCAAGAGGAACGGCAATATTAATACATAAAAAAAGTCAGTTTTCTGCTTCTAATGTTATTGCTGATCCTCAGGGTCATTATATTATGGTGACAGGTAGGCTGTTTCAAACCCAGGTCTTGCTGGTGAAAATTTATGGCCCCAATTGAGATGATAAAAATTATATAAGAAAACTGATTGCGTCTTTACCCAGCTTTAATTTATATTATCTAATTTTAGGTGGTGACTTTAACTGTGTAATGAACCCAAATTTGGATCGCTCAAATCCAAAACCACAAGTTCCTTCTAAAATGGCATGCGATGTTTCAGCATTTTTAAGCCAGACAGGCTGCGTAGACTCCTGGCGATTCTTCAACCCTCACAGTAAGGCCTTTTCTTATTTTTCTCATGTACATCAAGGTAGAATCAATAGAATTGATTATTTTTTTATAGACAAAAGTCTCCATCCCTCAGTAAAGGGAGTGGAGTATTCTGCTATCGTAGAGTCTGATCATGCTCCCTTATTACTGGATATCTCCTTTCCATCTAATTTTACAAGTTATACATGGCAATTAAATTCATTGCTGTTGCCCGATGAATCATTTTGCAAACATGTGTCTTCCTCAATTGACAATTTTTTAGAATTTAATTCAACGGAGCATGTCTCCTTCTCTCCTTTGGGAGACTCTAAAAGTGGTGCTTAGAGGAGACATTATATCATATATATGAGCACATCACCCCTATCTTATCTACATTGCATTGGCTTCCTGTGAAATTTCGCATCGATTTTAAAATACTACTCTTGACATATAAAGCATTAAATGGTCTCGCGCCGCAGTATCTGAGTGAACTGCTAGTGTCTTACAATCCGCCACGCCTACTTCGATCAAAGGATGCAGGCTGCTTGTCAGTACCGCGTATTATTAAAACTACAGCAGGGGGCAGAGCTTTTTCTTACAAAGCCCCAAAGTTATGGAATAGTCTTCCAAATAGTGTTCGGGACTCAGACACAGTCTCAGTGTTTAAGTCCAGGCTAAAAACCAATTTATTTAGCCAAGCATTTTTATAAATAGATTAGCCTTAGGTAAAGGAGCAGGTCTGGGGGACTCATGGACAGAGAGTATTATGGTGAACTGGTATGTTTAGATGCTGTCTTCCCCACTCTCATTGATCACTCAGGTTTGTTGACGGTGAGGTGATTGGTTGCCTTACATCTCTGGAAGCCCTCATGTTTGTGTTTCCTTCTGGCTCTCCCTTTTTAGTTATGCTGTCATAGTTAGTCCTGCCGGAGTCTCTGCTTGCACTCTGCACTAAATATACATTCACATTATACATTGTTCGACTTTAACCATACCTAACTGTTATTTCTCCATCTCTTTGCTCTCTCCTTTTCTGCTCTCTCCTCTCTCTTTCTCTCCCTCTCTCCTTTTTCCTCTACCTATCTCTCTGTCGAGCTATACATGTCGCTCCTGAGCTGCCAGTGATCCAGACCCCCTCTGCCCGCTGGACCTCTCTAACTCATCCTGGAGTCCTGCTTCTGGTTGGAGATCTCATCACATGGATGCCCCCGTGTGGTCTGCCTGGAATGCGTGTGGTGACTGGGGTTGGTTCCACTTTTCCATGAAGGTGGTCCTGTCCTCGACTGATGCAGACAGCTGTTCTCTGAGGACCTGTGACTTCAGTCGCTCAATAGTTCAGGACTGAAATTTTTCACAGTCTACCTGAGCCTCCAGGAACAAACTGGACTTTAATCTTACACATCTCCTCTTATATTGAACTTCCAGTCTCGCATATTATTATGCACATCAATCCCTGCTATCTGTTTTCACCCAGATGAGGATGGGTTCCCTGTTGAGTCTGGTTCCTCTCAAGGTTTCTTCCTATTACCATCTCAGGGAGTTTTTCCTTGCCACTGTTGCCGTCGTCCTAGGCTTGCTCATCAGGGACAATCAGTGACAATCATATCATTTTGATTCATACACATTCACATTTCATACAAACTTAGTTCTTTTGATTGTGTAAAGCTGCTTTGTGATGATGTAAATCGTTAAAAGCGCTATACAAATAAAATTGAATTGAATTGAATTGAATTGAATTGAATTGAATATACTGCTTTTATTAATGGAGAGAGGGAAAGGAAAAGGCATCATTTAATTGATGCAATATCCAAAATCGATAGTCAATACTCTACCTCCCCTACACCAGAACTCTATAAGGAAAGGATTGATCTTCAGACTCAGTATAATTTAATTTCATCAAATCAAGCAGATCTTCGGTCACGAGGTTTTTTCATGAACATGGTGATAAGGCTAGCCGATTCTTAGCCCATCAGCTTAAGTCCAGGTCATCAGCACAACATATTTCTGAAATTGAGAGTGATGCAGGGGACTTAACAATTGATCCCCTTACAATTAATAATATTTTTATGAACTTTTATTCTAACCTTTATAGATCAGAAACATCTAAGGATCGATCTAAACTGGTAGAGTTCTTTGACAAAATAAATGTCCCCACTATCTCTTTGGATCATAAAAAAGACTTAGATCATCCTCTTCAGTTGCAAGAAATATCTGAGGCCATATCAGCTCTGCAGAGTGGCAAGACTCCGGGGCCCGATGGCTTTCCAATTGAATTCTATAAGAAAGTTTTCAATTAAATTATCCCCACTCCTTCCTAGTATGTTTGAACATTCTTTATCTCAAGGAACTTTGCCAAAGTCCCTTAGTGAAGCACTGATTACTCTTTTACTGAAGCCCTAAAAAGATCCAACAAAATGCAGCTCATATCGACCAATTTCTCGGTTAAACGCGGATATCAAAATTTTAGCTAAATTATTGGCAATTCGTTTGGTGTCTCCTTTAGTTAATATCATCTCAGTTAACCAGACTGGTTTTAAAACAGGTCGGCACATATTTTTTTAACATCCGTCACCTTTTAAATGTTCTTTACACTCCCTCATCTCAAGACACCCCTGAAATTGTAGCATCATTAGATGCCGAAAAGGCATTTGATCGGGTGGAGTGGGATTACCTTTTTTTTGCTATGGATAGGTTCGGCTTCGGCCCGAAATTTATAAAGTGGGTTCGTCTGCTTTATACTTCTCCAGTTGCTTCAGTAGTTACGAATAAATGGAGATAAAAAAATTTTCCTTTGTCAAGAGGCACTCGGCAAGGGTGCCCTTTAAGTCCCCTTTTGTTTACAATTGCAATTGAGCAATTATCGCTGGCATTAAAATCTATATCCTCTTTCCATGGCATAGTTAGGTGGGGTGTTGAACATAAGCTCTCATTATATGCTGATGACCTGCTTCTTTACATTTCAGATCCTTTATCATGCATCGATGACATTATCAAAATTTTGCACAATTTTGGGACCTTTTCTGGCTATAAGCTGAATATCTCCAAAAGTGAATGTATGCCTGTTAACTCACTCGCCAGACATATGCCTGACTCCATGCTTCCCTTCTGCATGGCAAGGGCCCTGACGTAGCTTCCTGTTTTCGTATCGTTGCCGCGAAAGTTTGCGTTTGTGTTAGCGTTTAAATTACATACTTTTTTTCATTTATACAATAATAATATTAATAGCAACTAGTTTTTACAATCTCACACTATTTGGCTTCGACTTTTTCTGCGCTTTTTGGAGAACGCGCGAGTTTCTTTGTCTAAAAACAACAAACGGAATTCAGCTCCAAACAACTACAACTCCGACTCAGGTACGTTATCATGTCTAACATTCAGCTCGTTCAGTGTGTAGAATGCAGGATGTTTAGACATTCTTCCTCCGTCGTTAGTAATAATTTTATTTGTGATAGGTGTGTGTTAGTGAGCACTCTGACGGAGAAGATATCAGCGTTAGAGGAGCGCATCCAGACTTTAGAGAGGGTTAGAGAGCGCAAGAGCAGTGTTATTCCCGTAGCAAACAGTCTGGGTGCCACAGGCGGAGATAACCAGCCCCCGACTCCGGCATTAGAGCCCTCACAGCGGGGCGAGTGGGTGACGACTCGGCGGCATACTCGTTCAGCCAAAGCTAACGCTAAGGCTAGCCCACCGGAGCACACCTCTGCGCTTCACGTGTCCAACAGGTTTGCTCTCCTCAGTGATGCACCTGCTGAGAAACCTGAAAGAGCTCTGGTTATAGGAGACTCTATAATGAGACACGTGAAATTAGCTAGACCTTTAGGGGCGCCAGCGGCAGTGGTTAGGTGTATCCCGGGAGCCAGAGCACCGGACATAGCAGGTAATCTTAGGGCTCTAGGACAGCACAGGTTCTCCAAGATAGTAGTACATGCTGGAGCTAACGATATACGCCTTTGTCAGTCAGAGGTTAGTAAGAATAACTTTATAGAGGTGTTTAAATTAGCGAAGGTGATGTCCGATGGAGTAGTATGCTCTGGTCCCATCCCAATGAGACGTGGTGACATAACTTACAGCAGGTTATGGTCGCTGAACCGCTGGATGTCCAGGTGGTGCTCCGAAAACAACGTGGGCTTCATTGATAATTGGAAGACCTTTGAGGGCAAAGCTGGCCTGTTAGGGCGGGACGGTGTCCATCCCACTCGGGAAGGTGCTGCTCTCATTTCTTGTAGTATAGCTCATAGTCTTAGAAAAGGCCTAGTTAATCGGTGACAATCCAGAGCCCAGGCCAGGGAGCAGACAGACAGGCTAAACCAACCGTCTGCTAGCTGCATAGAGTCGTCACTCAGGGTTCACTCTATTGAGACTGTGTCTGTTCCCCGAGCTAAAATCAAATTTAGAAAGACTCAGAAAGTCTGTTTTAGTGATTTAATTAACATAAAGACCACAAACTTGGATCAGACTGAATGCGCAGCCGGCACCTCTGATCTGAAGCTAGGACTGTTAAATATTAGATCTCTCGCATCTAAAGCAGTTATAGTTAATGAAATTATCACAGATTAGGAGTTTGATATACTCTGTTTAACAGAAACCTGGATTAAACAGGACGAGTATGTAGCTCTAAATGAAGCTAGTCCTTTTGGATACAGCTACATACACCAGCCTCGGTTAACTGGTAGAGGAGGAGGCATTGCAGTTATTCACAATGATAATTTGACTATTGTACAAAAACACGGACACAAATTTAATTCATTTGAAATTCTTTATAGTAACATAAGTGTATTTAACTATATTAAGTCAGCTCAGTCGATCCCGCTAATTGTCATTTACAGACCTCCAGGGCCGTACTCGGAATTTCTTAGTGAATTTCCAATTTCCTTTCAAATCTAGTCGTTTCTGTAGACAAAGTGTTAATTGCTGGAGATTTTAATATTCATTTTAAAACCCAGAAGACCCTCTGAGAACTGCATTTATGTCTATAGTGGACTCGATAGGAGTAAATCAGTGTGTAGTAGGACCCACTCATAAAGCAGGTCACACTTTAGATTTAATAATATTATTTGGATTAAGTATAAGAAATTTATTCACAATACCACTATCTGAAGTTATCTCAAATCACTATCTTGTCTCAATTCAAGTGTGTCACAATAATAATGTACACACAGCGCCGCGCTACCGTATGAAACGTACATTCACATCAACTACCAAACAGAGTTTTATCAGTAATCTCCCAGAGTTCCCAACTTCGATTAGATCACCGTCTGACCCCACAGAACTCGATCAGGCGACTAAATATTTAGAGTCGACATTTCGCTATACCTTAGATAATGTAGCTCCAGTCAAAAGAAAAATTATTAGAGATAAAAAAACTTGCTCCCTGGTATAACGATCACACGCGCACTTTAAAACAGACCGCTCGGAAATTAGAACGTAAATGGCGTCAAACTAAATTACTAGTATTTCAAATAGCATGGAAGGAGAGCATCCTGAACTATAGAAAAGCTCTTAGTGTAGCTAGATCAACATATATCTCCACTCTTATAGAAAATAACAAAAATAATCCTAGATTCTTATTTAATGCTGTAGCCAAATTAACCAGAAATAAGACCACTGCAGAAATCTCCACAACAACATCATGCAATAGTGAGGACTTCATGAACTTTTTTAATAATAAAATTGTAAATATTAGGCATAAAATTGAGGTTTTGAAACCGAACAATGTAATTGATGCAGATGTTAATCTAGCCATGTCAGATCAGAACCTAGAATACTTTACTCCCCTTGAAGAGAATGAACTAATTTCACTCATCTCTTCTTCAAATTCATCAACCTGTATATTAGATCCTGTACCGACACATTTTCTTAAACAGATAGTACCAGCAATAACAGAACCCCTGTTGAGAATAATTAATTCTTCACTCAGCATTGGATATGTTCCAAAATCTTTAAAATTAGCAGTTATCAAACCAATAATTAAGAAACCTGACCTCGACCCCTGTCAGCTGTCCAGTTACAGACCAATATCAAACCTCCCCTTTATCTCTAAGATTCTGGAAAAGATAGTAGCGGAGCAGCTATGCTCATATATACATAGAAATGGCATACATGAACTGTATCAGTCAGGATTTAGGCCTCATCACAGTACAGAGACAGCGCTCGTTAAAGTAGTAAATGACATTCTATTGGCCTCTGATCAGGGTTGTGTAACTATGCTTGTACTACTTGACCTCAGTGCAGCTTTTGACACCGTTGATCACGCTATTCTTCTTCACAGATTAGAAAATGTAGTGGGAATTAAGGGTACAGCCCTCTCCTGGCTCAGATCCTATCTGACCCATCGTTATCAGTATGTAGACTTAAATGGTGATTATTCTGCATGTTCTCTAGTGGAGTTTGGCGTTCCGCAGGGTTCAGTTTTAGGTCCACTGCTTTTTTCCCTTTACATGCTTCCTCTGGGCAACATAATCCGTAAGCATGGTATTAGTTTTCATTGTTATGCTGACGATACACAGTTATATGTCTCAGCAAAACCTGATGAGAAAAAACAGCTTACTAAAATTGAGCAATGTGTGCAGGACATAAGAAATTGGATGCTAATTAACTTCCTCCTGCTAAATCCGGATAAGACAGAAGTTCTAGTCATAGGACCGCATACAGCTAGGAGTAAAATTTTAGATCACACCGTAACTTTAGATGGCCTTTCTGTTCCATCAAATGCAACAGTGAAAGACCTTGGTGTGATTATTGATTCCAGCCTTTCATTTGAAGCACATGTAGATAATATTACCAGGATAGCATTCTTTCATCTCAGAAATATTGCCAGAATAAGAAATTTATTGTCGCTAAACGACGCAGAAAAACTAGTTCATGCTTTTATCACCTCTAGGTTGGACTATTGTAATGCCTTACTGTCTGGTTGTTCAGCTAGATGCATAAATAAGCTTCAGCTAGTCCAGAATGCAGCAGCGAGAGTCCTCACCAGAACCAAAAGATATGAGCACATCACCCCTATCTTATCTTCACTCCATAGGCTCCCTGTGAAATTTCGCATTGATTTTAAAATACTACTCTTGACATATAAAGCATTAAATGGTCTCGCGCCGCAGTACCTGAGCGAACTGCTAGTGTCTTACGATCCGCCACGCCTACTTCGATCAAAGGTCTTGCTGTCTTCCTCACTCTCATTGATCACTCAGGTTTGCTGACGGTGAGGTGATTGTTTGCTTTACATGTCAGAAAGCCCTCATGTTTGTGTTTCCTTCTGGCTCTCCCTTTTAGTTATGCTGTCATAGTTAGTCCTGCCGGAGTCTCTGCTTGCACTCTACAGTTAATATACATTCACATTATACATTGTGTGACTGTGACCATACCTAACTGCCATCTCTCCTCTTCTTCTCTTTCCCCCCCTCTTTCATTTTCCTCTCTCCTCCTGTCTCCCCCTTTCACTTTTTCTCTCTTTCTCTGTCGAGCTACACATGTCGTTCCTGAGCTGCCAGTGATCCAGACTCCCTCTGCCCTCCCGACCTGTCCGACCCATCCTGGTGCCCCGCTTCTGGCTGAAGATCTCGTCACATGGATGCCCCGTGTGTCTCTCTGGGATGCGTCTGGTGTCTGGGAATGATTCTCTCTACCTAGAAAATGGTTCTGGCCTTGACTGGTGTTGGCAACTGTTTCTCTGGGGACTTGACAGCTCGATAGTTCATGACTGGAACTTCTTACAAGTCTACCTGGGTCTTCAATAACTACCTGGACTCCATATTAACATCAATTAACATCAGCTATTATAGCTGAACTGCCTCCCACCCTACACACTGTAAAAATGCAGATCATTTACTGCTTTCTGTTTCACCCAAATGAGGATGGGTTCCCTGTTGAGTCTGGTTCCTCTCAAGGTTTCTTCCTATTATCATCTCAGGGAGTTTTTCCTTGCCACTGTCGCCCTCGGCTTGCTCACCAGGGACAAACTGACCATTTTGATTCATACAAATTCACATTTCATACAAACTTAAATAATTCTTTTGACTGTGTAAAGCTGCTTTGCGGCAATGAAAATTGCTAAAAGCGCTATACAAATAAAAAATTAAATTGAAGATCTAAGTTTAAATATCTAGGCATCAATATTACTCAGAACTTTAAAGGACTATATGAAAATAACTTCACTTCTCTATTGACTAAACTCAAATCTGATCTTCAAAAATGGAGGCCTCTCCACCTATCTTTGGTTGGCAGAGTGAACTGTGTTAAGATGACAGTTTTTCCAAGATTCTTATATTTATTTCAGTGCCTCCCTATCTTTCTATCTAAAGTTTTTTTCAATACATTGGATAAACATATCTCCAATTTTATCTGGGATGGGAAAATCCCAAGAATTAGTAAAGAGTTTCTTCAGAAAAATAGAATTGACGGAGGTTCAGCTTTTCCTAACTTCGTTTACTATTATTGGGCAGCCAATGTCCAAAAGATAATTTACTGGATGCACTCATCAGGGGGCACTGATTGGCTTAAAACTGAATCTAAATCTTGCACAGCAACCTCTTTACAAGCTCTTGTAACATGTAGCTTACCTATTAAAATAGTTAAATATACATCAAATCCAATTGTTTATTTCACTCTTAAAATATGGACTCAACTACATCAGCATTTGAAGTTAAGACAAGCACTTTTGTTTCAGAGTCCAATATGCAATAATCATGCTTTCAACAGGCACAAGTTGCCTGTTTAAAGGCTATGTTACGACCTCTATCGGAATCATAGCAGGCTAATATTAAACGCTATTGTTCCTTTTAATGCGTTTTAGTAATGCAGCCAACATAATCCACCTAAAGTATCACAATGTCTTCGGGATCTGATGTTATACCTACATCTAGAAAAGATTAAATATTCAATCAGAGGTTCCCATAAATTCTCTTATGTCTGGCAACCCTTATTATCATATTTTACTGCCATAAAGGTACTTCCTTGACATTGTTATATTCCTGATTATGGTATCCAGTTTAATTTATCTATTCATGTATTTATTCATTTATTTATTTTATTTTAACTTTTTCCATTTGTAATTATTTCTATTTATTTATTTTTTATTTATTTATTATTATTTTTTATTATTATTATTTTTCATTTTTATTCAACTATTGCATATCCATCTTTGCTATATTCTAATCAATGTCATCATTAATATTAGGCAGTATGTTCGGGGTTGGTTGGGGAGGGTTTGAGAATGTAAAAAATACAGTCTCTGTACAAATAATAGCATTTGTCTTTGGAATAATATATATATATCCCAATTACTCCCAGGTACCATTGTAAAGAGATGTTGAAAATGAAGCTATTGTTAAAAGGGCCTCTTCCATTAAACAGTTGGAACCAGTCAAACAACAAATCAATCCACTCCTCAGGGGAAAAAAGAGGTGTCTTGGCCATCATCAATCAGCCTGATTATTCCTAGAGGTTGGTTGCTTAACATTCAAATTTAAGCACATACTAAAACAAATTAGGATCCTTTGTACAAGTACAGATAAGACAACATGCAAGGTCCCCTGTTCTTTAGATTGAGAGAGGCCAAACTGGCTTTTTTAGAGTCAGCCTTATTCCCAAGTCTAAGGTAAAATTTATTTATGCCTGGACAATTTATTTAACATATACTACTTTCTGTCATAGGATAGCAGTTCTGTTATAGCAAATAACAGTCTTGTCATCTTTTTAAAATCCTGCAGCTATTTAAGGAAATTCAGAGGAAATATAAGCATGGCCATTTGAATGATGGCTTTGAAACAGGTCCTCAAAAAGACAGCCCAGTTACTCACACAGACTTTAAAACAGATTCAGGTCAATCTGACTTGTTGAGATCAGTAGACCTTAGCCAAAACACCAACAATGAGGATAAACATTAATTATAGAGCTGACCTCTATATCTAGAGCTTTAAGCATGTTAATAAAAGCCTGTAAATATCTTATTCTATATTGTACCCGTATAGACAATAAAGAAACCACCCAAATACAATGAAACTAAATTAAATGTAATATAGACTAATTTAAACAGTTTAACTGTTGACAAAAATTTCATGGAACTGTACACAATATCATTTTTGAGTATAGACATTGCACATGAGGGCGATATGTTAGTCACCAAACACAAATCTCGAGCAACAATCACAGCAAATGATTTTCTAGTTTTATGCACAGGTTTAAATTATTTCATATGACAAAATGGCCAAATATTCATGGACAACTATATTTTCAATATTTTAATTATTTATGATTTCAGCATTAGTTACTGTATTTGTTTTGTATTTTTTTTTCACGTTGTACTTGTAAAATATACGCAATTTAGGAATGCATCTAATAAAATGCAAATGCATTTGTAATAGTAGGCATAAAAAAGCCAGATGTGCTTTCACTGTATCATTTTGTGTGACATTGCCTTAATTGTGTGACACTGCTACCTAATGTCAGCCTTTCGTTCCTCCTGTAGTTTGTCCCCAGGCCTCTAGAGGTCATTTGTGTTCCCCTTATCTTTAGTTCTTTCTTGTGTTTCCTCATTAGTTTTTCAGATCACCTGTCTCATTTTCCCCCCAGTGTATTTAAGCTGTTCATTTTCTCTCCTCTTATTCACTCGGTTTTTGAGTCCCTGCCCTGTGTCTCCTGCTGAACCTACGGTAATGATTCAGAGTTCCCTGTTTTAAGTTCCTTAGTCCTTTTATTTTTGATTGGTAATTCCCTGGCTATTTTCTCCCCTTGTGGAAGCTTTTGTTTGAGGGTTTGTTTTTGTCTATTTTCATTAATTCCTCTAAGTGAGAAGAACCTTTGTTGATTATTAACCGCCTGTTTATATTTTTTCCTTTTTATTTAAATAAATCTACTCTACCTGAAACTTCTGCTTTGAGTGCTTTCAGTTGGGTCCAAACCTATCACGCTTGTGGCACAGTGGTAAACTCTTTGGCTACCACACCAGAGATCCGCGTTCAAGGCCCGAGCCTGACAGAAAAACCGAGTCAGTCATGGACCCAGAAACACTCTGTACCAGGAATCTAATGAGAGTGGTTGCTCAACATGAATCATCCTTCCAGCGCCACGAGGCCGTTCTCAGCTGACAGGAGGAGCTGATGGCTAAGCATTCTCAACTCCTGGCAGAGGTGACAAGTTCCATCTACCAGATTGCTGAACGGCTCCCTGGCCCCCCACAATCCCTGACCTTTGAGCTCCAGCCCTCAAGTTTCCCCACTGACCGCTCAAAGATTGCTTACATGATTACCCTTCTCTCAGACAAAGCACTTTCCTGGGCCTCTGCAGTCTGGCAATCCCAGGGTGCCTGTTGTGACTCATATGTGACCTTTAAGGAGGAGTTCAAGCGAGTCTTTGATCATCCAGTCAGTGGTCAAGAGTCTTCCAAGCGCCTGCTTACCCTCCAACAGGGCTTCCGTAGTGCAGCAGACTTCGCCATAGAGTTTCTGACCATCGCAGCGACGAGTGGATGGAATGATGAGGCGCTGATGGTCTGTTTTCAGAGAGGGTTGTCGGAGTCCCTACAAGATGAGTTAGCCCCCCGTGAGCCTACTGTTGATCTCGAGTCTTTCATTACCCTGGCCATCCGTCTGGACAATCGTCTAAGAGAGCGGAGGTTGGCTCGCCGTAAGGCACCTCTACCTCAAGTACCTATGAGCAGATCTGTTTCGCCAGTTGGTATGCCCCCTAGAGCGCCCCTTGTCCCTGAACAGCATTGTGACTTCCCAGAGAACATGCAGTTGGGTCACTCCAGGCTCACTCCTAAGGAGAGGGAACGCCGCATGAGGGAGCGGCTTTGTCTTTACTGTGGATCTTCTGGCCACTTTCGCTCTTCTTGTCCTGAGCTTTCGGGAAATGGGGGCCCCCGCCCAGGTGTGGGAGGGCTGTGATGGGGAAAATTAGAGATCCTTCTACTAACGTCGTCCTAGCCATTCCAGCCACTCTGTCCTGGGAGGGTCACCAGCTTTCGATCCAAGCCATGATCGATTCGCGTGCTGCGGGCAATTTCCTGGACCTGTCAATGGCTAAACAACTCAAGAACCAAGATTTGCTGGGGTCCAGAAGCATCCCTACTATCCAGGATCTCAAACGCCGTTTCACTTCCGCTCCCATCCTTTCTATCCCTGACCCAGAAAAATCTTTTGTGGTGGAAGTAGATGCATCGGAGGTAGGCGTAGGGGCCATCCTGTCACAAAGAGGTGAGGACAGTAAATTGAATCCCTGTGCTTTTATGTCTCATCGTCTTTCAGATGCAGAGCGCAACTACCATGTGGGGGATCGAGAGCTGCTAGCGGTAAAACTGGCTCTCGAGGAATAGCGCCATTGGCTTGAGGCGGCTCTGCATCCGTTCCAAGTTCTCACGGACCACAAGAACCTGGAGTATCTCCAGGAAGCTAAGCGGCTCAATCCTTAGCAGGCTCGATGGTCATTGTTTTTTAATCGCTTTCAATTTATTCTGTCTTACAGACCCGGCACCAAGAACGTCAAACCGGATGCCCTGTCCCGAGCTTACTTTCCCGAGACGAAGGAGAAACTGCTGGCCCAGATTTTCCCGAAGTCAAAGATCATTGCACCCCTTCAGTGGGATCTAGAGCGGGAGGTGCGGGGGGCTCAAGCTCATGAGCCAGACCCAGGAGGCGGTCCAGCGGGACGCCTATACGTCCATCATTCTGCTCGGGCCCGGGTCTTGCAGTGGGGCCATGGGTCCTCCTTGACATGCCACCCAGGAACTGCACGTACACTCGAGTTCCTGCAGCTTTTGGTGGCCATCCATCAAGGTGGATGTACAGTAAAGGGCTACGTGAAGGCCTTTACTGTGTGCAGCCAGGGTAAGTCCACTCGTCAGCGACCCCAGGGCCTACTCCATCCCTTACCCATTCCCTGCAGGCCATGGTCACACCTGTCTCTGGACTTTGTTACAGGACTCCCACCATCCCAAGGTAACTCTGTCATCCTGGTAGTGGTGGACCCGTTCTCTAATCCCCCCTGATTCATTCCTCTGCCCAAGCTGCCATCTGCTAAGGAGACAGCTGAACTCCTTATAATTCATGTCTATCAGATTTTTGGTATGCCATTAGATATGGTCTCTGATCGGGGGCCTCAGTTTTCATCCCGGTTCTGGAGTGCCTTCTGCAGGCTGATTGGGGCCACAGCCAGCCTTTCATCGGGGTTCCAGCCTGAGTCCAATGGCAAAACAGAACGGATTAATCAGGATCTGGAGACCACCCTGCGGTGCATGGCAGCCCATAACCCCACTTCTTGGGCAACCTACATCCAGTGGGCGGAATACGCACACAACACCCTCCAGTCTTCGGCCACTGGACTGTCCCCCTTCGAATGTCAGTTTGGGTATGCCCCCCCATTGTTTCCTGAGGAAAAAGCACAGGTGGGCGTTTCATCTGCCCAACGCTTTGTTCAGCGCTGTCGACAAACCTGGAGGAAGGCTAGGCAAATCCTTCTTCGATTCTCCCAAAGATACCAAAGGCAGGCCAACCGCCACCGCCGGTCAGCGCCCAACTTCCGACCTGGTCAAAGAGTCTGGTTATCCACCAAAAACCTGCCCCTCCGGGTTGAATCGAGGAAGTTGTCTCAGAAGTTCATTGGCCCTTTTCGCATTGCCAGGAAAGTTAACCCTGTTTCTTATCGTTTATTTCTTCCTTATTCTCTTAGAATTAACCCAACGTTTCATGTCTCTTTGTTAAAACCTGTTTTGTCTTCTCCCTTTGCCCCCCCACGCAGAACCCCTCCACCTCCCAGAGTCATTGACGGCCAGCCAGCCTACACAGTCCGCCAGATACTGGACTCCCGGAGGATCCGGAACTCACTACAGTATCTGGTGGACTGGAAGGGTTACGGGCCGGAGGAGCGCTCTTGGGTCCCAGCCAAGGAACTTCCTGGATCCAAGTTTAATCCAGGAGTTCCGCCCACGGCAATCGGGAGATGCCAAGGAACTTCCTGGATCCAAGTTTAATCCAGGAGTTCCGCCCACGGCAATCGGGAGATGCTAAAAGGAACGCCAGGAGTCGTTCCTAGAGGCGGGTCGTTCCTTCAGTTGGGTCCAAACCTATCACGCTTGTGGCTCAGTGGTAAACTCTTCGGCTACCACACCGGAGATCCGGGCTCAAGGCCCGAGCCTGACCCCTAAGGCTCTATCTAGGTGAAGATCCTGCATAACATGCTATTTTAAGGTATGACACATCAAGTTTGGACATTACAGATAGAAAAACTGTGACAGTGAATTAGATAAAACTTAAAGATTTCTTAAAATGTCTATACTTTAAATGTCAAAAAAGTCTACACTTTCAATTTATATTATGCAAATATGAACACTTTTAGAAAACTGGATTTTTTTGCACTTTAGACAAAAAAAAATCAGTTATTGTTTGATTTCATGACAGTTTCTTATTTTCTTTTCTCTAAATCTCACAAAATAATTATCAAATGTTAAATATGTGAGTTAAATCTTAAAATAAAACTCTGATCAGCCACAATTTTAACGCCACCAGCAGGTGAATTGAATAACACCAGGAAATTGGTGTATTGTGGGCATCCAAATCTCATCTATGCATGTGGGGACCAAAGGCCAGCCCATGTGATTCAATCCCACAGAAAAGATAATGTCGCACTTAATTTGCCTGTGGTGCCACCCATGCGTAAAATCTGTTACAACACGAAATGATGATACCTGTCTCACAACCAGTGTTTCCTGGAGAGAACCCGGAACCCAGCATGACCCTGATAAAGATAAAGTCAGTGAACAATTGAGCGAGTGAGTAAATGTATGTATGAGAAGATGAGTGGTTTAATTTACTTTTTTACAAAGCTGTATAAAAAAAGAGCATTTTAAAATTTTTTTTTTTTTTCACCAAGGCCAAAGAAATAGAATTTCCACCTGTTTTGGAGGTTCCTGTCTTCAGGATTGAACTTATTTGTGATGATGCTTCACATGTCAGTGGATAATGGCTTATATGAAAAGTAGACATTCTGGGCTTTACAGTAAATGAGACCTAGTGTGCAAAAATCACTTTTTACGGGCATTGGGTCTATAGGATTTGTGAAAAAAAAAACATTCCCTGCTGTCCTTTGTCCATTTTTGTATTGTTCAGGGCTAGAAACAAGCAGATAAAATTTTCTCCCTGTTGTGACCTCATATACCAAGAGGCCCTCCTTCGCCTTGATGCTTAGTCTAGCTCTGCTTAAATCCATCCAGCTCTGCCGTTATATACTGTAGTGCCATGTTTAAAAGCTACATGAAATAGGCTGGTGGTTCTTTTGTACTTCTTCTGCAGTTAGCCTTCATGTCTCTTTATTTCTTAGACTTCTTTACCTCTTAAGTTAGCAGTTAGCAGCTAATTGCTTCGAAAAAGGAGAGAAACTGAAAAAAAATTATGCATATTCAAATGTATGATGAGACTTGAAATGAAGCTGGAAAATTAACATACACATTTTCAAGCTCTCTAAGACTTATTCAAAATTTTTAAGTATTAAGTATAATATGTGAACTTTAAGAATTAATATTTCCCATTTGGTGGTCGCCAGAGGTATTGAGTAGTAAATTGCTAAATCCTATCAGATGAAAAAAGTAATATAGTTTTGATTCACCTGATACGATAGGAAATATGTATTTACAAATTGAGGTATCAGTTATCAGTGTGTGGGTGTGGGTGTGTGTGCGTGCATGTGTGTATGTGTACTTAATATTTACAATTTACCAATATTAAAATACAATAAAACACACAATACCTGTTTCTTTGAAACCACACAAACAAGTCTTACAAGTCTTATAGCTGATGTTCAGTTCCATGGGAAACCTAGTCAAGTGGCTATAAATGTGTTATAAATTGTGTTCAATGTGCTAGCATTTCTCCTGCGGTGTTGCTATTAGTGTGTGAAGAGTGGGAGAAGAGGGTTGCATTGACAATCCAACACAGTGGGCAGCACATTGAACACATTTTATAACACATTTATAACACATTTTATAAGTTGTCAGAAACTTAAATAGTATAGTAAATAAATAACTCATGAAAGAAAGTTTTGTTAAAACCAAGCACACTATTGTTTTTCTTGTGAAATTCCCAATAAGATTGATGTGCCACATGACCCTCTTTTTATTGAAAAAACAAAAGTTGGTTTCAAAATGGCCACCATGGTCACCACCCATCTTGAAAAGTTTTCCCCCTCACATATACTAATGTGCCACAAACAGGAAGTTAATATCAACAACCATTCTCATTTTGTTAAGGTGTATCCATATAAAAGGCCCACCCTGTACTTTCTCCACTTTCAGTCATGGGCTATGTGTATAAACCTTGTGCAACCCAAAAAAGCCCTAAACAAAAATAACATGTGGCATGGGACTGGAAACATTTGTGACACAAGTATCATTATTCATAGTGAATAGAATCCGTGAGAATTTAGCTATTGTCTTTTTTATGTATGTTTATGTTTGGCATCCAATTAACCAATAAGAATTTTTTTTTTCATGGATAAATAATTCTAACAAGAAGATCCATACTCCCAAGTAATTTATCATGCACACTAACTCACTCACTCATCTTCTATACCACATCATCCTGTATTAAGGGATAGGAGCCTATCCCACGAGACTTAGTACACGAAGCAGGGTACATCCTGGACAGGGTGCCAATCTATCGCAGGGCACACACATACACTACGGGCAATTTTTTTGGGGAACGGCAATTAGCCTAACTTGCATATCTTTGAACTGTGGAAGGAAACCCACCAAGCACAGGGAGAACATGCAAACTCCATGCACACAGAGAATGGATTCGACCCTGGCCAGGAATTGAACCCAGACCCTGGAGGTGCAAGGCGACAGTGCTAACCACTACACCAATGCATCATGCACACATTTTCTATAAAAACTGAAGTTTTAGGTCAGTATATTACATTTATAATGCCAGACATTCCTTCTGTATAATCACACGTACTGGATATTATCAGGAAAACATACAAAATTGAGGTATCAGTTAATTAAAAACCAAGGTGTGGTAATGTAAGATGACACTGTGAACTCTCAATTCAGATGATGAGATAAAATTCCCCAACTTGTCATTTCTCATCATATATAAAATGTTTATAATATAAGAATATAATTGTAAAACATATAATAAGGGAAAGCATTTTAAACACATTTTATAGAAGTTTACTGTATTGAATTTAAATAAATTTTATTTGCTTGTTATTTGTTGTTTATTTTTATTGTTGTTAATTTGTTACATACTATAGGGGTGTAAAACAAGGTTATAGGAATTACACATTACTCATTACACAAAAGCAACACACATAAAAGAGCATGATTGAAAGAATTACAAAGAATTTAACAAGTGTTAAACAATGTTCAACTATACAGTATGTTGTGTGTGTGTGTGTGTGTGTGTGTGTTTATTTAACAAAATAAAAATGAAATAAATGTTGTAAAACAAATATCATTATGGTTTGTTATAAAACGTAAATGGAATCCTCTGTAGGTTTTACTATAGTTGTCTTTTTTTAAATGCTTTATTTGTTATTTACATGGAGGGTGTGTCAACAATGAGTTTCATGCGACCGGAATCCCCAAACTGTTACAGATTACATACAGTCTGCATGATTTTAGGGGTGAAACTAGAGGTTTGGCAGGTTTAAAAAAACAATTGTTTTAATGTGTGTGTATGTGTGTGTTGATTCTCCATCTGGATTACCCCACAGAAAATGCTTTTAAATGCCACAAATTCTTATTCAAATCCACACTTTCCAGCTGTAAACAAGACCTCTGCTCTGCCAGAGAACAGCAAACCTGAGCAACAAGCCCAGGGAGTGTATATTTTTGTATGAGGTTACATTAGGGAGAAATCTTGTTTGAACCGTGACCTACAAGTGTGGAAGAAGGAGTAAAAGCAGGGACATGATAAAACTGTTTTTCACTGTTTATGGTAGTAGTAAGGTATGCTTGTGGCACAATAAAAGACCTGGTGAAATATAAGCATGTTCATAATGGTCTGCAGTTATTTGGACTGTTACAAACAAAGTAATGATTAAAAAGCATTCTAAGACATTACAGTAAACTGTAACAAAATAAGAGATAAGTATTAACAGGTGGCAGGTGTGTGCTGCCTCACTGAAGTGTATATTAGTTCAATAGATCAAATTTCCTGATTTTAAACTGTCGCACACAAAATTCAATGTCTAGGGAATAAGAGGTGTTTCTGTGAAAAGAGAAGTTTAGCAAGGTTAATAAAACAAGTATATATACATACATACACTGTTCTTTTGTCTTTTTCTTTACAAGGCTGCCTTTTCAAAAATATCAAGTGAATTGATATATATATATATTCACTTGATATTTTTGAAAAGGCAGCCTTGTAAAGAAAAAGACAAAAGAACAGTGTTTTACATTGTAAACTTTATAATTAGCTGCTTCTTTTAAAATACAGTGGAACCTCAGGTCACAAATGTAATTCATTCCTAAGTTTTGTTCGTAACCTGATTTGGTCGTACAGTGGTTCAGTCTTTGTTCATAGGAATATATGTAAATAGAATTAATCTGTTCTCCATCACTATGAACTATGTTTAACTTTTGATTTGTTTTGTTTATATCACAAAATATAAAACAAAGTATGAAAAAGCCTTAATTATACAAAAATATTACAACACTAAATATAAATATAAACTGTACAGGAGAAAGTGAACACTTGATTTTTACATGTACTGTACATATATTGGTCCCGCATTTTTCTTAGGGATATGAAGGGATGAAAGAGAAAATGGGTAGGGATGAGATTAGTGTTTGGAAGGAAAGTCCAGCACATTTTGGTGTTTTCTCTGCTCCCAATGCACCTGATTTAACTAGTTGGCTAGTTAGCAGCCTTTTTTGAATGCATCCAGGACCCCTTACCCAACATCAGTGCTTTATCTCACTAATGTGGTTGAAATGGGGCAATCCCCACAACCTTGCCCAAAATCTCGTTGAAAGCCTTCCTGAAAGAGTCGCGGTTACTACAAGATCAAAAGAAGGACCAACCCTTTATTAATTGAATGGGATTATACAAACTGTACTGTAGGTGTGATGGATGGTTGTGATATGAATTTGGCCACATAGTGTACTTGGACTAATAATAGTGTTATTGGCAATCATTCGCAAATATAAGAAAGCTGTTGTTTGAATTGCTGGGTATGCCAGCATAAGTAAAAAAAAAATTATATTATCTATTTTTAATTAGTTTATTTTTTCCCTGTGTTCTTTCATATAAAAGTTCATAATAATTTTAACAATTGGATAGCTTCACTCACAATAAATAGTTGATTGTAAAATATTGAAAGACATTGGAGTGATTGTACTGTGGTCACTTCAGATATTATGATCTTTTTAAGTGCTTTGTGTATAGATTTTATTTTAATTACCCTTTTGTAGTAACACATGCTTTTATTAAAATACCATGAAAAAGAAATTGGTCAAATAACAAAAATACAAGAAGAGGAAGAAGAATGATTTCTTTCTTGATTTATTTATCTTACACTTTAGGCAATAAATTACAAAAAAAAATGGAGATACTATTAACATACATGCCAGCATATAATTTAGTGTCTGTGTCAATGTTTATAAATGGTAACACATTTAGAAAAATATATATTCACATACATATATAGACACCTACAGTATATACTATCATCCATCTAAAGTATATAATATCATCCATCTCTCCTGGGCATGTTTATTCCACAATGTTTTTTATAACAACAAAACATTAATAGTTTATATAGTTATTTTACCATCATGCTCTCACTTTTAAATTTATTACCAATAATCTGTCAGACATTTTGCCTTTTTATCACCATAGTTTTTACACTGTAGTTAAATTAAAGTTTGTATGCTTTGATGCTGTAGCTTAATTTCTTATAACATGCTGTTTTTCACCCTCTCAAAAATTTGCTGCACCTTTGTTGCAGGGACACAACCTTCTCGCAGGAAATGTATGGTACCTAAAAAGCAACGTCTATTAGTAGGGACATTAAAAAGGTAAACAATGTAGAAATACTGTATCTTTGGTAAACTCATTTTTGGATTACCTTCATCAATTTTCAGGCAGTTGACCACAGTTGAGCCTACCAGCTCATTGGACTGCCCATCACACAGTACTCCTTGGATCTTGTGTCCAAGGCGCCTGGTAGACATTTAAAAGTTCTTCTGTTATGCCTTAATATTAAAACCTTTATTTACTACCAAAAATGTTTGGTTACACAGTGGTTTCTTTTTTTTTACCATAAACAGTAAGGATCATTACAAAATCTATAAGTGAATTTCAGTGCACAAATAATTACAAAGTCTCCGCTCTATAAATAAATAAAATAGGAAGCAATATTAATTTGGACTACGAACAGGGTTGATGATTTTTTAACAAACCTTAGTGTACATTGCAAGTTTATTGCAACAGTCATGAGTCATGAAATACAACTTACTTAATAACCATGTCATGATGTGTGCTGTCAGGTTCACCACTTGGATTTGCAGATGTGATAGCCAAAGGCCCAGTGATGTCACACAGATGGGCAGTGACTGTGTGGTCAGGGACACGAATCATTATGCTGTCCTTGGTCCCCACACGATCGTATGCAGCCCCCACACCTTAAAACAATAGGTTTATGCAAGTTACACAATAATAAAATGAAAATGTTTGATCAGACATTCTAATGCTGCTGTCTTACCAAGTTTAAGGAGCCAGTCTCCTTTTGGGACAATACAGCTGATCCCTCCTGGATATACATTTCTCATGAACTCCCAGAGCAATGGACTAAATGGTGGTTTTGTTGGAACAAGCTGCTCCAAACTAGAAATGCAGATGCAGATGGGCTTCTCTGCAGGACGTTCCTGTGGAGGATAATTTAAGAAAATGATTACAAGTTAAATTTTTCTCAAACAGGTTAGTACATCAAATATAAATGAAGAATTGCATGGTACTCACTTTGATATTGTAGATTTTCTCTATTGCACTTGGATGCTTGCAAGAAGCGGCCAAAGCATATACAGTATCTGTTGGTATACCACATACACCTTTGCTTTCCAGCAATTTCGCAATCTCTAGCAGTCCACTGGTCCCACGAGAAGATGAGATTGGACATGGAGCTGTAGCAGCAGATTTTTTCTTCTTATCATTATTCTATGAAAAGTACAAGACAAAATGACATTCAAATCATTTAAGTACTTTTAACAACTTAAATTTCCCATGTTGTAGCAATTTAAAAATACCTTTATGAGTGCGGGTCCAACTGGTATTATGGTCTTGGAGTATATGGAATTAACAAGTGATGCCAGAGTTCCATATAAACAAATTATGGTAAATATTGAAAGAGTAGCAACTGAAAAGGGGTATTTAAAAATAGTTATTGAATATAAAGTCATTTTTAAAGATTTATAAATTATTATTTCTGATTGTCCACTGTGAAGCAAACTTTACCTTCTAACTGGTATGGAAGTCTATTAAAAGTGGAAAGAAGAAGACACACCACTATGACCTCCATAATAATGGTTAATGCCTGCAAACAAGATTGTCATAAGCAGCTGCAAATCATAAAAAGGAACGAAATCAAGCATATTATTGTAAATATCCATTAGAAATTCCATCAAAATTAATAAAATTCAAATCAGAACTAGGATAGAATTAATAACCAAAAATGCTATTGCAGCTGCAGTAAATCCACTTAATGATTCTGTTGAAAACTGCAGCTGTTGTCCTGTAAGAACACAGTTCAATATTTTAAGATTATTAAAGTTTATTTAAGATTATATGTAAATCTTGTGAAATGTTATGTAAGCTAATATTGAAATTCTAAAATAAGTTCAAGATTTACAATATAACATTAACATACCTGCAAATCTGAGCCACGTCCAGGTGGCCCAAATGGCCAAATAGAAGAAACATTAAGAAATCATATAAAGTATGTAAAAAACCTCACTTACCTGCTGTAAATCTGTAGTATAAGTACTATTGGATGGCAGTGGAAGGATTCTCTTTTAATAGAAATGTGCTTAAGTAAAGTAGATGGAGCTTTAAGGCTCCCAACCAACCTGTTGCCTCAACTTGAAGGATGACATAATTGGTCAAATGCTAGGACTTTAAAGTTTCTACTCAAATGATGAAATATCCCACCCCTGTTGCGTAAAAAGGTTTTGGAAGCTTTCTTTGCTTCTTTACTATTTTTATATGACAACTTGGACCGTGGTATACGTTACTCCTGATGCTCCTAACCTTAACTATTTCTATAATCTAGTAAAATATAGCTGGATTATTTAGAATAAAGAATCATGAACTCATGCTTGTTAAAAAAACATGACATATATCTTGTGTTATGTTAATACTAATACATTCTATGATACAAATTTTTCAATTATCTAGAGATCATTCAGACAAGTGTCCACCCTATCTACAATCAGAGGACTCCATAAACCCGCACTAGATGGTGAGCTAACTCTACTACTCTTAACACACTCTTATATTGATCAAATTGGACAAAGATTTAAAGTAACCTGGTGTACCAAAACATATTTAGCAGGTTACTTGGTTGCTGAAAAAGCAGTCACAGCAGAAATCTCTCATTTATTCTTTTCTCCCTCCTGTGTTTTTAGTCATGGACCGACCCAACCCCGAGGAGACTGTAACCAGCAGCTTTGGTCGATTCATCCAGAGAGTGCAGCCAAGTCATCTGTCACCAGTCGTACTCCAAAGAAGCAAACGCATGGTGCTGGACAGCATTGGTGTAGGACTGCTGGGTAGCACCACTGAAGTGTTTGAACTTGCACTTCAGCATTGCCAGGTAATGGCACACAACAGCAACATGTTAACAATAAACTAATAAGGGAGTACAAATGATTATAAATATATGGTTTAATGGACGTTCATTTCTAAGTATAAGGAGAAAGTACAACATTTCTGATCAGAACAACATGTTAATAATTCTCTTCTCAGCACAGAGTTAGCACCAAATGCTGACCCTAGAACAATGGCATGGGCTTTATAGAATATACTTCACCCCTAACACCCCTTTCGAATTTATTTTGTGTGTGTTTTGTCTACACTGTCAAGTTTTTCCAATCTTTCAAACCTTAACTCCTGTTTGTACAAAAGCAATGCAGTATCCAATGGTGAAATAAAGCCTGTCCACAGGCTACTTTGGCAGAGCTCATTGTATGTAACAGCAAGTAATATTTTGAGGGCAGTTTAAACAGAACTGCCACTGTAGTAAACAAATTCAACTGAACAATGTGAGTGTGGTTAAATTTTATATACATAAACCTTAAGAAAGGAATGCTAGCCTTACCTTTAAACATAACCTTAACCTATGTACTGTAGGTCGGTCCATGACTAAATTCATCCAGAGAGTGCAGCCAAGTCATCTGTCACCAGTCGTACTCCAAAGAAGCAAACGCATGGTGCTGGACAGCATTGGTGTAGGTCTGCTGGGTAGCACCACTGAAGTGTTTGAACTTGCACTTCAGCATTGCCAGGTAATGGCACACAACAGCAACATGTTAACAATAAACTAATAAGGGAGTACGAAAATGCACCAAATGCTGACCCTAGAACAATGGCATGGGCTTTATAGAATATACTTCCTAATGGCCTTTAACATTGGCATTGAGATGCAAGGTCGCCTGATGAGATTTTCCAATGAAGCCCACAACATTCCTAAGAGGTAAGAATTGTCTCTATAACAATAAACTAATAAGGGAGTACGAAAATGCACCAAATGCTGACCCTAGAACAATGGCATGGGCTTTATAGAATATACTTCACCCCTAACACCCCTTTCGAATTTATTTTGTGTGTGTTTTGTCTACACTGTCAAGTTTTTCCAATCTTTCAAACCTTAACTCCTGTTTGTACAAAAGCAATGCAGTATCCAATGGTGAAATAAAGCCTGTCCACAGGCTACTTTGGCAGAGCTCATTGTATGTAACAGCAAGTGACCCATCTTTCCTCTTTTCTCTCAAAGCACATGTACGCTCCCGATGACATCAGCTTTGTTTATGGGCGCAGTGGAACCAAGCTTTCCCCAACCCTAGCTGCCTTAGTCAATGGAGTAGCAGTGAGTATTCCTTTTCATACTTGAAATAAGGGACTGAAAAAAAAAAATTCTCCCCATAGCATCATTGGCAAATAAGAGAAAATGGAACTCTTATTAAGCCTATCTCATATTGTCCTGTGGTCAAATGTTGATCCATTCATGTGATATTGTTCAACTAGGGTAAAGAGCTAAAAGCTACATCTTGACCTTTATAAAGGAATTGGTATACTTCTAAAGTATATGTAGCAGACAGCTTGCATTGCCAGTAATAAGCCAAATTGTGTACTTACAAGGCACCATTTGATGATTAGCATGTTTTCTTCAGGTTCATTCTATGGACTGTGATGATACTTGGCACCCTGCAACTCATCCCTCTGGTGCAGTGCTTCCTGCTCTTCTTGCCATTTGTGACATGTTTCCCAAAAACAGCAAGCCAAGTGGTCTGGACCTCCTAATGGCCTTTAACATTGGCACTGAGATGCAAGGTCGCCTGATGAGATTTTCCAATGAAGCCCACAACATTCCTAAGAGGTAAGAATTGTCTCTATAACAAAAAAAAATAATTCTCTACACATCACCGTAAAACAAGGTTGAGCAACCATCATAACACGATACCTCATCGTTCTAATATAGTCCTAAAATTAGTAATAATAGTATTAAAATAAGTAATATTTTGAGGGCAGTTTAAACAGAACTGCCACTGTAGTAAACAAATTCAACTGAACAATGTGAGTGTGGTTAAATTTTATATACATAAACCTTAAGAAAGGAATGCTAGCCTTACCTTTAAACATAACCTTAACCTATGTACTGTAGGTCGGTCCATGACTAAAAACACAGATGGATGAATAGAATAAATGAGACATTTCTGCTGTGACTGATTTTTCAGCAACCGATATGATATGTTTTAAGTTATGCCATAAATATGATCTGTAATGTCTGACTTGAAGACTATGATTTTGTAATTGTATGCAAACTTTTCGGAATAGTTTTTAATAAATGCATTAAAAGGCATGAATTAAATATCCTTTTAAATTATTTTTTTCAAGGTTCCATCCCCCTAGTGTCGTGGGGACACTGGGAAGTGCTGCTGCCTGTGCCCGGCTCCTTTCCCTCGACCATTCTCAGTGCAGCCATGCCTTGGCCATCGCTGCCTCATTAGCAGGGGCGCCAATGGCCAATGCTGCCACTCAGTCCAAGCCTCTGCACATTGGTAATGCCTCTCGTCTGGGCCTTGAAGCTGCCCTGCTAGCCTCACGTGGGCTGGAGGCAAGCCCCCTGGTCCTGGATGGAGTTCCTGGGGTAGCTGGTTTTAGTGCATTTTATGAAGACTATAGCCCAAGGCCGATGGTGTTGCCCGAAGAGGCAGAGCACACATTCCTTTTGGAGACACAAGATATTGCCTTTAAGCGATTTCCAGCCCACTTGGGCATGCACTGGGTTGCTGATGCTGCTGCCCATGTCCACAAGGCTTTGCTGCATCTTTCTGATGGAGTCATCTCCCCAAACTCAGTGCAGGAAATCCTACTACGGGTGCCACATTCAAAGTATATAAATCGGCCCTTCCCAGAGTCAGAGCACCAGGCACGTCACTCCTTCCAGTTCAATGCTTGCACCACTCTGCTCGATGGCCAGGTAACAGTGCAGTCCTTTCAGCCTGAAGCACTACTGAGGCCAGAGCTTCATGCCCTGCTCTCCCGCGTCCGTGTAGAGCACCCCCAGGACAATCCAGCCAACTTTGACCGAATGTATGGTGAAGTGCAGGTCACTTTAGTGAATGGAATTGTGTTACAAGGTCATTGTGACACCTTCTATGGCCATTGGAGGAAGCCACTGAGTGATAAGAGCCTGCAGAAAAAGTTCCGCAATAATGCAAGTGTAGTGCTGCCACCAGAGAAAGTGAATGGCCTTATAGAAGCTGTGGAGGGGTTGGAGTTTCTGTCTAACTGCGAACCACTGCTAGCTCAGCTGCAGTAAACAGCTTGATTATGTTCATGTCTAAATCAACTACTTTTGTACTGAAGGACAGTTACTTTGAAGGAAAATCTTGTGAAAATAATGGTTATTTATAGAATTATTTATTTTTCTTTTAATTAGTTGTAGCTGTTTCTCTGAAAAAACAGTAGCACTGAGACATACAATATGGTAATTTATTATAAAGTAAAATTAGTTGTAGACAACTATATTTCTATACTGTAATACATATACTCCCTTTTCCTTTTGTAGACATTTGCTGTGTTGATATTAAATTTTTGTGCAATATGCCTACATAAGTGTGAATAAAAGAAATTATTTAAATTAACCTTTTGCTTTTTAGTAGATTTACTACGTTATAATATGATAATTGGTATATAATAAAAAAAATAGATAATTTTATAAAAATCTGAAAACAAACATTTAAAAAACGACTATTATTGTAAATTCCCTAATAAAATCTTTATAATGGGCTGATTCAGACAAGTGCACAAGTACATAGACATGGCACTTATGGCATAGTACAAGCCCTACTGTATGAGTTAATGATTTGCTTTTAAAGGCCATCGTATTTGTCAGATTACAAATATTTTTCTTTACACTTTAAGCATAGAGCAGTGACCAAAGATGAGAGAAGGAAATGTGTTTCATTGAGATTCCAAGATTTGTGGAATAATAAGAGACCTTGGTTTATTGGAAGAGGAATAAAGAGACCCCTTTGTATTTGTATTTACTCAACTATTTTATTTATTTACAACTTTTTTCTTTCTTTCAGTGTTTTTTGCTATTTCTTACTTGTTTTCGTTTAGTGTGTGCCCTGTTTTGGTATATGTTTATCCAAACATATTGGTGCTATTTTAAATGTATATTTTGTTTTGGTTTTGTTCAATAAAAAATGAACTAAATATAATTTCTTCAACAGAAGATTATCGAGGCTTAAGGAAATTAAGTAATTTTAAGTAATTTTCCTTGTGGAAAAAGTTTTTTTTTTTTTTTTTTTTTCCATGGGATGTGTAAACTGTTAGAATGGCTCAGTGACATATTGTGCAAGCCACGAAAGTTGGGAGTACTCTAAAAAGGACAAGTTTCATGTTATTGTTGTCTTCTGCATTTGTGCATCCCTCGTATTCTGATTAAAAAGCTGCACTGAGAGTTAACACTCCCGCGGGACTATTCAAGTCTCCCACATGTAGGAGTGCGACTGCTGTATGATGTAGAGACATAACGTTTAGAACACTCAGGATTGCAGAGTGTCTTGCTTCCCTGTCATCCAAGTGACGTCTACATTTAATTAATCCCCAGTGCTGCTGCCTGTGCCATCTGTCAATTTATTGTTGAGACATTTGATTTGTGGTACGTATTCATCACTTTTTGGGACAAATACAACTTTTGCCCTCAAAGCAGGCGTTCAAAATTTCTATGGACAGATCATTGTATGTTTTTTTTCCTGCGGGAAGTTTAAAACCAGTTTGTCTCATATGCTCCCAAAACCATGGTGCTAATAAAATACCTACTCTTATATGCATGTTGAGTAAAAGTGATGTCATGAACAGCCGGATTTAATGATCCTAGATTTCTAGGCGTTTAGGTAGGGTGAGTTTGCTGGTCTATCAAGCACAGCAATACCATGGTACTTAAACCAGATATTAGTACTTTTGGCAGTGTGGGCAGGTGCCACGTCCTGCTGAAAAATGAAATCAGCATCTCCATAAAGCTGGTCAGCAGAGGGAAGCATAAAATATTCTAAAACGTCCAGGTAGACGGCTGCGCTGACCTTGGACGTGATAAAGCACAGTGGACCAACACCAGCAGAAGACGAGGCTCCCCAAACCACCACTGACTGCAAACTTTACATTGGACTTCAAGCAACCTTGAAGTGTGATTTTGTGCCTCTCCTCTCTTCCTTTAGACACAGGTACCTTCATTTCCAAATGAAATAGACAATGTACTTTCATCTGAAAATAGGACTTTGGCCCCCTGAGCAACAGTTCAATCCTTTTTGTTCTTAGCCCATGTGATGTTGTCTCTGGTTCAAGAGTGGTTTGACACAAAGAATGTGACAGTTGTATCCCATGTCCTGGATACGTCTTTGTGTGGTGGCTCTTGAAGCACTGACTTCAGCTGCTGTCTACTCCTGTTGAATCTTCCCCAAATTCTTGAATAGGCTTGGATTCACAATCCATTTAAGGCTGTGGGTATCCCTGTTGCTTTTGTACATTTTTCTGCCACATTTTTCTTTCCATTCAACTTTCCATTAAGGAGTTTGGATACAGCAGTCTGTAAATAGCCAGCTTCTTTAGCAATGACCTTTAGTGACCCACTGAACCAGACTAGGAGACTATTTAAAGGCTCAGGAAACCTTGGCAGGTGTTTTGAGTTAATTAGCTAATTAAAGTGTGACCACATTAGTCTCCAATATTAAACTTTTTCACAATATTGTTATTTTCTGAGATACTGAGTTTTGGGTTTCTATTGGCTGTAAGCCATAATTATCAGAATTAAAAGAAATAAACACTTAAACTATGTCAGCCTGTGTGTAGTGAATCTATATTACTATATATGAGTTTCACTTTTTGAATTGAATTACTGAAATAAATTAACTTTTTTTGATGATATTTTAATTTATTGAGAAGCACCTGTATTTATTTAACAAAAATGTGGCTAATACTAAGTACCCCTTTGCTGCTTCCACAGGATTTAAGATGGTAAGTTGCAATCAGGTTTTAATCTTAATTTATCGTTAGTAGTGCTACAGACCTCTATGGTAACAGAAGTTTTGACTGGTTTATCTGGTTTATTAGACTGGTTTATTAGACAGTTTATCTGGTCTGGAGGATTCAGGTGTGTGGCAACACAATGCCAAGAGGAGAAGAAATAAACAATGGGCTTTGAGAAGCAATTGTTGCTGCACATCAATCTGGAAAGGGTCATAAAACCAATTCCAAACAATTTGGGGTTCAACATTTTACAGTAAGAAAGATTATTCACAAATGGAAAGCACTCAAGACAGTTGTCAGTCTTCCCAGGTGTAAATGACCAAGCACATTGACCCCAATCTCAGACCGAGCAATGACCAGAGAAATATATATAAAAAAAAAAAGCTACATCTCAGAGCCAACAGGCCTCACTGAGCATGTTAAATGTTAGCACAATTACAAGAAGACTGAGCAAGTACAGTTTGTTGTTGGATAGGTCTGCCAAAAAAATACATGACTGAGGTTTGCAAAACTACATCTGATCAAACCACAAGGCTTCTAGAACAATGTCCTCCGGACAAATGGAGCAAAGTGGAGTTGTTTGGCCTTTTGCAAAACCCAAACAGCATTTCGGCATAAATTCCTCAAACCCACTGTCAAGCAAGGTGGTGGATAGGTGATGATTTGGATAATTGAAAGAATTAAGTTTTGTTAAAAACAGGCACACTATTGTTTTTCTTGTGAAATTCCCAGTGTTTGATGTGTCACATGACCCTCTTTCTATTGAAAAAACAAAAGTTGGTTTTAAAATGACCGACTTCAAAATGGCCACCATGGTCACCACCCATCTTGAAAAGTTTTCCCCCTCACATATACTAATGTGCCACAAACAGGAAGTTAATATCAACAACCATTCTCATTTTATTAAGGTGTATCCATATAAAAGGCCCACCCTGTACTTTCTCCACTTTCAGTCATGGGCTATGTGTATAAACCTTGTGCAACCCAAAAAAAGCCCTAAACAAAAATAACATGTGGCATGGGACTGGAAACATTTGTGACACAAGTATCATTATTCATAGTGAATAGAATCCGTGATAATTTAGCTATTGTCTTTTTTATGTATGTTTATGTTTGGCATCCAATTAACCAATAAGAATTTTTTTTTTTCATGGATAAATAATTCTAACAAGAAGATCCATACTTCCAAGTAATTTATCATGCACACTAACTCACTCACTCATCTTCTATACCACATCATCCTGTATTAAGGGATAGGAGCCTATCCCACGAGACTTAGTACACGAAGCAGGGTACATCCTGGACAGGGTGCCAATCTATCGCAGGGCACACACATACACTACGGGCAATTTTTTGGGGGAACGGCAATTAGCCTAACTTGCATATCTTTGAACTGTGGGAGGAAACCCACCAAGCACAGGGAGAACATGAAAACTCCATGCACACAGAGAATGGATTCGACCCTGGCCAGGAATTGAACCCAGACCCTGGAGGTGCAAGGCGACAGTGCTAACCACTACACCAACGCATCATGCACACATTTTCTATAAAAACTGAAGTTTTAGGTCAGTATATTACATTCATTATGCCAGACATTCCTTCTGTATAATCACACGTACTGGATATTATCAGGAAAAACATACAAAATTGAGGTATCAGTTAATTAAAAACCAAGGTGTGGTAATGTAAGATGACACTGTGAACTCTCAAGTCAGATGATAAGATAAAATTCCCCAACTTGTCATTTCTCATCATATATAAAATGTTTATAATATAAGAATATAATTGTAAAACATATAATAAGGGAAAGCATTTTAAACACATTTTATAAAAGTTTACTGTATTGAATTTAAATAAATTTTATTTGCTTGTTATTTGTTGTTTATTTTTATTGTTGTTAATTTGCTACATACTATAGGGGTGTAAAACAAGGTTATAGGAATTACACATTACTCATTACACAAAAGCAACACAAATAAAAGAACATGATTGAAAGAATTACAAAAAATTTAACAAGTGTTAAACAATGTTCAACTATACAGTATGTTGTGTGTGTGTGTGTGTGTGTGTGTGTGTGTGTTTATTTAACAAAATAAAAATGAAATAAATGTTTAAAACAAATATCATTATGGTTTGTTATAAAACGTAAATGGAATCCCCTGTAGGTTTTACTATAGTTGTCTTTTTTTAAATGCTTTATTTGTTATTTACATGGAGGGTGTGTCAACAATGAGTTTCATGCGACCGGAATCCCCAAACTGTTACAGATTACATACAGTCTGCATGATTTTAGGGGTGAAACTAGAGGTTTGGCAGGTTTAAAAAAACAATTGTTTTAATGTGTGTGTATGTGTGTGTTGATTCTCCATCTGGATTACCCCACAGAAAATGCTTTTAAATGCCACAAATTCTTATTCAAATCCACACTTTCCAGCTGTAAACAAGACCTCTGCTCTGCCAGAGAACAGCAAACCTGAGCAACAAGCCCAGGGAGTGTATATTTTTGTATGAGGTTACATTAGGGAGAAATCTTGTTTGAACCGTGACCTACAAGTGTGGAAGAAGGAGTAAAAGCAGGGACATGATAAAACTGTTTTTCACTGTTTATGGTAGTAGTAAGGTATGCTTGTAGCACAATAAAAGACCTGGTGAAATATAAGCATGTTCATAATGGTCTGCAGTTATTTGGACTGTTACAAACAAAGTAATGATTAAAAAGACATTACAGTAAACTGTAACAAAATAAGAGATAAGTATTAACAGGTGGCAGGTGTGTGCTGCCTCACTGAAGTGTACATTAGTTCAACAGATCAAATTTCCTGATTTTAAACTGTCGCACACAAAATTCAATGTCTAGGGAATAAGAAGTGTTTCTGTGAAAAGAGAAGTTTAGCAAGGTTAATAAAACAAGTATATATATATATATATATATATATATATATATATATATATATATATATATATATATATACATACACTGTTCTTTTGTCTTTTTCTTTACAAGGCTGCCTTTTCAAAAATATCAAGTGAATTGATATATATATATTCACTTGATATTTTTGAAAAGGCAGCCTTGTAAAGAAAAAGACAAAAGAACAGTGTTTCACATTGTAAACTTTATAATTAGCTGCTTCTTTTAAAACACAGTGGAACCTCAGTTCACAAATGTAATTCATTCCTAAGTTTTGTTCGTAACCTGATTTGGTCGTACAGTGGTTCAGTCTTTGTTCATAGGAATATATGTAAATAGAATTAATCTGTTCTCCATCACTATGAACTATGTTTAACTTTTGATTTGTTTTGTTTATATCACAAAATATAAAACAAAGTATGAAAAAGCCTTAATTATACAAAAATATTACAACACTAAATATAAATATAAACTGTACAGGAGAAAGTGAACACTTGATTTTTACATGTACTGTACATATATTGGTCCCGCATTTTTCTTAGGGATATGAAGGGATGAAAGAGAAAATGGGTAGGGATGAGATTAGTGTTTGGAAGGAAAGTCCAGCACATTTTGGTGTTTTCTCTGCTCCCAATGCACCTGATTTAACTAGTTGGCTAGTTAGCAGCCTTTTTTGAATGCATCCAGGACCCCTTACCCAACATCAGTGCTTTATCTCACTAATGTGGTTGAAATGGGGCAATCCCCACAACCTTGCCCAAAATCTCGTTGAAAGCCTTCCTGAAAGAGTCGCGGTTACTACAAGATCAAAAGAAGGACCAACCCTTTATTAATTGAATGGGATTATACAAACTGAATGAATTTGGCCACATAGTGTACTTGGACTAATAATAGTGTTATTGGCAATCATTCGCAAATATAAGAAAGCTGTTGTTTGAATTGCTGGGTATGCCAGCATAAGTAAAAAAATATATATATATTATTTATTTTTAATTAGTTTATTTTTTCCCTGTGTCCTTTCATATAAAAGTTCATAATAATTTTAACAATTGGATAGCTTCACTCACAATAAATAGTTGATTGTACTGTGGTCACTTCAGATATTATGATCTTTTTAAGTGCTTTGTGTATAGATTTTATTTTAATTACCCTTTTGTAGTAACACATGCTTTTATTAAAATACCATAAAAAAGAAATTGGTCAAATAACAAAAATACAAGAAGAGGAAGAAGAATGATTTCTTTCTTGATTTATTTATCCTACACTTTAGGCAATAAATTACAAAAAAAAAAATGGAGATACTATTAACATACATGCCAGCATATAATTTAGTGTCTGTGTCAATGTTTATAAATGGTAACACATTTAGAAAAATATATATTCACATATCATATATAGACACCTACAATATATACTATCATCCATCTAAAGTATATAATATCATCCATCTCTCCTGGGCATGTTTATTCCACAATGTTTTTTACAACAACAAAACATTAATAGTTTATATAGTTATTTTACCATCATGCTCTCACTTTTAAATTTATTACCAATAATCTGTCAGACATTTTGCCTTTTTATCACCATAGTTTTTACACTGTAGTTAAATTAAAGTTTGTATGCTTTGATGCTGTAGCTTAATTTCTCATAACATGCTGTTTTTCACCCTCTCAAAAATTTGCTGCACCTTTGTTGCAGGGACACAACCTTCTCGCAGGAAATGTATGGTACCTAAAAAGCAACGTCTATTAGTAGGGACATTAAAAAGGTAAACAATGTAGAAATACTGTATCTTTGGTAAACTCATTTTTGGATTACCTTCATCAATTTTCAGGCAGTTGACCACAGTTGAGCCTACCAGCTCATTGGACTGCCCATCACACAGTACTCCTTGGATCTTGTGTCCAAGGCGCCTGGTAGACATTTAAAAGTTCTTCTGTTATGCCTTAATGTTAAAACCTTTATTTACTACCAAAAATGTTTGGTTACACAGTGGTTTCTTTTTTTTACCATAAACAGTAAGGATCATTACAAAATCTATAAGTGAATTTCAGTGCACAAATAATTACAAAGTCTCTGCTCTATAAATCAATAAAATAGGAAGCAATATTAATTTGGACTACGAACAGGGTTGATGATTTTTTAACAAACCTTAGTGTACATTGCAAGTTTATTGCAACAGTCATGAGTCATGAAATACAACTTACTTAATAACCATGTCATGATGTGTGCTGTCAGGTTCACCACTTGGATTTGCAGATGTGATAGCCAAAGGCCCAGTGATGTCACACAGATGGGCAGTGACTGTGTGGTCAGGGACACGAATCATTATGCTGTCCTTGGTCCCCACACGATCGTATGCAGCCCCCACACCTTAAAACAATAGGTTTATGCAAGTTACACAATAATAAAATGAAAATGTTTGATCAGACATTCTAATGCTGCTGTCTTACCAAGTTTAAGGAGCCAGTCTCCTTTTGGGACAATACAGCTGATCCCTCCTGGATATACATTTCTCATGAACTCCCAGAGCAATGGACTAAATGGTGGTTTTGTTGGAACAAGCTGCTCCAAACTAGAAATGCAGATGCAGATGGGCTTCTCTGCAGGACGTTCCTGTGGAGGATAATTTAAGAAAATGATTACAAGTTAAATTTTTCTCAAACAGGTTAGTACATCAAATATAAATGAAGAATTGCATGGTACTCACTTTAATATTGTAGATTTTCTCTATTGCACTTGGATGCTTGCAAGAAGCGGCCAAAGCATATACAGTATCTGTTGGTATACCACATACACCTTTGCTTTCCAGCAATTTCGCAATTTCTAGCAGTCCACTGGTCCCACGAGAAGATGGAATTGGACATGGAGCTGTAGCAGCAGATTTTTTCTTCTTATCATTATTCTATGAAAAGTACAAGACAAAATGACATTCAAATCATTTAAGTACTTTTAACAACTTAAATTTCCCATGTTGTAGCAATTTAAAAATACCTTTATGAGTGCGGGTCCAACTGGTATTATGGTCTTGGAGTATATGGAATTAACAAGTGATGCCAGAGTTCCATATAAACAAATTATGGTAAATATTGAAAGAGTAGCAACTGAAAAGGGGTATTTAAAAATAGTTATTGAATATAAAGTCATTTTTAAAGATTTATAAATTATTATTTCTGATTGTCCACTGTGAAGCAAACTTTACCTTCCAACTGGTATGGAAGTCTATTAAAAGTGGAAAGAAGAAGACACACCACTATGACCTCCATAATAATGGTTAATGCCAGCAAACAAGATTGTCATAAGCAGCTGCAAATCATAAAAAGGAATGAAATCAAGCATATTATTGTAAATATCCATTAGAAATTCCATCAAAATTAATAAAATTCAAATCAGAATTAGGATAGAATTAATAACCAAAAATGCTATTGCTCCTGCAGTAAACTTAATGATTCTGTTGAAAACTGCAGCTGTTGTCCTGTAAGAACACGGTCCAATATTTTAAGATTATTAAAGTTTATTTAAGATTATATGTAAATCTTGTGAAATGTTATGTAAGCTAATATTGTAATTCTAAAATAAGTTCAAGATTTACAATATAACATTAACATACCTGCAAATCTGAGCCATGTCCAGGTGGCCCAAATGGCCAAATAGAAGAAACATTAAGAAATCATATAAAGTATGTAAAAAACTTCACTTACCTGCTGTAAATCTGTAGTATAAGTACTATTGGATGGCAGTGGAAGGATTCTCTTTTAATAGAAATGTGCTTAAGTGAAGTAGCTTTAAGGCTCCCAACCAACCTGTTGCCTCAACTTGAAGGATGACATAATTGGTCAAATGCTAGGACTTTAAAGTTTCTACTCAAATGACGAAATATCCCACCCTTGTTGCGTAAAAAGGTTTTGGAAGTTCCAGTCTTGCGATTGGTGAGTGTTTTGTGCTATATAAAGAGAACATGAGGACTCACCTGAGAAGCAAGAGCATCAGCTACAAAGACATTGTGTGCAGAGACAAAGAAAAACCTACTGTAGGCTCCTTCAGTTTGACATCCACATAAATATCCTCAACCATACAGAGATACAATATGCTTCCCACAGTACAGGTAATGATGCTTTTTTAGAATTTTCATATTAATGAATGACAATGTTGCTGTGGAAAGTGTCTTTTCAGCTTTCTTTGCTTCTTTACTATTTTTATATGACAACTTGGACCGTGGTATACGTTACTCCTGATGCTCCTAACCTTAACTATTTCTATAATCTAGTAAAATATAGCTGGATTATTTAGAATAAAGAATATTGAACTCATGCTTGTTAAAAAAACATGACATATATCTTGTGTTATGTTAATACTAATACATTCTATGATACAAATTTTTCAATTATCTAGAGATCATTCAGACAAGTGTCCACCCTATCTACAATCAGAGGACTCCATAAACCCGCACTAGATGGTGAGCTAACTCTACTACTCTTAACACACTCTTATATTGATCAAATTGGACAAAGATTTAAAGTAACCTGGTGTACCAAAACATATTTAGCAGGTTACTTGGTTGCTGAAAAAGCAGTCACAGCAGAAATCTCTCATTTATTCCTTTCTTCCTCCTGTGTTTTTAGTCATGGACCGACCCAACCCCGAGGAGACTGTAACCAGCAGCTTTGGTCGATTCATCCAGAGAGTGCAGCCAAGTCATCTGTCACCAGTCGTACTCCAAAGAAGCAAACGCATGGTGCTGGACAGCATTGGTGTAGGTCTGCTGGGTAGCACCACTGAAGTGTTTGAACTTGCACTTCAGCATTGCCAGGTAATGGCACACAACAGCAACATGTTAACAATAAACTAATAAGGGAGTACAAATGATTATAAATATATGGTTTAATGGACGTTCATTTCTAAGTATAAGGAGAAAGTACAACATTTCTGAACAGAACAACATGTTAATAATTCTCTTCTCAGCACAGAGTTAGCACCAAATGCTGACCCTAGAACAATGGCATGGGCTTTATAGAATATACTTCACCCCTAACACCCCTTTCGAATTTATTTTGTGTGTGTTTTGTCTACACTGTCAAGTTTTTCCAATCTTTCAAACCTTAACTCCTGTTTGTACAAAAGCAATGCTGTATCCAATGCTAAAATAAAGCCTGTCCACAGGCTACTTTGGCAGAGCTCATTGTATGTAACAGCAAGTGACCCATCTTTCCTCTTTTCTCTCAAAGCACATGTACGCTCCCGATGACATCAGCTTTGTTTATGGGCGCAGTGGAACCAAGCTTTCCCCAACCCTAGCTGCCTTAGTCAATGGAGTAGCAGTGAGTATTCCTGTTCATACTGTGGGTCATACAGTAAATACATTTTACATCTTACAGACAATGATTGTCTTTTCCAATATGGTAGTTTTTTTTTCTTAGAAACAAATATTTGTGATCTTCAGGGCCTGAGAAATAATAAATCACAGTGTTTTATGTCACTTTTATTTTAACTAATCCCTATACTTAGATATTAAAGAAGAAAAGTGGAAAACAAACATAACTTGTCCACCTGAGACAGGTGGGGGGGGGGGGAGTTGGGGGAGTTGAAATGAAGGACTGAAAAAAAAAATTCTCCCCATAGCATCATTGGCAAATAAAAGGAAATGAAACTGTTATTAAGCCTTTCTCATATTGTCCTGTGGTCAAATGTTGATCCATTCATGTGATATTGTTCAACTAGGGTAAAGAGTTAAAAGCCACATCTTGACCTTTATAAAGGAATTGGTATACTTCTAAAGTATATGTAGCAGACAGCTTGCATTGCCAGTAATAAGCCAAATTGTGTACTTACAAGGCACCATTTGATGATTAGCATGTCTTCTTCAGGTTCATTCTATGGACTTTGATGATACTTGGCACCCTGCAACTCATCCCTCTGGTGCAGTGCTTCCTGCTCTTCTTGCCATTTGTGACATGTTTCCCAAAAACAGCAAGCCAAGTGGTCTGGACCTCCTAATGGCCTTTAACATTGGTATTGAGATGCAAGGTCGCCTGATGAGATTCTCCAATGAAGCCCACAACATTCCTAAGAGGTAAGAATTGTCTCTATAACAAAAAATAATAATTCTCTACACATCACCGTAAAACAAGGTTGAGCAACCATCATAACACGATACCTCATCGTTCTAATATAGTCTTAAAATTAGTAATAATATATTAAAATAAGTAATATTTTGAGGGCAGTTTAAACAGAACTGCCACTGTAGTAAACAAATTCAACTGAACAATGTGAGTGTGGTTAAATTTTATATACATAAACCTTAAGAAAGGAATGCTAGCCTTACCTTTAAACATAACCTTAACCTATGTACTGTAGGTCGGTCCATGACTAAAAACACAGATGGATGAATAGAATAAATGAGACATTTCTGCTGTGACTGATTTTTCAGCAACCGATATGATATGTTTTAAGTTATGCCATAAATATGATCTGTAATGTCTGACTTGAAGACTATGATTTTGTAATTGTATGCAAACTTTTCGGAATAGTTTTTAATAAATGCATTAAAAGGCATGAATTAAATATCCTTTTAAATTATTTTTTTCAAGGTTCCATCCCCCTAGTGTCGTGGGGACACTGGGAAGTGCTGCTGCCTGTGCCCGGCTCCTTTCCCTCGACCATTCTCAGTGCAGCCATGCCTTGGCCATCGCTGCCTCATTAGCAGGGGCGCCAATGGCCAATGCTGCCACTCAGTCCAAGCCTCTGCACATTGGTAATGCCTCTCGTCTGGGCCTTGAAGCTGCCCTGCTAGCCTCACGTGGGCTGGAGGCAAGCCCCCTGGTCCTGGATGGAGTTCCTGGGGTAGCTGGTTTTAGTGCATTTTATGAAGACTATAGCCCAAGGCCGATGGTGTTGCCCGAAGAGGCAGAGCACACATTCCTTTTGGAGACACAAGATATTGCCTTTAAGCGATTTCCAGCCCACTTGGGCATGCACTGGGTTGCTGATGCTGCTGCCCATGTCCACAAGGCTTTGCTGCATCTTTCTGATGGAGTCATCTCCCCAAACTCAGTGCAGGAAATCCTACTACGGGTGCCACATTCAAAGTATATAAATCGGCCCTTCCCAATGTCAGAGCACCAGGCACGTCACTCCTTCCAGTTCAATGCTTGCACCACTCTGCTCGATGGCCAGGTAACAGTGCAGTCCTTTCAGCCTGAAGCACTACTGAGGCCAGAGCTTCATGCCCTGCTCTCCCGCGTCCGTGTAGAGCACCCCCAGAACAATCCAGCCAACTTTGACCGAATGTATGGTGAAGTGCAGGTCACTTTAGTGAATGGAATTGTGTTACAAGGTCATTGTGACACCTTCTATGGCCATTGGAGGAAGCCACTGAGTGATGAGAGCCTGCAGAAAAAGTTCCGCAATAATGCAAGTGTAGTGCTGCCACCAGAGAAAGTGAATGGCCTTATAGAAGCTGTGGAGGGGTTGGAGTTTCTGTCTAACTGCGAACCACTGCTAGCTCAGCTGCAGTAAACAGCTTGTTTATGTTCATGTCTAAATCAACTACTTTTGTACTGAAGGACAGTTACTTTGAAGGAAACTCTTGTGAAAATAATGGTTATTTATAGAATTATTTCTTTTTCTTTTAATTAGTTGTAGCTGTTTCTCTGAAAAAACAGTAGCACTGAGACATACAATATGGTAATTTATTATAAAGTGAAATTAGTTGTAGACAACTATATTTCTATACTGTAATACATATACTCCCTTTTCCTTTTGTAGACATTTGCTGTGTTGATATTAAATTTTTGTGCAATATGCCTACATAAGTGTGAATAAAAGAAATTATTTAAATCTACCCTTTGCTTTTTAGTAGATTTACTACGTTATAATATGATAATTGGTATATAATAAAAAAAATAGATAATTTTATAAAAATCTGAAAACAAACATTTAAAAAACGACTATTATTGTAAATTCCCTAATAAAATCTTTATAATGGGCTGATTCGGACAAGTGCACAAGTACATAGACATGGCACTTATGGCATAGTACAAGCCCTACTGTATGAGTTAATGATTTGCTTTTAAAGGCCATCGTATTTGTCAGATTACAAATATTTTTCTTTACACTTTAAGCATAGAGCAGTGACCAAAGATGAGAGAAGGAAATGTGTTTCATTGAGATTCCAAGATTTGTGGAATAATAAGAGACCTTGGTTTATTGGAAGAGGAATAAAGAGACCCCTTTGTATTTGTATTTACTCAACTATTTTATTTATTTACAACTTTTTTCTTTCTTTCAGTGTTTTTTGCTATTTCTTACTTGTTTTCGTTTAGTGTGTGCCCTGTTTTGGTATATGTTTATCCAAACATATTGGTGCTATTTTAAATGTATATTTTGTTTTGGTTTTGTTCAATAAAAATAAACTAAATATAATTTCTTCAACAGAAGATTATCGAGGCTTAAGGAAATTAAGTAATTTTAAGTAATTTTCCTTGTGGAAAAAGTTTTTTTTTTTTTGTTTCGTTTTCCATGGGATGTGTAAACTGTTAGAATGGCTCAGTGACATATTGTGCAAGCCACGAAAGTTGGGAGTACTCTAAAAAGGACAAGTTTCATGTTATTGTTGTCTTCTGCATTTGTGCATCCCTCGTATTCTGATTAAAAAGCTGCACTGAGAGTTAACACTCCCGCGGGACTATTCAAGTCTCCCACATGTAGGAGTGCGACTGCTGTATGATGTAGAGACATAACGTTTAGAACACTCAGGATTGCAGAGTGTCTTGCTTCCCTGTCATCCAAGTGACATCTACATTTAATTAATCCCCAGTGCTGCTGCCTGTGCCATCTGTCAATTTATTGTTGAGACATTTGATTTGTGGTACGTATTCATCACTTTTTGGGACAAATACAACTTTTGCCCTCAAAGCAGGCGTTCAAAATTTCTATGGACAGATCATTGTATGTTTTTTTTCCTGCGGGAAGTTTAAAACCAGTTTGTCTCATATGCTCCCAAAACCATGGTGCTAATAAAATACCTACTCTTATATGCATGTTGAGTAAAAGTGATGTCATGAACAGCCGGATTTAATGATCCTAGATTTCTAGGCGTTTAGGTAGGGTGAGTTTGCTGGTCTATCAAGCACAGCAATACCATGGTACTTAAACCAGATATTAGTACTTTTGGCAGTGTGGGCAGGTGCCACGTCCTGCTGAAAAATGAAATCAGCATCTCCATAAAGCTGGTCAGCAGAGGGAAGCATAAAATGTTCTAAAACGTCCAGGTAGACGGCTGCGCTGACCTTGAACGTGATAAAGCACAGTGGACCAACACCAGCAGAAGACGAGGCTCCCCAAACCACCACTGACTGCAAACTTTACATTGGACTTCAAGCAACCTTGAAGTGTGATTTTGTGCCTCTCCTCTCTTCCTTCAGACACAGGTACCTTCATTTCCAAATGAAATAGACAATTTACTTTCATCTGAAAATAGGACTTTGGCCCCCTGAGCAACAGTTCAATCCTTTTTGTTCTTAGCCCATGTGATGTTGTCTCTGGTTCAAGAGTGGTTTGACACAAAGAATGTGACAGTTGTATCCCATGTCCTGGATACGTCTTTGTGTGGTGGCTCTTGAAGCACTGACTTCAGCTGCTGTCTACTCCTGTTGAATCTTCCCCAAATTCTTGAATTGGCTTGGATTCACAATCCATTTAAGGCTGTGGGTATCCCTGTTGCTTTTGTACATTTTTCTGCCACATTTTTCTTTCCATTCAACTTTCCATTAAGGAGTTTGGATACAGCAGTCTGTAAATAGCCAGCTTCTTTAGCAATGACCTTTTGTGACCCACTGAACCAGACTAGGAGACTATTTAAAGGCTCAGGAAACCTTGGCAGGTGTTTTGAGTTAATTAGCTAATTAAAGTGTGACCACATTAGTCTCCAATATTAAACTTTTTCACAATATTCTCATTTTCTGAGATACTGAGTTTTGGGTTTCTATTGGCTGTAAGCCATAATCATCAGAATTAAAAGAAATAAACACTTAAACTATGTCAGCCTGTGTGTAGTGAATCTATATATTACTATATATGAGTTTCACTTTTTGAATTGAATTACTGAAATAAATTAACTTTTTTTGATGATATTTTAATTTATTGAGAAGCACCTGTATTTATTTAACAAAAATGTGGCCAATACTAAGTAGCCCTTTGCTGCTTCCACAGGATTTAAGATGGTAAGTTGCAATCAGGTTTTAATTTTAATTTATCGTTAGTAGTGCTACAGACCTCTATGGTAGCAGAAGTTTTGACTGGTTTATCTGGTTTATTAGACTGGTTTATTAGACAGTTTATCTGGTCTGGAGGATTCAGGTGTGTGGCAACACAATGCCAAGAGGAGAAGAAATAAACAATGGGCTTTGAGAAGCAATTGTTGCTGCACATCAATCTGGAAAGGGTCATAAAACCAATTCCAAACAATTTGGGGTTCAACATTTTACAGTAAGAAAGATTATTCACAAATGGAAAGCACTCAAGACAGTTGCCAATCTTCCCAGGTGTAAATGGCCAAGCACATTGACCCCAATCTCAGACCGTGCAATGACCAGAGAAATATATAAAAAAAAAAAAGCTACATCTCAGAGCCAACAGACCTCACTGAGCATGTTAAATGTTAGCACAATTACAAGAAGACTGAGCAAGTACAGTTTGTTGTTGGATAGGTCTGCCAAAAAAATACATGACTGAGGTTTGCAAAACTACATCTGATCAAACCACAAGGCTTCTAGAACAATGTCCTCCGGACAAATGGAGCAAAGTGGAGTTGTTTGGCCTTTTGCAAAACCCAAACAGCATTTCGGCATAAATTCCTCAAACCCACTGTCAAGCAAGGTGGTGGATAGGTGATGATTTGGATAATTGAAAGAATTAAGTTTTGTTAAAAACAGGCACACTATTGTTTTTCTTGTGAAATTCCCAATGTTTGATGTGTCACATGACCCTCTTTCTATTGAAAAAACAAAAGTTGGTTTCAAAATGACCGACTTCAAAATGGCCACCATGGTCACCACCCATCTTGAAAAGTTTTCCCCCTCACATATACTAATGTGCCACAAACAGGAAGTTAATATCAACAACCATTCTCATTTTGTTAAGGTGTATCCATATAAAAGGCCCACCCTGTACTTTCTCCACTTTCAGTCATGGGCTATGTGTATAAACCTTGTGCAACCCAAAAAAAGCCCTAAACAAAAATAACATGTGGCATGGGACTGGAAACATTTGTGACACAAGTATCATTATTCATAGTGAATAGAATCCGTGAGAATTTAGCTATTGTCTTTTTTATGTATGTTTATGTTTGGCATCCAATTAACCAATAAGAATTTTTTTTTTTCATGGATAAATAATTCTAACAAGAAGATCCATACTCCCAAGTAATTTACCATGCACACTAACTCACTCACTCATCTTCTATACCACATCATCCTGTATTAAGGGATAGGAGCCTATCCCACGAGACTTAGTACACGAAGCAGGGTACATCCTGGACAGGGTGCCAATCTATCGCAGGGCACACACATACACTACGGGCAATTTTTGGGGGGAACGGCAATTAGCCTAACTTGCATATCTTTGAACTGTGGAAGGAAACCCACCAAGCACAGGGAGAACATGCAAACTCCATGCACACAGAGAATGGATTCGACCCTGGCCAGGAATTGAACCCAGACCCTGGAGGTGCAAGGCGACAGTGCTAACCACTACACCAACGCATCATGCACACATTTTCTATAAAAACTGAAGTTTTAGGTCAGTATATTACATTCATATTGCCAGACATTCCTTCTGTATAATCACACGTACTGGATATTATCAGGAAAAACATACAAAATTGAGGTATCAGTTAATTAAAAACCAAGGTGTGGTAATGTAAGATGACACTGTGAACTCTCAAGTCAGATGATAAGATAAAATTCCCCAACTTGTCATTTCTCATCATATATAAAATGTTTATAATATAAGAATATAATTGTAAAACATATAATAAGGGAAAGCATTTTAAACACATTTTATAGAAGTTTACTGTATTGAATTTAAATAAATTTTATTTGCTTGTTATTTGTTGTTTATTTTTATTGTTGTTAATTTGTTACATACTATAGGGGTGTAAAACAAGGTTATAGGAATTACACATTACTCATTACACAAAAGCAACACAAATAAAAGAACATGATTGAAAGAATTACAAATAATTTAACAAGTGTTAAACAATGTTCAACTATACAGTATGTTGTGTGTGTGTGTGTGTGTGTGTGTGTGTGTGTGTGTGTGTGTGTGTGTTTATTTAACAAAATAAAAATGAAATAAATGTTTAAAACAAATATCATTATGGTTTGTTATAAAACGTAAATGGAATCCCCTGTAGGTTTTACTATAGTTGTCTTTTTTTAAATGCTTTATTTGTTATTTACATGGAGGGTGTGTCAACAATAAGTTTCATGCGACCGGAATCCCCAAACTGTTACAGATTACATACAGTCTGCATGATTTTAGGGGTGAAACTAGAGGTTTGGCAGGTTTAAAAAAACAATTGTTTTAATGTGTGTGTATGTGTGTGTTGATTCTCCATCTGGATTACGCCACAGAAAATGCTTTTAAATGCCACAAATTCTTATTCAAATCCACACTTTCCAGCTGTAAACAAGACCTCTGCTCTGCCAGAGAACAGCAAACCTGAGCAACAAGCCCAGGGAGTGTATATTTTTGTATGAGGTTACATTAGGGAGAAATCTTGTTTGAACCGTGACCTACAAGTGTGGAAGAAGGAGTAAAAGCAGGGACATGATAAAACTGTTTTTCACTGTTTATGGTAGTAGTAAGGTATGCTTGTAGCACAATAAAAGACCTGGTGAAATATAAGCATGTTCATAATGGTCTGCAGTTATTTGGACTGTTACAAACAAAGTAATGATTAAAAAGACATTACAGTAAACTGTAATAAAATAAGAGATAAGTATTAACATGTGGCAGGTGTGTGCTGCCTCACTGAAGTGTATATTAGTTCAACAGATCAAATTTCCTGATTTTAAACTGTCGCACACAAAATTCAATGTCTAGGGAATAAGAGGTGTTTCTGTAAAAAGAGAAGTTTAGCAAGGTTAATAAAACAAGTATATATATATATATATATATATATATATATATATATATATATATATATATACATACATACACTGTTCTTTTGTCTTTTTCTTTACAAGGCTGCCTTTTCAAAAATATCAAGTGAATTGATATATATATATTCACTTGATATTTTTGAAAAGGCAGCCTTGTAAAGAAAAAGACAAAAGAACAGTGTTTCACATTGTAAACTTTATAATTAGCTGCTTCTTTTAAAATACAGTGGAACCTCAGTTCACAAATGTAATTCATTCCTAAGTTTTGTTCGTAACCTGATTTGGTCGTACAGTGGTTCATTCTTTGTTCATAGGAATATATGTAAATAGAATTAATCTGTTCTCCATCACTATGAACTATGTTTAACTTTTGATTTGTTTTGTTTATATCACAAAATATAAAACAAAGTATGAAAAAGCCTTAATTATACAAAAATATTACAACACTAAATATAAATATAAACTGTACAGGAGAAAGTGAACACTTGATTTTTACATGTACTGTACATATATTGGTCCCGCATTTTTCTTAGGGATATGAAGGGATGAAAGAGAAAATGGGTAGGGATGAGATTAGTGTTTGGAAGGAAAGTCCAGCACATTTTGGTGTTTTCTCTGCTCCCAATGCACCTGATTTAACTAGTTGGCTAGTTAGCAGCCTTTTTTGAATGCATCCAGGACTCTTACCCAACATCAGTGCTTTATCTCACTAATGTGGTTGAAATGGGGCAATCCCCACAACCTTGCCCAAAATCTCGTTGAAAGCCTTCCTGAAAGAGTCGCGGTTACTACAAGATCAAAAGAAGGACCAACCCTTTATTAATTGAATGGGATTATACAAACTGTACTGTAGGTGTGATGGATGGTTGTGATATGAATTTGGCCACATAGTGTACTTGGACTAATAATAGTGTTATTGGCAATCATTCGCAAATATAAGAAAGCTGTTGTTTGAATTGCTGGGTATGCCAGCATAAGTAAAAAAATATATATATATTATTTATTTTTAATTAGTTTATTTTTTCCCTGTGTCATTTCATATAAAAGTTCATAATAATTTTAACAATTGGATAGCTTCACTCACAATAAATAGTTGATTGTAAAATATTGAAAGACATTGGAGTGATTGTACTGTGGTCACTTCAGATATTATGATCTTTTTAAGTGCTTTGTGTATAGATTTTATTTTAATTACCCTTTTGTAGTAACACATGCTTTTATTAAAATACCATAAAAAAGAAATTGGTCGAATAACAAAAATACAAGAAGAGGAAGAAGAATGATTTCTTTCTTGATTTATTTATCCTACACTTTAGGCAATAAATTACAAAAAAAAAATGGAGATACTATTAACATACATGCCAGCATATAATTTAGTGTCTGTGTCAATGTTTATAAATGGTAACACATTTAGAAAAATATATATTCACATATCATATATAGACACCTACAGTATATACTATCATCCATCTAAAGTATATAATATCATCCATCTCTCCTGGGCATGTTTATTCCACAATGTTTTTTACAACAACAAAACATTAATAGTTTATATAGTTATTTTACCATCATGCTCTCACTTTTAAATTTATTACCAATAATCTGTCAGACATTTTGCCTTTTTATCACCATAGTTTTTACACTGTAGTTAAATCAAAGTTTGTATGCTTTGATGCTGTAGCTTAATTTCTCATAACATGCTGTTTTTCACCCTCACAAAAATTTGCTGCACCTTTGTTGCAGGGACACAACCTTCTCGCAGGAAATGTATGGTACCTAAAAAGCAACGTCTATTAGTAGGGACATTAAAAAGGTAAACAATGTAGAAATACTGTATCTTTGGTAAACTCATTTTTGGATTACCTTCATCAATTTTCAGGCAGTTGACCACAGTTGAGCCTACCAGCTCATTGGACTGCCCATCACACAGTACTCCTTGGATCTTGTGTCCAAGGCGCCTGGTAGACATTTAAAAGTTCTTCTGTTATGCCTTAATATTAAAACCTTTATTTACTACCAAAAATGTTTGGTTACACAGTGGTTTCTTTTTTTTACCATAAACAGTAAGGATCATTACAAAATCTATAAGTGAATTTCAGTGCACAAATAATTACAAAGTCTCCGCTCTATAAATAAATAAAATAGGAAGCAATATTAATTTGGACTACGAACAGGGTTGATGATTTTTTAACAAACCTTAGTGTACATTGCAAGTTTATTGCAACAGTCATGAGTCATGAAATACAACTTACTTAATAACCATGTCATGATGTGTGCTGTCAGGTTCACCACTTGGATTTGCAGATGTGATAGCCAAAGGCCCAGTGATGTCACACAGATGGGCAGTGACTGTGTGGTCAGGGACACGAATCATTATGCTGTCCTTGGTCCCCACACGATCGTATGCAGCCCCCACACCTTAAAACAATAGGTTTATGCAAGTTACACAATAATAAAATGAAAATGTTTGATCAGACATTCTAATGCTGCTGTCTTACCAAGTTTAAGGAGCCAGTCTCCTTTTGGGACAATACAGCTGATGCCTCCTGGATATACATTTCTCATGAACTCCCAGAGCAATGGACTAAATGGTGGTTTTGTTGGAACAAGCTGCTCCAAACTAGAAATGCAGATGCAGATGGGCTTCTCTGCAGGACGTTCCTGTGGAGGATAATTTAAGCAAATGATTACAAGTTAATTTTTTCTCAAACAGGTTAGTACATTAAATATAAATGAAGAATTGCATGGTACTCACTTTAATATTGTAGATTTTTTCTATTGCACTTGGATGCTTGCAAGAAGCGGCCAAAGCATATACAGTATCTGTTGGTATACCACATACACCTTTGCTTCCCAGCAATTTCGCAATTTCTAGCAGTCCACTGGTCCCACGAGAAGATGAGATTGGACATGGAGCTGTAGCAGCAGATTTTTTCTTTTTATCATTATTCTATGAAAAGTACAAGACAAAATGACATTCAAATCATTTAAGTACTTTTAACAACTTAAATTTCCCATGTTGTAGCAATTTAAAAATACCTTTATGAGTGCGGGTCCAACTGGTATTATGGTCTTGGAGTATATGGAAGTAACAAGTGATGCCAGAGTTCCATATAAACAAATTATGGTAAATATTGAAAGAGTAGCAACTGAAAAGGGGTATTTAAAAATAGTTATTGAATATAAAGTCATTTTTAAAGATTTATAAATTATTATTTCTGATTGTCCACTGTGAAGCAAACTTTACCTTCCAACTGGTATGGAAGTCTATTAAAAGTGGAAAGAAGAAGACACACCACTATGACCTCCATAATAATGGTTAATGCCTGCAAACAAGATTGTCATAAGCAGCTGCAAATCATAAAAAGGAATGAAATCAAGCATATTATTGTAAATATCCATTAGAAATTCCATCAAAATTAATAAAATTCAAATCAGAATTAGGATAGAATTAATAACCAAAAATTCTATTGCTCCTGCAGTAAACTTAATGATTCTGTTGAAAACTGCAGCTGTTGTCCTGTAAGAATTATTAATATTATAAGATTATTAAATTTTATTTAAGATTATATGTAAATCTTGTGAAATGTTATGTAAGCTAATATTGTAATTCTAAAATAAGTTCAAGATTTACAATATAACATTAACATACCTGCAAATCTGAGCCACGTCCAGGTGGCCCAAATGGCCAAATAGAAGAAACATTAAGAAATCATATAAAGTATGTAAAAAACTTCACTTACCTGCTGTAAATCTGTAGTATAAGTACTATTGGATGGCAGTGGAAGGATTCTCTTTTAATAGAAATGTGCTTAAGTGAAGTAGATGGAGCTTTAAGGCTCCCAACCAACCTGTTGCCTCAACTTGAAGGATGACATAATTGGTCAAATGCTGGGACTTTAAAGTTTCTACTCAAATGACGAAATATCCACCCCTGTTGCGTAAAAAGGTTTTGGAAGTTCCAGTCTTGCGATTGGTGAGTTTTTCGTGCTATATAAAGAGAACATGAGGACTCACCTGAGAAGCAAGAGCATCAGCTACAAAGACATTGTGTGCAGAGACAAAGAAAAGCCTACTGTAGGCTCCTTCAGTTTGACATCCACATAAATATCCTCAACCATACAGAGATACAATATGCTTCCCACAGTACAGGTAATGATGCTTTTTTAGAATTTTCATATTAATGAATGACAATGTTGCTGTGGAAAGTGTCTTTTCAGCTTTCTTTGCTTCTTTACTATTTTTTATGACAACTTGGACCGTGGTATACGTTACTCCTGATGCTCCTAACCTTAACTATTTCTATAATCTAGTAAAATATAGCTGGATTATTTAGAATAAAGAATCATGAACTCATGCTTGTTAAAAAAACATGACATATATCTTGTGTTATGTTAATACTAATACATTCTATGATACAAATTTTTCAATTATCTAGAGATCATTCAGACAAGTGTCCACCCTATCTACAATCAGAGGACTCCATAAACCCGCACTAGATGGTGAGCTAACTCTACTACTCTTAACACACTCTTATATTGATCAAATTGGACAAAGATTTAAAGTAACCTGGTGTACCAAAACATATTTAGCAGGTTACTTGGTTGCTGAAAAAGCAGTCACAGCAGAAATCTCTCATTTATTCCTTTCTTCCTCCTGTGTTTTTAGTCATGGACCGACCCAACCCCGAGGAGACTGTAACCAGCAGCTTTGGTCGATTCATCCAGAGAGTGCAGCCAAGTCATCTGTCACCAGTCGTACTCCAAAGAAGCAAACGCATGGTGCTGGACAGCATTGGTGTAGGTCTGCTGGGTAGCACCACTGAAGTGTTTGAACTTGCACTTCAGCATTGCCAGGTAATGGCACAAAACAGCAACATGTTAACAATAAACTAATAAGGGAGTACAAATGATTATAAATATATGGTTTAATGGACGTTCATTTCTAAGTATAAGGAGAAAGTACAACATTTCTGAACAGAACAACATGTTAATAATTCTCTTCTCAGCACAGAGTTAGCACCAAATGCTGACCCTAGAACAATGGCATGGGCTTTATAGAATATACTTCACCCCTAACACCCCTTTCGAATTTATTTTGTGTGTGTTTTGTCTACACTGTCAAGTTTTTCCAATCTTTCAAACCTTAACTCCTGTTTGTACAAAAGCAATGCTGTATCCAATGCTAAAATAAAGCCTGTCCACAGGCTACTTTGGCAGAGCTCATTGTATGTAACAGCAAGTGACCCATCTTTCCTCTTTTCTCTCAAAGCACATGTACGCTCCCGATGACATCAGCTTTGTTTATGGGCGCAGTGGAACCAAGCTTTCCCCAACCCTAGCTGCCTTAGTCAATGGAGTAGCAGTGAGTATTCCTTTTCATACTTGAAATAAGGGACTGAAAAAAAAAATTTCTCCCCATAGCATTATTGGCAAATAAAAGGAAATGAAACTGTTATTAAGCCTTTCTCATATTGTCCTGTGGTTAAATGTTGATCCATTCATGTGATATTGTTCAACTAGGGTAAAGAGCTAAAAGCTACATCTTGACCTTTATAAAGGAATTGGTATACTTTTAAAGTATATGTAGCAGACAGCTTGCATTGCCAGTAATAAGCCAAATTGTGTACTTACTAGGCACCATTTGATGATTAGCATGTCTTCTTCAGGTTCATTCTATGGACTTTGATGATACTTGGCACCCTGCAACTCATCCCTCTGGTGCAGTGCTTCCTGCTCTTCTTGCCATTTGTGACATGTTTCCCAAAAACAGCAAGCCAAGTGGTCTGGACCTCCTAATGGCCTTTAACATTGGCATTGAGATGCAAGGTCGCCTGATGAGATTTTCCAATGAAGCCCACAACATTCCTAAGAGGTAAGAATTGTCTCTATAACAAAAAAAAATAATTCTCTACACATCACCGTAAAACAAGGTTGAGCAACCATCATAACACGATACCTCATCGTTCTAATATAGTCCTAAAATTAGTAATAATAGTATTAAAATAAGTAATATTTTGAGGGCAGTTTAAACAGAACTGCCACTGTAGTAAACAAATTCAACTGAACAATGTGAGTGTGGTTAAATTTTATATACATAAACCTTAAGAAAGGAATGCTAGCCTTACCTTTAAACATAACCTTAACCTATGTACTGTAGGTCGGTCCATGACTAAAAACACAGATGGATGAATAGAATAAATGAGACATTTCTGCTGTGACTGATTTTTCAGCAACCGATATGATATGTTTTAAGTTATGCCATAAATATGATCTGTAATGTCTGACATGAAGACTATGATTTTGTAATTGTATGCAAACTTTTCGGAATAGTTTTTAATAAATGCATTAAAAGGCATGAATTAAATATCCTTTTAAATTATTTTTTTCAAGGTTCCATCCCCCTAGTGTCGTGGGGACACTGGGAAGTGCTGCTGCCTGTGCCCGGCTCCTTTCCCTCGACCATTCTCAGTGCAGCCATGCCTTGGCCATCGCTGCCTCATTAGCAGGGGCGCCAATGGCCAATGCTGCCACTCAGTCCAAGCCTCTGCACATTGGTAATGCCTCTCGTCTGGGCCTTGAAGCTGCCCTGCTAGCCTCACGTGGGCTGGAGGCAAGCCCCCTGGTCCTGGATGGAGTTCCTGGGGTAGCTGGTTTTAGTGCATTTTATGAAGACTATAGCCCAAGGCCGATGGTGTTGCCCGAGGAGGCAGAGCACACATTCCTTTTGGAGACACAAGATATTGCCTTTAAGCGATTTCCAGCACACTTGGGCATGCACTGGGTTGCTGATGCTGCTGCCCATGTCCACAAGGCTTTGCTGCATCTTTCTGATGGAGTCATCTCCCCAAACTCAGTGCAGGAAATCCTACTACGGGTGCCACATTCAAAGTATATAAATCGGCCCTTCCCAGAGTCAGAGCACCAGGCACGTCACTCCTTCCAGTTCAATGCTTGCACCACTCTGCTCGATGGCCAGGTAACAGTGCAGTCCTTCCAGCCTGAAGCACTACTGAGGCCAGAGCTTCATGCCCTGCTCTCCCACGTCCGTGTAGAGCACCCCCAGGACAATCCAGCCAACTTTGACCGAATGTATGGTGAAGTGCAGGTCACTTTAGTGAATGGAATTGTGTTACAAGGTCATTGTGACACCTTCTATGGCCATTGGAGGAAGCCACTGAGTGATGAGAGCCTGCAGAAAAAGTTCCGCAATAATGCAAGTGTAGTGCTGCCACCAGAGAAAGTGAATGGCCTTATAGAAGCTGTGGAGGGGTTGGAGTTTCTGTCTAACTGCGAACCACTGCTAGCTCAGCTGCAGTAAACAGCTTGTTTATGTTCATGTCTAAATCAACTACTTTTGTACTGAAGGACAGTTACTTTGAAGGAAAATCTTGTGAAAATAATGGTTATTTATAGAATTTTCTTTTTCTTAGTTGTAGCTGTTTCTCTGAAAAAACAGTAGCACTGAGACATACAATATGGTAATTTATTATAAAGTAAAATTAGTTGTAGACAACTATATTTCTATACTGTAATACATATACTCCCTTTTCCTTTTGTAGACATTTGCTGTGTTGATATAAAATTTTTGTGCAATATGCCTACATAAGTGTGAATAAAAGAAATTATTTAAATCTACCCTTTGCTTTTTATTAGATTTACTACATTATAATATGATAATTGGTATATAATAAAAAAATAGATAATTTTATAAAAATCTGAAAACAAACATTTAAAAAACGACTATTATTGTAAATTCCCTAATAAAATCTTTATAATGGGCTGATTCGGACAAGTGCACAAGTACATAGACATGGCACTTATGGCATAGTACAAGCCCTACTGTATGAGTTAATGATTTGCTTTTAAAGGCCATCGTATTTGTCAGATTACAAATATTTTTCTTTACATTTTAAGCATAGAGCAGTGACCAAAGATGAGAGAAGGAAATGTGTTTCATTGAGATTCCAAGATTTGTGGAATAATAAGAGACCTTGGTTTATTGGAAGAGGAATAAAGAGACCCCTTTGTATTTGTATTTACTCAACTATTTTATTTATTTACAACTTTTTTCTTTCTTTCAGTGTTTTTTGCTATTTCTTACTTGTTTTCGTTTAGTGTGTGCCCTGTTTTGGTATATGTTTATCCAAATATATTGGTGCTATTTTAAATGTATATTTTGTTTTGGTTTTGTTTAATAAAAATAAACTAAATATAATTTCTTCAACAGAAGATTATCGAGGCTTAAGGAAATTAAGTAATTTTAAGTAATTTTCCTTGTGGAAAAAGTTTTTTTTTTTTTGTTTTGTTTTCCATGGGATGTGTAAACTGTTAGAATGGCTCAGTGACATATTGTGCAAGCCACGAAAGTTGGGAGTACTCTAAAAAGGACAAGTTTCATGTTATTGTTGTCTTCTGCATTTGTGCATCCCTCGTATTCTGATTAAAAAGCTGCACTGAGAGTTAACACTCCCGCGGGACTATTCAAGTCTCCCACATGTAGGAGTGCGACTGCTGTATGATGTAGAGACATAACGTTTAGAACACTCAGGATTGCAGAGTGTCTTGCTTCCCTGTCATCCAAGTGACATCTACATTTAATTAATCCCCAGTGCTGCTGCCTGTGCCATCTGTCAATTTATTGTTGAGACATTTGATTTGTGGTACGTATTCATCACTTTTTGGGACAAATACAACTTTTGCCCTCAAAGCAGGCGTTCCAAATTTTCCATGGACAGATCATTGTATGTTTTTTTTCCTGCGGGAAGTTTAAAACCAGTTTGTCTCATATGCTCCCAAAACCATGATGCTAATAAAATACCTACTCTTATATGCATGTTGAGTAAAAGTGATGTCATGAACAGCCGGATTTAATGATCCTAGATTTCTAGGCGTTTAGGTAGGGTGAGTTTGCTGGTCTATCAAGCACAGCAATACCATGGTACTTAAACCAGATATTAGTACTTTTGGCAGTGTGGGCAGGTGCCACGTCCTGCTGAAAAATGAAATCAGCATCTCCATAAAGCTGGTCAGCAGAGGGAAGCATAAAATGTTCTAAAACGTCCAGGTAGACGGCTGCGCTGACCTTGAACGTGATAAAGCACAGTGGACCAACACCAGCAGAAGACGAGGCTCCCCAAACCACCACTGACTGCAAACTTTACATTGGACTTCAAGCAACCTTGAAGTGTGATTTTGTGCCTCTCCTCTCTTCCTTCAGACACAGGTACCTTCATTTCCAAATGAAATAGACAATTTACTTTCATCTGAAAATAGGACTTTGAGCAACAGTTCAATCCTTTTTGTTCTTAGCCCATGTGATGTTGTCTCTGGTTCAAGAGTGGTTTGACACAAAGAATGTGACAGTTGTATCCCATGTCCTGGATACGTCTTTGTGTGGTGGCTCTTGAAGCACTGACTTCAGCTGCTGTCTACTCCTGTTGAATCTTCCCCAAATTCTTGAATAGGCTTGGATTCATAATCCATTTAAGGCTGTGGGTATCCCTGTTGCTTTTGTACATTTTTCTGCCACATTTTTCTTTCCATTCAACTTTCCATTAAGGAGTTTGGATACAGCAGTCTGTAAATAGCCAGCTTCTTTAGCAATGACCTTTAGTGACCCACTGAACCAGACTAGGAGACTATTTAAAGGCTCAGGAAACCTTGGCAGGTGTTTTGAGTTAATTAGCTAATTAAAGTGTGACCACATTAGTCTCCAATATTAAACTTTTTCACAATATTGTTATTTTCTGAGATACTGAGTTTTGGGTTTCTATTGGCTGTAAGCCATAATTATCAGAATTAAAAGAAATAAACACTTAAACTATGTCAGCCTGTGTGTAGTGAATCTATATTACTATATATGAGTTTCACTTTTTGAATTGAATTACTGAAATAAATTAACTTTTTTTGATGATATTTTAATTTATTGAGAAGCACCTGTATTTATTTAACAAAAATGTGGCCAATACTAAGTAGCCCTTTGCTGCTTCCACAGGATTTAAGATGGTAAGTTGCAATCAGGTTTTAATTTTAATTTATCGTTAGTAGTGCTACAGACCTCTATGGTAGCAGAAGTTTTGACTGGTTTATCTGGTTTATTAGACTGGTTTATTAGACAGTTTATCTGGTCTGGAGGATTCAGGTGTGTGGCAACACAATGCCAAGAGGAGAAGAAATAAACAATGGGCTTTGAGAAGCAATTGTTGCTGCACATCAATCTGGAAAGGGTCATAAAACCAATTCCAAACAATTTGGGGTTCAACATTTTACAGTAAGAAAGATTATTCACAAATGGAAAGCACTCAAGACAGTTGTCAGTCTTCCCAGGTGTAAATGACCAAGCACATTGACCCCAATCTCAGACCGAGCAATGACCAGAGAAATATATAAAAAAAAAAAAAGCTACATCTCAGAGCCAACAGGCCTCACTGAGCATGTTAAATGTTAGCACAATTACAAGAAGACTGAGCAAGTACAGTTTGTTGTTGGATAGGTCTGCCAAAAAAATACATGACTGGGGTTTGCAAAACTACATCTGATCAAACCACAAGGCTTCTAGAACAATGCGCTCCGGACAAATGGAGCAAAGTGGAGTTGTTTGGCCTTTTGCCATGTTTGGCAAAACCCAAACAGCATTTCGGCATAAATTCCTCAAACCCACTGTCAAGCAAGGTGGTGGATAGGTGATGATTTGGTCTAAGTTTGCTGCCGCAGGACCTTCTCAGCTTGCAGACATTGAGTTGATCATAAACTCATCCGTATACTAGAGTATTCTAGAGGCAAATTTAAGGCCATTTGTCCAGCAGCTTAAGCTTGGTCTAAACTTGGTCATGCAACAGGACAATAATCCCAAGCACACGTGTAAATCAGATTTTCCGAAGAAAAAAAAATTTAAAGTTTGCCCAAAAACTTTAATGTACTGAAGCAATGTTTAAAAAAAATTTGCGCCAAAATTCCTCCACAGCAGTTTGTGTGTTAAATAAAGTGTTAAAGTCATACAGGAAACAATTACTTTAATTCATTGCTGCTAAAGGTGGATCTACAAGCTACTGTATTAAATCATGGGGGGTACTTGGTAATACTAAAGGTCTTTTCTTTTTGGCTTCATTTTCATTAAAAACATACAGGGACTATGAAAAATGTTATACAGTGGGACTTCTTCTTTAAGAGGCTCCTCTGTCACTACTTGTTTAATTGTATTATTGGCATTATTATCAGTATAAAAGACACCTCTCCACAACCTCAAACAGTTACACTCCAAACTCCACTATGGCTAAGACCCAAGAGCTGTTAAAGGACACCAGAAACAAAATTGCAGGCCTGCACCAGGCTGGGAAGACTGAATCTGCAACAGGTAAGCAGCTTGGTGTGAAGAAATCAACTGTGGGAGCAATTATTAGAAAATGAAAGACATACAAGACCACTAATAATCTCCCTCGATCTGGGGCTCCACGCAAGATCTCACCCCATGGGGTCAAAAAGATTACAACTGTGAGCAAAAATCCCAGAAATCACATGGAGGGACCTAGTGAATGATCTGCAGAGAGCTGGGACCAAAGTAACAAAGGCTACCATCAGTAACACACTGCGCCGCCAGGGACTCAAATCCTGCAGTGCCAGATAAGTTCCCCTGCTTAAGCCAGTACATGTCCAGGCCCATCTAAAGTTTGCTAGAGAGCATTTGGATGATCCGGATGAGGATTGGGAGAATGTCATATGGTCAGATGAAACCAAAATAGAACTTCATGTTTGGAGGAGAAAGCATCCAAAGAACACCATACTTACTGTGAAGCATGGGGGTGGAAACATCAGACTTAGAGAAAACGTTTGACCTCTGTCATTCCCAACAAAGGGTATATAACAAAGAAATGAGATGAAAGTTTGTTATTGACTAAATACTTATTTTTCACAATAATTTGCAAATAAATTCTTTAAAAATCCTACAATGTGATTTTCTGGATTAAATTTTTCTTATTTTGTCTTACATAGTTCAGGTATACCTATGATGAAAATTACAGGCCTCTCTCATCGTTTTAAGTGGGAGAACTTAATAGAACTGACTAAATACTTTTTTGCCCCGCTGTATGTTCTATATGTTGTATATATGAGGTTGTATTTGCTTAATACTGAGACCCGCTACAATCAGTGATGTTTTTACACACAAACAAAAAATAACATAAAAAATTATTATAGAAGGGGCTAACAAACTAAGTTTTGAACATGACTATGTATCTATCTAGTATCTGTCTACAAGTGTGAGTCAAAAACGATCAGCACTGTATCAGCACTGATCTGTATATTCAATTCAATTCAATTTTATTTGTATAATGATTTTAACAATTATCATTGTCTCAAAGCAGCTTTACACAATCAAAAGAATTATTTAAGTCTGTATGGAATTTGAGTGTGCATGAATCTAGGTGAGCAGTTTGTCCCTAGTGAGCAAGCCGTGGGCGACGGTGGCAAGGAAAAACTCCCTGAGATGGTAATAGGAAGAATCCTTGAGAGAAACCAGACTCAACAGGGAACCCATCCTCATTTGGGTGAAACAGAAAACAGAAATTGATCTGCATTTATACAGTGTGTTAGGTAGCAGCCAGTTCAGCTATAACAGTTATTATGTTAATTAATGTTAATATGGAGTCCAGGTAGTTATTGGAGACAATTGCAGTCTTGGCCAGAAGTCTCACTCGAGGCCAGAACCGTCTTTATGGTAGAGTGAAACCATCCCCTGGCACCAGACACATCCCAAAGAGACACACTCATATTAGCTCATAAAAAAAAGCCTGGGCCGTGAGCCACAAATGCATTGCTGTCTTGACTTCTTCATCAGGGCTGCTTTCAGGGAACCAAACAGGTAACGGTTCGATGGTTCAACTCAATGGCGCCATCAGCTGTGAACATGGATGTGTTTCTGGCTTCTTCTTGATGGCAAACACAATCAAACTTCCTTGAAGTTTTCTATCCTTTTATATACACTACTTTGTGGCAAGATGCTTTATCTAAACACAAAAAAAACACTGAACATGAATTACTGCATGTTGCTTTTTGTGCAACTTTAACAAGGAACCTATCCAATGACACTTGCTTTTCCCTCCTTTGGAAAATTTCATGGAAAAGTGACCTTGCCGTTTTAATTAAACAGATTCATCTCCCGCACTTCTACAGCCTTTTAAATTTTTTCTTTTTTTGGGTTTTTATGTCTTAACATTATTATTATTATTATTATTACTATTATTATTATTATTGACAATAAATGTAATTGTACCTAGGTGAAAAAACAGAATCAGGTGTTAATTAATAAATAAAAAATGAAAACGGTTGGTAAATTGCTGTGATTTAAAGGACTGCTGTCCCAAATATAATACACATATACAGTAAAACAAGACTGACTATAAAAAGAACCAGTGAAAATGCAGGTTTTTCTAGTAAACCTCTGCTTTGCTCACCTGACCAATTCCTGTACTGATGCACTTGCTCACATGAGGCCTGCTATTTTCTGTAATCATGCAACAACAAATACGTAAAATACAATACATTAATCATACAACGACACTCTTTTGTCCTTTGTCCAACTCCTTTTGATTTTTTCTGGTTCTGAATGATAAAATAGTATAAGGAAATAATATATATACAAGTGTGTTCACACAAAGAACAAAACTGCCTGTCTTTAAAAAGGGGGAGTTTATGAGCAGAATGTTTCCTCATACTTTTGCCTTGAGTGATGTAGTTTCTTTCAGTGCACAATACTGTTATCATTAATTATTTCTTGAACACAGCCATAGTTAAATATTAAGTCAGGATTCATGCAGTGTTATTTCTGTTCATTTTGTCAATTTCAGTTTCATTTGACAGGTTGCATTAAACAATTTACTTTCTACTTTCATTAAGAGAAGATGAGTTCATTTATTAACATTTAAAGTTTCTGAGCCTAGACATGACCAACTGAAGCAACTCCAGATCCTAAAACTGATTATTTGCATGACAATGTGAGGCATGAGACCACACCATGGGACTTACCATACTGGATAAACTTCCTGCACTCTCACTGTCTGTTTAATACAAAGCGAGAGCATAGACCCTGGAGTGTCTCTCATACGGACACAAATGCAAACGTGACTGTTACTTAAGACATCGGGTTTTCCACGGCACTCCTTAATGATGAAAGTATCAGTTTCTACACTTTACCATTTAAGCCCTGAACAGGTCTGTTTCTGTTACTGACATCGATAGATTTAATAAGCATAATTAGAAACAAATATTTAGACTAAATAAATGACTATTGCAACCACTTATTTAGTTTGAATTCACCTTTCTTTGTGTTTAAAACATGTCTCATTTCCTACACATACCTTTAATAAAAAATGAGTTTTATACTGGATGTGTAGCAGCGACTTGTCTACAGACGTGATGTCCTATTGACCTAATTAAAATAAAAAATAGAATAGTTGTAGTTTGAACGAAAGTCCATAGTCCTTGGTTTGTGTGACTTTCAGAATGACTAAATTGTAAAGAGATAAAAAAATAACTATTTGTTGGAGAAGAATAAGCCGTCTAAACTCACTTAAATCTTTATTTAATATGGTGCTTCACCACAATAATTGATGTTGGGTTATTTAATGTAGTTGGTCATTGACTGCACTTAAGAAGCAACAACTTCTACTTTAGGTTAAAATAATTTTTCAGAATTAATTTATAATGGTAGTCAAAGTGTAAGGGACTGCCCCTAGAGGGCACTGTGGCTATGTTTGTTTTTTGTGTGTAGTTTTGTTAGAAGACCCAGTTTCCCAGAAGGCACCTCGGTCAGGTGTTGACGAAGTTCACCTGAGTCGAGGTGGCTCATTAAAGACATTATAAAAAGTTCTGGGTTAGTTCTGGGAAACTGGGTCGAGCATTAATATTGTCTAGTGGACTTTTGTTTTGTTTTGTTTTGTTTTGTTTTGTGTGGTGTGAATTCAGTTTTTGTGTTGAACTGCCTCTGAGGGCATGTTTGTTGTGTTAAATGTGATTAAGTGTATCTTGGGTTTTGCTTTCGTTTGTGAGTATTAAGTATGTGACTAGTGTCCAGTTGTTTTCAGTCACTCCTATTTGTTTCGTCCGTGTATCTTTAGTGTCTTTCCCCTTTTCTTTAGACTATCTCCCTGTGTTTAATCTAAGCTCTAAGCCTCGGTCTGCTCTATGAGTGCGTGGGAGTGTGTATGTGTGTGTGTGTGTGTATTGCTCTTAGAGGTAGGTATGATGTGCAGAGAAGTGTGTATGAGGGGCATGAGGTGTGTGGGTGCGATGTGTATGATGGGCATAAGGTGTGTGGGTGCGATGTGTATGATGGGCATGAGGTGTGTGAGTGTGTAAGATGTGGGGGTGAGTGCCGCTCATAGGAGCGTGGGTGTGTTGTGTAGTTAGGGGCCGCTCAGACACAGGAGCGAGTGTGTGGGTATTGTTCTGAAGAGCGAGTGAGTGTGCGGCGCTAGTAGTAGCAGACGAGGTTTCATTCCACCAGCAAGGGCTATGGTTACGTGTATATAAGATGTGTTTTAAGCCTTTGTCACAGCACTATGAGGGTGATATGTCTAGCCTAGAGCTATTGTATGTATGCCTCAGGTATTAGAGCCTGTGTGTAATAGAGCCTGTGTCACAACAGAGCTAGTGTATGTATGTCTCAGGTATTAGAGCCTGGCTGTGAGAGTCTCTGTCCCCACTCTAGGCTAGTGTAAAGTGCTAAAGGTTTCCCGCATCCCTCTGTGAGTTTGTTTCATGGAATCCCTAAGTGTGTGAGTTATTGAGTCCCTGTGTGTGCTGTTTCCTAAACACCCGAGTGTGATGTTTTCCAGAGCCAGTGTTATGTTTGTTTAGTCTTCATGTGATTAGTTTGTCAATAAAAGACTCTTTATTTTGAAAAGAACCCTCTGCGTTTATGCCTGCCCTTCGTAAGCCCACGGCGTACCAACAGCCTGATACACCCGGATCGTGACACAAAGAGCTGATGTTGAATTCTGATTAATTAATATTTCATATAATCAGCTGTCTAATCTGATTTCCAAATTACAACTATTACACTCTAAAAATAGAGGTCAATAGGGAATGAGACAGTGATGAAAGAAAGCCTTCACAAAATCATTCTTATTACGTTTTATTAAACGTTGGGTGATAAAAGTGATTGCCAACATTTGTTGTGTCCAAGCACCCACAAGCACTGGGCTACTGCATGGTAATTACATTAGTAACTCATAAAGCAAAACATTTTAAAAAAATAGCTTGTTCATGTATGTTTATTAGTTTATAAACATATGAAGTCAAAATCATTTAAATCAACATAACTAACATATTAGGGGGAGTTTATGAGCAGAATGTTTCCTCATACTTTTGCCTTGAGTGATGTAGTTTCTTTCAGTGCACAATACTGTTATCATTAATTATTTCTTAAACACAGCCATAGTTAAATATTAGGTCAGGGTTCATGCAGTGTTATTTCTGTTTATTCCGTAAATTTCAGTTTCATTTAACGGGTTGCATTAACCAATTTACTTTTTATTTTCATTAAATTAGAAGTTTGGTTATTATGAAAAAATTCCAAAATTCCACTTTTTTTGTAGAATGAAGGATTAGGATGAAAAGCATGAAGCATGAAACGGTAGGCTGCAGCCATAGTGAGCCCTGTAGGTAGTGCAGGTGAACCTCAAGTGACCTTTCACCATAGCTGATTAAGTAAAATTGTTATTTAATAGTATTTTCTTATAACAACATGAGTTCATGTGTTGTTTAATTTCTTACTTAGATAGCAACTTACTTATACTCATGGTCACTAGTTTTTTTTTTATGTTAATTGTCTGGCTTTAGGGCAGGACGGTGGTGTAGTAGCTAGCACTGTCGCCTTGCATCTCCACGGTCCGTGGTTGATTCCCGGCCAGGCTCGATTCCTGTTTCTGTGTGCATGGAGTTTGCATGTTCTCCCCGTGCTTGATGGGTTTCCTCCGGGTCCTCAGGTTTTCTCCCACAGTCCTAAGTCCTGCGAATTAGGCTAATTGGCATTCCCAAATTGCCCATAGTGTGTGATGAGTACACACTGGCCACGGTGTACCCCGCCTTGTGCCTTAAGTCTCCTGGCATAGGCTCCATACCCGCACTACCCTGAATACAGGATAAAGTGGTATAGACAATGAGTGAATGAGTGATGTGATGGGTCATAGACATTTGCTGTAATATTAATTTTTATTTTATTGCATTTACTTTAAGGTGTTTTGTTATATATACACAAGTAAATTTACAAAGAAAAAGGTTCACAATTATTTTGCATAATTTTGGCCCAAATATTACTGTTAAGAGAGTAACAGTCCCCACCACAATTTAACCTTAAGTCTTAATTAATATAGTTGGAAACTTCAATCAGGTTGTGGTCAGGGTCTCTGAAGTACAGAGACTTGATTGGGCCTACTGCTCCTGTCCTCTCAACTGGCCCTTCCTCAATCTTCACACCACATTTCTGTTTAAATGAAAACAATAGATAAGCAAATTGTTTATAAAAACACAAGTCAATATTAGGGTTCTTCAGCAGTCTGAAAAACTAGATTGTTCTGAAGTTGACACACCTTCAGATGGGCAGCAACTGTTTCCAGCGGGGTCTTCGTGATGAGACAAAGATCTGCTGAGCCTGGCATAGGATTATTGGCCTTTGGCTCAAACTCTTTGCCAACTTCATGTAGATTAAATTTTTGCTCTCCAAAGCTTAAGGCCTTACGGTCTCCCTAAGATATAAAGCAGAGTAAAGCCGTAGTTTAGACAAAAGCTGACCAATCTGTTACATTTACACTGAACACCACAGTACAATGTAGTAAAAAATAATTAGCAAATGAACACATATATTTTATCTTATTCTGTTAAAGATGCTTAATGTTATTAAACAGCTGCTGTTCATGAGGGTGCTACTATATCTTGAGTTGATTTGGAAGTGCATTATTTGTACAATGCTGCCACCGTGTGGTACTTCTGGTATTAAAATGTCATAATATTTTTGCCCCTAATAGAGAAGCCTGAAAAGGCCACTGATGTATGGGTTATCAGGGTGCTACAGGTGGTTTAGGTGTACCTTAAATGTAACCACCCCCATTCCCAAGACTGAGGAGTAGAAAACTTTGTTTCTCTTTAAATCTCAGACCGTCAGAACAAGGTGATCTAGACGGCTGATTTCAACCTATTAGATCGGACTATACAGGCCAGCCTACACTCCCCGTGTGCATTATTGAGTCTTGGCCAATAACCCTGTCACCAGCTCCCCAGTTTTACTCCCTTGAAGAATATTTGGTAGATCATAACCACTGCAGACCAGGAACATCCCACAAGAGCTGCAGTTTTGGAGTTGCTCTGACCCAGTCCTCTAGCCATCACAATTTGGTCCTCGTCAAAGTCACTCAAATCCTTATGCTTGTCCATTTTTTCTGCTTCCAACATTTGAACTTCTGGAAAACAAAGTTTCTCTTGCTGCCTAATATATCCCAATTAGACTTCCGGTTTGAGCAATGTAGAGAGCGGACGCGTGCGTGTGAGTCTCCCGACAACTTAAACTTAAACTATAGTAATTGTTACTGATAACAGATTAGGCAAGCAGTAGTGAATGGCGATACAGGTTTGGCGTCAAAATTGCCTCACTATAAAATGAAAACAGCTGATCAAGATCCAAAGAGAACTTCGATAAGTAGCAAGCTAGCTAAAATGGCGACGGCTGCTTCAGTGGATAACGAGGAATTCTCTTTAAATATGCTGACTACGGAGCTGGAAAAACAACGCGAACATCTTAAAGAAGATATGAGTGCGCTAATCAAGGCTTCCCTTGCACCAATACAGCTTTCCATAGAATCGTTTCAGGAGACTGTGGATGCGTTTTGGTAAACGTCTCGCAACCGTGGAAACAACGGCCGGGAAAAACTTCGAAGCTCTCAGTAAAGCGGAGGCAGACATCGCTGCGTTGAAAGGTACCAATGAAGCACTGTTAGACCATCTGGATGACCTCGAAAATCGTTCACGTAGGGCGAACCTCCGGATCATAAATGTTCCCGAAGTCAGCAAAATTCGAACGGACATGGTCAAGTTTACTTTGGATCTGCTGAAAGACGTCATGGGGGTTCAGGTGTTTGAGAAATCGCCAGAGCTGGAAAGAGCGCATCGTGCATTGGCGACTAAACCCAGGGATGGTCAACCTCCAAGACCCATTATCGTTTGTTTTCATCAATACCAGGAGAAGGAACAAGCTCTGTGCTGGGCCAGGCAACACGAACTGCAGTATCGAGGAAAAACTCTCAGATTCTACCCTGACCTAAGTGCGGCACTCTCCAAGAAGCGCGCTACTGTACCTTCAAGAACATCAAAATGATGCTCTATCAAAATGGGATACATTTCAGATTCCTCTATCCTGCCCGCTTGCGATTTACTCACGATGGGGAGACCTTCACCTTCGAGTCAGCACCCGAAGCCGAAGCCTTCTTTGAACGTCGGATCAACGTGACCGCTGCTGGAGGGAGTAATACCCGGTAAACTCAAATAGTTTCTGAACGACAAATTTAAGGGTGTACACACATCTATTACAAAAACTGTTCTTATTTTGTATTTTCTTTTTTCTTCTACCGCGACGGTTCACATTTTTGTTTGAGAGGGTACTGTCAAAATACCAGCGGACGGACTAGTCGTCATGACGACTTATGTCCTTGGAAAGGTACTGTAATGAAACACAGGAAGATGGACCATAATTAACCCTCCAGATTTTAGTTTTATTATTCTTATTGTTATTATTCTATTTTGTTTTGCTGAATGCCTGTCTGAATGCAGTATTTACAAATTGCTGTGATGTATAGGAGACAGGGTGTCGGGAGCTCAACAGTTGAGTAGTTAATGGGTAGCTGGGAGTGCAACAGGTTTAGTGGAGTCCTGCAGCTTATCTCATTTGGGGAGGTAAACATAGGAAAGGGTGTTGTAATGTTAATGGCGTGGTTTACTGCCTCAGTAACTAATTTTTTTTTTACTTTTATTTTTATTATCTTTATTTTTTCTGGATACTCAATTTGTTTTTGGGCTGTTTTCATTCATTGCCAGAGATATTGAGAAACTTAGCTGGATACCAGGTTTATCTATGCCAGGTGCAGTGTTCATCCTTCTATGCTGTACTGATGTCTGGAATGTTAAAGGTCTTAACGGTCCTATAAAAAGGTCAAGAATTTTCTCTCATCCTAAACGTCTTAATTCCGATATAATCTTCCTTCAAGAGACACATTTACTTAATTCAGACAGAAACCATGGGTTGGGCACATTTACCATTCTAAATTTAATGCAAAGGGAAGAGGAACGGCAATATTAATACATAAAAAAAGTCAGTTTTCTGCTTCTAATGTTATTGCTGATCCTCAGGGTCATTATATTATGGTGACAGGTAGGCTGTTTCAAACCCAGGTCTTGCTGGTGAAAATTTATGGCCCCAATTGAGATGATAAAAATTATATAAGAAAAAACTGATTGCGTCTTTACCCAGCTTTAATTTATATTATCTGATTTTAGGCGGTGACTTTAACTGTGTAATGAACCCAAATTTGGATCGCTCAAATCCAAAACCACAAGTTCCTTCTAAAATGCCATGCGACGTTTCAGCATTTTTAAGCCAGACAGGCTGCGTAGACCCCTGGCGATTCTTCAACCCTCACAGTAAGGCCTTTTCTTATTTTTCTCATGTACATCAAGGTAGAATCAATAGAATTGATTATTTTTTTATAGACAAAAGTCTCCATCCCTCAGTAAAGGGAGTGGAGTATTCTGCTATCGTAGAGTCTGATCATGCTCCCTTATTACTGGATATCTCCTTTCCATCTAATTTTACAAGTTATACATGGCAATTAAATTCATTGCTGTTGCCCGATGAATCATTTTGCAAACATGTGTCTTCCTCAATTGACAATTTTTTAGAATTTAATTCAACGGAGCATGTCTCCTCTTCTCTCCTTTGGGAGACTCTAAAATTGGTGCTTAGAGGAGACATTATATCATATATATGAGCACATCACCCCTATCTTATCTACATTGCATTGGCTTCCTGTGAAATTTCGCATCGATTTTAAAATACTACTCTTGACATATAAAGCATTAAATGGTCTCGCGCCGCAGTATCTGAGTGAACTGCTAGTGTCTTACAATCCGCCACGCCTACTTCGATCAAAGGATGCAGGCTGCTTGTCAGTACCGCGTATTATTAAAACTACAGCAGGGGGCAGAGCTTTTTCTAACAAAGCCCAAAAATTATGGAATAGTCTTCCAAATAGTGTTCGGGACTCAGACACAGTCTCAGTGTTTAAGTCCAGGCTAAAAACCTATTTATTTAGCCAAGCATTTTTATAAATAGATTAGCCTTAGGTAAAGGAGCAGGTCTGGGGGACTCATGGACGTAGAGTATTAGGTGAACTGGTATGTTTAGATGCTGTCTTCCCCACTCTCATTGATCACTCAGGTTTGTTGACGGTGAGGTGATTGGTTGCCTTACATCTCTGGAAGCCCTCATGTCTGTGTTTCCTTCTGGCTCTCCCTTTTTAGTTATGCTAACATCCGTCGCCTTTTAAATGTTCTTTACACTCCCTCATCCCAAGACACCCCTGAAATTGTAGCATCATTAGATGCCGAAAAGGCATTTGATCGGGTGGAGTGGGATTACCTTTTTTTGCTATGGATAGGTTTGGCTTCGGCCCCAAATTTATAAAGTGGGTTCATCTGCTTTATACTTCTCCAATTGCTTCAGTAGTTACGAATAAATGGAGATAAAAAAAATTTCCTTTGTTAAGGGGCACTCGGCAAGGGAGCCCTTTAAGTCCCCTTTTGTTTACAATTGCAATTGAGCAATTATCGCTGGCATTAAAATCTATATCCTCTTTCCATGGCATAGTTAGGTGGGGTGTTGAACATAAGCTCTCATTATATGTTGATGACCTGCTTCTTTACATTTCAGATCCTTTATCATGCATCGATGACATTATCAAAGTTTTGCACAATTTTGGGACCTTTTCTGGCTATAAGCTGAATATCTCCAAAAGTGAATGTATGCCTGTTAACTCACTCGCCAGACATATGCCTGACTCCATGCTTCCCTTCTGCATGGCAAGATCTAAGTTTAAATATCTAGGCATCAATATCACTCAGAACTTTAAAGGACTATATGAAAATAACTTCACTTCTCTATTGACTAAACTCAAATCTGATTTTCAAAAATGGAGGCCTCTCCACCTATCTTTGGTTGGCAGAGTGAACTGTGTTAAGATGACAGTTTTTCCAAGATTCTTATATTTATTTCAGTGCCTCCGTATCTTTCTATCTAAAGCTTTTTTCAATACATTGGATAAACATATCTCCAATTTTATCTGGGATGGGAAAATCCCAAGAATTAGTAAAGAGTTTCTTCAGAAAAATAGAATTGACGGAGGTTCAGCTCTTCCTAACTTCGTTTAATATTATTGGGCAACCAATGTCCAAAAGATAATTTACTGGATGCACTCATTAGGGGGCACTGATTGGCTTGAAACTGAATCTAAATCTTGCACAGCAACCTCTTTACAAGCTCTTGTAACATGTAGCTAACCTATTAAAATAGTTAAATATACATCAAATCCAATTGTTCATTTCACTCTTAAAATATGGACTCAACTACATCAGCATTTGAAGTTAGGACAAGCACTTTTGTTTCAGAGTCCAATATGCAATAATCATGCTTTCCTCCCAGCAAAACTAGACTCTGCTTTCAAACAGTGGCAAGATAAGGGAAATTTTCGGTTCAGTGATCTTTATATTTTTGCAAGTTTTAATGATTTGTGTTCCAAATTTACTCTTAATTCAGTTGACCTTTTCCGTTATTTTCAGATACATGTATTGCACTTAAGCAGAACACGGATGAGACAGGGGTAGCTGCAGCTCGGAGTAATGGGCGTGTTGAAAGGTTGGGGCGTGCTGAAAGGTAGGGGACGTGCCGAAAGCTCTTCATGATTGGTTGCACAAGTTGCCTGTTTAAAGGCTATGTTACGACCTCTATCAGAATCATAACAGGCTAATATTAAATGCTATTGTTCTTTCTAATGCGTTTTAGTAATGCAGCCAACATAATCCACCTAAAGTATCACAATGTCTTTGGGATCTGATGTTATACCTACATCTAGAAAAGATTAAATATTCAATCAGAGGTTCCCATAAATTCTCTTATGTCTGGCAACCCTTATTATCATATTTTACTGCCATAAAGGTACTTCCTTGACTTTGTTATATTCCTGATTATGGTATCCAGTTTAATTTATCTATTCATGTATTTATTCATTTATTTATTTTTATTTTAACTTTTCCATTTGTAATTATTTCTATTTATTTATTTTTTATTTTTTTTAATTTATTTTTTTATTATTATTATTTTTCATTTTTATTCAACTATTGCATATCCATCTTTGTTATATTCTAATCAATGTCATCATTAATATTAGGTAGTATGTTCGGGGTTGGTTGGGGAGGGTTTGAGAATGTAAAAAATACAGTCTCTGTACAAATAATAGCATTTGTCTTTGAAATAATATATATATATCCCAATTACTCCCAGGTACCATTGTAAAGAGATGTTAAAAATGAAGCTATTGTTAGAAGGGCCTCTTCCATTAAACAGTTGGAACCAGTCAAACAACAAATCAATCCACTCCTCTGGGGAAAAAAGAGGTGTCTTGGCCATCATCAATCAGCCTGATTATTCCTAGAGGTTGGTTGCTTAACATTCAAATTTAAGCACATACTAAAACAAATTAGGATCCTTTGTACAAGTACAGATAAGACAACATGCAAGGTTTCCCTGTTCTTTAGATTGAGAGAGGCCAAATTGGCTTTTTTAGAGTCAGCCTTATTCCCAAGTCTAAGGTAAAATTTATTTATGCCTGGACAATTTATTTAATATATACTACTTTCTGTCGTAGGATAGCAGTTCTGTTATAGCAAATAACAGTCTTGTCATCTTTTTAAAATCCTGCAGCTATTTAAGGAAATTCAGAGGAAATATAAGCATGGCCATTTGAATGATGGCTTTGAAACAGGTCCTCAAAGAGACAGCCCAGTTACTCACACAGACTTTAAAACAGATTCAGGTCAATCTGACTTGTTGAGATCAGTAGACCTTAGCCAAAACACCAACAATGAGGGTAAACATTAATTATAGAGCTGACCTCTATATCTAGAGCTTTAAGCATGTAAATAAAAGCCTGTAAATATCTTATTCTATATTGTACCCGTATAGACAATAAAGAAACCACCCAAATACAATGAAACTAAATTAAATGTAATATAGACTAATTTAAACAGTTTAACTGTTGACAAAAATTTCATGGAACTGTACACAATATCATTTTTGAGTATAGACATTGCACATGAGGGCGATATGTTAGTCACCAAACACAAATCTCGAGCAACAATCACAGCAAATGATTTTCTAGTTTTATGCACAGGTTTAAATTATTTCATATGACAAAATGGCCAAATATTCATGGACAACTATATTTTCAATGTTTTAATTATTTATGGTTTCACCATTAGTTACTGTATTTGTTTTGTATTTTTTTTTCACGTTGTACTTGTAAAATATACGCAATTTAAGAATGCATCTAATAAAATGCAAATGCATTTGTAATAGTAGGCATAAAAAAGCCAGATGTGCTTTCACTGTATCATTTTGTGTGACATTGCCTTAATTGTGTGACACTGCTACCTAATGTCAGCCTTTCGTTCCTCCTGTAGTTTGTCCCCAGGCCTCTAGAGGTCATTTGTGTTCCCCTTATCTTTAGTTCTTTCTTGTGTTTCCTCATTAGTTTTTCAGATCACCTGTCTCATTTTCCCCCCAGTGTATTTAAGCTGTTCATTTTCTCTCCTCTTATTCACTCGGTTTTTGAGTCCCTGCCCTGTGTCTCCTGCTGAACCTACGGTAATGATTCAGAGTTCCCTGTTTTAAGTTCCTTAGTCCTTTTATTTTTGATTGGTAATTCCCTGGCTGTTTTTTCCCCTTGTGGAAGCTTTTGTTTGAGGGTTTGTTTTTGTCTATTTTCATTAATTCCTCTAAGTGAGAAGAACCTTTGTTGATTATTAACCGCCTGTTTATATTTTTGCCTTTTTTTAAATAAATCTACTTTACCTAAGACTTCTGCTTTGAGTGCTTTCAGTTGGGTCCAAACCTATCACGCTTGTGGCTCAGTGGTAAACTCTTTGGCTACCACATTGGAGATCCAGGTTCAAGGCCCGAGCCTGACAGAAAAACCGAGTCAGTCATGGACCCAGAAACACTCTGTACCAGGAATCTAATGAGAGTGGTTGCTCAACATGAATCATCCTTCCAGCGCCACGAGGCCGTTCTCAGCCGACAGGAGGAGCTGATGGCTAAGCATTCTCAACTCCTGGCAGAGGTGACAAGTTCCATCCACCAGATTGCTGAACGGCTCCCTGGCCCCCCACAATCCCTGACCTTTGAGCTCCAGCCCTCAAGTTTCCCCACTGACCAATCAAAGATTGCTTACATGATTACCCTTCTCTCAGACAAAGGAGGAGTTCAAGCGAGTCTTTGATCATCCAGTCAGTGGTCGAGAGTCTTCCAAGCGCCTGCTTACCCTCCAACAGGGCTCCCGTAGTGCAGCAGACTTCGCCATAGAGTTTCGGACCATCGCAGCGACGAGTGGATGGAATGATGAGGCGCTGATAGTCTGTTTTCAGAGAGGTGTCGGAGTCCCTACAAGATGAGTTAGCCCCCCGTGAGCCTACTGTTGATCTCGAGTCTCTCATTACCCTGGCCATCCGTCTGGACAATCGTCTAAGAAAGCGGAGGTTGGCTCGCCGTAAGGCACCTCTACCTCAAGTACCTATGAGCAGATCTGTTTCGCCAGTTGGTATGCCCCCTAGAGCGCCCCTTGTCCCTGAACAGCATTGTGACTTCCCAGAGAACATGCAGTTGGGTCACTCCAGGCTCACTCCTAAGGAGAGGGAACGCCGCATGAGGGAGCGGCTTTGTCTTTACTGTGGATCTTCTGGCCACTTTCGCTCTTCTTGTCCTGAGCTTTCGGGAAATGGGGGCCCCCGCCCAGGTGTGGGAGGGCTGTGATGGGGAAAATTAGAGATCCTCCTACTAACACCGTCCTAGCCATTCCAGCCACTCTGTCCTGGGAGGGTGACCAGCTTTCGATCCAAGCCATGATCGATTCGCGTGCTGCGGGCAATTTCCTGGACCTGTCAATGGCTAAACAACTCAAGAACCAAGATTTGCTGGGGTCCAGAAGCATCCCTACTATCCAGGATTTCAAACGCCGTTTCACTTCCGCTCCCATCCTTTCTATCCCTGACCCAGAAAAATCTTTTGTGGTGGAAGTAGATGCATCGGAGGTAGGCGTAGGGGCCATCCTGTTACAAAGAGGTGAGGACAGTAAATTGCATCCCTGTGCTTTTATGTCTCATCGTCTTTCAGATGCAGAGCGCAACTACCATGTGGGGGATCAACGGCAGGCTCGATGGTCATTGTTTTTTAATCGCTTTCAATTTATTCTGTCTTACAGACCCGACACCTAGAATGTCAAACCGGATGCCCTGTCCCGAGCTTACTTTCCCGAGACAAAGGAGAAACCGCTGGCCCAGATTTTCCCGAAGTCAAAGATCATTGCACCCCTTCAGTGGGATCTAGAGCGGGAGGTGCGGGGGGCTCAAGCTCATGAGCCAGACCCAGGAGGCGGTCCAGCGGGATGCCTATACGTCCCTCATTCTGCTCGGGCCCGGGTCTTGCAGTGGGGCCATGGGTCCTCCTTGACATGCCACCCAGGAACTGCACGTACACTCGAGTTCCTGCAGCAGCGGTTTTGGTGGCCATCCATCAAGGTGGATGTAAAGGGCTACGTGAAGGCCTATACTGTGTGCAGCCAGGGTAAGTCCACTCGTCAGCGACCCCAGGGCCTACTCCATCCCTTACCCATTCCCCGCAGGCCATGGTCACACCTGTCTCTGGACTTTGTTACAGGACTCCCACCATCCCAAGGTAACACTGTCATTCTGGTAGTGGTGGACCCGTTCTCTAATCCCGCCCGATTCATTCCTCTGCCCAAGCTGCCATCTGCTAAGGAGACAGCTGAACTCCTTATAATTCATGTCTTTCAGATTTTTGGTATGCCATTAGATATGGTCTCTGATCGGGGGCCTCAGTTTTCATCCCGGTTCTGGAGTGCCTTCTGCAGGCTGATTGGGGCCACAGCCAGCCTTTCATCGGGGTTCCAGCCTGAGTCCAATGGCCAAACAGAACGGATTAATCAGGATCTGGAGACCACCCTGCGGTGCATGGCAGCCCATAACCCCACTTCTTGGGCAACCTACATCCAGTGGGCGGAATACGCACACAACACCCTCCAGTCTTCGGCCACTGGACTGTCCCCCTTTGAATGTCAGTTTGGGTATGCCCCCCCATTGTTTCCTGAGGAAGAAGCACAGGTGGGCGTTTCATCTGCCCAACGCTTTGTTCAGCGCTGTCGACAAACTTGGAGGAAGGCTAGGCAAATCCTTCTTCGATCCTCCCAAAGATACCAAAGATACCAAAGGCAGGCCAACCGCCACCGCCGGTCAGCGCCCAACTTCCGACCTGGTCAAGGAGTCTGGTTATCCACCAAGAACCTGCCCCTCCGGGTTGAATCGAGGAAGTTGTCTCAGAAGTTCATTGGCCCCTTTCGCATTGCCAGGAAAGTTAACCCTGTTTCTTATCGTTTATTTCTTCTTCATTCTCTTAGAATTAACCCAACGTTTCATGTCTCTTTGTTAAAACCTGTTTTGTCTTCTCCCTTTGCCCCCCCACGCAGAACCCCTCCACCTCCCAGAGTCATTGACGGCCAGCCAGCCTACACAGTCCGCCGCATACTGGACTCCCGGAGGATCTGGAACTCACTACGGTATCTGGTGGACTGGGAGGGTTATGGGCCGGAGGAGTGCTCTTGGGTCCCAACCAAGTTTAATCCAGGAGTTCCGCCCACGGCAATCGGGAGATGCTAAAAGGAATGCCAGGAGTCGTTCCTAGAGAAGGGGGTCCTGTCAGCCTTTCGTTCCTCCGGTAGTTTGTCCCCAGGCCTCTAGAGGTCATTTGTGTTCCCCTTATCTTTAGTTCTTCCTTGTGTTTCCTCATTAGTTTTTCAGATCACCTGTCTCGTTTTCCCCCCAGTGTATTTAAGCTGTTCATTTTCTCTCCTCTTATTCACTCGGTTTTTGAGTCCCTGCCCTGTGTCTCCTGCTGAACCTACGGTAATGATTCAGAGTTCCCTGTTTTAAGTTCCTTAGTCCTTTTATTTTTGATTGGTAATTCCCTGGCTATTTTCTCCCCTTGTGGAAGCTTTTGTTTGAGGGTTTGTTTTTGTCTATTTTCATTAATTCCTTTAAGTGAGAAGAACCTTTGTTGATTATTAACCGCCTGTATATATTTTTGCCTTTTTTTTTTAAATAAATCTACTCTACCTGAAACTTCTGCTTTGAGTGCTTTCAGTTGGGTCCAAACCTATCATGCTTGTGGCTCAGTGGTAAACTCTTCGGCTACCACACCGGAGATCCGGGCTCAAGGCCCGAGCCTGACCCCTAAGGCTCTATCTAGGTGAAGATCCTGCATAACATGCTATTTTAAGGTATGACACATCAAGTTTGGACATTACAGATAGAAAAACTGTGACAGTGAATTAGATAAAACTTAAAGATTTCTTAAAATGTCCATACTTTAAATGTCAAAAAAAGTCTACACTTTCAATTTATATTATGCAAATATGAACACTTTTAGAAAACTGGATTTTTTGCACACTAGACAAAAAAAAATCAGTTATTGTTTGATTTCATGACAGTTTCTTATTTTCTTTTCTCTAAATCTCACAAAATAATTATCAAATGTTAAATATGTGAGTTAAATCTTAAAATAAAACTCTGATCAGCCACAATTTTAACGCCACCAGCAGGTGAATTGAATAACACCAGGAAATTGTTGTATTGTGGGCATCCAAATCTCATCTATGCATGTGGGGACCAAAGGCCAGCCCATGTGATTCAATCCCACAGAAAAGATAATGTCGCACTTAATTTGCCTGTGGTGCCACCCATGCGTAAAATCTGTTACAACACGAAATGATGATACCTGTCTCACAACCAGTGTTTCCTGGAGAGAACCCGGAATCCAGCATGACCCTGATAAAGATAAAGTCAGTGAACAATTGAGCGAGTGAGTAAATGTATGTATGAGAAGATGAGTGGTTTAATTTACTTTTTTACAAAGCTGTATAAAAAAAGAGCATTTTAAAATAAATTTTTTTCACCAAGGCCAAAGAAATAGAATTTCCACCTGTTTTGGAGGTTCCTGTCTTCAGGATTGAACTTATTTGTAATGATGCTTCACATGTCAGTGGATAATGGCTTATATGAAAAGTAGACATTCTGGGCTTTAAATGAGACCTAGTGTGCAAAAATCACTTTTTACGGGCATTGGGTCTATAGGATTTGTGAAAAAAAACATTCCCTGCTGTCCTTTGTCTATTTTTGTATTGTTCAGGGCTAGAAACAAGCAGATAAAATTTTCCCCCTGTTGTGACCTCATATACCAAGAGGCCCTCCTTCGCCTTGATGCTTAGTCTAGCTCTGCTTAAATCCATCCAGCTCTGCCGTTATATACTGTAGTGCCATGTTTAAAAGCTACATGAAATAAGGCTACGCTAGTGGTTCTTTTGTACTTCTTCTGCAGTTAGCCTTCATGTCTCTTTATTTCTTAGACTTCTTTAGCTCTTAAATTAGCAGTTAGCAGCTAATTGCTTGGAAAAGGAGAGAAACTGAAAAAAAATTATGCATATTCAAATGTATGATGAGACTTGAAATGAAGCTGGAAAATTAACATACACATTTTGAAGCTCTCTAAGACTTATTTAAAATTTTTAAGTATAATACGTGAACTTTAAGAAATAATGTTTCCCATTTGGTGGTCGCCAGAGGTATTGTGTAGTAAATTGCTAAATCCTATCAGATGAAAAAAGTGATATAGTTTTGATTCACCTGATGCGATAGGAAATATGTATATACAAATTGAGGTATCAGTTATCAGTGTGTGTGTGTGTGGGGGGGGGTTGCGTGCATGTGTGTATGTGTGTATGTGTACTTGATATTTACAATTTACCAATATTAAAATACAATAAAACACACAATACCTGTTTCTTTGAAACCACACAAACAAGTCTTACAAGTCTACTAGCTGATGTTCAGTTCCATGGGAAACCTAGTCAAGTGGCTATAAATGTGTTATAAAATGTGTTCAATGTGCTAGCATTTCTCCTGCGGTGTTGCTATTAGTGTGTGAAGAGTGGGAGAAGAGGGTTGCATTGACAACCAACACAGTGGGCAGCACATTGAACACATTTTATAACACATTTATAACACATTTTATAAGTGGTCAGAAACTTAAATAGTATAGTCAATAAATTACTCATGAAAGAATTAAGTTTTGTTAAAACCAAGCACACTATTGTTTTTCTTGTGAAATTCCCAATAAGTTTGATGTGTCACATGACCCTCTTTCTATTGAAAAAACAAAAGTTGGTTTTAAAATGGCCACCATGGTCACCACCCATCTTGAAAAGTTTTCCCCCTCACATATACTAATGTGCCACAAACAGGAAGTTAATATCAACAACCATTCTCATTTTGTTAAGGTGTATCCATATAAAAGGCCCACCCTGTACTTTCTCCACTTTCAGTCATGGGCTATGTGTATAAACCTTGTGCAACCCAAAAAAAGCCCTAAACAAAAATAACATGTGGCATGGGACTGGAAACATTTGTGACACAAGTATCATTATTCATAGTGAATAGAATCCGTGAGAATTTAGCTATTGTCTTTTTTATGTATGTTTATGTTTGGCATCCAATTAACCAATAAGAATTTTTTTTTTCATGGATAAATAATTCTAACAAGAAGATCCATACTCCCAAGTAATTTATCATGCACACTAAGTCACTCACTCATCTTCTATACCACATCATCCTGTATTAAGGGATAGGAGCCTATCCCACGAGACTTAGTACACGAAGCAGGGTACATCCTGGACAGGGTGCCAATCTATCGCAGGGCACACACATACACCAGTGCAATTTTTTGGGGGAACGGCAATTAGCCTAACTTGCATATCTTTGAACTGTGGGAGGAAACCCCCCAAGCACAGGAAGACACTTGCAAACTCCATGCACACAGAGAATGGATCCGACCCTGGCCAGGAATTGAACCCAGACCCTGGAGGTGCAAGGCGACAGTGCTAACCACTACACCAACGCATCATGCACACATTTTCTATAAAAACTGAAGCTTTAGGTCAGTATATTACATTCATAATGCCAGACATTCCTTCTGTATAATCACACGTACTGGATATTATCAGGAAAAACATACAAAATTGAGGTATCAGTTAATTAAAAACCAAGGTGTGGTAATGTAAGATGACACTGTGAACTCTCAAGTCAGATGATGAGATAAAATTCCCCAACTTGTTATTTCTCATCATATATAAAATGTTTATAATATAAGAATATAATTGTAAAACATATAATAAGGGAAAGCATTTTAAACACATTTTATAGAAGTTTACTGTATTGAATTTAAATAAATTTTATTTGCTTGTTATTTGTTGTTTATTTTTATTGTTGTTAATTTGTTACATACTATAGGGGTGTAAAACAAGGTTATAGGAATTACACATTACTCATTACACAAAAGCAACACAAATAAAAGAACATGGTTGAAAGAATTACAAAGAATTTAACAAGTGTTAAACAATGTTCAACTATACAGTATGTTGTGTGTGTGTGTGTGTGTGTGTGTGTGTGTGTGTGTGTGTTTATTTAACAAAATAAAAATGAAATAAATGTTGTAAAACAAATGTCATTATGGTTTGTTATAAAACGTAAATGGAATCCTCTGTAGGTTTTACTATAGTTGTCTTTTTTTAAATGCTTTATTTGTTATTTACATGTAGGGTGTGTCAACAATGAGTTTCATGCGACCGGAATCCCCAAACTGTTACAGATTACATACTGTACAGTCTGCATGATTTTAGGGGTGAAACTAGAGGTTTGGCAGGTTTAAAAAAACAATTGTTTTAATGTGTGTGTATGTGTGTGTTGATTCTCCATCTGGATTACCCCACAGAAAATGCTTTTAAATGCCACAAATTCTTATTCAAATCCACACTTTCCAGCTGTAAACAAGACCTCTGCTCTGCCAGAGAACAGCAAACCTGAGCAACAAGCCCAGGGAGTGTATATTTTTGTATGAGGTTACATTAGGCAGAAATCTTGTTTGAACCGTGACCTACAAGTGTGGAAGAAGGAGTAAAAGCAGGGACATGATAAAACTGTTTTTCACTGTTTATGGTAGTAGTAAGGTATGCTTGTAGCACAATAAAAGACCTGGTGAAATATAAGCATGTTCATAATGGTCTGCAGTTATTTGGACTGTTACAAACAAAGTAATGATTAAAAAGACATTACAGTAAACTGTAATAAAATAAGAGATAAGTATTAACATGTGGCAGGTGTGTGCTGCCTCACTGAAGTGTATATTAGTTCAATAGATCAAATTTCCTGATTTTAAACTGTCGCACACAAAATTCAATGTCTAGGGACATTGTCTTGGGACAATGTCTTGGGACATGAATACATATATATATATATATATATATATATATATATATATATATTCACTTGACATTTTTGAAAAGGCAGCCTTGTAAAGAAAAAGACAAAAGAACAGTGTTCCACATTGTAAACTTTATAATTAGCTGCTTCTTTTAAAACACAGTGGAACCTCAGTTCACAAATGTAATTCATTCCTAAGTTTTGTTCGTAACCTGATTTGGTCGTACAGTGGTTTAGTCTTTGTTCATAGGAATATATGTAAATAGAATTAATCTGTTCTCCATCACTATGAACTATGTTTAACTTTTGATTTGTTTTGTTTATATCACAAAATATAAAACAAAGTATGAAAAAGCCTTAATTATACAAAAATATTACAACACTAAATATAAATATAAACTGTACAGGAGAAAGTGAACACTTGATTTTTACATGTACTGTACATATATTGGTCCCGCATTTTTCTTAGGGATGTGAAGGAAGAGAAAATGGGTAGGGATGAGATTAGTGTTTGGAAGGAAAGTCCAGCACATTTTGGTGTTTTCTCTGCTCCCAATGCACCTGATTTAACTAGATGGCTAATTAGCAGCCCTTTTTGAATGCATCCAGGACCCCTTACCCAACATCAGTGCTTTATCTCACTAATGTGGTTGAAATGGGGCAATCCCCACAACCTTGCCCAAAATCTCGTTGAAAGCCTTCCTGAAAGAGTCGCGGTTACTACAAGATCAAAAGAAGGACCAACCCTTTATTAATTGAATGGGATTATACAAACTGTACTGTAGGTGTGATGGATGGTTGTGATATGAATTTGGCCACATAGTGTACTTGGACTAATAATAGTGTTATTGGCAATCATTCGCAAATATAAGAAAGCTGTTGTTTGAATTGCTGGGTATGCCAGCATAAGTAAACATTTTTTATATTATTTATTTTTAATTAGTTTTTTTTCCTGTGTTCTCGCATATAAAAGTTCATAATAATTTTAACAATTGGATAGCTTCACTCACAATAAATAGTTGATTGTAAAATATTGAAAGACATTGGCGTGATTGTACTGTGGTCACTTCAGATATTATGATCTTTTTAAGTGCTTTGTGTAAAGATTTTATTTTAATTACCCTTTTGTAGTAACACATGCTTTTATTAAAATACCATAAAAAAGAAATTGGTCAAATAACAAAAATACAAGAAGAGGAAGAAGAATGATTTCTTTCTTGATTTATTTATCTTACACTTTAGGCAATAAATTACAAAAAAAAAAATGGAGATACTATTAACATACATGCCAGCATATAATTTAGTGTCTGTGTCAATGTTTATAAATGGTAACACATTTAGAAAAATATATATTCACATATCATATATAGACACCTACAGTATATACTATCATCCATCTAAAGTATATAATATCATCCATCTCTCCTGGGCATGTTTATTCCACAATGTTTTTTACAACAACAAAACATTAATAGTTTATATAGTTATTTTACCATCATGCTCTCACTTTTAAATTTATTACCAATAATCTGTCAGACATTTTGCCTTTTTATCACCATAGTTTTTACACTGTAGTTAAATTAAAGTTTGTATGCTTTGATGCTGTAGCTTAATTTCTCATAACATGCTGTTTTTCACCCTCTCAAAAATTTGCTGCACCTTTGTTGCAGGGACACAACCTTCTCGCAGGAAATGTATGGTACCTAAAAAGCAACGTCTATTAGTAGGGACATTAAAAAGGTAAACAATGTAGAAATACTGTATCTTTGGTAAACTCATTTTTGGATTACCTTCATCAATTTTCAGGCAGTTGACCACAGTTGAGCCTACCAGCTCATTGGACTGCCCATCACACAGTACTCCTTGGATCTTGTGTCCATGGCGCCTGGTAGACATTTAAAAGTTCTTCTGTTATGCCTTAATATTAAAACCTTTATTTACTACCAAAAATGTTTGGTTACACAGTGGTTTCTTTTTTTTACCATAAACAGTAAGGATCATTACAAAATCTATAAGTGAATTTCAGTGCACAAATAATTACAAAGTCTCCGCTTTATAAATAAAAAAAATAGGAAGCAATATTAATTTGGACTACGAACAGGGTTGATGATTTTTTAACAAACCTTAGTGTACATTGCAAGTTTATTGCAACAGTCATGAGTCATGAAATACAACTTACTTAATAACCATGTCATGATGTGTGCTGTCAGGTTCACCACTTGGATTTGCAGATGTGATAGCCAAAGGCCCAGTGATGTCACACAGATGGGCAGTGACTGTGTGGTCAGGGACACGAATCATTATGCTGTCCTTGGTCCCCACACGATCGTATGCAGCCCCCACACCTTAAAACAATAGGTTTATGCAAGTTACACAATAATAAAATGAAAATGTTTGATCAGACATTCTAATGCTGCTGTCTTACCAAGTTTAAGGAGCCAGTCTCCTTTTGGGACAATACAGCTGATCCCTCCTGGATATACATTTCTCATGAACTCCCAGAGCAATGGACTAAATGGTGGTTTTGTTGGAACAAGCTGCTCCAAACTAGAAATGCAGATGCAGATGGGCTTCTCTGCAGGACGTTCCTGTGGAGGATAATTTAAGAAAATGATTACAAGTTAAATTTTTCTCAAACAGGTTAGTACATCAAATATAAATGAAGAATTGCATGGTACTCACTTTAATATTGTAGATTTTCTCTATTGCACTTGGATGCTTGCAAGAAGCGGCCAAAGCATATACAGTATCTGTTGGTATACCACATACACCTTTGCTTTCCAGCAATTTCGCAATTTCTAGCAGTCCACTGGTCCCACGAGAAGATGGAATTGGACATGGAGCTGTAGCAGCAGGTTTTTTCTTCTTATCATTATTCTATGAAAAGTACAAGACAAAATGACATTCAAATCATTTAAGTACTTTTAACAACTTAAATTTCCCATGTTGTAGCAATTTAAAAATACCTTTATGAGTGCGGGTCCAACTGGTATTATGGTCTTGGAGTATATGGAATTAACAAGTGATGCCAGAGTTCCATATAAACAAATTATGGTAAATATTGAAAGAGTATCAACTGAAAAAGGGTATTTAAAAATAGTTACTGAATATAAAGTCATTTTTAAAGATTTATAAATTATCATCTCTGATTGTCCACTGTGAAGCAAACTTTACCTTCCAACTGGTATGGAAGTCTATTAAAAGTGGAAAGAAGAAGACACACCACTATGACCTCCATAATAATGGTTAATGCCTGCAAACAAGATTGTCATAAGCAGCTGCAAATCATAAAAAGGAATGAAATCAAGCATATTATTGTAAATATCCATTAGAAATTCCATCAAAATTAATAAAATTCAAATCAGAACTAGGATAGAATTAATAACCAAAAATTCTATTGCTCCCGCAGTAAACTTAATGATTCTGTTGAAAACTGCAGCTGTTGTCCTGTAAGAACACAGTTTAATATTATAAGATTATTAAATTTTATTTAAGATTATATGTAAATCTTGTGAAATGTTATGTAAGCTAATATTGTAATTCTAAAATAAGTTCAAGATTTACAATTCAACATTAACATACCTGCAAATCTGAGCCACGTCCAGGTGGCCGAAATGGCCAAATAGAAGAAACATTAAGATATCATATAAAGTATGTAAAAACTTCACTTACCTGCTGTAAATCTGTAGTATAAGTACTATTGGATGGCAGTGGAAGGATTCTCTTTTAATAGAAATGTGCTTAAATGAAGTAGATGGAGCTTTAAGGCTCCCAACCAACCTGTTGCCTCAACTTGAAGGATGACATAATTGGTCAAATGCTAGGACTTTAAAGTTTCTACTCAAATGACGAAATATCCCACCCCTGTTGCGTAAAAAGGTTTTGGAAGTTCCAGTCTTGCGATTGGTGAGTGTTTTGTGCTATATAAAGAGAACATGAGGACTTACCTGAGAAGCAAGAGCATCAGCTACAAAGACATTGTGTGCAGAGACAAAGAAAAACCTACTGTAGGCTCCTTCAGTTTGACATCCACATAAATATCCTCAACCATACAGAGATACAATATGCTTCCCACAGTACAGGTAATGATGCTTTTTTAGAATTTTCATATTAATGAATGACAATGTTGCTGTGGAAAGTGTCTTTTCAGCTTTCTTTGCTTCTTTACTATTTTTATATGACAACTTGGACCGTGGTATACGTTACTCCTGATGCTCCTAACCTTAACTATTTCTATAATCTAGTAAAATATAGCTGGATTATTTAGAATAAAGAATCATGAACTCATGCTTGTTAAAAAAACATGACATATATCTTGTGTTATGTTAATACTAATACATTCTATGATACAAATTTTTCAATTATCTAGAGATCATTCAGACAAGTGTCCATCCTATCTACAATCAGAGGACTCCATAAACCCGCACTAGATGGTGAGCTAACTCTACTACTCTTAACACACTCTTATATTGATCAAATTGGACAAAGATTTAAAGTAACCTGGTGTACCAAAACATATTTAGCAGGTTACTTGGTTGCTGAAAAAGCAGTCACAGCAGAAATCTCTCATTTATTCCTTTCTTCCTCCTGTGTTTTTAGTCATGGACCGACCCAACCCCGAGGAGACTGTAACCAGCAGCTTTGGTCGATTCATCCAGAGAGTGCAGCCAAGTCATCTGTCACCAGTCGTACTCCAAAGAAGCAAACGCATGGTGCTGGACAGCATTGGTGTAGGTCTGCTGGGTAGCACCACTGAAGTGTTTGAACTTGCACTTCAGCATTGCCAGGTAATGGCACACAACAGCAACATGTTAACAATAAACTAATAAGGGAGTACGAAAATGCACCAAATGCTGACCCTAGAACAATGGCATGGGCTTTATAGAATATACTTCACCCCTAACACCCCTTTCGAATTTATTTTGTGTGTGTTTTGTCTACACTGTCAAGTTTTTCCAATCTTTCAAACCTTAACTCCTGTTTGTACAAAAGCAATGCTGTATCCAATGCTAAAATAAAGCCTGTCCACAGGCTACTTTGGCAGAGCTCATTGTATGTAACAGCAAGTGACCCATCTTTCCTCTTTTCTCTCAAAGCACATGTACGCTCCCGATGACATCAGCTTTGTTTATGGGCGCAGTGGAACCAAGCTTTCCCCAACCCTAGCTGCCTTAGTCAATGGAGTAGCAGTGAGTATTCCTTTTCATACTTGAAATAAGGGACTGAAAAAAAAAAATTCTCCCCATAGCATCATTGGCAAATAAGAGAAAATGGAACTCTTATTAAGCCTTTCTCATATTGTCCTGTGGTCAAATGTTGATCCATTCATGTGATATTGTTCAACTAGGGTAAAGAGCTAAAAGCTACATCTTGACCTTTATAAAGGAATTGGTATACTTCTAAAGTATATGTAGCAGACAGCTTGCATTGCCAGTAATAAGCCAAATTGTGTACTTACTAGGCACCATTTGATGATTAGCATGTCTTCTTCAGGTTCATTCTATGGACTTTGATGATACTTGGCACCCTGCAACGCATCCCTCTGGTGCAGTGCTTCCTGCTCTTCTTGCCATTTGTGACATGTTTCCCAAAAACAGCAAGCCAAGTGGTCTGGACCTCCTAATGGCCTTTAACATTGGCATTGAGATGCAAGGTCGCCTGATGAGATTTTCCAATGAAGCCCACAACATTCCTAAGAGGTAAGAATTGTCTCTATAACAAAAAAAAATAATTCTCTACACATCACCGTAAAACAAGGTTGAGCAACCATCATAACACGATACCTCATCGTTCTAATATAGTCCTAAAATTAGTAATAATATATTAAAATAAGTAATATTTTGAGGGCAGTTTAAACAGAACTGCCACTGTAGTAAACAAATTAAACTGAACAATGTGAGTGTGGTTAAATTTTATATACATAAACCTTAAGAAAGGAATGCTAGCCTTACCTTTAAACATAACCTTAACCTATGTACTGTAGGTCGGTCCATGACTAAAAACACAAATGGATGAATAGAATAAATGAGACATTTCTGCTGTGACTGATTTTTCAGCAACCGATATGATATGTTTTAAGTTATGCCATAAATATGATCTGTAATGTCTGACTTGAAGACTATGATTTTGTAATTGTATGCAAACTTTTCGGAATAGTTTTTTTTTTAATAAATGCATTAAAAGGCATGAATTAAATATCCTTTTAAATTATTTTTTTCAAGGTTCCATCCCCCTAGTGTCGTGGGGACACTGGGAAGTGCTGCTGCCTGTGCCCGGCTCCTTTCCCTCGACCATTCTCAGTGCAGCCATGCCTTGGCCATCGCTGCCTCATTAGCAGGGGCGCCAATGGCCAATGCTGCCACTCAGTCCAAGCCTCTGCACATTGGTAATGCCTCTCGTCTGGGCCTTGAAGCTGCCCTGCTAGCCTCACGTGGGCTGGAGGCAAGCCCCCTGGTCCTGGATGGAGTTCCTGGGGTAGCTGGTTTTAGTGCATTTTATGAAGACTATAGCCCAAGGCCGATGGTGTTGCCCGAAGAGGCAGAGCACACATTCCTTTTGGAGACACAAGATATTGCCTTTAAGCGATTTCCAGCCCACTTGGGCATGCACTGGGTTGCTGATGCTGCTGCCCATGTCCACAAGGCTTTGCTGCATCTTTCTGATGGAGTCATCTCCCCAAACTCAGTGCAGGAAATCCTACTACGGGTGCCACATTCAAAGTATATAAATCGGCCCTTCCCAGAGTCAGAGCACCAGGCACGTCACTCCTTCCAGTTCAATGCTTGCACCACTCTGCTCGATGGCCAGGTAACAGTGCAGTCCTTTCAGCCTGAAGCACTACTGAGGCCAGAGCTTCATGCCCTGCTCTCCCGCGTCCGTGTAGAGCACCCCCAGGACAATCCAGCCAACTTTGACCGAATGTATGGTGAAGTGCAGGTCACTTTAGTGAATGGAATTGTGTTACAAGGTCATTGCGACACCTTTTATGGCCATTGGAGGAAGCCACTGAGTGATGAGAGCCTGCAGAAAAAGTTCCGCAATAATGCAAGTGTAGTGCTGCCACCAGAGAAAGTGAATGGCCTTATAGAAGCTGTGGAGGGGTTGGAGTTTCTGTCTAACTGCGAACCACTGCTAGCTCAGCTGCAGTAAACAGCTTGTTTATGTTCATGTCTAAATCAACTACTTTTGTACTGAAGGACAGTTACTTTGAAGGAAAATCTTGTGAAAATAATGGTTATTTATAGAATTATTTCTTTTTCTTTTAATTAGTTGTAGCTGTTTCTCTGAAAAAACAGTAGCACTGAGACATACAATATGGTAATTTATTATAAAGTGAAATTAGTTGTAGACAACTGTATTTCTATACTGTAATACATATACTCCCTTTTCCTTTTGTAGACATTTGCTGTGTTGATATAAAATTTTTGTGCAATATGCCTACATAAGTGTGAATAAAAGAAATTATTTAAATCTACCCTTTGCTTTTTAGTAGATTTACTACATTATAATATAATAATTGGTATATAATAAAAAAAATAGATAATTTTATAAAAATCTGAAAACAAACATTTAAAAAACGACTATTATTGTAAATTCCCTAATAAAATCTTTATAATGGGCTGATTCGGACAAGTGCACAAGTACATAGACATGGCACTTATGGCATAGTACAAGCCCTACTGTATGAGTTAATGATTTGCTTTTAAAGGCCATCGTATTTGTCAGATTACAAATATTTTTCTTTACATTTTAAGCATAGAGCAGTGACCAAAGATGAGAGAAGGAAATGTGTTTCATTGAGATTCCAAGATTTGTGGAATAATAAGAGACCTTGGTTCATTGGAAGAGGAATAAAGAGACCCCTTTGTATTTGTATTTACTCAACTGTTTTATTTATTTACAACTTTTTTCTTTCTTTCAGTGTTTTTTTGCTATTTCTTACTTGTTTTCGTTTAGTGTGTGCCCTGTTTTGGTATATGTTTATTCAAACATATTGATGCTATTTTAAATGTATATTTAGTTTTGGTTTTGTTCAATAAAAATAAACTAAATATAATTTCTTTAACAGAAGATTAGCATGGCTTAAGGAAATTAAGTAATTTTAAGTAATTTTCCTTGTGGAAAAAGTTTTTTTTTTTTTTTTTTTTTTTTCCATGGGATGTGTAAACTGTTAGAATGGCTCAGTGACATATTGTGCAAGCCACGAAAGTTGGGAGTACTCTAAAAAGGACAAGTTTTATGTTATTGTTGTCTTCTGCATTTGTGCATCCCTCGTATTCTGATTAAAAAGCTGCACTGAGAGTTAACACTCCCGCGGGACTATTCAAGTCTCCCACATGTAGGAGTGCGACTGCTGTATGATGTAGAGACATAACGTTTAGAACACTCAGGATTGCAGTGTCTTGCTTCCCTGTCATCCAAGTGACATCTACATTTAATTAATCCCCAGTGCTGCTGCCTGTGCCATCTGTCAATTTATTGTTGAGACATTTGATTTGTGATACGTATTCATCAGTTTTTGGGACAAAAACAACTTTTGCCCTCAAAGCAGGCGTTCAAAATTTCTATGGACAGATCATTGTATGTTTTTTCTTCCTGCGGGAAGTTTAAAACCAGTTTGTCTCATATGCTCCCAAAACCATGGTGCTAATAAAATACCTACTCTTATATGCATGTTGAGTAAAAGTGATGTCATGAACAGCCGGATTTAATGATCCTAGATTTCTAGGCGTTTAGGTAGGGTGAGTTTGCTGGTCTATCAAGCACAGCAATACCATGGTACTTAAACCAGATATTAGTACTTTTGGCAGTGTGGGCAGGTGCCACGTCCTGCTGAAAAATGAAATCAGCATCTCCATAAAGCTGGTCAGCAGAGGGAAGCATAAAATGTTCCAAAACGTCCAGGTAGACGGCTGCGCTGACCTTGAACGTGATAAAGCACAGTGGACCAACACCAGCAGAAGACGAGGCTCCCCAAACCACCACTGACTGCAAACTTTACATTGGACTTCAAGCAACCTTGAAGTGTGATTCTGTGCCTCTCCTCTCTTCCTTCAGACACAGGTACCTTAATTTCCAAATGAAATAGACAATGTACTTTCATCTGAAAATAGGACTTTGGCCCCCTGAGCAACAGTTCAATCCTTTTTGTTCTTAGCCCATGTGATGTTGTCTCTGGTTCAAGAGTGGTTTGACACAAAGAATGTGACAGTTGTATCCCATGTCCTGGATACGTCTTTGTGTGGTGGCTCTTGAAGCACTGACTTCAGCTGCTGTCTACTCCTGTTGAATCTTCCCCAAATTCTTGAATAGGCTTAGATTCACAATCCATTTAAGGCTGTGGGTATCCCTGTTGCTTTTGTACATTTTTCTGCCACATTTTTCTTTCCATTCAACTTTCCATTAAGGAGTTTGGATACAGCAGTCTGTAAATAGCCAGTTTCTTTAGCAATGACCTTTTGTGACCCACTGAACCAGACTAGGAGACTATTTAAAGGCTCAGGAAACCTTTGCAGGTGTTTTGAGTTAATTAGCTAATTAAAGTGTGACTACATTAGTCTCCAATATTAAACTTTTTCACAATATTCTTATTTTCTGAGATACTAAGTTTTGGGTTTCTATTAGCTGTAAGCCATAATCATCAGAATTAAAAAAAATAAACACTTAAACTATGTCAGCCTGTGTGTAGTGAATCTATATATTACTATATATGAGTTTCACTTTTTGAATTGAATTACTGAAATAAATTAACTTTTTTTGATGATATTTTAATTTATTGAGAAGCACCTGTATTTATTTAACAAAAATGTGGCCAATACTAAGTACCCCTTTGCTGCTTCCACAGGATTTAAGATGGTAAGTTGCAATCAGGTTTTAATTTTAATTTATCATTAGCAGGGCTACAGACCTCTATGGTAACAGAAGTTTTGACATTTTTCTGGTCTGGAGGATTCAGGTGTGTGGCAACACAATGCCAAGAGGGGAAGAAATAAACAATAAGCTTTGAGAAGCAATTGTTGCTGCACATCAATCTGGAAAGGGTCATAAAACCAATTCCAAACAATTTGGGGTTCAACATTTTACAGTAAGAAAGATTATTCACAAATGGAAAGCACTCAAGACAGTTGCCAATCTTTCCAGGTGTAAATGGCCAAGCACATTGACCCCAATCTCAGACCGAGCAATGACCAGAGAAATATATTTTTAAAAGAAGCTACATCTCAGACCCAACACGCCTCACTGAGCATGTTAAATGTTAGCACAATTACAAGAAGACTGAGCAAGTACAGTTTGTTGTTGGATAGGTCTGCCAAAAAAATACATGACTGAGGTTTGCAAAACTACATCTGATCAAACCACAAAGCTTCTAGAACAATGTCCTCCGGACAAATGGAGCAAAGTAGAGTTGTTTGGCCTTTTGCCATGTTTGGCAAAACCCAAACAGCATTTCGGCATAAATTCCTCAAACCCAAGGTGGTGGATAGGTGATGATTTGGTCTAAGTTTGCTGCCGCAGGACCTTCTCAGCTTGCAGACATTGAGTTGATCATGAACTCATCCTTATACTAGAGTATTCTAGAGGCAAATTTAAGGCCATTTGTCCAGCAGCTTAAGCTTGGTCTAAACTTGGTCATGCAACAGGACAATAATCTCAAGCACACGTGTAAATCAGATTTTCCGGAAAAATAAAAGAATTAAAGTTTGCCCAAAAACTTTAATGAACTGAAGCAATGTTTAAAAAAGTTTTGCGCCAAAATTCCTCCACAGCAGTTTGAAAAAGTGTTAAAGTCAAACAATTACTTTAATTCATTGCTGCTAAAGGTGGATCTACAAGCTACTGTATTAAATCATGGGGGGTACTTGGTAATACTAAAGGTCTTTTCTTTTTGGCTTCATTTTAATTAAAAACATACAGGGACTATGAAAAATGTCTTCTTTAAGAGGCTCCTCTGTCACCACTTGTTTAATTGTATTATTGGCATCTGTTATCAGTATAAAAGACACCTCTCCACAACCTCAAACAGTTACACTCCAAACTCCACTATGGCTAAGACCAAAGAGCTGTTAAAGGACACCAGAAACAAAATTGTAGACCTGCACCAGGCTGGGAAGACTGAATCTGCAATAGGTAAGCAGCTTGGTGTGAAGAAATCAACTGTGGGAGCAATTATTAGAAAATGAAAGACATACAAGACCACTGATAATCTCCCTCGATTTGGGGCTCCACGCAAGATCTCACCCCATGGGGTCAAAAAGATCACAACTGTGAGCAAAAATCCCAGAAATCACATGGAGGGACCTAGTGAATGATCTGCAGAGAGCTGGGACCAAAGTAACAAAGGCTACCATCAGTAACACACTGCGCCGCCAGGGACTCAAATCCTGCAGTGCCAGATAAGTTCCCCTGATTAAGGCAGTACATGTCCAGGCCCATCTAAAGTTTGCTAGAGAGCATTTGGATGATGCGGATGAGGATTGGGAGAATGTCATATGGTCAGATGAAACCAAAATAGAACTTCATGTTTGGAGGAGAAAGAAATTAGTTTCATCCAAAGAACACCATACTTACTGTGAAGCATGGGGGTGGAAACATCAGACTTAGAGAAAACGTTTGACCTCTGTCATTCCCAACAAAGGGTATATAACAAAGAAGTGAGATGAAAGTTTGTTATTGACTAAATACTTATTTTGCACAATAATTTGCAAATAAATTCTTTAAAAATCCTACAATGTGATTTTCTGGATTTTATTTTTCTTATTTTGTCTTACATAGTTCAGGTATACCTATGATGAAAATTACAGGCCTCTCTCATCATTTTAAGTGGGAGAACTTGCACAATTGGTGGCTGACTAAATACTTTTTTGCCACACTGTATGTACTATATGTTGTATATATGAGGTTGTATTTGCTTAATACTGAGACCCGCTACAATCAGTGATGTTTTTACACACAAACAAAAAATAACATAAAAAATTATTATAGAAGGGGCTAACAAACTAAGTTTTGAACATGACTATGTATCTATCTAGTATCTGTCTACAAGTGTGAGTCAAAAACGATCAGCACTGTATCAGCACTGATCTGTATATTCAATTCAATTTAATTTTTATTTGTATAACGCTTTTAACAATTATCATTGTCTCAAAGCAGCTTTACACAATCAAAAGAATTATTTAAGTCTGTATGGAATATGAGTGTGCTGAATCAAGGTGAGCAGATCATCCCTGGTGAGCAAGCCGCGGGCGACGGTGGCAAGGAAAAACTCCCTGAGATGGTAATTGGAAGAAACCTTGAGAGGAACCAGACTCAACAGGGAACCCATCCTCATTTGGGTGAAACAGAAAGCAGGAATTGATCTGCATTTATACAGTGTGTTAGGTAGTAGCCAGTTCAGCTATAACAGTTGATGTTAATTAATGTTAATATGGAGTCCAGGTAGTTATTGGAGACAATTGCAGTCTTGGCCAGAAGTCTCACTCGAGGCCAGATCCGTCTTTATGGTAAAGTGAAACCATCCCCTGACACCAGACACATCCCAAAGAGACACACGGGGCATCCATGCGACGACATCTCCAACCAGAAGCTGGGCACCAGGATGGGTCCGACAGGATTGAAGGGTAGAGGGAGTCTGGATCACTGGCAGCTCAGGAACGACATGTGTAACTTGACAGAGAGAGGGAAGAGAGAAAGGGGGAGAGAAAACAAGAGGGAGAGTGGAAGAAGAGATATATGGCTGTAGAATTAATTTTAATTAGTTTTAATATAAAATACATAGTTTTTGACATAATCTTCATACTTTTCAATACACTGTTCATCTGTCAACAAGCTTTCATATTAGCTCATAAAAAAAAGCCTGGGCTGTGAGCCACAAATGCATTGCTGTCATGACTTCTTCATCAGGGCTGCTTTTAGGGAACCAAACAGGTAACGGTTCGATGGTTCAACTCAATGGCGCCATCAGCTGTGAACATGGATGTGTTTCTGGCTTCTTCTTGATGGCAAACACAATCAAACTTCCTTGAAGTTTTCTATCCTTTTATATACACTACTTTGTGGCAAGATGCTTTATCTAAACACAAAAAAAAACACTGAACATGAATTACTGCATGTTGCTTTTTGTGCAACTTTAACAAGGAACCTATCCAATGACACTTGCTTTTCCCTCCTTTGGAAAATTTCATGGAAAAGTGACCTTGCCGTTTTAATTAAACAGATTCATCTCCCGCACTTCTACAGCTTTTTAAATTTTTTCTTTCTTTGGGTTTTTATGTCTTAACATTATTATTATTATTATTATTATTATTATTATTGACAATAAATGTAATTGTACCTAGGTGAAAAAACTGGATCAGGTGTTAATTAATAAATAAAAAATGGAAACGGTTGGTAAATTGCTGTGATTTAAAAGGACTGCTGTCCCAAATATAATACACATATACAGTAAAACAAGACTGACTATAAAAAGAACCAGTGAAAATGCAGGTTTTTCTAGTAAACCTCTGCTTTGCTCACCTGACCAATTCCTGTACTGATGCACTTGCTCACATGGCCTGCTATTTTCTGTAATCATGCAACAACAAATACGTAAAATACAATACATTAATCATACAACGACACTTTTTTGTCCTTTGTCCAACTCCTTTTGATTTTTTCTGGTTCTGAATGATAAAATAGTATAAGGAAATAATATATATACAAGTGTGTTCACACAAAGAACAAAACTGCCTGTCTTTAAAAAGGGGGAGTTTATGAGCAGTATGTTTCCTCATACTTTTGCCTTGAGTGATGTAGTTTCTTTCAGTGCACAATACTGTTATCATTAATTATTTCTTGAACACAGCCATAGTTAAATATTAGGTCAGGATTCATGCAGTGTTATTTCTGTTTATTTCGTAAATTTCAGTTTCATTTGATGGGTTGCATTAAACAATTTACTTTTTATTTTCATTAAGAAAAGATTGGTTATTAGGAAAAAAGTGATTAGTTACTGTTAAACGTTGCAACATTTTGAACAGGAACTTCAACAGAAACATTTTACTTAAGTTAAATATTCAATTCAATTCAATTTTATTTGTATAGCGCTTTTAGCAATTTTCATTGCCGCAAAGCAGCTTTACACAGTCAAAAAAATTATTTAAGTTTGTATGAAATGTGAATTTGTATGAATCAAAAATAAAGCATGAATATGGCCATAGATGTGATTACTTGGTCACTGAGTACATTCAGTTCATCAGCTGAGTTCATTTATTAACATTTAAAGTTTCTGAGCCTAGACATGACCAACTGAAGCAACTCCAGATCCTAAAACTGTCTATTTGCATGACAATGTGAGGCATGAGACCACACCATGGGACTTACCATACTGGATAAACTTCCTGCACTCTCACTGTCTGTTTAATACAAAGCCAGAGCATAGACCCTGGAGTGTCTCTCATACATACACAAACGCAAACGTGACTGTGTGTAAGACATCGGGTTTTCCACGGCACTCCTTAATGATAAAAGTATCAGTTTCTACACTTTACCATTCAAGCCCTAAACAGGTCTGTTTCTGTTACTGACATCGATTGATTTAATAAGCATAATTAGAAACAAATATTTAGACCAAATAAATGACCATTGCAACCACTTATTTACAGTTTGAATTCACCTTTCTTCGTGTTTAAAACATGTCTCATTTCCTACACATACCTTTAATAAAAAATGAGTTTTATACTGGATGTGTAGCAGCGACTTGTCTACAGACGTGATGTCGTATTGACCTAATTAAAACAAAAAATAGAATAGTTGTAGTTTGAACGAAAGTCCATAGTCCTTGGTTTGTGTGACTTTCAGAATGACTAAATTGTAAATAGATTTTTAAAAAAAATAACTATTTGTTGGAGAAGAATAAGCCGTCTAAACTCACTTAAATCTTTATTTAATATGGTGCTTCACCACAATAATTAATGTCGGGTTATTTAATGTAGTTGGTCATTGACTGCACTTAAGAAGCAAACAACTTCTACTTTAGGTTAAAATTGTTTTTTAGAATTAATTTATAATGGTAGTCAAAGAGCTGATGTTGAATTCTGATGAATTAACATTTCATATAATCAGCTGTCTAATCTGATTTCCAAATTACAACTATTACACTCTAAAAATAGAGGTCAATAGGGAATGAGACAGTGATGAAAGAAAGCCTTCACAAAATCATTCTTATTACGTTTTATTAAACGTTGGGTGATAAAAGTGATTGCCAACATTTGTTGTGTCCAAGCACCCACAAGCACTGGGCTACTGCATGGTAATTACATTAGTAATTCATTAAGCAAAACAATTTAAAAAATAGCTTGTTCATGTATGTTTATTAGTTAACAAACATATGATGTCAAAATCATTTAAATCAACATAACTAACATATTACTTATGTATGTATTCAGTGTATATATATTGTGTCTTTTTAATCATGAAATACATTGTATTACTTTAATGCTCAAAATTTCATTATAGTGTAAAAATGGCAAGTTTAAGCAAATGTCTTATCACTATGATTATACATGGAAGTGGGGGACACATCCTTTTCATCCGAAGACATTTTTTCCTTCAAATGAATCTGATTCACAATGACATTAATATCTTACAAAATAATACATAAAACTGAATTAATTTATTATAATTAAGCAAGGTATGCCAAATGTCTCGCTTCGTTTGTTTAGAATGTCATAATTTATTTACCAACTTTTTTTGAAGCTTTTAAGTCCATCCTTTGTGTTATTCATTTGATAATTATTGAATAAATAATTGATCTCGACATAATGGAAAACCATGTGGTCTTACATAAAGTAATAAACAAGTCTATATCATGGAAGCCATTTTGTAAATAGTACAATAAAATTTGAAATTGTAAATAATTTTTCTCTAAATTGTCATTGATGTTACTGTCATTTATCAGGAAGAGAAGTAACATCAGTTATTAAATATATAAAAATGCATTATGCTCTACTTTTTGTGGATTCATAAACCTAAAAATAATGTTAATTCTTATTAAAGAAGTTCTAGGTTTAAAAGTAGAAATACATTTAAGGAAATTTTTATGATTCAAATTTTTAAACAAAGAACACTGCATGTATTTAAAAAAGGGGAGTTTATGAGCAGAATGTTTCCTCATACTTTTGCCTTGAGTGATGTAGTTTCTTTCAGGGCACAATACTGTTATCATTAATTATTTCTTGAACACAGCCGTAGTTAAATATTAGGTCAGGATTCATGCAGTGTTATTTCTGTTTATTTCGTAAATTTCAGTTTCATTTGACGGGTTGCATTAAACAATTTACTTTCTACTTTCATTAAGAGAAGATTGGTTATTATGAAAAAAGTGATTAGTTACTGTTAAACGTTGCAACATTTTGAACAGGAACTTCAACAGAAACCTTTTTCTTAAGTTAAATAAAGCATGAATATGGCCATAGATGTGATTACTTGGTCACTGAGTACATTCAGTTCATCAGCTGAGTTCATTTATTAACATTTAAAGTTTCTGAGCCTAGACATGACCAACTGAAGCAACTCCAGATCCTAAAACTGTCTATTTGCATGACAATGTGAGGCATGAGACCACACCATGGGACTTACCATACTGGATAAACTTCCTGCACTCTCACTGTCTGTTTAATACATAATACAAAGCCAGAGCATAGACCCTGGAGTGTCTCCCATACGTACACAATTGCAAACGTGACTGTTACTTAAGACATCGGGTTTTCCACGGCACTCCTTAATGATTAAAGTATCAGTTTCTACACTTTACCATTCAAGCCCTGAACAGGTCTGTTTCTGTTACTGACATCGATTGATTTAATAAGCATAATTAGAAACAAATATTTAGACCAAATAAATGACCATTGCAACCACTTATTTACAGTTTGAATTCACCTTTCTTTGTGTTTAAAACATGTCTCATTTCCTACACATACCTTTAATAAAAAATGAGTTTTTTACTGGATGTGTAGCAGCGACTTGTCTACAGACGTGATGTCCTATTGACCTAATTAAAATAAAAAATAGAATAGTTGTAGTTTGAACGAAAGTCCATAGTCCTTGGTTTGTGTGACTTTCAGAATGACAAAATTGTAAAGAGATAAACTAATAACTAGTTGTTGGAGAAGAATAAGCCGTCTAAACTCACTTAAATCTTTATTTAATATGGTGCTTCACCACAATAATTAATGTTGGGTTATTTAATGTAGTTGGTCATTGACTGCACTTAAGAAGCAAACAACTTCTACTTTAGGTTAAAATTGTTTTTTAGATATTAATTTATAATGGTAGTCAAAGAGCTGATGTTGAATTCTGATGAATTAACATTTCATATAATCAGCTGTCTAATCTGATTTCCAAATTACAACTATTACACTCTAAAAATAGAGGTCAAAAGAGAATGAGACAGTGATGAAAGAAAGCCTTCACAAAATCATTCTTATTACGTTTTATTAAACGTTGGGTGATAAAAGTGATTGCCAACATTTGTTGTGTCCAAGCACCCACAAGCACTGGGCTACTGCATGGTAATTACATTAGTAATTCATAAAGCAAAACATTTTAAAAATAGCTTGTTCATGTATGTTTATTAGTTTATAAACATATGATGTCAAAATCATTTAAATCAACATAACTGACATATTAATGTCACGTCTTGCATTATGGAACAGGCGAACACAGATGCAGGGTGAAGTATACAAATTTATTAAATGTTATCAGTTCAAAAGAAAAATGTAAAAGAAAACAAACGACACGTTGGTCGCTTCACCAGGCTGAGTCTGCAGGCGGGTTTACGTACGAAAGGAAACTAGGAATAACTTAAATCATTCATGAAACGAACACGAGGGCTAATATTCTCTCAGCTTTGACGTTGAATTTTAAGAAGGTTCTCCAAAATGTAAACACCTACGCCTGCAGACACTGCTCAGTCCTGGGGGGGGATTGGACACGTCAGCAACACAAAACATGAGATTGCACAACGGTGACCAGCCGAAGTGGTATGGGTTCGACTGGGTTAAATAGTGCGACACACGAGGTAGACACAGGTGACTTTAATTTGGTGTTAGTAGAACTTAATGGGGAACAATTACACACGTAGACACACTAGAGGGGGACAAAGCGACGGCTCAGTAATCCGGTGAGCCAGATCTTCTTCCCCAGGGCTGAGGTGGCTCACATAAAGCGCCACATAAAGTTGGTAAATAAATGATGACATTCTAAACAAATGAAGAGAAACGTCTAACATACCTTGATTAATTATAATCAATTATTATTTCATGATTTTAGTGTTTAACTTATTTTATGAACCAATTTTATGTGACGCTCCTAAGTCCATCATTTGTCTTTCTCATCTGATAATTATTAAATAAATTATTTATTTTGACATAATGGTCTTACATGGAATAATGAACAAGTCTATATCATGGACGCCATTTTGTAAATAGTACAATTGAAATAGAAGTAGTAAATAGTTTTTCTATAAATTGTCATTGGTGTTACTGTCATTTATCAGGAAGAGAAGTAACATCAGTTATTAAATATATAAAAATGCATTATGCTCTACTTTTTGTGGATTCATAAACCTAAAAAAAGGTTAATTTTTATTAAAGAAGTTCTAGGTTTAAAAGTAGAAATACATTTAAGGAAATTTTTATGATTCAAATTTTTATACAAAGAACAAAACTGCATGTATTTAAAAAGGGGAGTTTATGAGCAGAATGTTTCCACATACTTTTGCCTTGAGTGATGTAGTTTCTTTCAGTGCACAATACTGTTATCATTAATTATTTCTTGAACACAGCCGTAGTTAAATATTAGGTCAGGATTCATGCAGTGTTATTTCTGTTTATTTCGTAAATTTCAGTTTCATTTGATGGGTTGCATTAAACAATTTACTTTCTACTTTCATTAAGAGAAGATTGGTTATTATGAAAAAAAAGTGATTAGTTACTGTTAAACGTTGCAACATTTTGAACAGGAACTTCAACAGAAACATTTTTCTTAAGTTAAATAAAGCATGAATATGGCCATAGATGTGATTACTTGGTCACTGAGTCACTTAGGGTAAAATATTAAATTAATTTATAGTTAAATATTAGGTCAGGATTCATGCAGTGTTATTTCTGTTCAGTTTGTAAATTTCAGTTTCATTTGACAGGTTGCATTAACCAATTTACTTTTTATTTTCATTAAATGAGAAGATTGGTTGTTATGAAAAAAATCAAAACTTCCACTTTTTTTGTAGAATGAAGGATTAGGATGAAAAGCTTGAAGCATGAAACGGTGGGCTGCAGCCATAGTGAGCCCTGTAGGTAGTGCAGGTGAACCTCAAGTGACCTTTCACCATAGCTGATTAAGTAAAATTATTTGATAGTATTTTCTTATAACAACAGTAGTTCATGTGTTGTTTAATTTCTTACTTAGATAGCAACTTACTTATACTCATGGTCACTAGTTTTTTTTTTTTTTTGTTAATTGTCTGCAATTAGGGCAGGACGGTGGTGTAGTAGCTAGCACTGTTGCCTTGCATCTCCAGGGTCCGTGGTTGATTCCCGGCCAGGCTCGATTCCTGTCTCTGTGTGCATGGAGTTTGCATGTTCTCCCCGTGCTTGATGGGTTTCCTCTGGGTCCTCGGGTTTTCTCCCACAGTCCTAAGTCCTGCGGATTAGGCCAAATTGCCCATAGTGTGTGATGAGTACACACTGTCCAGGGTGTACCCCGCCTTGTGCCCTAAGTCTCCTGGCATAGGCTCCATACCAATATCAAACCTCCCCTTTATCTCTAAGATTCTGGAAAAGATAGTAGCGGAGCAGCTATGCACATATATACATAGAAATGGCATACATGAGCTGTATCAGTCAGGATTTAGGCCTCATCACAGTACAGAGACAGCGCTCGTTAAAGTAGTAAATGACATTCTATTGGCCTCTGATCAGGGTTGTGTAACTATGCTTGTACTACTTGACCTCAGTGCAGCTTTTGACACCGTTGATCACGCTATTCTTCTTCACAGATTAGAAAATGTAGTGGGAATTAAGGGTACAGCCCTCTCCTGGCTCAGATCCTATCTGACCCATCGTTATCAGTATGTAGACTTAAATGGTGATTATTCTGCATGTTCTCTAGTGGAGTTTGGCGTTCCGCAGGGTTCAGTTTTAGGTCCACTGCTTTTTTCCCTTTACATGCTTCCTCTGGGCAACATAATCCGTAAGCATGGTATTAGTTTTCATTGTTATGCTGACGATACACAGTTATATGTCTCAGCAAAACCTGATGAGAAAAAACAGCTTACTAAAATTGAGCAATGTGTGCAGGACATAAGAAATTGGATGCTAATTAACTTCCTTCTGCTAAATCCGGATAAGACAGAAGTTCTAGTCATAGGACCGCATACAGCTAGGAGTAAAATTTTAGATCACACCGTAACTTTAGATGGCCTTTCTGTTCCATCAAATGCAACAGTGAAAGACCTTGGTGTGATTATTGATTCCAGCCTTTCATTTGAAGCACATGTAGATAAAACTACCAGGATAGCATTCTTTCACCTCAGAAATATTGCCAGAATAAGAAATTTATTGTCGCTAAACGACGCAGAAAAACTAGTTCATGCTTTTATCACCTCTAGGTTGGACTATTGTAATGCCTTACTGTCTGGTTGTTCAGCTAGATGCATAAATAAGCTTCAGCTAGTCCAGAATGCAGCAGCGAGAGTCCTCACGAGAACCAGAAGATATGAGCACATCACCCCTATCTTATCTTCACTCCATTGGCTCCCTGTGAAATTTCGCATTGATTTTAAAATACTACTCTTGACATATAAAGCATTAAATGGTCTCGCGCCGCAGTACCTGAGCGAACTGCTAGTGTCTTACGATCCGCCACGCCTACTTCGATCAAAGGATGCAGGCTGCTTGTCAGTACCGCGTATTACGAAAAATACAGCTGGGGGCAGAGCTTTTTCTTACAAAGCCCCAAAGTTATGGAATAGTCTTCCAAATAGTGTTCGGGACTCAGACACAGTCTCAGTGTTTAAGTCCAGGCTAAAAACCTATTTATTTAGCCAAGCATTTTTATAAATAGATTTGCCATAGGTAAAGGAGCAGATCTGGGGGACTCATGGACGTAGAGTATTATGGTGAACTGGTATGTTTGGATGCTGTCTTCCTCACTCTCACTGATCACTCATGTTTGCTGACGGTGAGGTGATTGTTTGCTTTACATGTCAGGAAGCCCTCATGTTTGTGTTTCCTTCTGGCTCTCCCTTTTAGTTATGCTGTCATAGTTAGTCCTGCCGGAGTCTCTGCTTGCACTCTACAGTTAATATACATTCACATTATACATCGTGTGACTGTGACCATACCTAACTGCCATCTCTCCTCTTCTTCTCTTTCCCCCCTCTTTCTTTTTCCTCTCTCCTCCTGTCTCCCCCTTTCACTCTTTCTCTCTCTCTCTGTCGAGCTACACATGTCGTTCCTGAGCTGCCAGTGATCCAGACTCCCTCTGCCCTCCGGACCTGTCTGACCCATCCTGGTGCCCCGCTTCTGGCTAAAGATCTCGTCACATGGATGCCCCGTGTGTCTCTCTGGGATGCGTCCGGTGTCTGGGAATGATTCTCTCTACCTAGAAAATGGTTCTGGCCTTGACTGGTGTTGGCAACTGTTTCTCTGGGGACTTGACAGTTCGATAGTTCATAACTGGAACTTCTTACAAGTCTACCTGGGTCTTCAATAACTACCTGGACTCCATATTAACATCAATTAACATCAGCTATTATAGCTGAACTGCCTCCCACCCTACACACTGTATAAATGCAGATCATTTACTGCTTTCTGTTTCACCCAGATGAGGATGGGTTCCCTGTTGAGTCTGGTTCCTCTCAAGGTTTCTTCCTATTACCATCTCAGGGAGTTTTTCCTTGCCACTGTCGCCCTCGGCTTGCTCACCAGGGACAAACTGACCATTTTGATTCATACAAATTCACATTTCATACAAACTTAAATAATTCTTTTGACTGTGTAAAGCTGCTTTGCGGCAATGAAAATTGCTAAAAGCGCTATACAAATAAAATTGAATTGAATTGAATTGAATACCCCCGCTACCCTGAATACAGGATAAGGTGGTATAGACAATGAGTGAGTGAGTAATGTAATGGGTCATAGACATTTGCTGTAATATTAACTGAAATTGTAAATTGTTTTTATTTTATTGCGTTTACTTTAAGGTGTTTTGTTATATATACACAAGTAAATTTACAAAGAAAAAGGTTCACAATTATTTTGCATAATTTTGGCCCAAATATTACTGTTAAGAGAGTAACAGTCCCCTCCACAGTTTAACATTAAGTCTTAATTAATATAGTTGGAAACTTCAATCAGGTTGTGGTCAGGGTCTCTGAAGTACAGAGACTTGATTGGGCCTACTGCTCCTGTCCTCTCAACTGGCCCTTCCTCAATCTTCACACCACATTTCTGTTTAAATGAAAACAATAGATAAGCAAATTGTTTATAAAAACACAAGTCAATATTAGGGTTCTTCAGCAGTCTGAAAAACTAGATTGTTCTGAAGTTGACACACCTTCAGATGGGCAGCAACTGTTTCCAGCGGGGTCTTCGTGATGAGACAAAGATCTGCTGAGCCTGGCATAGGATTATTGGCCTTTGGCTCAAACTCTTTGCCAACTTCATGTAGATTAAATTTTTGCTCTCCAAAGCTTAAGGCCTTACGGTCTCCCTAAGATATAAAGCAGAGTAAAGCCGTAGTTTAGACAAAAGCTGACCAATCTGTTACATTTACACTGGACACCACAGTACAATGTAGTAAAAAATAATTAGCAAATGAACACATATATTTTATCCTATTCTGTTAAAAGATGTTCTGTTCTGTTAACAGCTGCTACTCATAAGAGTGCTACTATATCTTGAGTTAATTTGGAAGCACATTATTTGTACAATGCTGCCACCGTGTGGTACTTCTGGTATTAAATGTCATAATATTTTTGTCCCTAATAGAGAAGCCTGAAAAGGCCACTGATGTATGGGTTATCAGGGTGCTACAGGTAGTTTAGGTGTACCTTAAATGTAACCACCCCCATTCCCAAGACTGAGGAGTAGAAATCTGTGCTTCTCTTCAAATCCCGGACCGTCAGGACGAGATGATCCAGACGGCTGATTTGAACCGGGCATGAGCTTTTCAGGCGAGCTCGGATTGCTCCACTGAACACAGGTGACTTCATTAGACAAAAGTGGGAAAATAAAATGATAGGAAAAACAACATAAAATTAATGATCAGTTAATGATAATTAATATTTCAGATAAGTGTCAAAAAAATATCAACACATTTACTGATTTTATTTTACACCAATCAGCCATACATTATGACTACCTGCCTAATATGCAGTAGGTTCCCCCCTTTTGCCACTATAACAGTGATGCACTGTGTGTTCTCACACTTTTCCATCACAACCAGCCTTAACCTTTTCATTAATTTGATCTACACTAGCTTGTCTATTGGATCGAACTACACGGGCCAGCATTCACTCCCCATGTCCATTAGTGAACCCTGGCCAACGACCCTGTCACCAGTTCCCCAATCTTCCTACCTTGGAGTACTTTTGGTAGATCGTAACTACTGCAGGCCAGGAAAATCCCACAAGAGCTGCAGTTTTGAATTTGCTCTGACCCAGTCCTCTAGCCATCACAATTTGGCCCTTGTCAGAGTTACTCAAATCCTAATGCTTGCCCACTTTATTCCGCTTTCAACACATCATCTTCAGGAAAAAGGTTCCCTTGCTGCCTATTATATATATCCACCCTTATACAGAGGCATTGAAAATGTAGCTACTGTGAGAAGGAATAAAGTGTAATGTCTAGAGGACTGGGTCAGAGCAACTTTAAGATGTTCCCAGGCTGCAGTGGTCAGGACATAACAAACGTGAACCAAGGAAGGAAACCCGGGGAACTGGCGACCTGGTCATGGGCGGCCAAGACTCTCTAATGCACATGGTACGTGAAAGCTGGCCTGTATAGTCCGACCCAACAAGAGAGCTACTGGAGATCAAATTGAGGAAAGGGGAAATGCTGGTTCCAATAGAAAGATGTCAGAACACTGTGTTCGTGGCAAAGGAGAGACCTACTCAATATTAGGCGGGTAGTCACCGCTAGACAATCACAATCATTATTACGTTTCTACTTCCTCAACCGTATTATTAGAGTATTTACGGTACAAGGAAACTTGCTTTTTCAGTTAGCATGACAGGCTTGTTAAATTAACTGTTTTTTTTTTTTTTTTGGATTCGACTTTGGATTGTTTATAAAATATAACAAATATAGAAATTTAACGCGTAGCACATCCAGATATCTTGTTTTAAAAATGTCCTCTAAAAGAGCAGATACTTAGTACGGAAGTGTTACTTATTCAAGTTGACAGGAATAAAGTAATGAAATCAGAAAGTGATGCTACGTTACCGTTGTGTAGATTCCCTGACGTAAAAAGCCGCAGACTCGTGAAGCCATGACAGCACCGGGGAAAAGCGGTACAGTAAATTAATAATGTTAAGTTAACGTGCTTGATAGTCAGGTAGCTGCTTCTCAGCTTAGTAACCGGAGTTATGTTCCGGAGTGAAAGACGTCTTACCGTAATAACTGTTTTTTTCTTCTTCACCTGTATGTGTAAAAACAGTAACTCTTATACTGTACAACGTTTTAAAAAAATTCTTAGTCACACAAGGAATTATTTATTCATCAACTCTTAATCTGTTAAGTGTTATGTAAAAACCCTTTTTGAAAGTAATTAAATATATATTATTACCCACTACACGCTGTTAGTGCAGATTGTAATAAGCTAGAGTATCTTTCCTAAAAGTTAGTTGCATAATTAATCTCTTAGAGGTGCAATAATGGTTATTCATTACTTTAGTAAATAACCTGATGAACAACACAATTTAAAAAAGTCGCTGAGAAATCCCGTTTCGACAATAGACCTCGGCGACGGAATACTTGTTTGTGGTTGGATGCGCCTCCTGGCAATCATTTTACAAACACTACGGGGGTAGGTGTTGGGGCGGAGCTTCGTGAACACGAATGGACCTCACCTAATACGTGTTACAACCACCTCACTGTTAGAGATCTTTTTAAAGTCAATTTCAGTGCAATAAAGCGTATTCACACTCGTTCAAAATCAACAGTGGAAATTACAGCTGTATTTAATAGTGAAAAACGAGCATCTCTACACACACAATGTGATGAGAACTCAGGATTGGGACTAAACACATGTGTGGACACCTGTTATGGAGGCTAATCAGGAAAAAAAGGCTTCAATTGTCTAGAGAGCATAAAGACTGGTTATGTGGTCTGAGGAGTCCATAGTTTGGCATAGTTACCCTAAGTGATGTAGTGCATGAAGTGAGACACCCAACATCTGGAGTTGCTTCCGTTGGCCAGCAACATTACATGTCAATATACAGTATTCAAGTCAGCTGACTACTTTAATACTATTTGCATTGCTGGAGTTAAAAAAACTTAACCTTTTGAAATCTAAAACAACATGACAGAAAAGAGGATTAAAATGTAAATTAAAGAAAATGAAAATAGAATATTTCTACATAAAAAAAAAACATTCTAAATCACATGATTGATATAAAGCACGTCACAGAATAACTGTATTTTAAGTAAAGTGTTTTGGTAACAGCCAGAAATCCACCACACTCCCAAATGATGTGAAGAAAGAAGCATCATAAGCTTGATGATGGGACACTAAGACGAATCTGCACATTGCAGATTTACTGGGAGTTATTGGTCACTTAGTGCTGGCATTAATGAAGTTCTGCACAAAATTAAAAGATGCAGTGAAAGGCAGCCAACTAAGCCTAACTCTAGGCTTAATCAGCTGCCTTTCACTGCATCTTCTAATTTTGTGCACGATACAGTAAAACGATATAGTAAAATGTAATTCTTTTAAAAAAAGTCATAATGGCAAAGTTACTATTGAACAAGAGGAATAAATCACAAGTTGGTATTGCAAAACAGTCATCTTCAGGGGACATATAAAAGCATGAATGATACTGATTTAGTTTATACTTCACAGTCATTTAACTTCTGGACATGTGTAGTCTGAGTAAATAATAGTTTCAGCTCATTTTACAATTGGTATTTAGTGTGATGCAAATATTAATAGACGCCTACAAGAGCACATTTAGCTGGAGCCCTGAAGGCCTGGCTTAACAGTTTTTAAGCTTTTCAGTCAATTAACTTAAAATTTGCATTTTTCCCCTTCTAAATACAATGTAAGAGAATCTGTTGGAATCTAATTTATTGGAAAAATGTTTTAAGTGGTCTTAATGTTTTTTGTTTGTAAACGATACTAAAACAAAAATACATAAATAAATACAAACACATGATGTCCACTGTAATAGCCACAGGGTCTGAAATGGTTTACTGAAAAGGTTAAACATTAAGTGATTGACCTTAAGTCACCAGAATGCAGATTTACAAACATGATCCATAGGTTACATTCTCTCTACGTCAATGAATAAAATGTCTTTAACTTAAGTTCTCATGCATACATACAACTACCCTCATTTACTCAGGATAAAAATAGGGTAGTGCAGGTTGTTTATGGTTTACATTCTATATAAATAATTAGGCCTTTGTAGTTTCACATTATATATATTAAACACACCATGGTTGGAAGGAGCCCATATACACTAGTCGACTCTCAGCTAAGAACGCAGAAAAATGCTTGTGAAGCGCACAGGTGCACAAAACTTTCACCCAAAGAAAGTAATGAATAGAACAGCCAGAACCCCCACAAAACAACTTTAGGAACATCTATTATTGGTTAAAGCCTATAAAACTTGTTTTCTTGCTTGATTTAAGATAGAAAGGCACACCTACGCACACTGTTTCCTGAAGTTCAGAAGCTCATACCATGACTCATTCAGGTTAATAATAGAGCAAACTGAACATAATGTGAAAGAACACATGAAAATACCGACAATGTGCAGAACCAGAATTAATTTTATAAAAACTCCCATATTCAAATTTATAAAATGTCACCACCACAGTCTCAGAATGTGCTCAAGGTACGAAGCACTCTGTGTTCAATTAGCACAACACATTGGTATAGGATGTTTTTTTTTTGGTCAGTTTGTCAGAATATTTGGAGACCTAAAATTAGTGGGTTAGTCATATAATTAACAAAACTGTTAAATTAATTCTACACACGCTTTAAAAAAAAAAAAAACTTTTTTAAAACCCCTTGAACTATATTTTGGCTGTTTTAAATGACATCCGAGGCTGCATGGTAATAGTGCAAAATAATAATAATAATAATAATAATAAATGCTGCTGTGACCAGTTAAGAGAGAATATTTGGAATTGGCCTTCGCTTTAGAAGGATTAAGACAACTTTGAGTGTTTTGTCCGTCTTTACTTATTCTTCAGTAGCTCAACCAGAAACTTTATTAACCAGATACATTAAAAACCTACTACTGGATAATATGAAGAAATAACCCTCAGGGTTTCAGTTGGGCACAACAGAAAATTACAATATACAGAAGACGTAGAGGAACTCTGTTTCCAGGAGATAACACTTCAATTTAAACTTAAATCTTCATGGTCTGTATCAAATTTATACAGATCCCTTTTTGTTAATAAATATTGCACTAGTATTTGTGATGTGAAGGCAAGTCTTGTTTAAATAAATGAAGTGTTTGAAACCGTATCTTGAAAGAACACTGTTCATGAAAAGCCTTGGGAGTAAATACAGCATGATGGTATTATAGGCCTTGAAACTCACAACTGAACAACTTTTCACACAATACTCAGTAATGCTCCTTCTCTATAAAAATCAGTAAGATATACTCCAGACACAGATTAAATCAAGGCTAAGATGTATTTTTACAAACTCCCAATGACATATTGGTCTAGCCTAATTGAAGCTTGAGGAAACACAGTATGTGGCTAAAGTAAAGGTTCTTGTTGGCCAAACTGAAAACTCACTTATAGATCATTTAATAGCATTAAAACCTTTTACACAAATGTATACTGAAGGAAAAATGTTGCTTATTAACTTCTGTTGAAAACCTAAAATGGTGTCCAAATTGCAATCGATCAAAACAATTCTTTAGACAATCCAAAAGCAATACATTGTACATAAATATATCTTTCAACTATCAGAATGCCTGATTACCATTGAATCAAATTGCACCCGGTCTACGTATAAGCACAAACGATTAGTTCTTAATTCTTAATCACAAGGCTGCAATGTAAATTAAACATATTTGGGATAAAGAACCATTACTATTTCATTGGAATCTTCAAGAGGTGGAAGTCTGGTCTGAGCATAAGTGAGGTCTGTCTGTAAATTTTCGACATGTCTTTTTTTTTTTATTCGATACTTAAACATAGTTTGGGCTTGTGTGTCTTCAAGACAAGATTCTCTACCGGGTACCAAATGCCATAGTAAGGCGAAATCATAGTATGACGAATGATAGGAAACTAGACAATGCTCTCTCTGTTGGCAGAAACAAGGACTGCTCTACGACAGATGGGACAAGTTGAATTCTCTGAAAGCCAACGGTCAATACAATGCACATGGTACTCATGAGAGCAGGGAAGTTTACGTAGCTTGTTGCCTTCAGCATATTCTGTAATGCACACACTACAGGTCTTGAGTGCATCACTCTCACCAAAATTGCGCATGGAGAGGTTATCAATTTGCTCTTTGGTGAGGCCCCTGGGCTGATCATCATCATCATCATTGAGCAAGAAGAAATGTGCAAGTCGCAGAAAGGGCAAAGAGCCTGGCTCCTCTAAGTTGATAGGAGCTCGCTGCCTTGCCCTGCTCTCTCTCAGAGCTGCAACATTGTCCTCCCTCTCTTCAGTCTGTGCTTCTGAGCCACTCTGATTTGAGCCTCCTGTCCCAGGTGATGGCTCAGGCACAGCAGAGGGACTTCCAGCATCTGGATTACCCAGAGCGTCAACGAGATCTGCCGCAGGGTTTGAACCACGGCTAGAGTCTGTGGAGTCTGAATCAGAGTCCATGAAGTAGCTGAGTTCACCAAAGCCAGTCATGATTTGCCGGATCATGGAGTGTAGAGCCATGGAGGTGGCCCCTTCAAGTCCCGCGTCTGAAATCCTCCTGATGGGGATACGAATAGTGCTGACGTATGTCCTTACACCTGCCCTCTCTGAACGTGAAAAGGTCCTGCGAAATCCTCCACGCTCTGTCTCATACAAGAAAGTGTTGTTGGAGGTCTGTGATCGAGAGCGTGTACGGTTGGCAATGCTGTCCCTCTCACGGTACTCGCCCGGTCGCACCCTACGAACCTGCAAGTCCAGCATTATTGTTGGAGGCCTTCGAGATGAAGCGCCTTCTCCTGAAGGTGTTTCTGTTTCCTGGTGGGGCTGAGGTGCTTGTTGGGGCTGTGTAGATGCTATAGTTTCCTCACTTTCTAACTGTATATTCTGTCGAGAAAGAACATGTAGTCGTGTCCTAGAGCTGCCATCTACCTGTACTTCTGGGACAGGATCAGGACTTCGTGAGGGTAGTCCATGGCGAGCCTGCGGAAGGCCATCTAATTGGTCCAGGCTGAGAGCTAAATGACTCCTAGCTGTTCGAGCTCTGGTTCTGCGCTGTTCTGGGCTTGGGCTACGAGCTCTAATCTGGCCCCTACTTGGGCGCTCTACTTGAGGCAGACTCTGAGAAATTGGGACCTGATTTTGAGGGCTTGTTGGGCGGGTTACATTGGGGCTAGTAGGAGCAGGAAGCTCTGGTTCGACTATAACAGCCATCTCCTCCACCACTGGCTCCTCAACTACCTCTGTTGCCTCCATAGGTGTCTCAGGTTCAGATGTAGAGCCATCACCACGGCTTTGGTCTGCGTCTGAACGCTCAGCATCAGTCTGTGTTTGCTGCTCTGCTATGTTGCGATTGATGTTAATCTCTAAGCTAAAGCGGAAGTCTCCACTATTTGGATTAGTTCGGCTCACAGCCCGCCATGACTGGTTGCCCCTATGCCCGCTTCTTGTGGTGTTGCCAGTTTGACGCACAGTGTTGAGCCAGTCAAGAAGGGTTTCGCCATTAGATGCTTCATCTGTACCCTCTGCCTCTGAAACTAAAGAAAACCACATTGTAGAGATACGTTTTGGGCAAATACACCAACATCATTGAAAAAATCTATTACACTGTGTGGCCTAGTAATTTTTTATTTAATTCAAAAGATAAACAGCCAAACACCTCTGGACTCCCCCAAACTGACGTCAGGACTGTTGCTGCTGCTGCTCCCACCGCTGCCGCCACTACCGTTTGGCTGTTCAGGTCCATCTCTAATTTGATGAAGGCGATTCAATAACTCTTCCTCAGTAATATCGCCTGATAAAAAAAAAAAAAAAAAAAATACATACATTAATGATTATAATAAATATTCCATTTTTAGATCTTTGCAATCTCTCATGCTGGTTTAGAATCAAATGTAGGGCATTAGCAGACAGGATGGCTGCCAGGGTTTGTCAGCATTTTGTTTTTCAGTGACTTATCAGACAAAAACAAAGACGACTGCAGGTAAATAAAGAAATAAAGAGAGATCACTAGAAATATAAATCCTTTATTTATAAATTACTGACATTGACATTGTATACAAAACGTTTTGTGAAATGCTGCATATCCGACTTTTGGTCTTCTGATGATAAAATAAAAGAGCATAATTTATACTAATACTGAAGACAATTACACACGAAGAAAATACAAGCCAAAAAAATAATTATTTAAAGTTGCAACGACAAACTGCCATGCCTGTTTGTGGAGAGAATGAGAGTGCTTAGAAAAGAATGATAAGGATAAGGACCATGTATTAATGCGCATATGCATGTTGTTTAATATGATCAGCTGTACCAAACTCAATAACCACAAAAACTGACAGTCGAAGAAGGAATGAACCAATTTCCAGTTTAGCACTCCTAGCAGAACAATAAATTTAAGATGGCCGCTGGTTGGGTCACAAGGAAGGGTAGAGCAGTAAGCAAAAACATCTTAAATCTTAATATAAACTTATGCATTTGAAGATGTCATCTCCCCCGTACCTTTACCTGACAGGAAACTCTATATCCTCAACAACTGTGAAAATTTGCACGTTTTCTTCATAGGTCCATGATTGTTTATTCTTTACAGCCCACTGCAACCTTGTTTTTTTCTTTTTAGGTGTGTTTGGGTAATCTGTATGCAAATCCCATTTCGATGTCTTATAGTTTTATCACAGACAGTGACTCCAGTTTCCACCCATTTGTTCCTCATTTGTTTTGTTTATTTCTTTTAAATCAATTGTTGTTTTCTATCTTTGATGTCTTCTTTGGTCTACCAGTACGCTTCCTATTTACAACCTTACCATTTGATTTGTACTTGGTCCAGATTTTAGACACAGCTGACTGGGAACAACCAACATCTTTTGCAACATTCCATGATAATTTATCTTCTTGAATAAGTATCATAAACCCCTCCTTTGTTTCCACTGACATCTCTCATGTTGAAACCTTGATTTATGTCAAACAGCTTAGTGCAAAAGCACACCAGGGTGGTCAAGCCCTTTTTTTTTCTATTCTAACAGCGGACTAATTAGCATTAGCATATTAAATGTAGTCTGATGCAGGTGTTTGTTGTAGAACTGTAAAATACATGGTGATTTCATAGTATTTTTCCTCAGAATTGAGTGAATTTATCCTCTGCTTGATCTTAAAAAAAAAGGTGCAATTGACTATAGTTTTCTTTCTTTCGTGTGTTTCTTAAACCCAGAATATTGGACTGTTAAATGTGACTGTGACATGTCTGTGGTTAGTTTTCTAAACAATTGAATAAATATTTTCCAAGACTAGTGATTCCATACGTTTTGCCAGAGGTTGTATAATCAGCAGTAACTCATTTAGATCATTTATAGATCTATATTAATATAGTACTCTAGCTTTCTCTAGGGGAATTGATCTTGAAAGTGGTTCATTTGTTGCCAATCAAGTAATTTTTACATATATCTCAATCTCCACCATGTAATTATAATGCGCTGAAAAGTATCATTTGTAGCTTTTGGGCTTCTCAGTTAGACAAATACAGTCCAAGCTTGAATTCTGAGTAAAATTTAACCTTTCATTTGGTTGAATCTCAATCTCATAGACTTTGCAGTATTGGCATATTTACAACCGTTATATAAAACAAAATGCTGTTTATCCCTCATAATTTCTATGGCCAGTGATACATAAACGCATTTATTGAACTAAGAATTTTTTTTTTTTTTTATCTACCTAATTGAAAAAAAAAAAAAAACACAAAAGTTAAAATTAGACACTAAAAAGTGACCGGGAAGAACAATAGTTTGGGCTTTTAGTGAGGGGCTAAAGCATATCACAGTCAGGCAAATAAGTAAGTTTATTTATAACTAGAATTATCTAGTTTTCATAATTGCTGTAATCTAAAATTGTAATAAAAAAAAAATTGTGTGCTGAATATTCTAATCATTATCCTGAAAATATGATCACCCCAATGGTGCATGGGGATAGAAGCTAGTGATGCCCCGTGAGTCGGGTTGGGGTGGGTAAAGAAATTCAAGATTCAAGATTCAAATAACTTTATTAATCCCAGAGGGAAAATTGTCACTTTATTTGCGGGGCAGGTCATAAAAAACAAAATTAAATTTAAAAAATCCATGTATGTTGCGTGCAATTCCCTATAGCCTATATTAAATATTTTGGAATATCCATTTTCATATTTTAAGTTCTTTAATAAGGTATCGTCACGTGACAAGTCACGAAAGCACCAAGCAGCTACCACTGCCAGTCACAACAAAAACAAAGAAATAAAAGTGACGATGGAAGACGAGGCGCGGGAGGATTTGAGGTCGGGAATTTACATCATTAAAAGAAAAAAGGTCAGGCTGCTAAATTTCAATGTCTATTTAATGGTCACGGGTGCGGGGCGGGACGGGTGCGGGGCGGGAGCGGGGCGGGACGGGTGCGGGGCGGGACGGGTGCGGGGGGGGGCGGTGGGGGGTATGGGTTGTAAAAATAGATACAGTGGTGCGGGACAGGCCAAATAATTTCATAAAAGCGGGACTCGCGGGTTGGAAAAATGCCCGACCGGCGCATCACTACTTCATTACTTAGTTATTAAGCTAGTTAACCCAGTGTTAGTATGTATCCAATGTTGTAAACATTAAAGCACTTTTTGTAAGTCGCTCTGGATAAGAGCGTCTGCCAAATGCCTAAATGTAAATGTAAATCACTAGTGGAAGCATCAGTCTTTTTATCAAAAGGGTCTGATGGACTTAAGGTTTATGGACAAAATAGATGATTACAGGTTTATGGACAAAATAGATGATTACAAATACACGGGAATTCTAGGAAAAAACTTATTCTAGTCTACAAGTAACTTAAAACATGTGTAAAGGTTGACCTTCCAACAACTCTTAGCATACTGCTTAAGCTATACAATGGTGGTTACAATCAGAATCTGAATGTGTTATTGGGTCAGCGAAAGCCTAGACCTTAACCTGATTTCTTTGTGGAAAGACAGTGGCAAGTGGCTGCTAAGTGGTTAAGATGGTGAACTGCTGATCAAAAGATATCCAGCTGAAGATCCCCAGCACCACCTGAAGCACTGACTGATTAGCCACTGATCAAAATCAGACAATAATAAATTTTAACAGAACGGTTGTCTCTTAACTGGCCAATCATATAAACCAATACTATTGTGATTTCAAAACATATGAGTTGAGAGCCACAACAACATACCATCAACAGTGTGCAAAACTTGCACTTAGCAAAAAAAAATTTCTAAAGCAAAACCACATGATGAACACCTGCTAAAGCTTTAACACAAACTTTACATAAAAACAACGCAGCGTGAATAATTTAAATATAAAATGTTATCTGCAAAGGCACCAGCTAAGTCTTGTAAGTGTCTGTGTTTATTTAGAAAAGTTTGTGTTTATTAAGAAATGTTTTGTGTAGAGTTTCGAATTGTTGTGCTGCACCCTATAACGAGTGACTATGGCAGGACAGAAGAATTTTAAACAATTATTTTGGCATTTGTGAAAGCCCCTTAAGGCTAAGGAATAAACCATTTTACTCTTTAGTCAACCAAAGGCTATTCTATTAGCTCAGTGCACCTTTAATGGCAGATCCTAATAACTTCCACACACACCTGCGATCAGCTATTAATTTCTGTGAACTGGGTTCAATCCAAGCCAGGGGGTCATTTTAGGGCATAACACTGCATTCTTAGTTCAGATATTTTACATGTCCTCACCTCAGTCTGCTGTGGATATGTTTGCTCTAATGACCAGTGTATTGTCTCATAGTGGCGCTTTACATTACTGCTTTAAATTTCCTACAGGCAGAATAAAACACACATCCATTCTTCTCTGGAGGTTTGGTTTTTAAAGTCTACTATTTTTGTGAGTAAGCCATGTTATGTCGCGCTTTAGTTTCTATTTCTTGAGAATTTTGGTGGCTTTTTGGTGCGTTACCATAATTTCTGTGCCTTCCGCATACCCTGGCTATACTCAGTACACCATCTCATTGTTAGATAGTTGCTAAGTTAAATATCATAAGACATAATCTGGCACATAACAGCTCATTACTTTTTTTTACCTCAACATTTTGTTTTCATTTATGGGGCAGGTTTAACTTAAGGCAAATACCCATGTACTGAATGAGTTTTGTCTAATTCTGACAGACATAAAGAAATTTTTCTGAGACTGGTTCTGGGTCCTCCGATGTATGAAAAAGAGAGTGTTAGAGTATTGGTGGCTCAGTGGTAGCAATTAACCAATTGCGGGGGCAATTAACCACCCACCCCTCAGAAAAGTCACAGCACCCTGTTCCCGAAAATGGGCCGCACAGTTCATCACCTCACTCATGGTACTCGGTCAATGTTAGGTCTCAATGTTAAGTCCCCTTCAAACAGTCAGAGCACCCTACTCCCGAATAAGCCGCACGGTTTGACACCTCATTCGTGGGTCTACGACGAACGGTGCGGGACTCAGTCAAAGTTGTTGTCAGTGTTAAGTCTGTGGGTGGTTAATTGCCCCCTGCAGGGGCAATTAACCTCCCAACCCTTCAAACAGTCAAAGCAACCTACTCCCGAATAAGCCGCACGGGTTGACACCTCATTCATGGGTCTACGACGAACGGTGCGGCACTAGTAATTTTTTTAAATTCCCATTATAAGTCAATGGGCAAAGTCGCCAAAATCCCCAATCAAATTCTATGGGGCAACTTTGGGGACCTCTCTTGCCCCGGGGGTCGAACTTATTCCCCTGTGCGTGGTATCATCTGACACAGGCTGCAATCCTCTTCAAATGTGGTAAATCTGACGTCTCTACAAATTTCACTCTCTGCGCTACAATCCGTCAAAGTTGGCCTCAATGTTAAGTCTATGGGATTTTTTGGCCGGTTAATTGCCCCCGCAGGGCTTATAAAAGCCCACCCCTTATAAAAGTCATAGCACCCCATTCCCGTATAAGCCGCACGATTTGACACCTCACTCATGGGTCTATGACAAACGGTGCGGGACTAGTTACGCGCCAAACTTTTGTACGGAAGAATTTTGCAAGATAACAATAGTGATGCTGTGCAAGCACCACTAATTACTTACCATGAATGTTCCAGATCTGGAACACAGCATTTCTAAAGTTCATTTTTTTCAAACAGCGCATAAGAATATCACATTTATAATTAAAATGTGAAACTCTTATTCTAGATTTATTGCACATCAAGTAAAATTTTTCATTATTTCTATGATTATGGCATTAAGTTCATCAAAATCAAAAATTCAAAAAAATATTTTAAGTAAAAATATTTAAGTTCATATTTCAATTCCATGTATCTCTTGGTCCAGTTCAGGACATGTAAAGACAATTACATGTAAAAACAAATTAAAGTTTTGTTTTGTTTTTTTGTCCGATGATCAACAAGGGTAAGCTAAATGATGTCATCACTTAAAGGGCTGAATGTTCGCAGTGTGTTTGTTAAATTCAGTGGAGGGGAAAATGTTTTAGAAAATAGTGCACAAGCAACAGGGATGATCCGGCCTCAAGTTAGCCTTTTTTAAGTAAAGATTATTTGAAAATGTGGGAGAGCTTTACAAGGAGTGGAGAAAGGCTATAGTTAGTGCATTAAGAGCTATTGTGCACAAACATCTTTAGGAAATGGGCTTTAACAGTTGCATCCCTAGTATCACCCTATGTCACTAAACCAGACAACGTCAGAAGTGTCTCATCTGGGTTAAGGAGAAAGAACTGGACTGTATTTCACTGTTCCAAAGTTCATTTCAAATAAATATTTTTATTTTATTTTATTTGGCAATTAAGGTCCCAGTTTGGTTTATCAAGTAAAAAAAATTGTAGCCATCTACCAGGAGATTTTAGAGCACTTTATTCTTTTGTCTGCTGACAAGCTTTAGGGAAATGCTGATTCCCTTTTCCACCTGCCCCTGCCCGCAGTGCCAAAACTACCACTAACTGACCAGTCTAATTTTACTATGCTTGATTGGCCAACTAACTCACCTCACCTGAATATTTGCCTCAACATACCCGAATATTAATTTAAAAAGTCCTGAAATAAATTGAATTGTGTGTAATAAATCTAGAACATAAGTTCAATTTAACTGGCATGTGTAGTCTGATCCAATAGATGAGCTGCCGTTGCCCAAAATACCTAAAAGGCTCCGAGAGAAAGGTGATTTTTTTTTTTTTTTTAATATCACAAGCATCAAGTATACATTAAATCACCTAAAGCTATATCTCAAGACAAAGTCAAATATGCAGGATTTCACCATAAATATTTGATCTCTTAAACATAAGCATGTTCAGTTTATAGATGCTGCTCAAAGAAACATGTGAGCCAGGAACAGGACATCATTTAAAACCACCAGATTTACCAGGACAAGAATTGTCCACTCAATGCCACTCTGGCAGGGGCCTCAACTAAAGGACGCTCCAAAATAACATTCCTTTCCACTGTCCTGAGACAGAAATGAATTGGACGTCTTCAGAGGGCCACAAAAACACATGGTGGTTTTGTTTTCAGCACAAACAAAATTAAAAACAACAACCACAATAAAAAAGGGGGAAAAATAACACAAATCAAAACTATTTACCTTTCCTTTCTGGTTTGAAATTACTAAATAACTCCAGCTCTGTCAGTGAAATACCATACCTAAACTGAACTACTCCCAAAAATATGAAGAAAAACACAAGTGCACAATTATCCAGGAGGACTGCAACATCATCACCCTTAAATTGTGTTACCAGATTCTAAATTGTCAGAGGTAGGAGCATCCACTGTGCCCACAGTACTGACTGTTCTCCCATCTACAAAGCTTTTAAGGTTACCCTTTAATGAGGAAATGAAAAAAGTGAAAGGAAATGAAGAAAATGTACACTTAAAGGGATTAAACAGTAATAGATTAAGCTTGCTGATAAGCCATGATGATAATGTTCCCATAAGTATAAAAAACATATTGAAAGCAATAGGGATGCACCGAAAGTTCAGCAACCGAAATTATTCGGCCGAAAATAGGCAAAAAAGTGCTTTCGGTGTTCGGCATAAGTAAAAAGGCCGAATAAATTTTGCCAAACAATTACGTTTTTAATGACACGATCAAATAGTAACCCGCGTAGAGTGAGAGGCGCGCGCTTTATGCAGCAAACATGTCAGCAGTGTGGAAGCACTTTAAAGTGTCGGAGAAAGAAGCAAAAATGGCCAATTGCAGACACTGTTCTGCTGATTTGTCCAGAGGGGGTGCATCTGCAAAAATGTACAGCACTTTAAGTTTAATTTAGCCCTTAAAATCAAGACACCCCAAACATCATGCAGAGTACGAGAAAGACACGGCGGCGGCTACGGCAACAGCGAATCCACATTTTTTGCACTATTTAATGCACATTTGTTGTTGTAGACATACAGAGTTACATTCTTTCAGCAGTCAGTTATAGGCCTAACATAGGCTATTCAAGAAGGGGGGCTTCAAAGACGGCCAAATAAAAATATTTTTATATTTTACTAATTTATTTATTTTAAGTTATATTGTGCTTTGTTTGTATAATATCAGCTGGAATGTTAAAAAAAAATGTTCAGTGTTAAATAAATACTTTAAAATTGTATTTCTGTTATTTGATTTATTTTTCTAAAAAGCAACACAAACTAGTAAAAAGCTAATTTTTACTATTTAATAAATAATTAATATAAATTGGCAAAATAAATAAAAAAAAATGCGAAACACTGCCATTCCCCACTGCTATTGTTCGGTTTCGACTTCAGCCAAGAATTTCATTTCGGTGCATCCCTAGAAAGCAAGAACCTTTATTTCTGTTACAAACAGAAAAATAGTATAAATCAGCAGTGGGAATGGCATAGTTACCTGGAGTGCCAAGGAGATTGTTGTCCCTCATCATCCTGTAGTCCTCTTCACTTAGATTGTTAACAAACTGGTAGAATGCTTCCTCTCTGTGAAGGCGGTCCTGCTGTTGCCTGCGTTGTGAATCGGCCTGTTCACTACTACCTTGATCTGCGTTATCCGAACCCTCCATTGCAGTCAAACCAAGGAAGAGAATAAGTCAGCACCACCTGGATGCAGGGAAGGTAGGGACATTCATCACCAAATGTGCTCAACATAGGTCATCAAAAATCAAAAACTATAGAAGTGTTTCTGAAATCTGATGCTGAACAAAGTTCAGACTGTCAAACATAAGGTCAAACATTGGAAACCGAAATAATTCAATATTCTTTCTTTATATCAAAACTTCAAGTGTGTACTGGGCTATGTTATGCCTGAAGATTCAAATTAGTTTGATGTCCAGAGGCAACTGATATAATTGATCTAACAGGGTGCCGCCCCTGTTTTAGAGATAATCGTCATACAAGTTTTATTTTTGCCATGCACACCAAACTATTTAAATGTTAAGAGTTTGGATTATTGGTAAATGAAGTGGACCACCATCAACAATGATTGCAAGAACACCATTTGCCTAGCATGCGTTTTGGCAGCTAATAGCTGCCATGACCCATTTAATTCCCTTATAACGGCTTAATACGTGTCTAACGAGCTAGTCTTAAAAATGGAAGGAAATGGAAACAAAATGGCATCATGAAAGGAGGCCAACATGGCAACTAATCAAGACAACTAGATTAACACAACCAGGCAACACATCCTGAAGTACACCTTCCAGCCCACAGCCAGATGATCCAATTAAACCAGCAGTCTGGCTAAATAGCTAACGTTAGCAAACAGCTTTTCATTGTTAGAGCCAAAATGAGACAACTTACAACAGATTTAGCCATTTAACCTCATTAAATCTATAATAATACTGAAAAGGTTTGGTCATCCATAAGGACGACACCATGCCAGTGTTTTTCGTAATCGACGAAAACCAGTGCCATTGTTATTACTGTTGGCTAATAAGTCATGTCAATGATAAGCACTTGTGCTATCGTAGTTCGCTTAAATGAGTAAAACCATAGCAAGGGTACTGATGTCAGTAAGTTTCATCTAATGCACTATTAATATCGTTAAAAGATAAAACGATTGTTACCTTTTTGTTTGCCCAACCAAATCCGGTTTCCTTCGGAATGAGCTACGTGCTAATTGGCTACTCAGAGGCCTTCTTACTTTCCACAGTTTAATAGCTAGCAAACGCTAAGAATTCATTCCAAATGAGCACACACTACACTAGTTAGAGTGTAAAGCCACTGTTTCAGACCTTAACTTGGTAGAACACGAAATAAACGGAAATTTACTGAAGTATTTTATAGTCTGTCCTTAAACTACGTATTTAGCCACCGAGTGAACTAGCATAGTTAGCAGAGCAGGAATTGGAGCTCCTTGGTCGGTATAAATAAAACTCTCTGCTAAGAGAATACCTTTTCAAATCCCTCGATTCTGACACTAATCTTCAAGCCACTTTGTCTAGTTGTGTATTTCAAAAACAGTGATCTTTTCCGGCATTAGAAATCTATTTTCACGAACATAAGACCATCCGTTATCTTCACACTCGTTTCCGTTTCCGGTTTGTAGGAACGATAGGAAATCTTACGAAAGACACGAGCAGGTTTCGAAACGTTACGTCGACGTCATTTTTTGTCTATAAAAACGAACGAGTGACAGTATTGCAGTTTTGCGGTAACGTTAGGGAAAGTAAAATAAATTAAAAAAAAAACATTCGTTTATATTGTGCGTTCGCCAGACTTGTATCCTACCTCAGAGAATTACAATAAATGTAAATAATTTAGTTAATTTAAGTAACGATTATTAAAAATATTAATTTAGTTAAAACTTCTAGTATAACACGACAAACTCGGCAAAATAAATGCCGAAAGTTTCCTAAAAGCGTGGTTAGTCACGTGACTACGGATCATTTTCGTTTTTGATGGAGGCCCGTGGCTGACATGGAGTTGAACAGACAGTAACAAGGTCTGTTTAAAAGAGACATGAAGTGGCACCAAACACATTTTATCCAATTACACATAGGATACATGCAGTCATACATTGTGCTATAAATAATTGTTGATATCCTGTTGTTTTAAGGTTGTATTTCTAACATTGGCTGCATGGTGGCTTAGTGGGTCGCATCGTTGCCTCAAACTTTCAGGGTTTGATTCCTGCAGGGTTCAAGGTTCGAAAATCAGGTGTCAAACTGGCAACCCGACCCTTTCAAGTAACTTTAAGTATCCGTCGCCCGATGTGCCAGGTGGCACATGCTCTCTCCCCCCACATACTCCTACATACTGTATGCTTTAGATTAATCAACACAGGCAGCACGTTGGTTTAGTGATTAGCACTGACGCCTTGCGTCTCCAGGTTTTAAGTTCGATTCTAGCCTCTGGTCTGTGTCCATGGAGTTTGCATATTCTCCTTGTGCTTGGTGTGTTTCTTCCGGGGTACTCCAGTTTCCTTCCACAGTCCAAAGGCATGCACCACTAGGCCCCTGCCACCATAAATGAATCAATCAATAATTAATTCATTTAGTAAAACACATGATACAGCATGTAAACAATTTATGGTGTTTGTCGCACAATTAAATCCAACCCTGTGGAAACAGCAGGCATGTAACTGCATATGTATACGGTCCTCACGAGACATAGTTTGCTTCATTAATCAATCTTTAATTTAATTTTATTTTTTTACCCCATTGCAGAATGAAATGTCTTTGCTACAATCTGGGGCAGAATGACCGTCAGTGCTCAGAACACCATCAACAGGGGGTTAGACCAGGGGCTGGTAGATTCACTCCAATTTTTAGCATTCTGTTCTTCTCATCATTGATAGCGCGCGCCTGTGGGCTTCTAGGACCCGATATGGGCATTGGCAGATGACAACTCCTTGAGTGGTCTTGATGTCATGCTGCACCAAGTGGCTGAGGTCGGGAACGGCCAAAACAAATCACAGAACTGATCTCTGAGTTCTTCCCACTGCTGGTGCTGAGCCATTGTCATTTCTCTTTTGTGAACCCTCGGTTTTGTAACAAGCAAACAAGCAAGGCAGTTAAGTCGACTGAGTGATGTACATGTTTTTTTCTTTCTTACCTAACAATGAACTTTAGAGTATATTTAGTGTTTTACATTTAACAAATGAAAACATCTGTGTGTTGAATTGTGTGTTAATCTAAATCATATACACACACATACACATTGCTGTTAAGAAGTCTTTATTTGATTTATTTATAAATTTTTTGCATATTTGTCACATGTAAATGATTTGAGGTCTGCTTAAACCTGAATTGAGTTTTTACCGTCACATATACAGCACATTACTTCACAGTGAAATTCTTTTCTCTGCATATCACAAGTAGTAAGCTGGAGTCAAAGTCAACCAAGGGTCAACCATACATGCACACAGTGCCCCTGAAGCAGCCAGCTGCCTCCTGAGACACAGATGGGAGTCGGTCAATGGCACTATGTCTCTTAAGGGCATTGTTTCTCTATTTTTTTCAGTGACACTGATGGTATATCAGGAAAGTCGTGCCGGTCTGTTTTAGGGGTAGAGCAAGAGGAAGGTTAGGAGCAAGGCTAAGCACACATATCCAATCCATCTTGGCTCCTAAGCTGCATATCCAGACTTATTGTACGCAGGCATCTGAGAGTGTCTAGCAGTACAGTGACTGATGTGCTCTCTAGAGTCACGTAATTATAGCGAACTTTATGCATTTGAGCTGATTAAGGAATTCCTTATTAAAGGGTCCAGATACTCATGTAAATTCATAAATTTGCAAACTTTTTTACTTTTACGTCATCTTACATTATGTTTTACATTGTGTGTGTGTGTGTGTGTGTGTGTGTGTATACACTGGTGAAACAAATATTAATCTAAATTCATTTTACTAACAATACCAGAAAGAACACAAGGAACTTTATTATTTGTTGTATAGAAGTTTTTCGTTTTTTACATATAAATTATTGTTCACTCAGAAGAAATACATTTTCAGTGGAATTTCAGCATTTAACATTGTTTTTTTGTAGCATTTTGGTAGGGTGATATTTTATTTAATGTCATAAAAAATCTTTAAACTTAGATTATTTTATTTTGTATTCCAGTTTGAACTAATGGTTCAAATCCACTTACAGATACACATTGTAAGATTGTGTTGTCCCCAAATACTAGGTTAATGTTTGTCATAATAGGGGAATACAAATCTCTGAGACCCTCTAGTGGCTGGCTGCAATATTTAAACATGCTCATTCACTTTTTAATAAATGGAAAAAACAAGCAAAAACTCACAGTTAGGTACCATCTACAAATTCTAAAATGTCTCCTCTAATATTTTTTAATATCAGAGGAGAAGATGTATACATCTTCAGATGTACTGAAAATGTATAGGTGTTTAATTTCAATGGTGTGTTTGATGGTGTAATTGACAGATTTACTGTGGTCTGATGAACTGCTAGAACAGACAGTGTAGCCTCATGCATGTGCACACACTTTTAAAGGGACACTTGAAGCCCTTGTTGAGCCTATAGCTCAGGAAAAATTAACATCTCTCAAACTTTGTACCAAACATTCAGTCTTGACTGGTCTGTAGTGAAACCTTATTGTACTATAAACTGTTCAAAAAGACCCGCGTGGGTTTTTCCGTTTTTTTTTTTTTGTTTTTTTTCAGGTGTCTGGCACCAGCTAGAGCACCTTGGAGGGAAATTGAAAAACTCTATAAGTAGATGTCATAATATTAATATGGTTTTGATATTAAAAGCTTTGGATAAAATTGCACAATGCATATTTGAAATATACTCTACCAAAAGAATACATGGATCTTGGTGCAAGAGCAATAAGAAAATCTTGGAAAGCATCACTTTTATTTTTAAAATAATTATTTTTAAAAAATATTTAGCCTAAACTGAATGCTATTTACCAGCATATTTTGGTCTGTTTATTACATTAGATACTTACATTACTTCTATTAACACAATGGATTAGCTAATGTCAGCTTCCTAGAAACCTAGTCTGCCTCGGCTCGAAGCTCTGAAATCTTGAGCCATAATGTTTATCAAGCTGAATATATGCATAGGATCATGTACACAAAAAGTAAAAGTTTTATAATTTTTTAAAAAATCTATTCAAAAAGCAACTTCAAATGATATAAAGGTAGATAAATAAATATTTGGACATTATCAAAGTTAGTTATGTTAGCGGTCTACCACAGTATATCAGAGTTAAAATAAAACAGTACATTTACTGTATGAGCTCAAAAGTGCAGACTTGGATCACCACTGTGTTTTTTGGCAGGTGATACTTTGCAAGGCTTTTACTGCAGCTGTCTTCGGGTGCTTCTTGTTCTTAGGCAGGTTTTGTTTTGAGCAAAAACAAATGCATGCTCAGTTGTATTCAGGTCAGGTGATTGACATGACCATTGCACAACAATCACTTACTTGTCATCTATACCACTTTATCCTGTATACACAGGGGAGCCTTTAGCCTATACCAGGAGACTTAGGGCATGAAACATCTCTGGATAGGGTGCCTATCCATTGTAGGGCACACGCACATACACACATGCTCATTTACTTTGGGCAGTTTGGGAATGCCTATTAGCTTAATCTGCATGTTTTTGAAATGTGGGAGGAAGCCCAAGCACCCAGACAAGAGCCAGCAAGCACAGGGAGAACATGCAACCTCCATGCACACAGAGCAAACACCAAACCCAGACGCTGGAGTGTTGAAAAAAAAAAATTTCTTAAAAAAAAAAGATTTTTAAGAGATTGCTTTTTAAGTATGCTTATGGTCATCCCTGTGATGTAATAAGCACCCTTACTTATGTAACACTGTAAAGCACCATCCAATGTGTTTCACTGCATTTCACTCAATTTCAGCAGTATATGTATAGGCCTATTTAAGGTTACTTTTATCAGCAGTCACAGCAACAATATATATGAGGAACCAAGTCCTATTGGCAGCTGTACATGTCTGTATAAAAAAAATGAGTGGAAAAAAATGAGTGGAATGGTTCATATCATGAGCATTTCCTTTCTCCATAGTATTCTTTTTCCATCATCTTGTTAAAAAAAGGTGAGCTTTGTCTCATCTGTCATTATAATATTTTCGTAATCTGATATTCCTATGTTTGAGGCATATCAAATGTTTCTATCCTGTGATGGAATTTGACACAGATACAGAACACAACATAATGTTCCTTATCTGGTTTTAAAAGGATTTTCTTGAACAGAAAGGGTATTCTTTTGTAGGTCTTTTGGTGTTTCTGAGCTAACTAGTGCATTCTTTCTTTACAAAAAATCCTGAATAATTGAGTTGGCCTTGTAATGATTTCATAATCCACTGCCAATGACAGCTCTTTTGACTTGTGTGTAAATACCCTCAAATTAATTACTCTGCACAATTATATATGAATTATACTGTCAAGTTTAAATAGCTTATTTCAATTGCATTTAAAGCACTTCCCAGACACACTTAATGGGAAGAATGAGAAAAACCACCATGGAAGATGGTGACCTGCATTTCCTGAGTTCAACGTATCTTCTCAAAATTAATATTAGTGACACATTTTTGTTATCATCAGGCCCTAGATAAAGGTAAACAATAACAATTTTCTCATGGTTGTCTCTTAAAATATGTGCGATGTAAGTTAATTTTGTATGTCGTAATATCCTTTAAGGCTTTGCAACTCTTGGGGACTCGGGCGAGATGATTAAAAACGATTTAAAAAATAGCAGTTTCCCAGTATGACGTGTGTGGTGTGCAAGATCACCTAGGTACAGTATAGATCCTCTCCTCTACCTTTATGTTAATCCATTTTCTTACTTCACACCTTATTCACCTATACCTAGATTTTGACCTTTTCATGTGCTAATACCCTGCTAAATATTTTACTGTCACAAAGGTGATTCAAAATGACTCCCAACTCTTCTCTTCTGCATTTGTTCACCATTTAGTAGTCATTTCATGTTGTCATCTCTCTTTGCACTTGACCTTTTATGGAATTTTTTTCAGACATCATTAAAATAACATAGGCTATATTGGGAATGTCACATAGCATACATGTTGCACAAAACATTTGTAAATTCTTCATACCATTTAAGTTGTCTGTTTGTCTTATGCAATGATTTACTCACAACAAAAGATTAATAGATTGGTATATAGACTGTATATACCCCTAATAGACATGCTTTAGTTTATATCCAACTTCCAACAATTACCTGATATAGTTCACTTTCCATATTGTTCAATATACCCTCTTTTTTTTTGATAATCTACCGCATCTGTTATGATTGTAAGATTACCTACATAGAGAACATCAGCTCTTATATAATCACTTTGACATGAAGCAAAATCAGTAGCTGCAATGTATGAGTTCAATGTATGAGTTCAATGTATTTTCTCAAAATTAATATTAGTCACACATTTTTGTTATTATCAGGCCCTAGATAAAGATACACAATAACAATAAAATGTAGCTTTAAATTTCTCTTATATAGTCAAATAGTTTGGGCATTTATTAAAGAAATTTCTAAACTGCAAATATAAGTTAATTTCCTATAAACAAGTTTTCTGTTATTTACTTCATTAAGGGAAAAAATTAAAATTATCATATAAGTTAATTAAACATACATAACACGGTGTAACAGAGGGTCATTTAAATACTTTATTAGCTTAAATATAGATTTGTAAATGAGAGGTCACTTAGACGTGAGTAGCAAGTCAATGGTCAAATATGGTAAGCATTAAAAGCAGCCGACAATCCATGGGTAAATCAAAGCAGAGACAGTACAAAACCCTGGGCTTTTAGAACATGTTAAGGCCAAAACTGAACTCTGTTGTTGTGGTTGATTTTCATTGGCATTGACTGGGAAACTAAACAGAGTTGAGGACAAGGTGTTGACAAAAAGAGGGTAATTCGAGAAGAAAAACTGTTCAGGTCTACAATACACTAGATCCTGGGAAGGAGGTTCACTTTGCAACAAAACCCTAGATTAGATCCCAAGTACAATGCCTTAAAATAACACCTCAATCTGATTTAAACTAAATTTGTAACAACACTTGAAACTACTGTTTACTAATGGTCTATATCCAATCATTTTAAAATTATAGAAATATTATTTAAATCAAATACTAAAATCCCAACAAAATCTATTTAAATTCCAGGATGTAACAAAATGTAGAAAGGTTCACAAAGGTGAATACTTACAGTATGCCACACTGCATATATTTGGGGCCACTTATGTAATGTAACTGATATGAACTACCAGGGTATGAGTGGAACTCGAGTTGGGAAGCTTGTTGAAATGCATGTACTTTGCATCATGTTTGTTCCATAATTTGTATTATTTGAGAAAAAAAAGGTGAATCATGTAAATAAAATAAACACTGTTTATATGAAGTGCTGTTTATCCAGTTCTTCTTCTTTCTTTCTTTTTTTTTTTTTTTACCTAAACAAGAAAAATATCTTAGAGTAATTGATTTTGTTGGCTGAAACTAAATTTGTTGGTGGAAATAGAAAGGTACACAATCTGCACAATTTTAAGTACAGGTAAATGGCAAAAGTAGAGGTGATCTGGAAAACTAGTGCTGTAGTTAATTCTTAATGCTGCGAACAAGGAAAATTTATAAAGGCACAGAGTGCACCCACGTAACAAATGTTCATTGGGCCTATGATTATGAACAGCCTGTGAACTGCCATGGTTCACATCTACAAGTCAAGCAACTAGGCACATTTGGGGAGCCTTAAAAAAGTGACAGGACAAACTTTGACAGTTTCCAAAAGCAGCATTCAAAATCTCATTTTAATTTGTATATTTACTCCATAAACATTATTACAAAACTCAGCAAGTTACCAATATTACATTGTCACCATACAGGCGGGTTCACAAATATTTAAAACTTTTTCAACAGTTACAACATAAACCAAAAAATACTAGAATAATTTACATGAAAAATCTATAAAACAGCAAGTAGTTCACAAATTAAATTTCGTCTTCGTTTTTCTTTAATCATGTTTTTGTGTTTTTCACAATAACACAATACTCCCACAACAAGGTCAATTTCGTTGTACAAAACTCCCAACAAAAAGGTTGATAATTATTTTAGGTTGCTCGATATTTTGGTTTTTAAAACCAGAAAACGTTTTATTATCCATCCTTTTCACTGCCTGCATAGGCACAAAAAAGGTTACTCACACATACTAATACTTCACATCACTTTCTAAGAAAAATATACACTTACAAAATATGTTACAAATTGGCACAGAGAAAAATATACAGTATTTTTTGTTATGTCAAGAGTTTAAGAATCCCTCTAATATCAACTCTAGACAATATTTATAAAGCTCAATAATCTTTTCAATCAAAAAGTAATCCAATTAACGTCAAATAATTATGGTGTGGATACATCAGACATAGCCATGTATTATACATTCATAAAGAGAGGATTAGGGTTTTCTCTTGTTCATAACTATATATATTTAGATATAGTCATATCAGGGAGGAGAACATTTGCTTTCTTAGCACCAGTAAGAAGAGGCAGCTTAACAGTGGCACACTGTACAAATCTCAAAGAAGTACATTCAATTGAAAATAGGCAGAAAAGAAGGAAGGCAGGCAAGAGGGCATGACAGCCCATGTGCAGTTTTTTCCATCACCAGCATGTTCTGGTCCTTAGTTACGGCATGCTAGACAGAATGGAGAGAGGCAAACGAACGCAGAGCAAAACTAAAAAATAAAAAAAGTCAGATGTTTGAAATGTTGCAGTAATGAATGAACATACTTTTAGACATTAAGGCATTTTCCATATCCCTCTAAATATTTTCTAAACTAATTAATTTTTTATCAGAAGTGAATAAATACAACATGCTTGTGTAATTACCAGCCACTTTAATGTAAACACCTGTGTTGTTGCAATTATCCAATAATGGGGCAGAAGTGCAATGCCAAAAACCATGAAGATACAGGTAAAGATCCTCAGTATTCACATTTAATACCAGAATATGTCAAAAATGTCATCTCAGTGATTTTTATCATGGCTTTTTTTTTTGTGACAGACAGCCTAGAACCTTGAATTTTGTGGACATAAAACATAAGTGAAAAAAAAAACCATATATATGTATATATATATATATATATATATATATATATTACTCTATATGGTTTTATGCATTGCACTGTTGCCAAATGATCGGCTGATTGTTTAACTACATAAATGAACATGAGTACAGGTCTTCCTACTAAAGTGGCCAGGCTGTGTTTAATTTCAAACATTCGTGGATATATCTGTAGATATGTAGAAATGGGTCCTGATTCTTGGTTTTGTTAGCCCATACACAAGAGAACTAAATCACCAAATGCAGCGTCTCTTATACCGCAAGGACATTTTTTGACATTCATAGATGTTAACAAGTGTGACCTGTTTCACAGAAATGTTAGCAATTATAAGCAAATTTCACAGTTGAAATTCCAGACCAAGCCATATTTACCCAATAATTCTAACACTTACTGCACATTATTTCCATTTTGATACACAAAATGCAGGCAGTAAATTTACTGTACTATACTTCAGTAATTACTAGGATAAATCTGCAATGGCAAAATATTTTAGGTTAAAGTTTGTAAATCGTTTATGGATGATAGTCACCATGTAGTTGCTGAATGCTGTCAATATTTCACCAGTTAGTGTGTTAGATATGCAATATGCAAATCGGGAAACCTTAAATAGCTCGTATACTTCAGTTGCAACTGGTCAGTTTAACTTTGCACTGGTCTAATGCTAATGTAGCTAATGAGTAGAAGAAATTTCTGATTAGTAATTACTACCACTTTTGATAAACTTTTAAATGGAAACTGCATGCCCAAGTCCTCAGGCAACTTGACCAATACAGTTGGATAAATCATTTTTATACTACAATGTCACCAAAACCTTCAGAGCCCCTAAAAGGACATGAAAAAAATAATCTGGAGTGAGAAACGTTTGGTGTGAACTTTTTTTTTTTTTTAATCAAGCCCCTTTCAGAATGTCACCACCCCCCAGTTAATAGACTATGAAACAGTTTGTTGTGACCAACATTGTTAATGCATATAGCTCATACAACTGGTACAATATAACAATAAGTTGCAGGTATCATGCATGCACTTTCTCACCATGAATCAAATTAGTGTCAATTATCTGTCTTCCTGTATGTTTCTGGAGGAGTAAGAGGAAACCTGAAAACCGCTAAACTCCATGCAGATGGTAGCCCAAGATCATGTTCAAAACCAGGACCTTGAGGCTGAGAAGCTACTGTATCACCCTTTCTCCTGAAGATTCGCAAAAAATGTCCTAAGAAATTATCTCTATGTTTAACTGACCAGTTTATTGTCGTGATAAACAATTTGCTACCTCATGATTATCTGAATAATAAGTTAACTGAATAAGTGGACTAAAAAATAAATAAATAAACATTTTCAGAATTTTGGCCTTCTGTACCAAAAACCAGTGCACAAAGCTTTCTTTAAGAGTTTGATAGCCATGTCGTTTGGAACAGAAAATATTTTAATAATTCAGTTACATGAGGTTTCTGTACATTGTAATATTCCCTAAACCTGCATTGCAGGCATGTACAAACCTATGTAAATTATGTAAATTTCTCCCAAAGTGTTACTTTTGATTTCAGCATTCATTTAAAATAACCTGAAATGGGCATTCCTATGAATTTTTGTAAAATGAATTATATAAGCATTACCATGCTAACCCTTTAATGTCAGTATGGTGTCCTTGGTTATCCAGAACAGTGTCCATATTTTCTTCTGTGCTTTTCATCGTTCCTTGCTTGACTTTATTTTCAAAGTCACGCAATGCTGAGGTAAATAGATTTTGGCAAGTCAGTGGAAAAGAAGAGGAGAGTTCAGTCTTGTTTTGGTTATGTGAGTGGCTGTGTACCACTGTCAGCTGCAGGTGCTCTACGTAATATAGGATCCCAAAAAGAAAGAGGGAAAAATCTGGAATGTTAACTCTCACAGTCTTCAAAGGGTACGGCCAAAATTCTTATGAATAGTAAATTCAACAGCCAGTTTTTATATAGCTAATAAATTTGCACAGGGTTTACATTTGGCACATTGATCTTTAGAACTCTTGTTGTCATTAAATAGTGCATTTCTGTACAGAGACACCCAAAAAAGTGAGATTCCATGGCTTAGAAATGTCCCTCTAACATAGGTTCCAGTAATACTCCTGTAAAAGCATAGTAAAAGCATAAGAATAAAATTATAATTCCATGCCATCAGTAAGAAAAAATAGGACAAAATGTTAATCTGATATGTCTTTGATACAAAATGGTCCCAATGTGTGCTATCAACGTTTTTAGGGCCTACAAAGGATGTTGCTTATCCAGGATAGTAGGATGAGCATTTTGAATTGAAAAAGTCAGGCAGTATGGGGGAGAGAGCAAGATGAGGTCATCCTGTTTTGCATACAAAATCTAATTGAGGAGCTTACTTTGCACAACAGCATTTTTTTTTTTTTAATCCAAATAACTATGTTTCAAACAAAGAAGTATAATAACACACAATTAGGATAGCAAATTTCACTTTTATAAAATGGCTCCCAAGAAGACACATTGCATTTATGAAGGTTTTTTTTTTTTTTATCTTTAGACAAAAAGAACGAAAACAACTACAAGAAAAATTGCAAAAGCATGAAGAAAATGCAGCCATGGTAGGTTAAAATCTCAATCAAGCCTCGCACAATCACTCAATAGGTAGTTTGTAAGTACATGTAGTTTCTCATGCAAGATATCTATATCTTCTTTAGAGGGCCGAAATAAGAAAGGGTGGGTCAAGGGTAATTTCCATGCATCTCCGGCTTTAAGTCAGTGCAGGTGTGCCAGGGTGTGAGGACTGAGCGGGAAATGGGGAAAAGTGAGGAACGTGCATCAGCAGCTAGTTACAAAGTATTACCTCAGTTTTTCAAATGAGGTCATCAATGCTATGTCCTTGTTTGGGTCAGCCCGCTTGCCTTTAAGGTTTTCAATCCGAGGGAATTTAGAGCTGGTTTTATGACGATACATTTTTTTGTGTGCAGGTCCATTCACGCCTGGTACCCCAAGATTAGACTTATCAAACATGTTACAGCCCAGAGTCAACTGGGGGAAGAGAGGATGAGAGGAATTGAACTTAGCTTGCGACTTTCCACATTTCCCCCCTCCTTTCTTGCCTTTTGCCCCTTCGGCAGACACGGAACCTTTTTTCTTGGGTTCAGATGAGGTTCCTGCGAGGATTTTTAGTGTCTTTAACTTTAGACTATTTACCTCTGAAGGTAAACAGATGTCTGTAGCAGGGCCCCATATCGGCTCGATAGAGGTCATCATGAAACGCTGCACTTCGGCCATCCCTGATACAATGTTAGAAAGGATGTTGGATGGCTCTTCAAACTCTCGCTGATCATCTGTGTAACTGTTGGTCTCTGACCAGCCTATTCCGGGCCAGTCCTCAGAACTGCTATCTATCAGCTGATGTGTCATGCACTTTGTGTCCCCAAGCTGGCCTTTAGTCTTTTCATCCAATAAGGCTTTTAGCTTTTTTGATGCTCGTGAATTCTGTCTTGGGGTCTTGACCTTCTCTCCCTTTGCAGGTTTTGGTTTGGTTGCTTTGCTTTTTTTAGAATTTTGTCCTGAAGTTTGTCTGTTGCTGCCTTTCTTCTTTGAGCCTTTTTTCCCATTGATCACTTCAGCACCAGTTTCATTAATTGGCTTCTTTTCCAGGCTGATATGGTTGTCATTATTAGAACTGTGCAACTGATACTGGTTATTATCTCCTCCAAATCCAGGCAGGTGTTCTTGGTGTTCTGTAATGTTGCAATTCCATTTCACCTCTTGAGTACCCTCCGATATTAGCTCAGACCCATTCTGGAGAACCTTGGAATTTCCCGATATTTTCAGCTCTCGCCATGTGACCTGTGGGGACAAGTTGGGGGTCTCAGGAGGTGAGAGCTCCGACAGTGATGCATGTCTGAATTTATCAGGAGTGAAGTTGGAGATATCAAGCAAGTCTGTTGACTCCCGCAGTGGTGTGATTGCTTCAACGTTCTGTTGAATCACCAGTTTGGGACTGCAGTGGGCCAGAAAGTTCTCATTCACATCATTCTCACCATCTTTCTCACAAGCCTTAAGACTTAAAGAGCTGTAATTGCTGGAAGTAGCTGACAGTGAGCCAACTGAATCGAAACTGATAAGCCTTCCATTGCTACTGTGCAGTGCCCCTCTTTGAAACTGTAGTTGGCCTTCCATACTGGGAACTTGACATACTTGAAAATCTGAATCAGCCGGTAGTGCCTGTTCTGGCATGTAATTTTTTTCATAAAGGATTCTGTTGTTATCCAGCTCCAACTGACTGTACCCTGAAACTGCAAGGTTTTCTGCTATTGGCAAAGACATGGTACTAGGAAAGTTGTTGGGCAAGATTGCTGTCTCAGGGACATCAGAGGGGAACTGCTGATTTGGGTCAAGCGGAGTGTGCCACATTTGGGTAAGACTGGGGCAGTTCTGAGGCGACTGTTGGAGCTCTGATTCAGAGGGTGGGGAGAGTACGCAGCTTTGCGCTAGCTGAAGAGGAGTAAATTGCTGCTCTTCCAGAGAGAGACCCAGAGATTGTTGCCTGGGGTTCTGCTGAGGAAAAAACGATCCACCAGAGCCACTCATGGAGTCTGAGGCTTCCAACAATGTCTGCAGATAGCCTCCAGGGATAACAGACATACCTGTGGCCACATCATCAGATGATGTAGCTTTGTTATAGGAGCATGTGTTAGTCATAAAAACTATTTTTTCACTGGTCTTAGCTGTTTGACTCTGAGGACTGTGTATAGCTGAGTTCGTCTCTGTTTTGTTTCCACTAATGTCTGTATTTTCTGTCGCCACACATGCTTCAGGTATGTCTGACTTGCTTTCAGTGTTCTCTTCAAATTTCTTCATTCTCTCACTTCTGATCCTTGCTTCACTTTTAAATTTCCGAATTCTAACCATTTTACTTCCTATTCTTCTCTCCTCTCTCCGTTGTGATCTGCTCTTTGGGGTAACAGTGTGGATGATGTCATCTGGGTCTAATGTACTTAAACAACTGGGGGCTGCTATTGTTAATGGTCTTGCTGTGGGAGCTGTCTCACAAGCTGAGCCAGATTCCTGCTTTAGGTCAGAGTAACAGAAGTCCTGCTTGTGGGGCGACTGCAGCACAGCTTGAATCCTCTGAATCCTAAGTCTGTTTGCTAGCTTGTGTTTCCTTTTGGGAGGGCTAGAACTAAACATGCGATTACCATTAAGGTGAAAATTGTGTTGATCGTCTGCATGCAGTCTAAGCTGTTCTTCATGCTCCCTTTGTTTCTTCTGCCAGAAATCCTTCAGAGGTGCCAGTTTTTCATATTTGCTAACTGTGTTTTCATTTAAACACACAGTTGTGACTGTTGGATCAGTTTTGCAGAGCTTTACACACATGTGTTTTTCCCCTTTAAATCTGTTGATAATAATATACTTAATTATCACGGGTGGTTCTTTCCGGGAAGATTTTCTTCTCTTTTTAGGGCACCAGTCATCATCCTCTTCCTGTCTTGGACCAGTAGATGTCTGTTCACGCTTTTCATTGTTTTTTTCACTGTCAATAGAGTCAACATCATAAAGGTAGTCATCACTGTACCTGACTTTTCTTTTTGCTCTCAAGCCATAATTTAGAGGGTTGGAAGAGCAAACATTCTTTTGTGAAAAGAAGTTTCTCTCTTTGCTCAGAAGAAAAGTGTCAATAGACCCAGTGCTAGAGCTGTCATCACTATATTCCTCTGAGTCTTCAGTTGAGTTGCTCGAATCAATGAAGAAGTTAATTTCTGGACTATAATCAGATGCTCTCTCTAAGGAGCTATTACTGCCATTTTCTTTATGTTCATTCTCTAGTGCAAGGTCTTCAGGTTTAGTTAAAAGGTCATCTGCATTCTTCTTTATCACACTACCCTCTGTTTTTGTGGAGTTTACCATGACACTGGGGAAAAAGTTAAACTGGGTTTCTTCCTGCAAGACATTCGTCTTTTCTCTCATGTTGTCCTGGAATGACTCATAGCGGATTTTCAGCGAGCACATGTCACTGCTCAGGGCAGAATCATCGTCATCGTCAAACATATAGTTATCCACATCTTCTTCTGAGAAAAGGTTTACCGAGAGCTCATTTTTTGAACACAGGTCCAGCAATTCTATTTTGCTCTCACTGATAAAGGACTCGATGTAACCCCAGTCCTGGTTTGAACTGGGGAGCAGACCATTCTCTCCATTGCATTTGTCCAGCAGAAGACCTTCAAACATGCTTCTGGATGACTGATCTGGGTCATTTTCTGTCTTATCTAAATTCTTTTTTTCTCCGGTCTGAGATTTAGGCATGGGAAAGATCAAAAGCTGGTCAGCCAGTAGCTGCTCTGAGCAATTGCCTGTTTCACCGCCGAGGCCGATACACTGCATGTTGGAGATGGAGCAAGCATCATATTCATGGTTCACGTCAGTCATTTTTAGATTAATAATAGGCTCAGTATCCAGTGCATCCTTTGTCTCAACGGCGCAGCCCAGGCAAGTACGGTTTTGCTGGATTAGGCAGTCCTCTGTCATCCCAGACATGCCAATTGGCTCCATTATGGTGAGGGATGCTTTATTACTGTCCTCTGACAGGGTCCAGGGATTTACATCCTTGGTAACACAAGCTGTGAGGGATATGGCACAGCTGCTGGACTCATCAGTAGGTTGCTCGGGTGTCTTAGTTAGAGTCAGAGGTGAGGGTGGGCTTGGGAGGCAGTACTCTCTTAATGCCAATGCTACTCTATGGCCGTCTGAACCACTTCTTTGGGCACTCAATACAGCAACCGAGGAGGACAGGGGGAAGGTGTTATCTGTAGCACCATACAACTTTAGATTACCTCTCAGGTCACATGATCCTACACAAAGACAGAAAGCATAATATCAGCACATTACAACATGGATATTAATGGCAATAATTACTTAGTTTTATTTCATTTGTATACTCAGAGTCAATTTCAACAATAAAGTCAATGCCTGAATCAAAATGAAGACTATATATATTCATTGACTATATAAATAATATCCTCCCCACTTCCCACTATGTGGTCAAAAGCATGACCCCTGATCACTATGCGGATATACGGGTCTCCCCAAAACCTGGGGAGTACACAATTATCTAAACCTTCTTTGTATGCTATAGAATTAAGATTTCTCTTGATTGAATCTAGTGGGCCAAACCTGTTCCAGCACTACAATGAGGACAAAGCGAGTTCCATAAACACAAGGTCTGCTAAGACTGTAGTGGAAGAACTTAAGTGGTATGCACCTCAAAGAAGACCTGATCTCAACCTCATGGGACACCTTTAGGATGAATGCTGACTATGTGCTAGGAATTCTTGCCTGACATCACTGCCTGACCTTACCAATGCTCCTGTGGCTGAATCAATAGACAATCTCCAAATGTCTAGAATCACAAACAGTTCCCAGTTTTCCATAAAAAAGCCATGCTTTTACTTTTATATAGTAGTGTTGGTGGTTGCCTGTTGTTTATGTTCAATATGCTCTAATTTCTTACTCCACATAACCTGGAGTAACACGCACCCATATAGGTTTCGATCCTTCCTTCCGAAACACAAATTGGCAGTAATGCGGTAGCTTTGGTAAAATAAACATGTGTTAGATAATTTGACCAGATAATAAAAGTGGTGTTTGTAAATGTGTTATTTTATGCCCCCAAAAATATAAAAAGGGTACAAGTGTAGACATGTTTTAATATTTAAAAGATTTAAATTGTTTCAAGAAGCAATATGATATAACTGTAGTGAAGTGAATACTGGGAAATACTGGTATTGGGAAGTCGAAGACATGAAATGTCATTATAAAAATCTCACAGAAAACGAAAACAATAACACTTCAGAATACAGAGAAAACCAAGACATCCAGTCCAACTTTTTTTCTGAGCTAAAGAACTAAAAGTGTTAGCCAGCAACCTTAAGTTCACCTTATCAATAAAATTTCATTTAAAAAAGGCATACTCTAGCAACCAGAGGGTTTAGCAGGAAAATACTGGCTTTCTAATACAACACTAGTCAAGGTTTAGATGCAAATAATATAAATTCAGTCCCATATGAAGAAAAAGCTTCATGTCTTTAAGCCACATTTTAACCTTGCTGAATTTGGCTATCAGGTTTGACTTGAATTCATTCTCGTCCTTGTGTGGGGCCAGCATTGCTTGATCATCAGCTTATATAATTATTAAAACATTTGGATTCTATATTACCAATTCTAGACTGTGGTTAACAGTAGCAAGATGTAAAAAAGGAAGAATTGTCAATCAATTTGTCATCCAGCACTCTTGTAATTTAATCAGTGCAACAAAGTAGAAACATATCTATGAAGTCTATAAAAAATATTTGACTCGTTAAAATATAACTGCTCATGAGCCACTTTTTTCAACATTCTCTAAAATTTGACAATGTTAAAATGGGTATAAAACTTTTTGATCTACAGCCCTTTTTATATACCGGAAAAGATTGAGGTTTTCATATCTTTCAAAAGAATATAATGTTCTAAAGACACAGTTGACAATATGAGATATAAAGAGAATAAAATTACGGCTGGTACAGTATGTAGACCTGGTAGCTCTAGTCTTCGCTTCACTACTCTTAAAACCTACGCATGGATGATGTGATGGAAATGACATGCATTAACATTTTAGAGCCTACAACTATCCTACAGTTACTATATTTTTTACAGGTTTAAAAGTAACTGGACAGGCTACCATGATTAAAAATATTGAAGGGTTTTTAATAATTAGATGCAAATACCTTCCTGTCATTTATTGCATGAAGTCTGGGATCCATTGACCTCACCAAATTATGAGTTTTGTCCCTTGAGCTGATTTGCCTTTATTGGATATAGGATGGTTATTAGGGCAAATTTCAGTTGCTGCATGTTTTCGGTACTTCTGCCTACATTTTTGTCTATAGTAAGTAAAATGAATTTTGAGTTGAGTTGAGGCTAGGTGACTGACTCAGCCCTTAAAGAATATTCTGTTTCTTCTTGTTTTGCAATACGCTTTGGGCCATTATGCATGATGAGCACAGTCTATATACAGTGTGTGTGTGTATATATATATGTTTTTTGTTTTTGTTTTTATTATTATCTACACTGACCCCGTTCTGTTGCCTCCAGCCTGATTGACATATGATATGGTATGCTTAGGAAGATGAGCCATTCCTTCTCTCCATTCTTCTCCTTCAATCATTCTGGTACAAGTTAATCCTGTATCAGGTTTTTTTTAGAAGTCCTTAAGCCAAGTCTAATCTCTTCTTGAGTGTTATCAGTAAATGGTATCTTGACATAATGAATATGTCCCATGAAGTGTCTTGATTTGACACTTTGACAATGATTCAAATAACTACTCCAGAGCATTTTTTGACAAATGTTGTAAAAGGGGTTTTCTTTACAAAGGAACGAATTGTACAGTTATTCCCTTTATTTGTCTTTGGTGGCCTTCAAGGCTTTGGGTGTTCAGAGCTCACCAGTGCAGTCCTGTTTCTTAAGAATGTATCTTTATAATAGAGCTGTTTAGTTTTATTAATCTAATGATGCTCTCCTTCACATACAGTATATCAGCACCTTTTTCGACTGCATATTGAGAGCTCCTATGAACCAACTTACAGTAGAATCTGGATAATTTTTCATAAATAACTTCAAAAAAGGCCACAACTGGCACATTAAACTGTTTAGCAGTCATATGTCAAGTTACTATGAAAACCTCACCAAATTATGAGTGCCTTGAGCTCCCTGCAATTCCTAAACAAGTTGGAAGTCTAAAATTCAGTCACACACCCACATACTATGACGTCAGGGAAGAAAAAAATCCAGTTATCAGATAACCTGGTCATTCAGTAAATTCAAGTAGTCAGCTGACTTCACCAACTGCAGATCATACCCCAGCTTGTAGAGTGAGCACAATGCATTATGGGTGCATCACTTCATGCACTTCTTTCCCTAGTTACCCAAATATGCCCATGGCTATGCAATAAAATTTATCTTGGCTCATCAGATCACATTGTTCTAAGGTGCAATCTTTATGCTTTCTAGAAAAGTAAATCCTTTTTTTCTGAGGAGCCTGACTTACATATTGGTTTTCTTATAGTCATACACACACAGCTGTTTACTCCCAATCTTGTGAGTTCTCCGTGCATTTTTTGTGTGCAAATTCTGTTACGTGCACTATTAAAAATAGCTGCTTTTGACTTTTTATGATGCAACTTCCACAAGCGTGTAACTGATCCTTGATCATGGTAAATTATAATATTTTTCTGACTATATTTCTTTCATCAACCTTTTATTTATACAGGCATAAGAAACTTTTCATTTTGGACACAAATATATATATATCCATATACTGTACATCAACTATATCAACTAAAATAATAATAATAAATAATAATAATAATGAAAGATTAATGTTATTGATTTGCAAAAGGTTGAGGTGGCTATCCAAATTTACTTGCTCTGCTGCACACTTTTCTTTATGCATATTGTTTTGTAGTCTTTTGTAGGACTTTCAACATCTGTTTGTCTCAGGAAGATTTTCCTTGACACTGTCATTTTGGATGTAAATGCAAATCTGAATTTGTTGTAAGAAAAAAGAAAAAAGGTATACAATTCAAAAGTAAACTCGAAATGAACTGAATGACTCATAATGTATTTAATATTAAATGTGCCTTAAGATGAAACTACAACAATGTACAGTAGGAAGAAAACTGTATATTAAATGAATGGAGGTGACCTTCCATGTCATAGGCGAATGCTGTGTCAAATAATACAAAGACCATACTGCTTTTAGTCCTTGATCACTTTTCACTGTGTAAATGTAACATAGACGGTGCCACACAGCTCTCAAACATCTGTGAGCAATCCTCATAGAAAATGTTCCCTTTGTCCCTATAAATCAATAGGATCTACAGGCAAAAACTCTTGTGCTTTGAATGCCAGTAGATGTAAGTTACGGGAATCCACCCTTTTGTTCATTCACAGTGGACTAAAACCATTTTTTTCTTTGCACTTTCAGGTCATGGAATGTACTCCTCTTTAGTTTGTTAGACAATGGAATGCACTCCATGCTTGCGACAATTCTTTATCTAATGTACTGTAGCAGTTTTACTTCTTATGTGTTGGAATCGGCTTTGCATGTTCATCCAGAATCCTCAGCTGTTCCAACAGCTGATTGCTCCTCTTTCTGCCAAGCTGTGGAGCAGAGTATCACAGGGAGTTGACAGAAGCTCACTAATTGGTTCTGACACTGAAGGGTGAGAGGGAAGTAGCATCACATATTTCTGTTCGCTCTTAAATATCCGAAGTTCATAAGAGTGTACATAAAAAACACTAACAGGTTTTTAAGTCATTATTTTTGATTCTCTGCATATCAGTGTATGTTCTATAACTGTGCAGAAATATATATATTTTTTGGACAGCTATACAGCAGCATATGGGGTTGTCCTGGCTTCTGGCAATAGGTTACAATGTCCTGAGCCTTCCATTGCCAACACTGTTTATGCTAGACACACTGCAAGGTGAGCAAACTAAACCTTGTTTCAATGTTAGGATTTTAAGAGGTTCGAATGAAATATCCTGTCTACTGCCACAAAAATAAACATGGTTGGTTTATTAAACTGGTCTGGACCAAAGCTGGTGGTAGCATCCCCAGACATTTGCAATTTGTAGTCGGTCTCCAATCCCCAGTCCAGGTTTGATTTCTGCCAGATAGCTCTGTGAATAAATGACCACATGCCTGCCTGTTATGAATTGGCAGGATGAAGGTCCTGGCTTGTATGCTTTTTATTCAGAGAAGCAAGTTTCCCTTCCATTGATTTGAGAAGAGCCAAAAATGAAGCATGTCAAGACAACTGACAGGCTCTGAAAGCTTTATACTACGAGTATAACCAACAGAACCAACCCCGTCTACCTTTTTTGAAATATGTACAAATGTGAAGACATTCCGAGGATCTCAGCAGGAAGTCTAAAGCTGGTATAAATTAAAATATCATGCTGACAATTTTCCAATAACTTTGCGCCACAGAAATAAAGTAAAGGGAGAGTGAAGTAAGATTTTTTCTCTTGACGTTTCCAGTGTATTGCGGGTTCGCTCGTCTGACGCTACATAACACCAAAGCACTTAAATTCCAGGGGTAGAGGAAACAAAATATATGTGAGCAAGCAACTGCCGCCATTTGTTAAAGCAGCTGTCAGCGTGGTCCTTAATGGCCTCTGGCATTTGTGAATGGTGGAGAAAGATCAATTTCTCTGCACCATATTTTGGTAATGAGCAACGAGTAACTGCAGAATGGTCCATTGCTGTTCCTCTGGAAAAAAGGCTCTGATCCAGAGTTCAATAGTGGTGTTATTCACTTGGTCCGAGAGAGGACTTGCTACAGTACTCATCTTTGTGACTATGACAATGGCGTTGGCTCAGCTCTTATGTTCAAATCCCTCAGCTAGAATCGAGTATAGGGCAGTTCATGATAAACTAAAGCTTGACAGACTTATATAAATGGTCTACAGAAGCTACCTGGACTGAAGCATGTCATGTCATTTAGGGGCAGTGGTAGCTCAGAGGGCTAAGGCACTGAGTTACTCATCAGAAGATATGCGGAAGAATTCCACTGTGCTGTAATGTATATGTGACGAATAAAGACTTAACTTAAAAGGCACCAAGCTAAGATTAGAGTCGAATGATAATGGGGTCAGAAGTGAAGTGAAGAACAGTACCAGATATTAGATTCTAATCAGAGTTACATGTTTTTGACTTACCAGACTGGTCTAATGCACTGGTCTGCACTGAATTCAAAGTCGGCACATGGAGACCTGTCTCCTTTAGGACATCCATCAGTGTGAGAGAGTGTCACTCTGCTTGTGCATCATCTCCACTGTCCCACCTGAAGAAAGCAACAAACAGGACTTGATATAATTGTCTTAGTGAGCATGTCCCTTGGCTATAGTGACAGCTGCATCTATATGAGATATTGCTTAAAGAGAGTTTACTTCTCAGTATGCTGACCTATGCAGTGATTTAACTTGTTTGAGTGTCAAGAACCCGAGCCGTTCGCAGGACATTAACTTAAATTTTTAAACAGCTGCATCGTCCACCGTCACCAAGGTAACACAACACAACATGTTCCACTCAATTTTAAGTCAACATTGTAGTTTTTAACCCCAGGAGACTTGTTATGTAAATATAGATTTCAATTTATTATAAATAAAGTAGCCGGACACATTCGCTTCCTAATGTGTGGAATTAACCTGCACTAAAGGCTCATGTAAACCACGGAGCTGAATTTCATTTACACTAAGTGAAAGCAAAATGAGATTTCCAAGTAGCCGTTATATATAAAAAGAGATAGTAAAAAGGTAAGGTTAAAAAGGAGACGAAGAGATTGTCCTTATAGAAAAATGAACGTGAGCAGAAGTTTATGAGTGGAGAAGTCAGCCACAGGGCTGAAATAATACAGTTTGCACTGTGCATTGTGTGTGCTGTCAGCGAAGGCTGCCGAAAGCAGCGGAGAGCAAGAGAGGCCCTCTGCAGTCGTGCAGTCATGCACACAATGTATTAAATGTCAGTTGAGGGATGTTGATTGCATGAAATAGCATCCCTCTGGCTTTTGCATTCAGCTGAAGAATAAACCAACATCCAACAATGTGCCCGTGCCCCCAGCACAGGAAATCCTTCCATAATTGGCTTTGCGTTAAGCTAGCCTGTCACTCAACGTTTTTCTTAACGCGCTGTTTATTTAACCTTTACTTAACTAGGATAGCCAATTAAGAACAAACTCATTTAAATAAATTAGTTATAAAACCACTGCCTTGCCCTTACTGCGGCAACCTTTTGCGATGGGCAAATTGCTACTAATTTATCAGACATGAATTTCACTGCAGTTATAAATGCCAAATCGTTTTCAAAGGGTTTGTCTGGGGCAAAACATATCTGCAAGGTGATTCAGCTTGATAATAAACCATGACATGAAATAGACTCTTTTCTATACAACCAAAGTTGAATATAGCAAAAGTCAATTGTGGGACCTTATTTTCATCTCCAGGTAGAACAATAGATAAGACACGTGTGGGCTCGAGCTTGCAATTCCTCGGCACACAAGAGTCTCACCGGGTCAGTGAGTAATTACCATGTTGCGCGTGCTAAGCCTCGTCTTTGGGCGGAAAGTCAATTAAGCTGTTTTACATTTGTATTGCTACTAGAGAGGAAGTATACACTTCACTAGGAGAGACAAAGGCACAGCAGAGAAATACAACCCAGTTGAGTTCTTGACATACAGAACATGAATGATGTCCATTTTGATATCATGAATCACAGAGATCAAAGATTGGCACATCAAGACACTTTTTTTGTTCTAAGTGGCATGCACGAATACCAACATCCATATTGTATTGTGTGACCAAAAGCTATTATATTATATGTTGTCTTTCTAATAACTAAATGAAATTAGTCTAACGGCATTTACGCATATACAAGGCTGATCCATGCACGATGCAATACACGCTGTCCACAAATTGCTATTTCAATTCTAAACATCCCAATCCTGACCTGTAATAACTAAACATAAAGTAATAAACTAAACGTGCAGGAGAGCATGCCTTAAATGCAAAGCTAACAGGCCCATGAAACTCACTAAGCCCTTCACTTCCACATCCATAATTACCATCTTGGCTTCTTGTTCATTCATAGCTTTGCTCATGTGATGAATAGTGTTCGAGTGTCTGTGTCATTACTCATATACACATCTAAAGAAGCACCAGCAGAGATGCAGCATTAGAGCGAGCAAGGAAGAAAAGATTACTGATCTCTAAGTGAGGTCATACAAAACATAAATCACACAGATTGTGCTACATATGTAGTCGCCATTAAAGATGTATGAAATATACACAATAGGTATACAGTATATCCCCACATACACAAGCTTATCATTATGAAGTGAAATACACTTACTCCATATATATTTGGTGTGAAGAAAAGCTTTTCTACCTGGCTTATTACTGCAGTGAGGTTTAAGTGTCAAAATAAAACAAGTGAATGGTTGTTGTGGGAACTTGTGATACAACATATGTCTTACTTTTGCAGCTCTAAATAATGCAAATCTGCAAATCTCACCATAAATCCAGGTTTATCTGCCTGTTGTGACCTTGTGGGGATATTTGGTCGGTTAGCGCTGTGGCCTCGCACCTTCAGTGTCGAGGGTTCAATTCCCATATCGGGTATGTACGTGGACAGGGATTGACCCCCTGTCCAAGGTGTACCCCGCCTTATGTCCCAATTGTCCTGGGAGAAACTTCAGGCCCCCTGCGACCCTTCAGGTCTAGAAGATGAATCAATGATGAAAAAACTACAGGTCTACTTTAAAAAGAAGACATATTGAAATTAGCAAAGCCTTGATACCAGTAATACCTAGGTCCTGACAAAAATGTGTATGTGAATATAAAGCTGTAATTCAAGAAGTGGGTATGTTTTAGTATTTTTGTCCACTTTCCTTAGGTTTCTTTGGCGTGTCATGTAGTCTTTGGTTATACCTTTAAATAAAAAAAAAGCTTTTTTTTGAGCTTTGGGGATTGGACAGGGGCCCTATGTCAAATTAATTCAAAAAGTTATGGATTTGGTTATTTCTTCCTAGTCAGGATCCTTTTGAAGCTAAGAAGCAAGCGGGTAACAGCTTGTGCCAGTCTGCTGCCATGACCCGTCATATGGTCAATCTGACCCTCTACAATGCCTGCTGAGAACCTTGATTCATCAAATACTCCTACTGCTGACCTAAACGCCATGGTCTTTGCTTCTCGACCCTCACCAGCATCTGATCCAACCCATGCAAAGAAACCTGAGGAATACACAATAGAGCTCGAAGACCTATTGCTAAGTTGCTATTTCCTCTGATCTCCTTATACTATTATTGCCGTCATCATATGAATTTTTAATTTTTATTTAAAAAATCCCTAAAAACAGTTGTTCTGATTATGTCCAAGCTCCACTGACTGATTACAAGTCACTTCGTATGTAGGCGTATGATAAAACGGAACATAAGACAACACATGTAATAATTATTTTGTATACAATGAAGAATCTCATTACAAATGACATATTACAAAATTACAAATTATAACAAATTATTCTGTAAGCATCATTCACAAAGGCATGGAGTAAATAGAGGGCCTTTATATATATTTTTTTTTATTATAATTTTTTAGGGTAAGTAAATAACCTTAAACATTGCCAAAATGTCAAGTTAAATTATTATTATTATTATTATTTTTTATTTTTTTAAAGATTAAAAATTATGAAGGTAAGCTGACAAGCACACAATGTCCTCGTGGTTTTCTGTTTATTTTTAGGATTGAAGGTACTTTGGGGCATTAAGCTCCAGCAAAATGTCACCAAGAAAAATGCAAGCAGAATATCTCCTGAGCTTCACTGCTGCTTCTCATCAGCCTGTAAATTAGAGTCATAGTCTTAGTTTTAGGTGTGTGGTGATACGTGCATAACTAACGCAAACTCCAAACGGCAACACAACATGTATTAACAATGCAATGAAAATGCAACATTACACATGAAAGGTGGTTCCTCTGCCCTACTGGCAGTTCCTAAACTGTTGAATAAATATTACTGTATTTTATATAATGTAAATATTATTAATACATTTTTTTATTTAAAAAAATGTATGAATTTAAAATTATTTTACGTTTACAAATTCTACAACAACAATGTAAAATGATTAATCTAAATTTACACAAAAAGTAAAAAACAAGTATGTGTATGCCAAAGGTATGCGGACACCTCACCGTGAGCTTGTTGAACATCCCGTTACAGATTTAATCCCCCTTTGCTTTTGTAATAACCCTCGACTTTTTTGCAAGGGCTTTCCATTAACTTTTTGAGCACAGCTACAGGGATTTGCCCATTCAGCCACGAAAGCCGTATTGAGGACATTTATGTCGGATGAGGCGGCCTACGGTGCAGTCTCCATTCCAGTCTATCACAAAGATGTTCTGAGGTCAGGGCTCTGTGTAGGCTATTCAAGTTCTTCCACTCCAACCTTGACAAACCACATCTTTG